>NC_084886.1:3253153-3971153 GCF_958979055.1 Alnus glutinosa | reverse complement strand
TCTATTTTGATGTTACCAGTAAAATGCCCATTGGGAATGCTTTGAACCGTTTGCAAGTCGAGCAAAAGCCAAGCCTCCTATGAGAAAAGAGAGGGAATAAATGCTTGATTGTTTCGGCAGAATCAGTACCGTGAAAACTATCTCAACTGAGACTAGGAGCAGTGTGATTTAAGCAAGTTGCCATCACTAGAAAATTCAGATTATGGTTTATATGCTGATGATGACCAGCATTCTCCATTAGCCATAAGAATTTTTTTGCTAAGTAGCCATAAGAGATCACATATAATAGAAAGACAATATAAGATTCTGTGATTGAAACGATGAAAGGAAGATACAAAATCTACTTTTTTCTCAACAGCGCATGCAACCAAATATAAACTAGTATCAATTTAAAAGATCAATCTGCTCTTTTGTTGTCACTGGTAAGATGTCTATTGGAAATGCTTTCTGTCCATAAAGCATGAACATTGCCAACTATACTATTAGCAAAGAATCTAAAAATTTCTCTCTTAAGCTAATTGATCCACCTACATACTCTCTTAAGCTTCATGTTCATAGGATGTGCTTTAACCATTTGCCTTAGCCATAGTCTGCCTCCAACATAAACATCATTATTCGAACCACTATGATACTCGCATATCAAGTGATTACTGATCAATAACTAAGATCCATCACATACTGCAGAATATCTTTGCTGAAAGCTGACTGCTTGTGTATAATCTCTACAATCTTTTATCTCAGAACACCCTTAAGACAAAGATCAGAACTTAATTCCCCCCCCCCCCCCAATCTCTTCCAGTCTTTCTCACTTCCCAGGTGTCAGTGCTATTGCTGTTGTCAGGTATCACCTATGGCCTCTCCAAATTTTCAACCAATTCAGCTAGTCAAAAGCCACATCTCTGCACATGCCTAGAACCAAGTTTGGGAAGTCTCAGCTGGTGTCTGGGTTTAAAAAGTGTCAAAACTATTTTTTTTTTTTTTTTTTTAAAAAAAAAAACTGTGTAAAATGAAAAGAAGAAGAAATTTGAATGAGCCAACACAGTTGCACTGTTTGGCATGCCTAGAGTTTGCACTGACCCAATATTCCCTGGCTTAATTAGCTGAACAGATGAATACATTCATAAATGGTTGAATTCAAATTAAATCAAGGGATATTTAACTCAGATTCAGTACCACATCTCATCTCAGTAATCGAGTCTCAATCACCAGAAGAAAAGAATTAACCAAACATGACAAAGCCACTTGCATTCAGGCACTTGTGTGCGTTTTGCTGACCACTTCAGGATATTCTATTAACAATAATGCATGATTTCTTTCATGTGAGAACATCAGCCACTGGTGATGCTCAAGAGTATTGCTTTATAAGTAAACTCGTGATGCAATTCTTTTTTAAGAGCTACTTACCGATACTTTTAGCAGTGTGAAAGGATTGATGTGTCCAACAAATGGAGAACCACACATGCTAGGATACCTGTCTTCTTTTAACTAGCTTTGGGCAAAAGAAGCATGTATGAATAAAGACAAACCTTCTTGTTTCAGAACAGTATTGGATATTTTATTAAATTTGCTGATAAATGATTTCAACTTCAATATTTTCCACTCTATTGCTGTCCAGCCTGAATCTGGTTTACAGACTACAACAATCACATTGTTCACCTTCATGAGTTGAAGAGGGACCCTAATACACAAAGAGACTCATCAGGCACATGTAGATGTGATGTAGGACAACCCAGGAGACACCTATCGAGCGCCACTCGTCTGGTGCTCGAGCGGCGTTGCAGTCCCGGTGCTATCAGGGAGTATCACTCGACGGGTGCTCAAGCAGTGGCACAGGTTTGGAGTGGCAGAATTTTCTGCTCGAGCCCTGCTCAACCAATGCTCAAGTGGAGCGCAAAGGGCGAAGCAGACAGAATGCTCTGGTTGAGCGCCACTCAATGGGGGCTCAAGTAGAGCACCTCCAGAGAGTTCCACTGAAGCTTCAGCTCAAGCGGGTTCTAGGCTACTAAACACATATGGGAAGGATTTTTGAAAGACCGTGAAATCCACATGATTTTATTTCCATCTTTCAGCTTGATTAGGTTCCATATTAGTTTAGCAATTAACATATTAGCTGAATCTTTCCCATCTTTAAATTATTGCTAGTAGTAGTAAGGCTTTTTATATTGAGATGTGTTATAAATCATTCTTTGGTCCTTTTATCATTCTCTACTGACATGGTACTGTCAATCTACTTTTAGATCAATCTTAATTAAAAAGAAAAAAAAAAAATCCAATTGGGAATTGACAATGGCACATCAACGAAAAATGATAGAAGAATGACAACAGAATCCAAAGTAGCATTTCTCTTTTATATTTAAGAAGTTTTCCAACTTAGATTGATTCTAGCATTAGTTCCCTTCCTTTTTAAGCCTTATGTTTACTATTATAAAAGTGTCCTAATTGTATTGAAAAATTAGTTTTGGAATGCGCGGTTTAAGAATAATAAAATTTAGAGTTTCTTTTTTCTTTGAAAAGCTAATTTCTTAGCTTGTGACAGTTTAGGATTGAAGATGAGATTGAGTATTTGAAGATGATTTAAACCCTCGACTGGAAGAAAACAGTGAAGGTGGAAATTTCAATACAAAGATGGCCCGGCTTGAAACCATAAGTCCGGTTATCTTCGACTAGCACTTATCACAGCAAACACGAAATCAGTATCCTTCCAAAAAAGAGGCACGTGTGTAAGAAAGATATCTCAAAATTATAGAGCTCCATGCGCTCCAAGAACCTGACCAATTTCTCTCTTGAGAACTTTTCCAAGAGTCTCATACAACTAACTGAAATATGGACCACATGAGACAAGCTTTCTAAGAGACATTTTAATACGATAATTGGTCAAGGCAAAATCTTTTATCTACGTCCCTCACTCAGACTTTTTCACGAGTGGGTGGTGCTCAAGTACTACTTGATTTATGAGTAGCAAAATCAGCTAGCCAAAAATACGATCCTACATGCAAGTGAATATATGCAAAAGCGAGCCCCTTTTGTCCAGTCAGGGTAGAAAACAGGGGTTTTATGCCCACCAATAAGAGATTGACACATCAGCCTATAACAAGAAAAATAATTGTTTGCAAAACATTAAATCTAATCTCTTTTTATACTTTTTTTAATATGAAAAAAAACAAAAACAAAAAAACTCCCAATGACTGCCCACCCAGATGCCGCCATCACCTCCTCCGCCGCCGCCACTGCTCCACGCTAGACGCCGCCGCCAGCTGCTAGGAAATTTCCAGATTTCGCTGGAAACATGTAGACGTCGCTGGAATCACCACCCCCGTTTCCAGATTTCGCCGGAATCACCACCCTCGGCCACTGGGGGTAGTCGCGCGACCACTCCCTAGTGGCCGGGGGTGGCCATCGGGCCACCCCTAGATGGATTTAGGGGTGGCCCAAAAGCCACCCCCAGATCCCAAGGGTGGCCACGCGGCCCGGTAGCAGCCACCTCAATTCCGACGTGGGGCAGTAGCTGTGGTGGCGGCGGTGGCTTCTGGGCTGAGATGGTTTTTTTTTTGGTTTTTTTTTTTTTTTTTTTTTAAGACTAAAAGAGTGAAATTGATGGTTTACATCCAGTGTTTTGCTAAGTTTTGCAAATATTTATTTTTCCTGTTTAATGTTGAGGTGTCAATATTTCATTGGAGGGCAAAAACCTCTTGGTTCTACTGCCTGATTGAAGTTATTCCCTATGCAATAACACCCCCTTCAAATTTTTCTCCGATAACCAAAAAGCCGCCATTGACACATTCCACTCTCTAAGACTCTAACGAAACTAATTATCACACAATGTCATTCAGATGATTATTCAGCACCAAATAATGATTCTTATTTCTCAAACAAAAAAAAAAAAAAAAAAAAAAACCACAATAAATTAATTGCTTAAAATAACGAACACCCACTGACAATATTAGTCTGAAAATTTGGTATACAAAGTGAAAGAGTACCTACCTCTGCACATACATCTATGACCTCGTCAAGTTCATCCCCGAACGTGTCCTTGTCCTTCAAAAGCTTCCTCAGAAGCTCAGCCCTAAACTTCTGGGTCTCCTGCAATAGTACATAGATAACAATACAGCATAGAAAACGCGTAAAAACCAAGAAAATTCACATACATGCATTTACTGTCACAAACGCAGTGGTACTCACAGCTTCTGCGAATTCGGGGATGGGGTTGGGGTATACGTACTGGCGGGGCGGTGAGGCTCTGAGAGGGTTTGCGAAAACAGATTGGGAGATGGGTTTTGCAGAGAGAGTGGAGGAACAAGGTGTAGGGGAACGAAGGCGCAGGATAAGGGAGGGAGAGCGCAGGAAAAGAGTGTTGGATTTGGCGGGAGTGATTACAGGGGTGGAGATTAGATTGGAGGTGTAGAGCGCCATTGGCATTTGGTGGTGCAGGTTAAGAAGCCTGTGCTTCTTTGCCAAGCTACGGTCAGTGATAATATGTTAAGACGGTTACATTTATCGTTCATTCATGTTTTTGGGTTAAATACAATTCCTCCTCCGAAAGTTGTCATCAGACATCAATTTCCAATTCTGTCATCAAATTTCAAGTTTTTTAAATTTTCAATTTAGCCATCATATCTGGTTTGACTATCAAATTAAACAAAATTTTGACTACGTACGTGTAACATCATTCTCTCTTTTTTTTTCTTTTTCTTTTTTCTTTTTTTTTTTTATGTAAATTTATCTGTTTTACCCTCACTCCAAAATGACGTCATTTTACTCTTTAGTTAGCCATGTTATATTCAATAAGAAGCTAACATATATCCATTAAAATAAAAAATTATAAAGTTAATAAAACAATTTTTTTTTTTTTTTTTTTTTTTTTATAAATAGAAAAAAAAATACTAAGGGTGGTTGCTAGTTGCCACCACCAACCAATGGGGGTGGCCACGCGCCATCCCGAGAGGTGGTCGGGGGTGACGCGCGGCCACCCCCATTGGCTGGCCACCCCATTTTATTTTATTTTATTTTATTATTTATTTTGAAAACTTGAGAAGTACATTGTAAATTTTTCAACTTTGTTAGCCGAAACAAAAATGAGTGGCATCTCGGGATGAATTTAACTTTTTCTTCTTCTTCTTCTTCTTTATTTTTATTTATTTTTATTAAAGATATCGTTACATTCATGTTAGTTGTTGGAAAAACTATCCTTCCATTCTCAATGTCTCATAACTTATCAACTTTCTCCTTAAAATATTATATATATATATATATAAAAATTCGAGAGCTTTGTTCCCAAAACTCCTTGCTTTTTGGAAAGCACAATAGAATGAAAGTTCTAAGTTGTGTTTGGGGGGTGTTGTTGTCTATTGTTAGCGTCTCTAGTATAATTAGTCGAGCCTGAACCGAAAAAGAAAGAGAAAAAAAAAAAAAAATCCCACCTTATTAGCTATTGAAGTTTCCTATTCCTTTTCTACCTCTTGGCATATTCTGCCTGAAGTAGACTCGGACTCAGTCCATGATTATGGTGGCCATTAACAATGTCAACTTATGTTATGAGTGGTCTTCAACTCTTATTATTGAAGACATTATTTTTCTTTTTTCTTTTTTTCCTTGTTGGTCTGCGACCAAAGTCCTCAGGAGAGTTTTAATTTTGGGGCACATACTGTTGTCAAATGGGCTGCTTCTCATTATTGTTATGGAAACATTATGACGTCTCTTTATTTTATTTATTTTGTTCGCATAAGAGTGAAAAAGACCAACCTTGATCCCTTCCTCCTATTGTATCTAGGGAAAGAAAGAAAGAAGAAAAATGTATTGAATGAACCCCTCGAAAGCTTGATAAGAAATTAGACCTTATGAAAAAAGTCTTACATGTAACATGTATCATGTTGTTGCTCAAGTGGCTCCTTCCTCTCAACTTGGCTTTAGTCATTGAGGAGGAGTCTCACATGTTCTATGGTTGGTGCACTCGAATGACAGAAGCATATAATTTTTGACAAAATCATTTGAAAAGTTGATTTGAAGCATTAACTATCATATAATCACCAAATTAATTATATGATCCTCTTGAAATGAAATATCTCATGAGGCCGTCACTATTAGCTCGATTTTCAAAAAAAAAAAAAAAAAAAAAAAAAAAAAAAAAAAAAAAAACCTAAAATCCAAAGTATATTGGGCTGGGCTGGGCTTGGCAGGTCCTCATGTACGGTCCACAATATCAAGCCGGGCCAGCCCATGTACACTTCAAGGCTAAACGACCGAGACCACAGCCCAGGAGCAAAAATAAATATAGAGGATAAAAAAATTGAAAAAAGAGAAGGAAAATCCTCTTCGCCTCATCCTCGCCGAGTCGGTTAGTAACTTAGTACTCGGTACCCGCTCTCCACAAGTGTTTTCCTCGCGCCTAGTGAAGAAGCCTAGCGTCTCAAAATTCCATAGAGGTACTAATGTCTCTTTCTTTTCTCTTCGATCAAGGTTTGTAGTCGATTTAGGGATTTAGATTCCTAACCATTTCCTCTCTTTTTTCGAAATCAGGGAAAACCCTAGAAGATTGAATTCCACCTGAGCTTATTCGATTGAAGTTTGAAAGAATGGTTAGTTGTTAATTTAATTTTCTTGTTTTCCTGCACTGCCCCTTTATTTCGGAACTGAAATTGAGGTTATTGACTTTTTGCTTAATTATCATGTGTATTTTATGCAACACATTTTGGAAGTAACTAATTATGATATCATAATGAGAATTTTATGAATGTTAATTCCATAATAGTTTTCAGTAGATGAAAGATTAATTTTGATATTTTGCTTATTGGGTTTTGGCCTTGGGGTGTTATAGTATAAATCACTATGAGGAACTTCTTGATGATTTTGTTTAGCATAGTTTTGGTTGGTCTAGTATGCTTTGCCACTTACTGTGGCATTCTAAGGGCCATATTGTTATGCTTCCTCATCGAAAATGTTTCGAAGGCATTTAAAGTTCTTTCGTGGTATGTGGGTTATGATTTAGTTGGATGTAAGTAGGATAATCTTTTGAGTTCTTTACCGAACCATTTGGAACTCAAAAGTTGTTATTCTTCTTTGAGGGAATCCAAGTACATGCACTTTTAATAGTTGTTTCATTTTTACTAACTTGACACTATGTTGCATAATCAATGAGACATTTTGCACAAAAAAAGTGATGAGTGAAATGAATGAAAAAAATTCAAGTTTTCAATTGCATCGAATATGGTGATACTACTGTGGTTTAGCACCAATCAAATTGTGGAAATTAGACAGGGCCGTCAATGCTCATTCTTCTATTTTTTATCATGGGATCTCATAAACATTTGCTAAGAACTACTTGCGCATGAGAGCTTGTTGCGTTCTTTTGGACTATTTTCATTTTTATACCCAGTTACTTATAAATGCTATTATATGTGATACCTTCATTTTCTTTATTCCTATTTTTTACATATTTTTTGTTGACTGCAGGCAACTCTTGCTGATTCTTTCCTTGCAGACCTTGATGAACTATCTGACAATGACGCTGATCTTCTTGTGAGTATTTCTGTTTTGTGTAAACAATACCATTGTTTTTTTTTTTTTTTTTTTTTTTTTTTAAAAAAAAAAAAGTTTCTTTGATTAATATTTTTTCAGCTTTGGCATCATAAATATTATGTTCCTGTCTTCTTTTAGGAGGAAGATGATGTTGATGCTGGAAATATGGAGGAAGATGTCGATGGGGACATGGCGGACATAGAAACTCTTAACTATGATGATCTTGATAGTGTTTCAAAATTGCAGAAAACCCAGAGATATCTTGATATTATGCAGGTCATTCCTAATTTTGCATGTGCTTCTATTTTCACATGGCATGGCATTTAAAAGAAAAAGAAATGAAAGTTCTATGTTTGTGTTGTATTATTCTCCCATTCTTATTATTATTTGGTTGATTTAATATTTTCCAGTTCTGCAATGGAACATGTTTGGTTCAATCTCTCTTGCATTGAAGATTCTGCGTGGTCCTTTTTTTTTTTTTTTTTTTTTTTTCCTTCTTCTTCTTTTTGTGCCTTGTGATATTTTCTTGCAGGTTTTAGGTTTATAATTTGACCGTTGTCTATGCTTTGTTCATTTTAACTAGATATGCCTATTGATGTTGGTATTTTGGTTTATATTGTTGATGATTGGCAGAAGGTGGATGATGCACTCCAGAAAGGTTCTGATATCTCAAATCATGGGATGGTTTTGGAAGATGATCCTGAATACTTGCTGATTGTGGACTGTAATGCTTTGTCAGTTGACATTGAGAATGAAATTGTTATTATCCACAATTTTATTCGTGACAAGTACCGGTTGAAATTTCCAGAGCTTGAATCACTTGTGCATCACCCAATTGATTATGCTCGTGTTGTTAAGAAGATTGGGAATGAAATGGATTTGACACTGGTTGATCTGGAAGGGCTTCTACCATCGGCTATTATTATGGTTGTGTCAGTTACAGCATCGACTACAAGTGGCAAGCCACTTCCTGAAGAAATTCTTAATAAGACAATTGATGCATGTGATCGAGCTCTCGCTCTTGATGCAGCAAAGAAAAAGGTCCTTGACTTTGTAGAAAGTAGAATGGGATATATCGCGCCAAATCTTTCTACTATTGTTGGGAGTGCTGTTGCAGCTAAACTTATGGGGACTGCTGGTGGTCTTGCAGCGTTAGCTAAGATGCCTGCTTGTAATGTTCAGCTTCTAGGTGCAAAGAAAAAGAACCTTGCTGGGTTTTCTACTGCAACATCACAATTTCGTGTGGGGTATATGGAACAAACAGAGATATTTCAATCTACACCTCCATCTTTGAGGATGCGTGCTTGCCGGCTCTTGGCTGCAAAGTCAACACTTGCAGCAAGAGTAGATTCCACCAGAGGAGACCCATCAGGAAATACTGGAAGAAACTTACGAGAAGAGGTCCGTAAGAAAATTGAGAAGTGGCAAGAGCCACCTCCTGCAAAGCAACCTAAACCACTTCCAGTGCCTGATTCTGAGCCTAAAAAGAAGAGAGGTGGTCGTCGACTGAGGAAGATGAAGGAAAGGTATTGCATTTTTTTAATTGCTTTCTACAGCTTAATTTCTTCTTAATTTTTTATTTTTTATTTAAATGAAATCGGTATTGTGTAATACTTTTGCTAATATTTCATACTTCAGATATGCGATAACAGACATGAGGAAGCTGGCTAATAGGATGCAATTTGGTGTACCTGAAGAGAGTTCTTTAGGTAAAGTTTGCTTTCTTCAGCTTGTTCCAATTTTGAGTAATTGCTAATTGTAAATTAGGTTCTTCTGCTTTATTTTTCCCATATCCACAATGTTATAATGTTAAGCTTTTAGTTGGTAAGGGCGAAAATATATTTTTGACATATGCAAGTCCCACTAATGCCTATTTTCTGAATATGAAATTTTCATTTTTAAATTATGTTGTTGAAGTCTGTACCTCTTATTTATTGATTGATTTAGTTGGGTTGCATTTTTGAGGATTAAGGTAAATATCTCTACTTGTTAGCATCTTTCCTGATGTTTCTACCATAAATTCATAATACCATTTTCATTTGGTAACTCATTGTCCTTAAATACAGTCTGCTGTTGTAAATTGACACCTGAAAGTATTCTGCCAGTTGACGTTAGTACGTTACCCATTTCATACTCCTTACTGTTTATGCTCCTTGATGACAGGGGATGGACTGGGAGAGGGCTATGGAATGCTCGGTCAGGCTGGGAGCGGCAAGCTGCGTGTATCAATTGGTCAGAGCAAACTTGCTGCAAAAGTTACTAAGAAGTCAGTCTTCCACTTTGGCCTTCAATTATATTATTATTATTATTATTTTTTTTTTTTTTTCTGGCCATGCTGCTAGTCTGACAAGCTATTTTGTAATTTCTTATTTTAGTAGTTGGAATTTGTGTTGGATTACCATTTCTATTTCCATTGTGGTTTCTATCAGCTAAATTTCAGCATCAACCTTGTCTATTTATCTCATGGGCTACATAATGCTTTCAGATTTAAGGAAAAGAATTATGGAAGTAGTGGTGCTTCCTCAGGATTGACTTCAAGTTTAGCATTTACACCAGTGCAGGTTTGTACTACTTTTTACCCTTTTCATGGACTCTCTGTAATGTGTATAAGCTTTTAAATAGGAAGCGTATGTGGTTAAAAAATGTGAGCAAAGCCCTAATGCCAGTTTTGGGAACTTATACCCAAAATGATAGTGTTCCTTGACATGCTTAAGTATCTTAGTCATCTATGAATATTCAATTTTCGCATATGGTATAAGGGGTAGTATTTGAATTAGGGATACGGCTCCTCTCCAGTTGCATATCAACAGGACAGAGGTCAGTTCATGGCCAAGATCTTATTTCAGCAAATCTAAAGTGGCAGAAGCTCTACCCATTTAAAATCCCATCCTACTAAAACACATTGTTTTAAAACCTGCATTTGGCAAAAGGAAAGTGCATCTGCATTGATGGGCATCCACCATCTATCACCCATCACTTGATTTTATCTTGGCATTTCTGCCATCAATGGATGTCAACCTGAGATTGAACGTCAAACCCCCACACACATCAAACCCACGAAAATGTAGTAATTGGTGAGGAACCTAAAAACTTGGTGATTTTGCCTCTCCCTCTCTACCATACCAATGGTGGTCTTCTTTACCCTCTTCTTCTCCCTGGGCTATTTATTGCTGACCTGGTGGCATGAGAAGATCCACAACTCCACCCTATCAACATTGTCAACTCCGTTGAGTTCGTTGCCACCATCACCTCCCTGATCTACCTCCTGGGCATTGAATTCATTTGATTTTTCTTGGCATGAGGTTGGCAACAACTACATGAACATCGTTCTCTTTTTCTTTGCTGTTGTTTTTATTGTTTCTTTATTTTCAATTTTGTTACCCACTGTTTTTATAGCCTAAGTTAACATAGAAAAATGCAATTACATGGCACATTATGCGACTTCAATGGCTTCTGTCCAGTTCAAATATCAAATGGAGATGAGTCTCATTTAGACTATGATTTAAACCATTAGAAGTTCCTATATATAGAATTATGGAATCAACCTCTTTTAGAGGTTGAACTCAGTAAGGTTTGTATAGCTAGCAATGGGCTTCCAGAGTGCATGATATTGTGAAAATGGAATTTAACTGCCACAGAAAAGTTGTTTTGGACAGGGTAGCCAATTTTCTTTTAATTAGGTCATGCTACAATTGTATGGATGAATCCATTCCAACTGGGAGTTCACTGAACGCTAATTTGTTCCACCTTTGTTTTTTTTATTTGGAAAAAAAAAATGTTTTTGAGCGTAATCTTAATGTTTATGGGGTTCATCCTTACAAGATGCTCAAGTTCTTTGCTATTAAACTGGTTGCTTGATCTTAAACCCACAACCTTTTGATTAGAAAAACTAAACTGAGCTAATCTACTATTGGTTTTGTATTTTTGTTGATATTTATTCTTGTGTTCTGTCAATGATGTCAATCGCCATTTTCTCTCTACAGGGGATAGAGCTCTCAAATCCACAGGCTCATGCACACCAGCTTGGCAGTGGAACTCAAAGCACGTACTTCTCTGAGACAGGAACGTTTTCAAAGATCAAGCGGACCTGAACCTTCTTATGTTGCTCTCTTCTTGTCAGTCTTGAGTACATTGAACGGTGCTAGTTTGAGGGATCATGATTGTAAGATGTTTCTTTGGCGTGAAGTGCAAATCAGTTTGAAATACAAGGAACTCGGTAATTAACAGTAGCCAGCATGTAACCAGAGTTGTGAACATTCAGTGAGAGATTTCTTTTCCTAAAATGATAGGGAAAAAAAAGAAGAAGCGTCTTTTACTTTCAATGTCGGTTGAATGATTTTTCCTAGTAAGATATGGATGTGAACTTATTGAGGAAAGGAGAGGAAATGATATGGTTACAAAATTTGCTGATTAGAGCTTCTCACAAATCATGCCATCAGGGAGTTGTATTTTAAAGAGTCTGTCACATAGGTATCAGTGTGTCACCATTCAAGAGAAGGGGACTGCTTCGACTTTCCCACAAAGTTACGAACCAATCATAAAATGTCTAAAATTGGAAAGAAAATGGTACTTTTATTACTGTTACAAACTCACGTCGTCTGCCAAATTGATTTGTAAAATGGTAAGTGTCATGATCTGTGATAATTTATATTTTAGTGGTAGATGTGATAAGTATTACGTGAGCTATAATGTTAGTTTATAAAGAAATTGTAATAAAAGTTATAGTATTCTCTAACGGTGATAATATTCGAAAACAGGGAAAATTGTCTTTTTGTACCTCTATGTATAAATTGTACATATGCGCCACATAAAATAGTAAAAGAGTAATTTACCTTCCAATTAGTAAGATGTAAAATAAATAAGAGTATTTTCTTATTTTATGCTTCGTCTGTTTCGACGAAAAATGTTTTCGGCACTTTTTGGTGTTTGGTGGGGGCGAAAATAATAGTTAACGCAATTAATTTTCAGTTTGACCATAAAAACCTCTTTAATTTTGGGAAAAACGATTTACGGTTTTGAAAAACTGTAAATCGTTTTCTGGATTTAAACTTTTCATTCTTGCACGCATGTTTGTGAAATCTGTTGTTGCCGGACATTGGAGTTTGTTAGTAGCCCGACTTTACTGCCGAAGATCTCCAAATTTTGGTATCCGATTACTGAAATTTGGCGACGATAGTCGGACATTGCTGGATTCCGTTTTACGCCGTTAGTGATTTCGTAAGCGCCAATGCCATAACATATTTTTAGGAAAATCTTCATTTGTTTTATTTTATATTTTTCTGAAAAATAATTTCATTAAAAATATTTTAGGATGAAAAACATTTTACGTCGAAACAAACAGAGCATTAATATTTTCTATTGTTAAATTTTTTTTAAGAGAATTTGAAAATATAACGAGACTATTGAGTATTGTGATGCACCCTAAGATGCGCTAAATCAAATATGTAATGTATGAAATACCAAAGCAAATTAAATGATAAATAAAGTATGATGATCGTTGCCCTGTCAAGATTGATAGGACAGAGCCTATTTTCACATTTTTTTATAACATTATTTATTAATTCAATTAATTCGAAAGTATATATAAACCCTACAGATGAATTTTTTTTACATTTTACATAAATTATAATTTGTAGAGTCAAATGGATAATATCTTTAGTTATATTTCAATGTCGAATAATATAATGACAAATTTTTTTCTTATAACTCAATTAATAAAATTATAACGTGTCTCTCACTCTGTGAGAAACACATATTTTTTAATTAATTTTATCTATTAAAAAATTATTTGTTTCTCACCTACTTAATCCATGATTTCAACCTAAAATATAGACCATGTCTTGCTCAATCACGATTCACGAGACCATGTGCATCCAGGCTGTCGTGCAATATGATATATGTTAAAGTATTTTATAGAGTATTATATTGCCAAGGAACCATCGATCTGATCATATAAAATAATAACAGTACCACAAAAAAGGTATATATATATATATATATATATAGAGCTTATTCTATTGAGAATTATATATTCGTGGAAACACCTAGGCTCTTGTGCCATAATAGGGTCAGTATTCTACTGAGAACGAGGATACCCATTATCCTGGAAGGATATGGGTTTCACGTGACAAGCTTCTGCCTAATATTTCATTCAATTATTTCACAATTTTCCAACTAATCTAATTTATTAAGAGAGATATGTAAACAGATCCGGCTTAGTAAAACTATAGCACATTTGCTGTAAAAAACGAAGGGCTCAATTTTTTTTTCTTCAAAATACCGTTGTTTCAGTTATATAAATAACACTGAAAAATAAAACAGACAAACTGGTGGATGACGTCTATATAAACTATAGACGTATTCCGGAAGTCAGAACCTTTCCCATTTTCCATTTTTGTAGTTAAATGATTAATTTCTTTAATTATATTTGAATAGTTAATGTATATAACTTACTTAATCTATTAAATAGTTTAAATACTATTTAAATTAAGAAAATGATTGACGTTCTTGTATGGTTTAATGATTGTGATTGAAGGTGATTCTTTACAGAAAAAAGTATTGTGATGGAAGGTTATTCTTCCATGTGATCATAAAAAAAAGAAAATAATAAAAAAGTAATTTGTCTAAGCATCTAGGCTTTTGTGCCATCCCATGTAGAATTATAATTCGGGGAATGCTAGGCTTACAAAATATTTTACCAAAAAAACTCTTCCAAAGTGATGTGGCACCACATGATTGAGTTTTTCAAAATTTGAATTCATCTCCTTGTCAATCATGTTGGGCCACATCACTTTGGAAGAGTTTTTTTGGTAAAATATTTTGTAAGCCTAGCATTCCTCTTATAATTCATCTGCAAACTAACGTAATAGTTTATAATTAGTAAAAATGATTAAAAATATAGGGTTAACTAGTTAATTATTAATTAATTAAATTTTTTATTTAATTATTTTATAAGAAAATTTATAATTAAAATTGTTGTATTCCTTATCTCCTTTATTACATCTATTTTACACTAATTAATATTTTAAATGTCTTCAAGGAGTAATTCAATCGGTTGAAGATTATGCCTCATAAAGCAGAGGTTACTAGTTTGAATTCTCAAGTATCTTTTATGTGAGCACATGAAAAGAAAAGAAAAAATAAATTAATATTTTAAATAATATTTATGTATTTGAAGCTGTCCGACTCCAAAAGTTAGGGGGATATCTCGCCGATCGAGAATATCACACCCGAATAAAGTGGAAGTTGAGCGGCCATCATACAAGTCTTGTTTGGGAGTTGGATTTACTCTTTTTTTTTTTTTTTTGGTACTTTCCAATTATACCCTATCTGTGACTGATCCACTGTCAAAAGTCTTATCCTAACCCCACATCACACGCTGTGATGTGTCGCGTTTATCCACTCCGGCTGCTTCTGTAATTTCTTTGACAAAATGAGTAAATTGAATCGGTCACGCCGCCTAAGAAAGAAAAAAATCCAATAATACGACTATCATTTTAAAATTGACTAAAATTATCATTAAATCAAGATAAAAGTCAGAATAAAAAATATCCAATTCGGATAAATTGGACACCGACGCGGCGATCACGACAAAGAGAAAGAAGCTTAAGAAAAGTAAACAAAAACCCGCGCCGTCTTTGCATTTTTCACACGTTCCCCATTTTCTGGTGCGTTGCCTCCGGATTGGCTGGTTGGCGGTGCGTTTCTCATGCTTCGTTGATTACAAAGTAAACTAATCTAAAATAAGAATCTGGATAAAACAGAAATCAAATATAATTATAATTTTATCTAACTGTGGAAATAAAAATTTGTATATAAATATGGTCACGCGCTAAGACACAGAAAGTTCACTGTGAGCGGTTGTGATAGAGCTATTGCGAAACATGGCGAGTCTGAGGATGTGTAGGCAGCTCTCTCGCTCTCTGACTTCTGCTTCTGCTTCTGCTTCGTCTTTGTTTTCTAGAGGTAATGTTGCCTCTGACGACTTGATTGTTTGGATTCGTTTGCATGTTGTGTGGTTATGATGCTAGACTTCTCGTCAATGAGGATCTGATCATAGTTTGTTTGCCGAGAAAATATGTAGGAAAGAAAACTGAAGTTTTTGTAAGACTTTTTGAAGTTTCTCTGCTCACCTTGTTGTTTGGATTCGTTTGGTTACGTTATTGTGATATTCGCCTTTTCTTCGTCAACGGCAATCGAGTTCTCGTTAGAACTCGGTTTTTTTTTTTTCTATGATATATATGATCGTAGTTATATATATCCGCCTTCAAAGTGCTCCGTTTGTTTGCCGAGAAAATCTGTAGAAAAGAAATCCGAAGTTTTTGAAATTTCTCTTCTCACGTTGTTGTTCGGATTCGTTTGGTTATTATGTGATTGTGATATTCTACTTTCTGTCAACGGAGATCGACTTATCGTTAGATTCCGGTGATTTGGTCGTAGTTATCTCCGCCTAAATTGCTCCGTTTGTTTGCCGGGAAAATGTATACGAATGAAAATGGAAATTTAACTGAGACTTTTTAAAATTTCTCTGCTCATATTGGGCCTAATACAGCAATTTCCATTGGTTGGTGTTTGATCTAAGAGAAATGCTAAATTTTCCAAAATTTGGTTTTCAAATGATGTGTCACAATCCCATAAGATAGTGATACATTTTTCAAAATAATAGATCATATGAGATTGTAACACATCATTTGAGAATCAAATTTTGGAGAAAATTTTTGGGATGAGTGCATTGCTCATCTAATATAGGAAAAGTTATAACAGATCATTTTCTTTCTCCCAATTTGTTACTTGTCAATATCAAGTACTCCCACTTTTATCTGTTCGTTTACTTTTGCTATTCCTCATTGGATATTACTTTAGTGTTGGTGGGATTGGGGTGGGATGGTGGTGGGAATTGTAGCATTTCTCTAGTAATGGACTAAGTACATTGGCTCTGTACTGGATTTAATTTCTAAAATGTAAGGGTACCAAAGAAAAATATATAATTGAGCTGGAGAACGTAGAAAAGCTTTCAAGAATCAGATATGTTCTCTGATATTGTTTCCTTGGTTTCGGTTTTGTTATTCCAAGAGTTTTTATGCTTTCTACTGGTTGAAAAATATTGTCTCTTCAGGTAGGAATGCTAGCCTGAGCAGAGGAATTGGTAAATATAGCACTGCTGCTGCTGTTGAGAATCCAATCAGTCCACCAGTTAGTGTAAATTATAACCAGCTTTTGATTGATGGGAAATTTGTCAATGCTGCATCAGGTGAGATTTCACAGCATTCGTTCACACGTTGGTATATATGTAATACATATTTTCAACCTCTTATTTTTTGGGCAACATGGTATACCCAGACACATTATACTGTTATCTGACATATAATGAATTCTATGTTGTGGCTTCCTTTGGCCGCAGAGAGGACATTTCCAACATTGGATCCCAGAACAGGGGATGCGATTGCTCATGTTGCTGAAGGTGATGCTGAAGATATAAATCGAGCAGTTGCTGCTGCTCGTAAGGCTTTCGATGAAGGACCATGGCCAAAGATGACCGCTTATGTAACTATTCATTATTGCGCTTCTCATTTTTCACTCGTAATTTGATGTCTCCAAACTTATACAATTGATTCTTTAAAATTATATATACGTTTATATATATATAGGAAAGACAAAAAATACTCTTGCGCTTTGCTGATTTGCTTGAAAAGCACAACGATGAACTTGCGGCGCTTGAGACTTGGGACAACGGGAAACCATATGAACAGGCTGCTAAAATTGAAGTTCCAATGATGATACGTCTGATCCGATACTATGCTGGTATGTATATCCAAGGAATATAGTTCATCTTCTGAGTGTTCCTTACATACTGTCTGTTTTTGTGAGATTTCTTAGATTTCTTATTTCTATATTCAAAACTTCCAGGTTGGGCAGATAAGATTCATGGTCTCACAGTTCCAGCTGATGGACAATACCATGTGCAAACCTTGCATGAACCTATTGGTGTTGTGGGTCAGATTATTCCATGGAATTTTCCTCTCCTCATGTTTTCTTGGAAGGTCGCGCCAGCATTAGCATGCGGCAACACTATTATTCTTAAAACAGCAGAGCAGACACCTTTGTCCGCTATCCTTGCATCAAAACTATTGCACGAGGTAGATCATGATGAAACTTTATTGTCTTCTTTTAAGATGGTCGGTCTCTCATGTGTTTACTTTCAATGTTGTTTCATTCACCAAATTTCATGAATAAAATCTATGGCCTGGACCCTGAAATATCCCGATGTTTTATATATAACATATATAAGATTTCTATCTCCTAATTTGTAATACTAAGGTGATTAAAGCATGTCATTCTTATATGTGGTTACATGAGTGCTTAATCAACGGATGTGGATATTCTACTGTTTAAGTATCGAGTAACTTTTTTTTTCCTTGGATAACCTTTGGCAAGAACTGGACCTGATACTACATGATTGTGATGATAAATTCACCCACTTATTTTTTAAACTTGCTTGGAGATACATGACTTCCAGAATATCATAATTATTTCTACTGATGACAGTTGAAACATTTGAGCAGATAATGTGCACAAGTTTATACGTATTAAAGTTTTTCAGACAATATTTGATAACAAAGTTCTTTTAATTCATCTTTCCCATAGCAATTCATACAAGCTAAATCTTCTAATCGTTAATCAGGCCAAAGAAAGAAGGTGCAAAATCCACAGAGGTCTCTTTATCTTTTGTTCTGATCATTGATCTTTTTGACAGGCTGGACTTCCTCCCGGTGTTTTAAATGTGGTTTCTGGTTTTGGTCCAACTGCTGGTGCAGCTCTTGCCAGTCATATGGATGTGGATAAGGTAGTCTAAGATCTTTAACATTGTATTCCTATTAAATGTTAATATGCGTCTTAAGATAGTAAATTTTCTTTTAAGGATGTTTAGGATGCAACAAGGAATGTCTTTGGCATTCCATCAAATGTTGAAATTATTAGGGGGAGTACTAGCAATCCAGGACACATATTCTCAATTATCCTGATCTTTGCTTGTATATCTCCTAAACTCTTAATAATTTTAATGCAGCTTGCTTTCACTGGATCAACAAATACTGGAAAAGTTGTTCTTCAATTGGCAGCAAAGAGCAATCTTAAGCCAGTAACTCTGGAACTTGGAGGGAAATCCCCCTTTATTGTATGTGAGGATGCTGATATAGATAAAGCTGTTGAGCTTGCGCACTTTGCTTTGTTCTTTAATCAGGTTTGTCCAAAAAATTGTTCCGACTCCATGATTTGTCTTAAGGAAGCTAGAATTCATTTTATTGATCATTATTTTGGGCGATCTGCAGGGACAATGCTGCTGTGCTGGCTCTCGCACATTTGTACATGAACGTGTATACGATGAGTTTGTAGAGAAAGCAAAAGCACGTGCTTTGAAACGTACTGTTGGTGACCCATTTAAGGGGGGCATTGAACAAGGTCCCCAGGTAAAAATCAGCAGCAAGTGCTCAAGTGAAAATTGGTTTTGAATCTCAAATCTTATGCGTGTTTAACACTGACAAGGAACAATTCAACACTTTTGGTGTATGAAATAAACCAGATTGATATGGAACAATTTGAGAAGATCATGGGGTACATAAGATCTGGTGTTGAAAGTGGAGCTACCCTTGAAACTGGAGGAGAGAGATTTGGCAACAAGGGCTACTATATAAAGCCCACGGTGTTCTCAAATGTTAAGGTACATATATATCTTCTAGTTATGGCATCATTTTAGCACAAAGATTGATATATGGTTACCAATGCAACTAACTTTTAACTTATATCAGGATGACATGTTGATAGCAAAGGATGAGATATTTGGCCCAGTCCAGACCATCCTGAAATTCAAGTGAGAAAAGAACCATTTCTAAACATCTCATTATCAGCCTGCGCTTTTTACAAGCACTAATGTTTTGGCTGATATCAGGGACCTTGACGAGGTGATACGAAGAGCAAATGCCAGTCACTATGGGCTTGGTGCTGGGGTGGTTACACAGGACTTAGACACTGCTAACACTTTGACACGTGCGCTGCGAGTTGGGACCGTGTGGATAAATTGCTTTGATGTATTTGATGCTGCAATTCCTTTTGGTGGGTACAAGATGAGTGGGCAGGGCCGAGAAAAAGGTATTTACTGTCTTTCAAATTACTTGCAAGTGAAGGCTGTCGTCACTCCTTTGAAGAATCCCGCATGGCTCTAAATTCAACACGCTCCTCTTTCTTTGGCATTTTCAAAAATAAAGCGAATAAGGCTGTGATTGCAATCTATGTTTAATTTAAGTGAGCTTTCCAATAATTTTTTTTTCCCCCTTTTTTCGGGGTTTTTTGTTTTTTTTTTTTTCCTTCCTTCCTTTTAAGTTTACTGACGATGTATCGGACTGATGAACCAAACAAAAAGAATTAATTCCCAAATCCTTCTATGTTCTATCTGTTGAGTCCATATATACCCACTTCTGGGACAATGATAAAGAAGATGCATAGTATGTCTCTTCCTCTACTGAAGGCCCATCGGGCCTATAGCTTAGGGAATGGAAGTTGTACTTGTCCGCTTTCTAGCCCTTGCATCCTCTCTTTTTTAACAAGAATTGGGCCCTGGGGAAGAACTTTGTACCAAAGAATATCAAGGCCTGATGCTGCTGGTTGTTAGCACAATTGTCAACTTATTGTGGTCCTGAATGGAATAATCTTAAGCCCAGATAGTTCCTTCCTGTTGGCTACGACAAGTAGCATGCAATTAGATTGCTATATCTATCGACCAGGGCTGTATTTGAGCCGAGCCGAACTTGAGACTGTTGGAATTTGGCTCGAATACTTCACTTGGAAGCTTGAGCTGAGCTTTTAAATTATGTTCGAACTCAGCTAAGTTAATAAGCCGAGCCTCCAAACGAGCTAGATTTTAATAATATTTTACTTAAATATAAGCTTTAAAAGCTTAAAGCTGGCCAAAGTAGATTTAAGTTGTAATTCGAATATGACGAAATTTATTTATTTCATCTGTACTTAATGCGTGATGGCTTTTGCATAAGGAAGGGAGGGGAAAGAGACCCAATAAACACCTCCAAATCAGTGAATACAATACCGAAAATAAAAACTACAAATAAAACCGTAAATAGATCTAAAAAGATCTGGTCCATAGTTCCTTGATCAAAATGCCAAGGAAAAGGCCGCTACTATGGCGTATGTGATGCAATTTGAAGATTGGACTGCAAAAACAAAGGTGCAATGATGGTGATTACGGTGAGGCGGTCAATGAAAATCACTTTTCTTGCATTTATGGATAAAGGAGCATGCTCTGCAACAATTCCGAACAAAATGGATAATCATTCTTGCTTTATTTAGTAAGGAGGTAGGGATGGGCTTTTGTATGAAAAAACTAGAGTAAACAACGTACCACCGGAAGAGGTGGTGCGTGTGCCGCACGCGCCAGTGGAGAAGGCAGCTCATGGGCCCCATGCACTGATGAAGAGATTTGCTGGCGGCGGCTTGTGATGAATTTGGGGAGCTGGAGAATAGAGTGTAAAGAAACAGTTCTCTTATCAAATTGTTTGTTAATCTCGTATTAATTAAAAAAATTTGGTACATCATGATATTTTATGGTAGTATGCTTTTATAGTAAATCCCATGCAGTCACTATAAAAATGGTGATCAAGAGTTCCAATCTTATTTTTGACATATTAAAGAGGATTGAAAATGTAATACAAAGTAGATCTTGAGTGTGAAAGTGCTATTTATAAAAAGTCATCTTTGATGATTTTTGTAAGGACAAGGGATTGCTCTTCCTTTTCTGGACTCCTAAGTCCTAATCGAGGGGAAGGATCTAAAAGGCAAAAACGCATAAACACTTTTGCTGTAACATTTCTTGAAATTGAATTTTAGGATGAACTTATTTGGTAATTCTTTGTTAAAACCCTTAATTGAAGTAGGGCCAAGTAAAAAGAGCACTTTGTGAGAGGGGGAAGAAAAAATAGAAGAACTAATTAGATACCGAGATCATTTAAATGGGACGGAAATTCTTAACAATTTTGTTGTTTAGATTATTAAGAATTCAAACAATAAATATAAGAGAGTTTTTATAGGATTTACTTATCCGAACAAAAAGATGAATTATCCAAAATTTACTCAAATGCGTAAATTTTACTCGAGCTCTCATATTTATTGTCTAAATCACTCAAAATCCGAATCCATTTTAATGTCCCCTTACAATTGTCGCATTCACAGCATGTCCCACTATGAATTTAATTGGATGTCCCATTATTAATTTATTGTGGTGTTGCGTCTGATGGGCCGTCAATTCCGTGGACTTTTCCTGGGCATGTCAACCATTGATTTATTGTGGCTGTTTTTCTTTGGCAATAACTATATATGATCATACAACATGTCGACAACGATCCAAAAGTTTTAGTATTTTTCATTATTGTTACGGTGCAAAGGGTTAATGGTTATTTAATAATTTTAGGGGTTTAGGATTTATTTTATTTATTTAATCTCAATTTTGAATGCTCCGATGGTCTAACAATTTTCCAACTGATCTGAAATGAGAAGATCTCATTTGATTGAACATTTTGTTACAAGTAGATGGTGAGAAAATTACCAAATATTCAAATTATTTATTCATTTTCAAGATAGTATAATTAGAAGTAATGCTACAAAAAAGATTTATGGACATTCTCTTTGAATCTTTTAAAAATTGATGTAACTTTTAAAATTGTTGTTTGATCAAAAATTCAATAATAATCTATTACATATCTAATAATAATTTTAAAAGTTACATTAATTTAAAAAAAGAAACTCAAAAAAAACATTTATCTTTCTTTTAACGTTACTAGTAGTCCTTTGATTTTGGACAAGGGATCGATGTTTAAATCATAATTGATGTAGATAGAAAATAAGTTATGAGCCCAAGGTCTCACGTACATCTCCTCTCTTCTCTCAAAGAATTCTCTCTTCTTTGTTTCTCTCACTGAGGCAAAAATATTGACTTGAATGTCGGAGGCTCCCCTACCGGCCATGAGCGACGCCACTCTAGCGGTTCTCTTCTTGTTTTGCAGGTCGTCTGTCGACAAGTCCATTCATTCAAAAATCTGCTTTTGCAATAATCTTGGACTAAAAATCATATATATAGGCTAATATTGGTCGGATGTAATAACCATTTAGATCAAATGCAACTTTTTTAAGAGATTTGTTTCATGGATTTAATGATAGCTCGGGCATGGTCAATTTACATGGTCAACGAGGATCAAACTCAGAACTAGTTTGAGAGAGAAGGGCATTTGAATGTGAAAATGCATTTAGTGTTATTCACTTCCTCGATCTTTTGTGGAGAAAAAAATTGTAAAAAATAAATAAATAAAAACCCAAAATCCTATTAATTACTTGCACTCCGGTGGTAGGATTTTAAACCTAGATGGATCTTTACAATATGAGTAAAACATTAGCTTCCTTCTTGCCCAGTCCATTGCCTCCATCTGCTGCTTTGATAGCCTAACAAACTCTTGTCCCTCAAGCGGATCGGAGCTAGGAACACCAGCTTTAGTAGAACACGAAGAAACCGACCCTTTTGGATTCCATACGCAGCCGCTCATTTCCATGTCTGCAAACGAAGCTACAAATGGAGCATATTTGTAATTAACTGGGTATTTTCCTCCATGAGTTGCCCATTGTGACCCATCCCAAATTGTTGCGTAAACTGACATGGGTTTTGACGGATAAACAGATGGGAAGGCGCTGTTCCGAGGAAACTCTCTTACAGGTATATTGTCCACTAGAAACCTGCGTTATTAGGTCCATGCCCACTTTCAGAATTCGAAAGAAAAACGGTCTTTAGCGACGACCAAAAGCTGTTGCTAATGACTATTAGCGACGACTTTTGGTCGTAGATATCCTGTCGGTAAAGACTCCCGTGAGACGACTTGTGTCAATGTGTGTGAACTTTGTTTGTCTTACACTGTGTGATGGTTGTTCCAGATGATGCTGTATTGATGATGCTGTTCTGTTGGGTCAAACCAGAGATAGAATTTCTCTTCTCTTCCAGTGCTTACGCTTCCATTAGCGTATATGTTTGTTTGGAGGACCCAGTCATTTCTTTTATCATGACCAAGCAGCTCGATGTCAATCTCATCATGGGTATGAGGGAAAATATCTGCATTTGACAGCTGCAAAATTCGCCTTTGTTTTTTGTTCAAATGCATGGATTAATTAATTTGGACTATATGTTAAAAGAGAGCTTACATAGAATGCTACTACAACTCCAGATGAGAGACTGGACGGCAGCTTAATTGCAGCACTGAAGAATCCATAATAATATTTATTTTTCGAGACCAATCCGGATCCTGAACAACAGGACATGAAGTAATTAAATTCTGAAAATACAACGTTGATTTATATCATGTCAACAGAAGCCATCATTGTGAAAGATCAGTTTACCTGCGGATTTGTCGAGAACAAGATTGGCCTCGGAGCCATTACTGGTGATCTGGACATTTGAGCCTCCAAAGAAGTTGGAAAAGCCTTGATCAATTGAGACACGAGGAAAGTAGTCTGTTAAATGGGTAACGGGTGGAGGCGTGTAATATCTATTACGTGAAGCAACCACTGCGGTCATGCAGCAGAAGATCAAGAGGCCTGAGATGACTAATCTTTCTTGCAAAAATGCCATGCTGCATTAGATAGATGCATGAAGGAAAAGATGAACAAGTTGGATATTTATTGGGAATTTGAGAGGTTCATGATCTTGCTCGGTTGTTAATAGCTGGCTACCTCTTTCCTAGTATCTCTTTCGGCAGTCACTTTGGATCTTAACGACAATGATCAAAACACAATCATGTGGGGGTGATTCTGAGAAGTACGGCAGGGCTTGTGGGGCTGCCTGATAGTTAGGGGCATGAAATGACAATTGCGTATTCAATGGGCTGTATTTCCTGCAACGCCATTTAAACATGTCACCTTCTAGTACTAAGCGTGGTCCATAAGCTACGTGGGCTACCATCAATCTTACTATCTTAGTTTCGTGTCGAGTTCGTTAGTCTATTTTATTAAAAATTACGGTTTAAAATTCTTTTTAATTTTATCTTAAATTCGTATCGAATTTATGAGGTCTCAAATTGACGGACCTAACTACGTATTACCATTAAGAAAAAGGAAAGCGAAAGCTTTTTTGTCTGTATGGGCTCAAGGCCTATGCCCAAATATTGCTGGCTGCGTCACCATTGCCGTCTGGGAATTGAAAGAGGCATATAGAACTTTAATTTGATTGAAATGGATGGTGAAAACCTGAATATGACAAATAGTATTAGAGACTGTTTTTTGATGTATATATGAACATACAAAAAGGCTGGTGCATGCTGACCAGAAAATGTGTATTAATTACTTTTTTAGCCTAGTGGCCAAATTGCCAGTAGTTTTATAGCTGGCTCTGAGAGATTATCTTTTGATAAGACTGCTCATAATGGTGACATATATTGGCACTATCTGCCCACATTCTGCATAGTAGATGATTTTGAAGATCTGGGCCAGCCTGTCAGGAGTTTTTGCTGATGGGAAGATTGGTAGCTACTAGCTTAGCTAGAATGAGATCAATACATAACTTTACGCAAACTCGCTCCCGTAATTGGAATTCTTTTAGGCATACTTTCAATTTCCACCTTTCCAAAAACCTAAAGACACCTTGTGACATGGTTATGGTCTGGTAATACAGTTTTAATATATTGCATGTTTCAAAAATTTATGCTAAAAAAAAATATTGCGAATTTAATCATTTAATTAATATTCTAATATATATCTAGAGTTGATCGTAGAACCCGATTAACAAAACCGTAAATTAATGGTTATAGGTTTCCTTGTGGGCAGATAATTCTTTTAATTACATTTTGTTTTTGGGTAAGTGATATCACTCCAGCCTTGTTAGTTGTTTCAAGATTTGAGACCAAATTAATTAAATCTTAATTCCAATTATATTGAAAGTCATTATTAATTCCAATTATAAACTAATCAGGTCCTCCACATATATTATTTCCTATCATTCTGTACTATCTAAAACCATTCCCTTTGTTGTCCTTGTCTCCCTAATTTATTTATATATCCTTCTTCAATACTTTTAACGTGTTATTTTTAACCCTCCTCTTATGTCTTTTCACTCTCTCAACCTCAATTAAATCATACTGATAAAAAATATTGAATTAAGCATTTGAACTAAAAATTTAATATTATGTTAACTCACTACTTATCTTTTTTATTATAATTTATTAAAATATTAATCAAATAATTAAATCAAATATTTCTTATCAGTTTAAGCTTTTGATATAAGTGGTAATTTAATATAGTATCAAAGCAAAGATTCTAAATTTGAACATTGTCTTCGTTTTTTACTTCCTATTTCTATTAAATTTTTACGTGTTGAGTCTCATTTATTAAGAGAAAGTTTGAACCTACACGTGAGAGAGAGTATTAAAATATTAATTAAATGATTAAATCAATAATTTAATATCCGCAATTTATCACCATTCATCCATCTTAACACTCTTATTTCTAGTTACCCTCATTTTATAAATATGTTTTATTCCTGGAAGTGGGACGCCTTATCAATGTTATATTGGGCTTCATGGTGCAGAAGTTATTGGGCCACTTTGGGCCTCTTCCATTTTTCCAGACTGGTCCGTCGCTAGCTTCCTGTCATTGGGCCGCTATTGTGATTTGAAATCGTGCTATTCTGGCGGCCCAAAACTTGGCCCATTAGGCTGCCTTTTGTAGCTCCTTGTTACCCATTCCTATCTCCTTCTTCACCCTTTATTTCCTTCCTATCGAATGGAACTAGTTGAGAAGGCACGCTTTCTTTTGCTTAATAAGAATAAATGAAGTTCGTTATAATATATAACATTAAAAATTTAATACCACATAGAAAAAAATATTTATAACATAAAGTTAATATCTTAGGGCATATTTGGGTAACACATTTTATTATTATTATATTTTATTATTTTTTAAATACATGTTTGGCTTGTTTTGCTAAATTTAAATTCTACTAAAGTTTTATTCGATGTTCTTTCTAATTTTTTAAACCATCCAAACATAATATAAAAAATAAACTTTTTCAGTATTTACAATTTTGAATATAGTAACGAATAGTATAATATAATTTGAAAAAAATCATGTTGGTGCTATAATAATAACGAGTAAGAAAACAAGCATGAAACATCCAAAATTAGACTCCACTCATTGGCTCTTGTGGTATTTCTGGAAGAGTGTCTTGTCCTCCTACGCCACAGTAAAGTGGAGTTGTTGAGTGCAAGCATTGTCATATGCTTACAACGATAAAAGCACTGAAGAAACCCAACATTTACACCCACTAAAGGATTTGGATTAATTAGGTCCATATTTAATTTTAAGCCTTCTTCTTCATGAAAAAACTTAATATTTAATTTAGACAATTGAAAAAAGTTACTAAAGACAAAGGATAAATTAAGCCTTTTTGACTTTTCTTAAAATTTGTCACAACACACGTCATTGCAATTTAATAAAAAAAAAATGATTATATGAGAATGAAATGTAAAAACAATCACTATAAAGGTAAAAACAGCTTTCTATTAATTAAAATACTTGGATAATTATAAGATATAGTTAATTACTGTGATGCAGTGGATAAGTCAAGTGACAACACAGTCTACACACATCTTCGTACAAGCTGGACTTTGACCACTTGATGACATCAAGCTCTGAATTTATCTCAATAATACAACTTTTATTTTATTTTATTTTAATACAACTTTTAAAACAAAGAAAGTTCCTGCTAATAATTCCACGTGTTATCTCGCGGTCGATGTCGGCTACCTCTCTTCACGTACTATCAACCTGCACTAGCCCCTTTTACTTCTCGCGATACGTGTCGCTCTCTTATCGATTCATGCTGGATATCGAAACTAGCTACGAAGCCGCCTTTCCACCATCTCCCTGTCATGCGCGTGTTTTCAGCCACGTGTCCCTCAATCAAAGTCCAATCCACTACTGTACACTGCCGTCACATCTTACGCACCCACCAAGATCATCTCATCTTCTGACGCGTGTTCTCTTCATATCCCTCCCTATATATACACACCAACGGCCATATCTAAAGACTATCTAGTATCTAAAAAACCCACCAAACAAACGGATCGAAATCCGAAATCCAAATACCAAAAGCCAGAAAAAATATCCAAATACTTTCTTTTTGTATTCTCTCTTTGGTCGATGATCCATATATCTAACGGGTCGGTTCGCCGGATTCTGACGTTTTCGGCGGTTCATCCGTGCGAGGCTATCGCTCCAGCGACGCTCCTCAACTCCTTAATCAATCTCGCGCACGCTATTTCCGATTGCAAAACCAAAAACTTCGCCAGCAACAAGCGAAATGCGCGCGAGTCGGTTCGCCAAATTGGATTCCTCCGAGTTTTTCTGGAGGAGCTCCGAAAGGCGAGTCCGAATCTTCCGGATTCGGTGGTGCTGGGTCTCTCGGAGCTCCACCTGACCTTCCAGAAGATTCGGTACCTGTTGGAAGACTGTACCCGCGAAGGCGCTCGGCTATGGATGCTAATGAACTCGGAGCGCGTGGCGGACCACTTTCGGATCCTGGCCCGAGCGATCTCAACGGCTCTGGATGTCATTCCACTGGGTGCAATCGAGGTCTCGGAGGAAGTTAAGGAATACGTTGAATTGGCAACGAGGCAAGCCCGAAAAGCAAGGTTAGAGGTTGAACCGGCCGATAAGGCCGCCATGAAACGTGTTATCTCGGTTCTGAGTTTATTCGAAAATGGGATTGTTCCGGATCGGAGAGACTTGAATCAGGTTCTCGATTATCTGGGAATCGGAAGCTGGAGCGAGTGTAACAATGAGGTTAAGTTCTTGGACTCGGAAATCGCATTGGAGTGGCTAAAGGACGAAAAGCGAGAGGTGGGGATTCTCGGCAGTCTAATGGGGTTCATGACCTATTGCCGGTGCGTGTTGTACGACGTCGTCGACGGCGAACAATCCGATATCGGCAGAAGAAAAAGCAGCACTGAGGTGGGACTGCTGAGTTGCCTCAACCCGGACGATTTTCGGTGTCCGATCTCTCTCGAGTTCATGACCGATCCGGTGACGGTATCGACGGGGCACACCTACGATCGTTCTTCGATTATGAAATGGTTCAGAGCGGGGAACAAGACCTGTCCCAAGACGGGTCAAAAGCTACCCAATACAGAGCTGGTTCCGAATTTGGCACTGTATAAGCTGATTGAGCAACACTGTTCCGAAAATGGGATATCGGTTTCCAATTCGGGTCGCAGGAATCGGACTGCTTCGGTTTCGGTGGAGACTTTGGCCTACGAAAGAGCTATGAACATGGTGGCCGCTTTCCTCGCTGGGATGCTTGAAGAAAACAACAACAGCGACAGGGCTGCGCACGAGGTCCGGGTTCTTTCGAAGAGGAGCGTTTTGAACCGGTCTTGTTTAATGGAAGCCGGTATTGTTCCTCGTTTGTTAAGGTTGTTGCCTTGTTCTTCGGTCCAGGAGAACGCTATGGCGGCTCTTTTGAACCTCTCGAAGCATCCGAAAAGCAAAGCTGCGATCGTCGAGAATGGGGGATTGGAACTGATTGTTGGTGTGCTAAACAAGGGATTAAGCCTACATGCTAGGCAGCACGCTGCCGGTGCGCTTTTCTACCTCGCTTCGATCGAGGAGTACCGGGAATTGGTCGGTGAAATCCCAGAGGCCATTCCGGGTTTGATAGAGCTGATTGGGAAGGGTCCCGATCGTGGGAAAAAGAACGCGTTGGTTTCCATCTTCACGCTTCTTATGCACCATGGGAATCACTCTAAGGTGCTTGCAGCTGGGGCAGTGCCTGCGCTGGTTAATCTTTTGGAGTCTGGTACTGATATAGAAGAATTTAAGGTTGATTCTCTGGCAATACTAGCAGCTCTGGCGGAGAAACCCGATGGAACTGTCGCGATTCTGCGTTGTCGCAGAGCTTTGCATTGGGTTGTGGAGGTTCTCGAGTCCTCTGTTGCTTCAAGGGCGGGGAAGGAGCACTGTGTGTCTTTGTTGCTGGCTCTTTGCATGAACGGCGGGGCAGAGGTGGTTGCTCCTTTGGTGGAGAGCTCTTCTCTCATGAGATCATTGTATAATTTGTATTCTTTACTCGGCCAAGAAGGCTCGTCTCGAGCAAGCAAGAAGGCCAGTGCTCTCATCAGGGTTCTCCACGAGTTTTTTGAAAGGAGACCCTCTGGCTCAGCCAGTCCCATTCTTCCACGAGAACGATTTGTTCACGTATGGTAACCCAATTTTATTATTATTATTTTAAATTACCAAAAGAAAACCCAATTTTTTTCGGATATTCTTTCGTCATTCTTTTTAGGCACACCTGTAAGTGTAGATACATATATCCTCTGTAGATGTGATTGCTTTTCTTTCAAGCTTGATTCTGTGGTATTAGCTCGGTTTTTTAAAGGGCTAATAACTATATTATGAGCTTCTGTTTTTGCAATGAAGCTTTGTACGAAAGTAATGCTGTATTGGTGTTCTTTTTCAAGATTAACAGCAATAAAATTGTGTTACAGTTCTGTAAACATTATCCAGTATTTGTTTCAATCTTCAGGCTTTGCGTCTGTCTGGAAAATTATATGAATCACTAAAGAAGAAACAAAAAACGTCAAACACATTTGAAAGCAAAACTATAATGTAGGACAAGATGCAAGTGGCTTGACTTGCTTGGAGATATCGAGTGCCTCTTCAAGTCTTGAAACCACTTGCTCTATTGATGGTCTTTGCTGCTTAATCCCTGTGCACGACAATGCTAACTTCAGTATGAGGGCAAAGGCTTCCACGGGGTACTCCCCATCAAGTTTGGGGTCAACAAATTCTCTTGTATCACCACCTCTTGTGAGGGACTTAGCCTGAGAACCAAAGACATGCATATATATGGGGTAGTTAATTGGTTGGAAAAGCAAAGCCAAGGATTTTAAGTGTCATGAGCAAGATTGGTTTGTCATCTATGACAATTTAGGAGACCAAACAGAGACCATTGAATCTAAAAGAAGTGTTGTTTCTCACCATTTTATTTAGAGGCATTGGTCTATTTAAATTAATGACCCTCTGCCCTGAGAGAAGCTGCAGTAGCACTATCCCAAAACTGTAAACATCACCTGAAGCATTTACATGGCGGTTGTTACGGTATTCAGGATCAACATAACCGAATGTCCCTCTCACTTCTGAGCTCACATGGGACTGATCCACTTCCATAACTTTGGATAATCCAAAGTCTGAGAGTTTTGCTTCAAAGTTAGCATTGATGAGGATGTTCGCTGGCTGCCAATACAGCATATGACGAGAAGATTAATGGAAACGAGTGGAAATTTAAGTGAAATAAGGAAGTGGAGAAACCTACCTTGATATCACGGTGAACAATGCAGCCTTCTGCGTAAGTGTGGAGAAACCAGAGGCCCCTAGCACTACCAATTGCGATCTCAATTCTTTGCATCCATGAGAGAACTTTAGCTTTACCTGTTGTTCATCAGTTTATAGGTATTGAAACTAGAAAGGGAAAAAAAAGGTTTTATTAATTGAATTAGGCGAGGTACCAAACAGCCAGTCTGAGAGGTTCCCATTGTGGCACAGCTCATAAACGAGGAAACATTCATCTTCATTCTCACAGCAGCCGAGCAATGCTACAAGGTTTGGATGTCTGACATAAGAAAGACTCGTGACTTCCCTTACAAATGTCTCTACATGTTCGTCGTTGATTATATGCTTGACTGCAACATGCTGGCCATTTGAGAGAATGCCTTTGTATACCTTTCCTGGTAAAGAATAGTGACATCAAAATCCACCCTTAACGCTTGCTTGCATTTGCACCATGGCCATCTTAACACAAACAAGTTGGCATTCAATCAAAGTAAGGTCTTTTTCATTTCATGGTTATTCTCTTTCCTAAGCAATATTTCAAAGATGAATTATATCTCTCCAGCTTTTCGTTGAGGCTTGCAATACAGATTTCATGAATTCTTTTGGATCTTTCAGTTGGCACTGAAACTTATTAAAGATGCAGCACTCTCATGCTGTCATGTCATTATATGATGATTGAATATGCATGTGGGACATGCACCACGGATGCATGCACGCATACACACCACACACAAAATCAGCACCATGTCTCATCGTTAATCGACTCTAGACACTGTTGAACTTCTTATCAGGTTGTCTTCTCTGCCCAATATTTATGTTCTCCTCAGTCTGTTAAGGTTTCAATCTTCCCATATAACGCTTTCTTTCCAAACATGCCTGGTCAGTACGCAGTTTAACATGATGAATAAAGAAGAGAGACGTAGATACAGAAAGCACAGTAACTTCTCACCAGCTATGCCTTGGCCAATTAAATTTGATGCACTTAGATCGTTTGTTGCTGAATAAATTTCCTTAACTGGTAACTCAAGACAGGTGGATTCCTTGGAGAGTGGATCATTTGATGCTGTCAAGTAAAGCAAGAAGGTGAATACTTATCTAGTAAAGAAAAAACATAAATGCAAGAAAGTGAACAATTCGCCAATGTCATACATTTCAGGTGACTGTTACAGATTTTCATCGAGCTTTGAGATCTACCACCTTTCCCAGTTGGGAAACTTTCTTTAGTCCTCAATCTAAACAAGAGGCATGTTGCTATGATAAACTATTACTGCAATTCCCACTATTCCAATAATTAGAATTGGTAGACCTGTTATCATTAGGAAAATGATTCCATATTAATGAACCTCAGAAAACTCAAAATTAAGCAGGGCACTGTTGACTTTTGTAAATGAAAAGTCACCTGTGCTGGACTTGAAATCATCACTAGATGTGCTTCCCTTGACAGCATCACTAGATGTGCCTCCCTCTTCATCTGCAAAGGAAAAAGGAAGAGATCAGGCAGAGTTGAGCAAGAAGGGTGAGAATACAATAAGAGGAAGGAAATGGAATTTGATTGCATGAATAAATTGACAAAGAAAACATTCAGTACTTCACCTAAGGAAAGGTGACCCTGCCCTCCAAGGCAGTCATAAACTGCGCGGACCCATTTCTCATCGTCAATCCTACTACTTGTTAATGTTACCAATACTGCAAACCTGCAAACATTGGCTTCAACCTTCATCAAATTTCTTCCATTATCTGATGCTGTACCTATCTCTTCCCACCTTCCAAAACATTCACTGCAAGCCTGACCTGATGTTCCATCTAAACCCAAAAGTCCACAGTCTTCGCCTAAATTTTTCATCCTACTTCCTAACTTACCAATAACATCTGTGACAGTGTAGTCAGAGCAGCCGCCAGCTCCACCTCCACTGGTTAACTTTTCAATGCCACAGGCCGAAATGTTTTCTTCTATACTCTTCTTTGAAGTCAGGCAGTTTCTCTGTTCTTTGGGATTCAAGTATATCTGTCCGGTTTTGTTGGCTAGCCGCCCTAATCCATGTAGGTACTCATCAAAAACTACCCCGCAACAGCTGTTGATGAACCCACCCCAATTGCTCGCTTCACAGCTTGAGCTGTTCGAAGACGATGAGGATTGAATATTGAGGATGCAATCAGCAACTGAAGTTTGAGAAAGCACAAAGTTTACGGTTGTGATCACGAAAACAAAAACTGATATGAAGTGGGGTTCTCGATGCTTGCGTCGATTAGGACAAAGGAAACCCAGAAATTGCTTGGCCATGATGGGTGTCTTTAGTGAGTAAATATGGAATCAAAGAACGCCCAAAAGATGTTCGTTACCATATGCATGCAATCTTTGTCACGAGATCATGCGCAGTGAGCACTGACATGACAAAAGAATCGGATTTTTTAAGCATGCTTAAACTGGGAAGACCCGAATGCCGAATGGGTTACAGAATCTAGGAGGATGAAGAAAAAGGGATAGGGTGGGGTGCCATTTCAGCTTCCCGCTTTGTTGCTTCTCCACTCTCACAATGCATGTGTCCTGTAGTCACCTTTGTTCTTGGAATAATGGGTATGGAATTAGATGTTTTATTTCATATTTAAGGCAGAGAAAGATTGTGACAGATTTGTATACGAAAATTTAATATACATGAGAGAGAGAGAGAGACAGAGAGAGAGAGAGAGTTTCTTAGAGTTACTTGAGCTTGAGATGTGCAGGAGGCAAATGGCAGGGAAGCATCATTTTTTTCTTCTTCTTTGAGATTTAAGGAGAAAAAACAAAAAATCTTGGGGTGTTAATTATTTTTTTTATACTGAACAAAAAAAAAAAAAATTTCTTGGGGTGTCAGACAATAGACAGTGATGTTTTATGTCATGTCTTAATGCTCATGCAGGCTAATCTGACGAGTGTCGCCGAGGCATGGTCCAAGTAAAGCATTATTAACGAATTTATCATATATATTTTGGGTTTTTCAATGTCACTTTTGATTAAAGAAATCGGTTGTAATTTCAAAGTTCAACAATGCCGTTGCCGGCTAAAAAGCAAGGAAAAAACAGATAAGACCAATGCTAACGTTGTTTCTGCTACCGTCCAAGCAACTTCAGTCCATTGGTTTTGATGCGGTTTTAATTTATTTTTTAGGTTTTCAATTTTAATAATTAGGTCTTCATATTTTTCTTTCGTTTTAAACAGATCCCTTAATCAATTTATAATCCAATTGATTAAGATATGGAAGTTCATATAAATTAATTAATGTTACGTGACTCTTGTTTAATACGTCTTGTACTCATTATATGTGCTACGTGGCGCAATTATGTTAAATTACAAATATAATTTATATTTTTTTATTTTTATTTAGAATATATTTGTAATGTTAAAATAACTATGCCATGTGACACATATAATAGTTATAAAACGTGTCAAATTCAGAGTTATGTGGCATTAAAAAAAAAAAAATTGTAGCATTTCAATAGTAGTATACAGTGGTATATTTTCTTAATCATTTCAATAATTTTTATATTTTATATATTTATATATTTTTTGCATCGGAGAAAAGAGTAATGTTATTTAGTATTATATAATACGACTGTTATAAAATTTAATGATATGATCGTGAAAATTAGTCTTTATTTAAAAAATAAAAATTAAATTGTAGTGATATTTTATTATAATTATACAACAATTTACTAAATAGTATTATTAGAACAGCCTTTTGTGATAAGTTGACGCCTAACAAAAAATATGAAGGAGAAGGTGCGTGAGGAACAAATGGATATTTTTTTTAGTTGATTTGGTATGATCCAGTGTTTTGATAGCATTTATTTTTCTTGTTCCAAGCTTAGGTGTTAACGTCTCATTGGTGGATCCGTGATATGGTTTTTTTTTCCAATACATATGAATCACTGTACAGGGCATTCTATTCTGTGTTTTGCAACAGAGGGATCTTTTTGCTGGACGATCCAAAACTCACCACCCCACTGTCTATGTACATCTTTTCTTCCTTGGCTTTCCCCCACATCACAGCATAAAATCCAACTACAGTTATTGCTGCTCCAATCACACTGCAACAAGTTGACAGGAGTTAATAATTCTTTGCTTCAATCAATTTTAAAGATTAAAAAAAAAAAAAATGAAAAACACAAAAATTGTTGTAACGGGTATTACAGCTTTTATTATAATTATTATTATTTTTTTTAAATTAATGTAACAGTTCATGTAACACTCATCACATTAGTCATAAACAATTAAATTTAATTATAGATAACATGATAATATCACGTGAACTGTTAGATTAGTTTATAAAGAGTTACAATATCCCAAACATTTTTCAAAACGAAATTACCAATAGCAAAGAAGCAACATTAAAACAACCTTGATATTGGGCTAGCTAAAATAGCCAAAAGATTATCTTAGCTAAAAACAGCCATAAAACCTCTCTATCCCGTTAGCCACTTTGGCTATAACTATAAGGAATTGGCTAGTTACTATAGCTCAATAATGCATTAAAAAAACTAACAAATTATAAATACGATTCTCCTCTCTTTTTTGAGAGCGGTGGAAATAGATAATGAAAAAATATTTTAAATGAAATAATGAAAGTGGATATCAAAAATACTAAGCTGGATGTAGATACTTTAAAAAAGTGGATAGATAAAATAAGAAAATGTGTTATTTAACTAGATTTTAGCTAATCGGTTTTACCTTCCAAGACATAGAACATCTCCTAAAAAGACATCCACGACAACAGCAAAGATAATCGCCACGGGCTTGAACATAGAACAAAAGAGTGGTCCAGTCCTCGACAGGCACCATGTACTCAAGCTACCACGCAATACAGAGGAAACAACTCCCTTCATTTGACAAATTGAAGTTCATGTCACTTAAAAGTAGCTTGATTATAAGAGATATAAAATCTTGAGCAATGTTAGCCCCAGTGAAGTTTTTTCTCTAGAAAATTGATATAAAAGCTCATAAATCATGCATCCTCAACGTGGGATTGTGCTTTTTCGTTTGGATTTCTCACTGTCATAAGCCCTTATAAGAGACTGCGACAACATACTTGATTAGGTTTAAGGTAAATGATGAACCTCACCATTCTAAAAGGCTCCAACTTTATAACAATTTTGGAGTTCTGGAATTAAAATAAAAGATAAGGTTTGCTATCTGCTTACTGTGTATAATATAGACACCAAACCAATGTCAAGCCTTAACCTCCAAGCATCTGGGTCCCTGACAATAATCAGAGTGAATACTGCAGACAAAATGGTGTAGTAAAAGAACATGTGAAATAATATGACAAGCACTGCTGGGTAGATTTTAAGGATTGATGCCTGCAAAACGCCCCACAAAAATGATGAATAATCATAACTTGCAAATTAATGTCATTTGTCAATTTTATACAAGGACAATTAATCTACCTGCACTATATACCACGCAGAGTAGGAAAAAGCATCGGCTGTGAGCAAAATGCCTCCAAGGATCCAGCTTGATTGTGGCGACAGAAGAAGTTGACTAGAAGAGGGTGTCATCATGATTGGTGGGCCCTTGTAGAATGTCACAACAGATGCTCCTGTGATTGATACTATGGTACCCAGAAGTTTAGCCTGACTGCTTGAGCTACTCCACTCTAGTTTTTCCATCCTAGGAGAATCATTTGTAATAACGCAGGAATTTCAGTAGCAATCAAAAACATGTACCTAAGCTTGGTTGTATTGTTACCAAGGGAATCAAAGATGTTAGTTCTGACAGCCAATTAAGGCTAGCTATTTTGCATTCAAGAAGCACACAACTTGCTTATCTAAAGGTTAAATTGCATCGATCTGATTTAGCCCCATTTAAAAGCTTGATTGTGCACAACTTCAGCATGTGCAGATGGATCCAGTTGAAAATTGGATTTGGTCAATGTGCTAAGATTCATTTATCCTGCACATTTTTCCACTTACTTTTCATATATGAGGCCATTAGTGAGATAAGGATTCAATAATCTAAAGAACATAGAAGAGGGGACCTGAAAATGATGGCAAGTATGAAGGTAAAAGCGGGAATAAGGTTGAGCATGGCTGTACCAAGCGTGGGAGAGCTGTACTGTATACCAGCATACTCTAGTATCTGTCCGGAACATCTGTTATAAAATTTAACACAAATCAAAACTCCCTCCCTCCCTCCTTGTAAAACAGGGAACCTCTCTGCTTTTCAATTTTATTGAAACAGCTAGCTCGAACTCTTTGAGACAAAAATATAAGCAAAACTAACAAATTAACCAATATAATCATAGGTATGGATGTTACCAACCCAATCAGGGCAAGCAAGAAAATCCTGCAAAGAATGGAAAAAGTTACTGGCCGAGGACGCTGTGACCTGCCACTCATCAGAAGTCAAAGAACATTAAGACCAAAAAGAAGGGAAAAAATTTGCTTCAACACTGTTGATCCTTTTATGTTGGAAGGGAAATACAGGAAGGAAAACAGTGTCAACGTGTATGGAGTGAGAAGAAGATAAAGAAAAAGACCTGCAGCAGATGAAGGAAAGTGGGAGAAGGATGAGCGTCGAGAGGGCATTGGAATATACAGCAAGGACATATTTGTTCATCCCTGCGGACATGGCTACTTGGCTTACTTCCATATTGCCAACTTGAATCAAAATCACCATTAACATCCCAAAAAAAGGCAGTGAATCCTCGTATCCCATACTCTCTCTCTCTCTCTCTCTCTCTCTCTCTCTCTCCTATAATTCACGAGACTTGTTCTCCCCGTCATAATTATTAAAGCAACAACATTTTTTCTTTTTGTTCATATTGGGAGCGTAGGTATTCCGTCCACGTCGAGGGACATAGAAAATCTTGGGTAATATACTAATATACGTAATTAGCTAAAAACTTGCTATTGTAGTCTTATGACTCTTTATAGAACATCTTTTTGTAATATGGTTGTTAGATAGTTGTTGTTGTTTTTCTTTTTTTCTTCTTCTTTTTTAATGAATGGTTGTTAGATTTTATTTCAACAAAAGGTGGCTGAATAAGTTGATTGAAATAGGTTGCATTTGCTAACACAATTGTAGTCAATTTAAACAAGGCCCACACCCCGGGCTGCCTAGGGACACCAGCCCTCTGGGCTGTTCAAATTGTAACCAATCCTTATTCTAATAGGTTGGGGCTTGTGGGGGTACAGACCCAGCAAGAATTTTAGAATTTTATGTTAGAATATGTTGGTACAGTTTCCGGTATGGTGTGAATCTGCACGTTCCTTTGATGTTCTTCACGCTTCTCAATAACTCTGCAAAACAACAAAACCTAGGGACCCTTCCGGGGGTCCCGCTCCGATGCCTAAGTTAGCTTCTGTGGGGAAATAATGCTTTGTGCATAAAATTGAGTCTTAGTTTATACCTGGGGTATGAGCCTATTTATAGGCATAGAGGTGGAGTCAAACCTGGATTAGGACTCCTGCTCCTTGTTGATCTAGAACTGCTGTCCGAGTTCTAATTGGACTTCAATCCTTTACTAGACTTCTAATTGAGTATCTTCTTAGACTTCTGATCTGATATCTTCTTAGACTTCTGATCTGATATCTTCTTAGACTTCTGATAATGATCATTATTCTTATCTTATCATTATTCTTATCTGTTTGGACCTATTTGACTTTTGAATCTTCTTTTTGGATCGGGTTGAGTGAGATTTATCCCCAACAGTTACCCCCCAATTCCCTTATCCGAAGCTTGCTTGAATAATGGGAATTCCATGTCTAAGGAAACCCGATCTTTGTCTCCTTCTGAAAACCTGCTAACCTGCAAAACCCGAGGGTTAAATCTTACCCCCCAATTACCTTCTTGTTTTTCCTTAGGGTTTTCTCCCTGTATCTTGAAAAACCTGCAAAACCCGAGGGTTAAATCCGACCCCCCGAGAAGTTTCTTCTTGCTCTCGGCTAGGACTGATCCGAGACTCTCGGCTAGGACTGATCCGAGAGTTTTCTTCTTGGTCTCGGCTAGGACTGATCCGAGACTCTCCTTCTCGGCTAGGACTGATCCGAGAAGTTTTTTCTTGCTCTCGGCTAAGACTGATCCGAGAGGCTCCTTCTCGGCTAGGACTGATCCGAGAAGTTTTTCTTGCTCTCGGCTAGGACTGATCCGAGACTCTCGGCTAGGACTGATCCGAGAGTTTTCTTCTTGGTTTCGGCTAGGACTGATCCGAGACTCTCCTTCTCGGCTAGGACTGATCCGAGAAGTTTTTTCTTGCTCTCGGCTAGGACTGATCCGAGAGGCTCCTTCTCGGCTAGGACTGATCCGAGAAGTTTTTCTTGCTCTCGGCTAGGACTGATCCGAGAGGCTTCTTCTCGGCTAGGACTGATCCGAGAAGTTTTTCTTGCTCTCGGCTAGGACTGATCCGAGAGGCTCCTTCTCGGCTAGGACTGATCCGAGAAGTTGCTCTCGGCTAGGACTGATCCGAGAGGCTCCTTCTCGGCTAGGACTGATCCGAGAAGTTTTTCTTGCTCTCGGCTAGGACTGATCCGAGAGGCTCCTTCTCGGCTAGGACTGATCCGAGAAGTTTTTCTTGCTCTCGGCTAGGACTGATCCGAGACTCTCGGCTAGGACTGATCCGAGAATTTTTGCCTGCAAAAGAAACAACATCAACGGGTTCCTGGTCCCTAGACCGGGAACACTCCGATGCTTAAGTCAGCTTTATTCATTTATTCTGAAAATACTTATTCCCAAAATCTGGGGAATTTTCTGTCTAGTCTGAATTAAAAATAAAAGTCTAGTTCTTTGCAAATATAAATACTAAAAAATAAAAGCAAGCCTGAAATTCTCAAGAGTCCTTTTTATGGGATCACGGGCAGATACTGCTGTTGCCTCGGCTCTCTATGCTGTGGGCTTCTGCTTCTTCGGTCCTCTCTTCTTTCTATGTCATCTCGGGGAGCATTCTCTTGATGCCTTTCGTCTAGCTGAGGACGGTCTCGGGGATAGTAATCCCGTGGCTGTTGATCTCGGGGCTGATAGTCCTGATGATTCCGAGGCCTGTTATTTCCTTGATGGTTCCGTCGCTCTCCCAAGAACCGAACCAACTTGCCATTCTTTATGAATTCTTCTATTAACAACCTTAGGGTTACGCACCCCTCGGTGTAATGACCTGCTTGTTTATGGAAATCACAATACTTCCCTGCATTCCTATAAGGAGGATTACCTGGTATCTTTTGCGGTTCCCGAAACGCCGGATCTCTCTTGATCTCCATGAGGACTTCTGATATCTCGGCATTGAGAGGTGTAAAGTTGTAATCTTTGAACTTCTTTACCTGCCTCTGCTCTTCCCAATCAGCTTTCTTGAGTTCTTTCCTTTTCTTTTCTGGGGCTGTCTCTCGGGGTAGTCTAGAACTGGCCATAGACTTCAGCGTCTCTTCCTGATTGATGAATTCTTCTACCTTATCCATGAGGCCCTGCAAGGTACTCGGTTGCTTCCGGATCAACTTCTTCATCAAAGGCTCCTCGGGTGAAATTCCCTGATAAATGGCAGCAAAAATCATATCCTCGGTCGGATCTTCGACCGTAGCCTTCTCTCGGTTGAACCGAGCCATAAACTCCTTAAGACTCTCATTGCCCTGCTGGTGCAATAATAGCAAATATCCCGAAGGCTTCTTCCTTGTCCGGAAAGCCAAGAACTCCATTAGGAATATCTTGGACAATTCCTTGAACTGATCAACGGAATTCGGGGGCAGCTTCCTGAACCAGTCTCGGGCATTCCCCGAAAGAGTAAGAGGGAAGGCCCGACATGCTACTTCATCGGGTGTCCCGTGAAGGTCTAGATGAGCTTTGAAATTCTCTAGGTGATCCAAGGGATCTCTGTCTCCTGCATAACTTAGAATTTGGGGTACCTTAAACTTATCGGGAAGCTGATAGTCTGCCACCCGTCTGGTGAAGGGTGAGTCTGTACCCATTAGGAGCTTGTCCACCATTACGGATCTGCCTTTGTCCTTTCTTTCCATCTCCATGTCCGTGCACCTTCTCTCCAGCTCGGCAATAATTCTGCTCAGATCTCCTTGGCGGTCATCCTCCCTCCGAGGATTAATGTTGCTATTGTGATCTTCTTCCTCACGCTCATCCCTGTTCATCTCGGGATTGGGCTGTCTATTGGTCTGGCTTCCGGAACGTGTGTTCATCACCATGCTGGATCTTCTTTTTCTTTTATGAGGAACGAATAATCGTTTCCCACAGACGGCGCCAAACTGTTGGTACAGTTTCCGGTATGGTGTGAATCTGCACGTTCCTTTGATGTTCTTCACGCTTCTCAATAACTCTGCAAAACAACAAAACCTAGGGACCCTTCCGGGGGTCCCGCTCCGATGCCTAAGTTAGCTTCTGTGGGGAAATAATGCTTTGTGCATAAAATTGAGTCTTAGTTTATACCTGGGGTATGAGCCTATTTATAGGCATAGAGGTGGAGTCAAACCTGGATTAGGACTCCTGCTCCTTGTTGATCTAGAACTGCTGTCCGAGTTCTAATTGGACTTCAATCCTTTACTAGACTTCTAATTGAGTATCTTCTTAGACTTCTGATCTGATATCTTCTTAGACTTCTGATCTGATATCTTCTTAGACTTCTGATAATGATCATTATTCTTATCTTATCATTATTCTTATCTGTTTGGACCTATTTGACTTTTGAATCTTCTTTTTGGATCGGGTTGAGTGGGATTTATCCCCAACAGAATATATGATAAAAACAAAAAATCATTTATCATAAATGAGGATTTGTTTATCAAAATTGATTGTTATAGGTTTAATTATAACTCCACCGTTTTTAAAACAAAGCCGTAAGTAAAAATATCCAAATTTACTACGTGACACTACTACTATTACCTTATAGTAACGCAGCGGGAAAAATCAATAATAAACTTTTACTTTCTCTTTAACATCATAAAAAACCAATAAAATATATTAGAGATTCTATTTCACAATATAAAATGAAAAATCAGTAGTACCTTAATACATAATCACTAACTTTCCACAGCGCCGACAGCGGCATAAATTAGCACTTTCAAAAGTCTTCAAAGCTTTCCAACTCTGAAGGGATTGAATCTGTTGGTGTGCATTTGCAATAATGGGGGAGAACATCCTATATGAGAATAAAATATGCTTGTCGATGGCAAGAATGATGGTTAGAGAGTCTCCTTCTAGTAGCAGGGAATTGCACCCACTAGAGACAGCTAACTGAGCTGCTAAAATGGTTGCGTGAACCTCCCCAACATAGGCTTCAACTAGAGGAAGCCGGTGAAAAGCGGCTGAAATAATGTTGCCTTCTGAGTCACTAAGAACAGTTGCTGCTACAGCCAAGTTAAGTCTAATGGCTACATCAAAGTGCATTGTTGGGGGAGGAGTTCTGACAAGCTGAGAGATGGGTCATTAAAGAAAGGGTAATTTGTTTCAATGGAATGGAATTTTCTGGTTGAATTGGTTATGAATGAGCTGATTCCTTGCAAACCATATGTTGATGCAGTTTTTTGTCCGATGACTTGGCAATATCTGAGTCATCCCTCCGCCTATGACCTGCAAAACAGCAAAGGTCCGCTAATGGTTGGCTGGTAGAGCCTCCTCCGGCAATCAAGTCAGTAAAGAATCATGAGAGTGAAAAGAGTGAGAGACTGACAGATGAAATATTCCCTTTGTTCATAATACATATATTTATAAACCCATTTTCCTCTATTTTTGACTTAATTTGATTGGGCTGATAAATACTGAAGATTCTAATAAATGTTGAGAATCTTAGTCATTTCCGACCTCACGGCTCCGGGATCTACTTTGTGTGTCCGGCCTGTACCCAACTCGAGGATGGGTCCCGAGCACATATCCCAGGGACATACATCCTGAGGACCCAATCCAGGGTTTCTTTCTTAGGGGATAATAATATCTCCAACACCATATATGATCAATTGTGATAGATACCGTGATTTGGAGCTGACGGGAGTCCCTTTTTGCGATGGGACAGTCTAGAAACACATGATGAGTTGTTTCTTGAGAGCCTTTGCAAATTTGGCAATGCCAAGAATCTGTGTCCCCATATTGAATGAATGTGCCAATGTTAGCTCTCGCAGGAAGAAGAGAGTTTCAAGTTATTTTTCAGAACATGTATTTTGACCTGGGTTGAAGTTTTAAACTCCGATCCATAGACAATTCCAAGCTTCAGAGTAAGAGTACTGCGGAAAGGGTCTCATGGGGTGAGAATGTAATACCACTTCTTGAGCCGATTGGATTGAAAATTGGCTTGGGGAGGGGGCCCATGTCCATCTATCAATCAGACACAGAGGATTGCCATCAGGCTTTCAAAGTATCTACCCGTAAAAATTTCCTTACTGTTGTGTCAAATTGTCAATTTCTTGGATAATAAGTTAACTTGGATAGCTCGTCATGGTCCCGGGTTCGAAAGTCACTTAGTGCAAACAGTAGTGCAACTGTTGTGCAAGGCCTTAGAGATATAGGTAGGTATCATATGGTGAGTTCCACCACAGAAATTCCATGTGGAATCCATCTCAAAACTCTAGAGTGATGCACAGTAATTATATAACTGTTATGCACCAATCACTCATCTTAATTAAATAATAATTTTGGCCAAATAATAATTTTAAAATCACCTCATTTTTTTCAATGAAATTGTGATATACAATTAGAATTACTAGAATTTCAGCACCTAACACAATTCACATACTTCAACTGTAAGTCTGCTGGGACAGGAGGACCCAGGGCTAACCCGCCCCTAATCCCACGTGATTCGCAATATCCAAAAAACGACGTCACTTTGGCGTAAAGGCAGTTGTTGCTTCCAATAGAAACTCACCACAAACCCCAAAGCCAAAGCCCATCTGGATCTCCGATGGGTTTAACCGGCGAAACCAGCGACGGTGATTCCGAGTCCACCCTCCTCCTCTCGGCCCCCACCACAACCACATCCACCGCCGCCACCACACCCGATAACAAACTCCCCAAAGACACATTCCATTTTGCCTACATAATCTACTTCACGCTGGGCTGCGGGTACCTCCTTCCATGGAACGCCTTCATCACGGCCGTCGATTACTTCGACTACCTCTACCCGGACGTCAGCGTGGACCGTATATTCGCCGTCGTATACATGCTGGTGGGCCTCGTTTGTCTCCTCCTCATCATCCTCTACTCCCACAAGTCCCACTCCTTCGTCCGCATTAACGTCGGCCTCGCCCTCTTCGTCCTCGCCCTCCTCGTCATCCCCGTCATGGACCTCGTCTACATCAAGGGCCAGGTCGGCTTGTACAACGGCTTCTACGTCACCGTCGCGGTCATGGCGCTCTGTGGCCTAGCTGACGCCCTGGTCCAGGGTGGTGTCATCGGGGCCGCCGGTGAGCTTCCCGAGCGCTACATGCAGGCCGTTGTAGCTGGCACCGCCGCTTCAGGTGATCATTAATCTCTTTCTTTTAGTTTTGATTTTCAGTTTGTTATTGGAAGCTGATCGAATTGGTTTCTGTGTTTAAATTAGGGCTTTCAGATCCTTTTCTTTTCTTAATCTGAGGTTTTTATGTATAAATACCCTAATTTTGTGTATACTCAGAGCGAGAAAACACTATCCGGTATTTAACTTATTCAGACTGCACAGTTTATTCCATCTTAATTAAATTATCAGTTATTTCAAAAATTAAACCATAGAAAACGATCAATTTAATTATTGAATTAATATTTTAAGATTCAAATTCGGCTTAATATTTAAAATATTTAACTAAAATATGAGATGAATTAGATTTGAATTCAGGACTGTTTAATTAATATTGTAACAGAGAGCCTGCAAATTCACACAATTTCTGAAATTTTTGACCACAGGGGTCCTTATTTCTCTACTACGGATCGTAACCAAGGCCATATACCCACAGGATGCCAATGGCCTGAGAAGCAGCGCCAACCTGTATTTCAGTGTAGGTATCTTGGTTATGGCTGTATGCATTGTGTTTCATAACGTAGCACACAGGCTTCCGGTTATAAAGTACTACAACGAATTGAAAGCTCAGGCTGTAAACGAGGAGGATGAACAGAAAGGTCTTCTCATGGGGCCTGTTTGGAGAGCAACCTTGTGGGATGTAGTAGGAAGAGTGAAGTGGTATGGAGTTGGCATCGGCCTCATCTATATTGTGACTTTGTCAATATTTCCCGGGTATGTCACAGAGGATGTCCACTCGCAGATTTTCAAGGACTGGTACTCGATCCTCCTAATCACTGGCTACAATGTGTTTGATCTGGTTGGAAAGTCTCTGACTGCAGCTTGTCTACTTCAAAATACAAAGGCCGCCATTGGTGGCACCGTTGTAAGGTTGCTGTTCTTACCTCTCTTCTATGGCTGCTTGCATGGTCCCAAATTCTTTCGAACGGAGATTCCAGTGACAATCCTCACTTGCCTTTTGGGGCTTACCAATGGCTACTTGACTAGTGTGTTGCTGATTTTGGCTCCCAAAGTTGTCAAATTACAACATGCAGAGACTGCAGGGATTGTGTGCGTATTGTTCTTAGTTATTGGTCTGGCTATTGGATCAGTTGTATCTTGGTTTTGGGTCATCTGATTTTCAACCAATTTGTAATTTGTATGACATAAAAAAACTCTGCCACAATGGGGGTTGGAATGAGTTGCCTCTGGTGTTTACATTCTGTAAAGCCTTGTAAACTTAGTTGTTAACGATATTTTTTTCCTTGTATGGTGAACCATTCATATGGGTTATTCATTCTCGACTTGTTTTGAGATGAGGAAACCTGTATTCTCACCCAATATATGAATGGAATTGGCTCATTAGACTTTACTATGACAATCTGTGAATTTTTGGGAAGAGGTACCAAAATCTCCTCTACACACAAAAAACAGGGTTCCATGGGGATGCATCAATCAGGAATGGAAAGTTCATCTTCAGATAATGGAGGTATGTGTTATCTTCTCATACTTGATTTACACATGCTATGAAGGAGCTTAACATTTTCGTTTAAATCTAACATTGGAACCACGGGCTCCATTGATGGCTGTGCTGCTTAAGCCCTGGGCACGATCATGCCTAGCTGAAATATGACCTGAAAGGCTTCTAATGAATACACCCCCATTAAATTTGAATCAGCCAATGCCTTCTTTTCAATTAGAGGTTGACTACATTAGATATAAATGCTGTTGGAGTTCCAAGCAGTTGAAGCTGCTTCATTTCCTAAGCTTTTTTTAATTGGGTTTTCATTGAATCTGTATATAATCTTGAATTTACTCGATTAAGAAACAACTTTACTGTTATTTGGACAAAGTTTCCTCTAAATTGGGTTGGAATAATTTTTTTTTTCATTCAGTTTATAAAATTGTCATGTGTTATGTTGACATATAAGAAGCATATGCATTTTTAATTCACACATGTTCTTTTAATAAAATTTCCTTAAATTTTGTTAATGCTATTAAAAAAAGAAATTAGTGTATAACGAAGGCAAAGTTCAAAGAACCTTTCCTCTGACATCATGTTAAGTCATCATTTATCCTAAAAGTTTAAACCGATAAGAAATGATTGATTTAATCATTTAATTAATCCTCTTGTCAATTTCCTATTAGGTATGACGTGACAAATTAACAGAATCTATTAACTTCGTGAACGAAAAACGGGTTCTATAAATGATTTGTAATTATAGTTTATCACGGGGACCTTTCATGAACTTTTTGTACCACAGAAAATAATTTGTAATTTAAGCCAACTCTAAGGAACAGTAATACAATTATCCCTAAATAAACACGGAAAGATAGGTCCTTAAATCTATTTCATACTAGGCTAGTCCAATCTAAACACCCATACAACAAATTAGTCCAATCTAAACACCCATACAACAAATTAGGCTCCAACGAAATCATTACATGATCAAATTAAGGATTCATGTTCAATTTAAATATTTTTAATAATTTTATTTAAAAGCATGGTTTTAAGTTGACTGCAATCACGACTCACGAGGTGGTTATGGATCAAACAGTGGATAATCATCTGAAAGCTAAATATTTTGTGCCGCGTGATATTCCCTGAGATATGCGATCCGTTGCAATGAGCGCATGTACGAATTGTCACATTCTGGTTTTCGTACTTGTTCACCATCATATGATTCTCCCACTCTCTCTCTCTCTCTCTCTCTCTTTCTCTCTGGCCTGGAGCCTGGAGCCTGGAGCCTGGACGGAACAGATTCTCTCCTATTCATAAAAAAACGATTATCTTTCTTTGACGAAGGCATGTATGCACGTAATGAGTGAGAGAGAGAGAGAGAGAGAGAGGGGGGGGGGGGGGAGCGTTTTGTTTGCTCGGAGACGGGGGTTCATTGCCGTGAAAGTCCAAGTTAAGTGAACCATCCCAAACTGGAAAGTGACGCTGCCAGGGCAACCCCCACCACAAAACAAACAAATTACAAAGCAAATTCCCCAAAGGCCCAGACCGAACCGTAATAAAAACGACGTCGTTACCAAAATATCCAAAGCCCAATTCCGTCTTTTTGTAGTGACGCGACGCCCAAGACCCCTCTCGGGGTCCATTTTTGGCGTCATCGTCGTCTAACTTTCGCAGCTCTCAGTCCGTGAAACCACTCTCTCACTCGCTCGCTCGTCCTTCAATCTCCAAACCTTTTTCGCCGACACGTTTGGTCGTCTTCACCGAAACTGAAATGCACCGGAGAACAGAGAACCAAACACGGCGCTGCTGTGGCTCAGAATGAACTGTCAACGATGGAGCTCAACGAATCTCACGCGAAGCCGCCCGAGGAGCCGAGCCGAGCCATGCCCTTCCACATCGACCTCAACGAGCCACCTCTCTCCGCCGGAGACCTTTCTCCGGGGCCTCCAAGCCCTGTTAACTCTGCCGGAGCCAGCAGAGGCCGCGCCGCTCTCCTCGACATCAATGCGGCGCCACCGAGCGAGGCCGAGGGTGATGAATGTGTCCAGTCGATGAGTTCTGGGTATGGAATTTCTTGAAATTTCTCTGAGTTCAAGTTTTGATTTTTATTTATAATTTTTTTTTTAAGCTTGGCCTTTTGCTCTGAGCTGCTTTACTAGTTCGTTTGTGATAGAGGCATACACATTATGCTTTGTTTGGTTGCTGAAAAAGTGCGGGCAAATGATAGAAAATTTAACTTTGGTACATTTTGCTAAACTTGTGGGAAGCCAGAGAAGAAAAATTCTCCAATAAACCTTCTTTTGTTTCATTTCTCCTTGGGGATGTAGTGAAGTAGTTAACACATTTAACTTGACCTCGCGTCGCTTTACGTAGCTCAATTCAGCTAAGCTGGAGCTCATCGTCGTAATCCATACGTAAGAGAACTTAATAATGTTACTTTTGGCTTAGCTGAGGGTTTTTTTTTTTTTTTTTTATTTTTTTTTATTTTTTTTTTTATTTTAAAAAAGGGGTAATTACTTTTTCCCCATGAACTACCAAAAAATGCGCGATGCCCCCATGAACTACCAAAAAATACGCGATGCCCCCATGAACTACCAACTCGACCAAAATAGAGCATTCAACTACCAAAGACAACTATTTTCCCCCCTTCCGTCAGTCAAATGGGTTAAAACAAACGGTCAACGGGTCACGTGACCGTCACACGCCGTTTTACCCCCATTTTCTTCTTCTTATCCCCCCATGAACTACCACCATCTTCCAACATGCCCCCATGTAAAACGGCACATGACCGGTTGACTGTTTCTTTTAACCCCTCTAACTGACGGAAGGGGAGAAAATGGTTGTCTTTAGTAGTTGAATGCTCTATTTTGGTTGAGTTGGTAGTCCATGGGGGCATCGCGCATTTTTTGGTAGTTTATGGGGGGAAAAGGTAATTACCCCCCAAAAAAATGAGAATTCAAGAGCAACGAAAGAACATGAAGTTCGAAATCTTTGATTTCCTTTTCTCCTCTCTCTCTCTCTCTCTCTCTTTTATTTTTTCTAAGCAACCAGACAAGGGGTTGTTGATCCTTTTGCTACTTTGTATGATAGTCTCGAATTTTAGCATTAGCTGATTTTATTGCTAGGTTTTGTGAGAAAGGCCACTTTACATTAGCATTGCACTTCACCTAGCGAATTTACTAGATGTCAGAGTTAGAGGGGCCTAGTTACTCAAATTCTTATCTTTGCATGTCTTATTTGATGTATACTGTAATGCTCTAGAAAAATATTAGACACGTGCTGAAAGTTAGAGTTTTGTGAAAATTAAACAGGTTGGTTGTGAAGGAGCTATCCTTCAACCTCGTTCTTATTAGGACATTTCCAATACAGTAGTTGTCCTCTGGTGGAAATGACTTCTCATGAACATGATGATATACTGTGGGAGGCATACAAAATCAAAAGAAATGCCTTTGGCGTGGGCTTTTGAATGCTGATCTGATAAAAAAACTTAATGGTTGGAATGCCACATTTAGTTAGCCTTTTCTTACTTGCTTGTTTGCTGCAATAGGTTTTCTATGTTGCTCGTTAATACATAGTGTACATATTTTCTGCGTAGTCTTTATTTAAAGAAAAAAAAACGTCCAAGTCCTTAAATGATTGATGGGTTGCATGTCTTGTGGTTTGTAGAATGCACGTAGTGCGTGATACTTCTTTTATTGGAAACCCATTAAATGAATTTGATCTTCTGAAGACATATGGCAGTGTGAGACACATTGTTAGATCAGATTTTAAAGATTCAGTGCGGCAGAGACTGAATTTTGCTGGAAATTTTACTGAAACAGATCTAGTCTCCAAACTAAAAGGAAGGCTTTGGGCTAGCAATGCTATACCCCATAAGATACCATTCCAGAACCCAAGCGAGGTATATATGCAAGAACTGAGAGAATTTATTGCTGAAAATCATGGCATACTGGGAGAGGGTTGGTATGTGGAATTTAACTATTGTCAAAATGGAAGCAAAATCTTTCCAGTTTACTGTGCCCCGGATGGAAAAAAGTTCTGTTCAATGTTTGATGTTGCCTGTCATCTTGGGTTGGTGGTAGACTGCCATTCCATAGAATCTGATGGCTTTGTGAGGAAAAGATTACATTTATGTAGGAGAAGAGAGTCTGTATATTCTAGAGCGAACAATTCCAGAAAATGTCAAGAAAATTTGGGAAGTTCTTGTAGAGAGTTCTCATTAGGCATTGGGACTGACATTACTCAGGCCTGCAAGTTGAAGGGTAATGGGAGAACAACAAAAGCTACGCCAGAGGATAATGGAGGCTATAGTGTTGAGCAACTTCAGGTAATTTTAGACCAATTTATCTTTTCAATGCATGAAACATTATTTCCTCCTGTTCTTTATGTTTCATGTTTGTATTATCAGTGTCAGAATTATGATGGTTATATTGGTAATTTTATGGTTCGTTTAGCATGCTCTCTGACCTTATATATTACTGTAATGCCATTTTAGGGTGAGTTTCCAATTCAGTTTGAAGACTTCTGTATTCTTTCCATGGGGAAGGTTGATCCACGACCCACGTATCACAATACTAGCCAGATCTGGCCAATAGGCTATAGATCCAGTTGGCATGATAGGATTACCGGGTCTCTTTTTGTATGTGATGTATTGGATGGTGGTGAATCTGGTCCAGTTTTCAAGGTTCAAAGATTTTCATGCTCCATGCAGCCTATCCCTATTGGATCAACAGTTATCTACAGGCGAAGCTTTGACTCATATAATGCTAGAAGTGATGATTCAACCACTTTTGGTTTAATTGATGATGAGGATACAGATATTCAGATGATATTTTTGGACCATTGTCCTCCACAACTAGATCACAATATGTTATCAGAATCTGGGAAAAATTCAAATGAAGTTTGCAATTTTCAGACTATGAATAATTTGCAATCTGAGTCAAATTGCCTTACACAAAGTCCTATGAAATGTATAGCCGACAACACTGAGGTGATAGATAATATTGGTGAATTCTTAGTAGAAGGGAGATCATCAATTTCAGTATGGAGAAGGATATCTCAAATTCTAACAGATGCTTGCCGCAACGTATACAAGCAGACTGGTTTGTGTAAGTTTCAGTGCAAGGATGCCTTCCATGGAATGTGGTCATCATGCTTGCTCTCTGATAGCATAGAAGCTTCTGATTCATTAGCCAAGTTCTGTCATCTCTCTGGCCCTCAGAACATCCGACGTTGTATTCGAAGTGATAATGAGCTTATTACTACTTGCGAAGCACTGGTGAAGTGGTTGGACCAAGACAGATTTGGACTAGATACCGAATTTGTACAAGAAATTGTAGAAAAGCTTCCTGGGGTAGATGCCTGTTCAGAATATAAGTCCCTGAATGAAAGAGGTGACGTTTCAAAATCACACACTGTTGGAAGTGGATTTCTTCTGGTCAAAAGGAAGATTGGCATACAGGGTGAGAAAAAAGCAGATTGTTTTCTCAAAGGTTGTAAAAGTTCTTGGAAGCAGCGAGTTGAAAAATCTGTCATGAAAGATTGCTGTCCTCCTGGCAAGCCAGTAAGCTTAAAGCTTCCTGCAGATTCAATTGGTGATGTTCTTCAGGTATAGGTTATCTCTACTGTTAAGCATGATGAAACTTAAAGAAAATTAATGGAGTGCTCTTGTTTTAGGTTTGTCTACTTACCGTATTCTGTTCCACTTGTTCAGTCTTGGGAGTTCCTATGCCGTTTTTCTGAAGTTTTGGAGCTGGAGGAACCTTTATCATTTAGCGAACTTGAAGGGGAACTTGTAAATGGCTATTCCTTTGTTAGTAGGAGAGCTTTGACAAAGGTCCACTGCTCACTGCTAAAAGTGCTACTAGGTGAACTGCAGTCCAAGGTTGCATCATTTGTAGATCCTAATTCTAATGTTGCAGAATCTAAGTTTAAACGAGGAAGAAAGAAAGATGCAGAAAACTTGATTTCTGTTAAGAAAACCATACTTGACATGCTCCCAATTAATGAGCTTACATGGCTGGAACTAGCTCGGAGGTACATTTTAACTGTTTTATTCATGGATGGTAACCTTGAGTCTTCAGGGATCATTGGCCATGGGAGTTGCAAAGTGTTGCAGTGTTTGCGAGGTGATGGTGGGTTACTCAGTGGTTCAATTGCGGGTGTGGCTGGAAGAGAACCAGATGCACTGGTAATATTTTCCTTTTATTTTGTAATCTATTCGTAATATTGTTTTAGTTTCTTGATCTTCAAAAGACAACGTCTTTAAAATTTAAGAAAAGGAAATTCAATAAAATTTTCATGCTTATTTCCTCTAATATTTTAAATGCAATCTCATCACTTAAATACCTTCTCCTGTAATTTGTTACAATAATATTCTGTTGGAATAGGTCAAATCCAACCTGCCTTATAAGCCCGTGGTGGAATAGGTCAAATCCAACCATAAAAGTATTTTCTGTTAAATTGCAATTGTGAATTTGAAAATGAAGATGAGGCTTGATTAGGTTGCACTTGCATGACCAACTGTGCATAATAACCTTTGAAGTTAGTTATATGGTTTGTTTTGACATTTGTTCTTTCTCTACTCTCTGTCTCCTTACATTAAATTCATAATCTTTCTTCCTTTCTTTCGTATCGTTTTTAATACATTCAATGTATGTATGTCTTCTTGCAATTTGGTAAAATTTGGGTTCAGTCTTGGTTTCAGGTTCATGATCCTAAATTTACTTTGTGTTGTATAAGATGCTTATTAGATAATGGTGCCCTAATTTTTGTGATTCTCAGCTGCTTGCAGAGGCTAAAAAACAAATCTTTGGTTCAGTAGAGAATGTGGATGATGGTTTAAGTATTGAACACAACAAATCTGATGCAAGTGGTGGTTGCAAAACACCTAAGGTGAATAATGGTGAAATTCTTGAGTGGGCACAAGCGCTGGAACCAGTTAGAAAGCTACCCACTAATGTTGGAGCTAGAATTAGAAGGTGTGTTTATAATGCTTTGGAGAAAAACCCACCAGAATGGGCAAAGAAGGTACTGGAGCATTCAATATGTAAGGAAGTCTACAAGGGAAATGCTTCGGGGCCTACCAAGGTGCTTACTACCAATATATTTTTACGAGAAAATTTTGGAACATGTTATCTTGAAATTTTATCTAAATTAAGATGAAGAGTTTATGTTTCCACTGTGTCCAGCACTTCTACTTTCTGCGTATGCCAAATAATAAGACAAGTCAGTCAAAATTTTCAAATCTGGTTGGTCAATGTGGCAACATTGAATTCACTAAGCTACAAAGCTATAGGAATGATAAGATGTTGCCTTATTAGCAGGATCATGGATTTCTCTTTACAGAATGTCTTATTGACATTGGTATCTCCCATAATTCAATGCATTTTAAGAATTTCTTGTTCTCATTAACTGTCAAGGTACATCTCATTGTTAAGCTAAAGTCATTTATATGGAAATCTTATGCCACACTCAAGGCTTGTTATTGTTGGTTGATTACAGAGAGCTGTACTCTCGTTACTTGCTGAAGTGTATGGTGAAAACCTGCAGCAGAAACCTAATAGAAAGAGGAAAAACAAATGTATTAACACTTCATCTGATGAGATTATGAAACAATGCCGGAAGGTGCTTCGCCTTGCTGCCGCTGCAGATAAAAAAAAGGTTTTTTCTAGTTTGCTACTAGGATCACTTGATACTTCTGATAACAATGATGGGGGGCTTCTTCAATCTCCTTCAATGTTATCACGTCCTTTAGACTTCAGAACTATTGATATGAAACTGACTTCTGGGGTGTATGGTGGATCACATGATGCCTTCCTTGCAGACGTTCGAGAGGTTTGCTCTCTAATGCTAAATTTGTTTTGCTTTTTAATCTTCAATATTTTTCCTGCTATTGTGTAATCCTTGCCCTATATGCTTATGTGCAGCAAAATGCTGTTTTTAATTTTTGATAAGTAATGCAAAATCATTAAACGCTAGTAAGATCATTATTAGCTTGGTTGGTGGCTCTAGGTAAGATCATTACCATGGATATTCTCAAGAAGTGGCACGTCATTGTGGTGGACAAATGCTACATGTGTAAGAGGAATGTGGAGTCCGTGGCTCTTCTTGTTCATTGTGACGTGGCTTATGTCATTTGGATTGCCTTTTTCAGTCGTTTTGAACTATCTTGGATTATGCCTAGACGTGTAGTCGACCTATATGCTTGTTGGTGGACTACCGGTAATATGCAAAATGTTGTTGTGTGAAAGATGGTGCCTACGTACCTTTTATGGTGTTTATGGAGGAAAAAGAATGATAGAAGTTTTGAGGACCGGGAGAAGACATTATAGGAGATTAAGTCCTTATTTTTCTAAATTTTCTATCTTTGGACAGCTTCTTATGTTTCCACTTTGACGATTAGTTATAGTGATTTCCTTGTTCTTTTTGTTCCTTCTAACTAGGTGCTTCATTTTGTATACTTCCTATGTACTTAAGGGTGCCTTACGCTTTTAATGATATGTGTCAATTACTTATAAAAAAAAAAATGAAATTTCTTTTTCTCATTCCAAATACTTTTTACTTTCCAAACTCTGCCCCCAGTCCTTGAGCACCACCACAACATGAAGCAAGTGCTTTTTTTTTTTGTCATCCTTGAATCAGAAATTGATTAGGTTAATATTTTATTGGCCAACATCTTCAATCCTCCTCCCATCACAGAAAGAACACCACAACACCAGAGGCAATTTTATTTTTATTTTTTTTGCCTTTTTTCGGAAATTTTTTAGGTTGGTTTCCCTTTTGGAGAGAGGGAAATATCACATTCACATGAACAATTTTTTTTATTTTTTATTCTTTTATCAGAAACTTATTTGGTTGGTTTCTTTTTTGGCCAAAAGTTTCTTGTGCTTTATCATTCAGAGGAACAGCTTAAGATAGATCTTTTTGTAGATGATTCAATCAGATTTGAAGTTCACAATCTCCTTATCTTCTTTTGGCAGGTTTGGCATAACATTCGAACTGCTTGTGGCAATCAGGCACATTTGATCCATTTGGCTGAAACATTATCCAAAAAATTTGAAGTACTTCATGAAAAAGAGGTTTGGTACCGTTCTGCATCTCTCCCTTCTTTTATTGTCAGTTCTCTTGATGTTTTAGCTTTCATGTCTTAATGATCCTTAGTTGAAGCCATGTATTAACAAAACTTCCTCTATTGCTCCTCATTATTTAGGAGTTTCCAGTATTTCAAGTGCTGGCAAAGTTATGACATGAGATATCATATATTGTTCTTTTCCGTAACTTATATACTTGGTAGGAATCAAATTTGACAAAAATAATTGAGAATAAACGGTGAATCTTTGTTTGTCCTATAAGATGTTACAAACATGTGTGCTGGCTTTTTTAGCCTTCTTTTTTATTTTACGTCATTATAGTGGGGCATAAGTTATGCTATCAGAAGTGAGGTTGTTCTTACTCCTGAATTCAGAATTTTCATCATTAGGAAGATAATGATTTTGAATCTTCAAGAGTATATCGTGAGGAAGGTTTCTAAAACTTATACTTCCCAAGGCTCTCTAATCTTCAGGAGTATTGTCACTTGTGGTCTGATGGCATATATGTCATAGATAAGATACTTGTGAAACTTCAAGGGTAGCTCAATTGGTTGGAGACTATGTCTTAGGAAGCGAAGGTCACTAATTCGAATCTCTCATTTCTCCTCCCCTTGTGGTCAATTACTTTCTTTTTTTAAAAAAAATAATAATAAAAAAAAAAAGCTACTTGCAAACATATTTAATATACCTGCTCTCTAATCCTGTGGTTGTAGATAAGTTAGCATAAGATATTTTTTCACTGTTATTTTTAACATAAAGAATTACACAAATGGTCAAATCTACTCAAAATCAACAAAGTTCTATCTCAGTAAGCATAACCTTGTTGGCCTCTCCACTCTGTTTGGTTCTTAGCAAAGCATAAGTCCCCGGGGGGGGGGGGGGGGGGAGGGGGGGGGGAAGCGTAGGGAATTTATGCTGGAAACTATATTTCTTGACAATAAATAAATAGTATGTGTCGGTGCTACACATATCTTAGTCGTCATGTTTGGATGGCAACAGATTTATGTATACGGAAATCTACGTGTAGCTTAGCAAGAATATTATTTGCCATCGCATACTGGCCATGGGATTCTTTTTTCCCATCTTTATGGCTATCTTCTCCTCTTCAATAACACAGCACAACTTTGGGAGGGGGGGCGGTTGGCACATGCGATAAATGACAGCAACTTGATTCACTTTGACTAACCATTTAGAGAGTGGTCCTATGGGCTGCATTACTTTTTACGTCATCATATAGCCTTTTGCTATTTTGTTGCAATCATTTCACTTAACTGACCACTAAGAGAGCAATCTTTTGGGCTGCAATTTTTTTTTCAGAACTACATAGCCTTTCACTATTTCATTGCAGTTAACTTCTCCATGCTTGATTCTCTGTGTCTTTCTTGTTGACTGGATTACTAATTAGCTCCATACCTAAATGATAGTACAGCCCAGATTAAATGGGTCTTCAGTGCAATACTTTCCTAACTGGTGTCCCGAGTTTTCTTCTCTCTTGCCTTTATATGTATTTGCCAAACTCAAAAACAATTAATTGAGTTTGAAATGGTCCCTTCATTTGTATCTTAAAAGCTAAAAATCATCACTTGGCCTTGAAATTGTGCTGATAACACTTTGCTTCTATACGGCTTAGAAGATAATGATCTGGCATTGCTCATACATTTAAATCACTGCTTTGCTAGTTGTTAGAAAGCATAAATATTCTTGTCATGTCGTCATAAATTGGACTCTTGTGCTATTGAATGTGACAGATTTCTAGTTTGAGCTTTGGCATGGTGATATCCACTGCAGGTTCTCAATTTTGTCCAGAAATTTATGGATAATGAAACTGGAGGATGCTCAAGTGCTGAAGCAAAAAACGAGATGGGACATATTAATGAATGTGTGAGAGAGATTCCCAAGGCTCCTGGGGATGAGGGCATCTGTAAATTATGTGGTGTGGATAAGGATGTTGAGAATGTTTTGGTGTGTGATATTTGTGATTCGGGGTATCATACCTATTGCTTAAATCCACCACTTGCCAAAATTCCCGAAGAAAACTGGTATTGTCCATCCTGTGTTTCTGGTCATTGTATCACTCAAGGATCTTCCCAACGTACTGAGGTCATTAGCCGATGCCAGAAAAAGAGATGTCAAACAGAGTTCAATAACAGAATTCTGGGAGCTCTGGCCCATTTAGCAGCCACGATGGAGATGAAGGAGTACTGGGAATACACCATAGAGGAGGTTTGTCCGTTATATGCCACTTTTGACTTCCTCAATCTAACTTGGTTTTTCATAGAGCTGATTGCATATAGTAACTTATGCATTGAGTTTATGCTACCTAAGTCACGTGGCTCTTTGCTCATTGCTTTCTTGATTGACAGTTGGGACTTTTTGAACTCAAATTCCAAAGTATGTAATTAGGATAATCCCTCGCTATTATAAAACCTGGATTTCTCTCTGCACGTGATGTGTCTGCATTCTGCGAGTTCTCTATTAGAGGAAAATAGAATGATGAGATTTTTCAGATCAAAGACGGTATGATGGTTTAATACGTGATCTTCAGAACCCATATAGCGATCTCTTCTCTGTATGCATTACCTGGAATTCATTTCTAATGTAGGCACATGGTAGATGTTTATGGTCTACTTAAATATGTTGGGTTTAGCCTGAAGGTTGTGTTTACCACATACTGCAGTATAAATGTTATTTTCATGTGTTAGGTTTATCTAAATTGTAATTGTTTCTATTTATCACATTTTACTGATTCTGCTTCTGTCTTGGTTGCAGAGGATTATTCTTCTAAAGTTCTTATGTGATGAGGTGCTGAACTCTGCTAAAATTCGGGAACACCTAGAACAATGTACGTCTATGTCTGCTCATTTGCAGCAGAGACTGCATTCATTATCTTCAGAGTGGAGAAACCTAATGTTCAGAGAAGATGTCCTAGCAGCCAAGGTGGGGAAAGAGAACACAGGTATGCTCAATGGCTTTGGAAAGTCTGTAACAGAAGAAGTTGCTGTAGTGCGCACAAATTGTGGTAAATTGATGGGGCAACTGCTTAGTAGAAGCAGCTGTATATCGCCCTTCTCCACAAATGTAATTCCTATGGAGGATGGTTTGGCATGGCCCATACCAAACAAGTCCAGTAAACAATCATGTTGGTTTTATTCCAATGGCAGTTCTGAGAAACATTCTACCAATATTGGAAATCAAATTGTCAAGGCAGTTGACGTGGAGTGTGAAAAAACTCTGGAATCTTTTGGTAAGAATGGTCTTATATCTGAGAATCCATTATCTTGTAAGCTCCCTTCCGGTGCAAGAGATTTATACAGTAGGCAAAACATGATGCCCCTGTATGTTCATCAACAAGTGAAAGATAAGTCTAGGGCAGAGAATGTGAGGCGGGGTAAGTTTGAAGGATGGCAGGACTTAGAACACGGCAGTATTGATGTTGCAATGCTGCCTTATTGTGAACATCTGAAAGGGCATATTTCATCAGATACTATTAAAACCTGTGTAGGTGAGCATGTACATGCTGTGCGAATGAACTCTGGGAATATGTTCCCTGGCTATCATGGCATGATTCGACCTGCTGTGAATGAGTCACAACCCAACAACCTCGAGGCAAGCTTCCTGGAGAATGAGATTGCTGTTTTGCAAGATTCAATTGCCTCTCTAGAATCACAATTACAGAGGGTATCTTTGCGGAAGGATTTTCTTGGCAGGGACTCTGCTGGCCGGCTCTACTGGGGCTTTTCCTGGCCAGGTACATCTCCATGGGTGGTTGTCGATGGCACTATGTTAGTGCAGCAAAAGAAAATAGAAGAGCAGGGCACTTCATTGCCTGACAGTTCCACTTTAAGGTATCCTTCATTTGGGACTGGGACTATTTTGAGTTCTGAAAGAGTTAATATTTCCAGCCCATATGTGTGTGAGCACAATGATGGCACTTCTTTTTCTTTTTCATGGGTTTCGTTTCAATCTGATGCTGAAATCGAAGAACTTATTGGATGGTTGAGAGATTCTTACCCACAAGAGAGAGAACTGTTAAGTGCTATTTTGCACTGGCGAAAAATTGGATCTAAGGTTACCACTCCTGCAATAAATTGTGTTCAGGACAAGGGTCAACAAATTATGTTGAGGTCCATCGACAGTGTTGATTCTAATTGTCTTGTGATTAGGGCCTTGATTATACTGGAGAAAAAGTTTGGTACTTGCTTGAAATCAGAATCTGCCATTCCTATGAAGAGGGGTTGGAAGGCAGAAGTAAGTTTTACAGAGAGAATGTACCGATGTGACTGCCTAGAACTCATATGGCCTTCTAGATGCCATTGCTACTCGTGCCACCACTCATTCTCAACTAGTGAGGAACTTAAAGGGCATGAAAATGGAATGTGCTATTCAAGTGTGCCCACCTCTGTGAACAACAAGGTGAATGATAATGCCTTGAAGCGGAACGGAATGATGAGGACTGAAACCTCACAGGGTGAGTGCTCTAATGAAATAGGTACCAGTAGAGTAGCCATGTGTGAGATTGAATTTGGGTTGAATGAATTTCCAAAGGAGCTAGCTTGCCCATTTGACATTGAGGAAATAAGTACCAAGTTTATCACTCAAGACTCTACTAAGGAATTGGTCCAGGGAATAGGACTTATTGGTTCAAATGGCACTCCATCATTTATACCTAGCATGTCTCCTTACCTTGAAGACCCAACCTTAAAGTTAGAGCCTTCTTCGAATAATGAGGGTAAGCGAAGTGGTGGTTCCAAGAATGTAGAAAATCAGCTGCAACAGTCAGTAGAAAAGAAAATGAAAAACGGTGTGAGACAAGGTAAATTTTCCATCAACTCAACTAGAAGATTTCCTAGGAATGGTATTTATGTAGGACTAAACCTCGATGGATCTATGAATGAAAGAGATCAGTCTTCTTTCTTGAAACGTAAAACTTCAGGTCTGAGGGCTGGCAACTGCTCCATAATTTGTGAATCTTCATTGAGACACATAATGGGCAGGGAAGTTTATCTTCTTAGGCAGCTCAAAATGAACTTGCTCGATATGGATGCTGCCCTCCCTCAGGAAGCCCTGAAACCATTAAGGGCTGGCTTGGACAAAAGATGTGCCTGGCGTGGATTTGTTAAGTCTGCCAAGTCAATATTGGAGGTTAGTTATATGTTTACCCCTCCATTATGGAAATCTTTTTTCGTGCTAAAGCTAGAGGATGTTTGACAAACCAAATATTTGATCTTGTCTAGTTCTAAACCAAACCTGAAAAACAAATCAACTCTAATTTGAATTGGTTTAGGTTTATAGACTAAGCCTACTAAAAGGATAAACCTTTCTATGGTGAAACTTGGAACCAATTCTAAAATACAGATCAAATTTAAAACAAATTCTATGTTTTCAAAGTTTATCAAAGAATAAATATTTTAAACTAGTTGTAGCATTCACAATGGCCCATTTCTGTGATCTTCCAAACACCCTCATCGAAGTTTTCATAAGCTAGTTTTTTTTTCTTTTTTTCTTTTTTCCTTTATGAACTCATGAGATAGGTTGAGTCTTTGTTTACAGACTTTCTTAGTGAAAGATGGAGATGGACTATATTGAGAAACTCTTGCTAAAACTCCCAACTGCTTCTTAGCATCTTACTGAAGCTCTCCAACCATTCTTTTTTTTCCCCTGATGCGGATTTTTTAGAACCTTGTGATTGTAGTTTGTTTTACTACTTATTGTGCTTGCTACATCTCATTACCTGCCATTTGACATGCCTGTACCTCTGGAAAAAATTTCTGGATTAATATGATACAATGACATTTGTGCAACTCTAGTTCTGCACGATTTTGGTTTTCTTGGCGTTGCTTGAAAGGAAATTCTCGTCTTATTCTTTCAGATGATTCAAGCAACAATTGTACTCGAGGACATGATTAAAACCGATTACTTGAGGAATGGATGGCAATATTGGTCACCACTTTGTGCTGCAGCTAGGATTGCTACCATCTCGTCCCTTGCTCTTCGCATATGCACCTTAGATGCTGCCCTTGTCTATGAGAAGCCTCTGCCCAGTATCAGTTCTACTGAAATCAAAAAGCTAGGCAGCAAATCAGATACATATTCTTTGACTTGTTCAGATCCAATAAATACTCCAAAGACAAATTGCAAGCTGGTACAGAAGACTTGTAGTTTAGATCTAACAGAAAATGGCAACCGAAGTAGCAAACCAAGCAAGAGAAGGAAAGATTCAGGGGGATGAGTACGGAAAGGTTGCTTCTTCATCGTTTTTGAAGAATTTAACTTACCAAAGTCAATCTTGGTGGCATGTAAAGCAGAAGCATGCCTTACCATTTAGTGGTAAAATCAATTTTTAACCTGTGTCATAACTGGTTAATTAGGTTTGGGACAGAGACAAGACAGATGGTGGACATTGTTGCTTAACTTGCTTTGCTACCCTGCTGGGTAGTTATATAGCTAGTTGACACACTGACTTGGATCAAAGAGTGGACGTCATTGAGTCTTTGTGGGGGCGATGATACATGCCGACTGTTGTGAACTGAGCTGGTACAATTGCCGTTTTAATTGGCTTCTTACAGCTTGAGATGTTTGTTTGATTGGAAATGAAACAAAAGATAAGACGAAGGAAAAAAAAAAAAGATGATAATTTGGAGTCATCTGCTGATGTGCAATATCCACATTTACTTGGAAAACAATGTATGTAAGAAATTAATGTATGTAGAAGTTTTAAGTTCTGTGAAGGTGATGAAGCTGATTATATGTATTCTACTATTTCATTCTTCTATATGTCCCTCTTGCTCTCCTATTGGCATTCATGTTCCTTTTCTTTATTAGTTTTCTCTTGTTAGGTAGCTGCTATCTACAAATGCGCGGGAGTGGAGTTTTTGTACTGGAAAAAATGAAAATAAAGAAATTCTGCGTTCACAGGACTCACATGCCTCCTTGTTTCACCCCTTTTGGAGTCGCAGGGATCATATCCACATTATTGACTTTGTTTAGAAGACACAACCATCCCACATAGACCACTAAAAATTTACCCCTCGCAGAACACTGCTTATATGGTGTAAGGAACCATTTTTCACTAGCATCTTCCGCAACTCTTTACTCCTAACTCTCTCCCCAGTTTGAATTTCAAAACCTTCACCGGCTCCTCCCTAGAAGATGGCACTCCTGGTGAAGCACAGCCTCCAACCTCCCTTTTTCCTTCCCCCTCCTTTACCACCACTTCTCCATCTCCCTCCACCCTATCTCCACCTCTCTCCGACCCTTTCTCCCTCTCCCTCTTCCTGTCCTTCATCCATCTCCCCTCCTTTCTCCTCTTCCCATCGCCCCACTTTTACTTCCACTCACAACCACCCACCACGGCCTCCTTCCACCCTTTCTTTCCTATCTAGCCACCCCACGTATCTAGCTTTCTCTCACCCAGATCTACCCCCTTCCCATTCCGTTGCCCTCCACCTTCCCTCCGCCACTCACCGCCATATGCTGCCCATCCCTGTCACCCCACACCCCTTCTTTCCTTCAAATCTTACTTACCCTCCTCCCTTCTACCATCTCCACCACTACCACCGAGGGCTTTTTAGAAAGCTCCACCCTTTTTAGGGCAACAGATAATGAATTGTTACAATCCATTCCGTCTTTTTTTCTTCTCTTTTGGCGTCTCATTTTCAGGTGCTGGGATTTTTTTGGGTTTAAGAGACCGCGTTTAGATCTACAATTCATTCTATTCGTGTCACCTCAATGAGGATGGTTTCCCCTCACCACAGCTCAAGATCAACGAGCATTGGTGCGGTTGGACCTGTTGCAATAAACAAGTTTATCTAGCTCGCTTACGCAGTGGCCACCTTTATATCCAATATTCCATCCGGTATTCCTTTCCATTCAGCTACTGCTTTTGAACTGCCGAATTTTTGTGCAACCCTTTTATTGGTCCCAAACCTTTCACCTATTTCCAATTGTATTGCGTTCTACCAACATTATTTGCTTCAGCAACGGCATAAAGAGAAATCAAATAAGCCGTCTTGGGATAACAATGGATGTCTGTTTACCAAACATTGCTTTCTGCTACAAGCACAGTTCCCAAATTGAGAGCAATCAGTACAAAAATGCGTTTAATTACAAATTAAATTTTGAAGCAATACAAAATCAAGAATCTCTGTTCTACAGTGAGGGCTAAAATGAAAGCAAGGGCAATGCAATGAAGCATATCGGTCTTGCAGCAACGAAGGACCAATCAACAACGAAATCCTATGATGCTTTTCACTTTGAAGTAAGGCCTGCCTCTACCCTCTTAATTTCATAGATGAGCATTCTCCACATTTTGAGAACAAACATTTCGGCTTCATCATCCAAAATGGATTGTAGTAGTTCCAGCATTTGTGATGCCTTAACATGTTCTTGAGTACTGGACACAATGTAATCCACCAATGTGGTTTCTTCCTCTCCTAAAAATTCCGTTATCTTTTTTGAAATCCATGGTCTCATCCTTTCATGCAGCTCATGCTGTGAAAGTGCACAATAGGAAAGCAACAGTTTAGAACATATTACACATGGAAACAACCAAAAAACAATATATAAAATTACACATCAACACCACACAACAATTGAAATGTTATCTACAGTCTCTAGACTACCAAGGCTGGATAATCTTAAACTTCTGAAGGCTAAAAGCAGCACTAATCAGGAGAGGTAGCATAGGTACACAACAATTTTTAATGCCTACCTTGTAGATATAGTTTCCAAAAGATAAGAGTTGGACAACTCCCATGGTCAATCTGTTATGCTTTTAGCATTTTCACCTATAACCTTTCTTTCTTTTTGTCCATACAACCCAGCTATTGCTTATAACCCCCCACCCCACCAAACACACACATTCCACATATCCAGCATATAATTATGAGAGCCAAGTGTTCCATAAATTTGAATAATCAAAATATAAAAAACATGGCTGAGTAAGGTCACACACCTTGTCATACACGGCCCAATTGATCTCATATGAAAATAACTCCTCCTTGGTTTTTGGTATCATATCTATCAATTGTTTTAAACTGAAAAGCTTCTTGTTATCCGGTGTCTTCAGTTTATCCAGGCCATGTTCCCGATCCCGATCCCTCTCCCAGTCAAGAATCCTCGCTTTGTTCTCATCTCTGGTGCGACTCACATCCTCATCACCCCGCTCCCTATCCCGCTGGCTTGACTTGTCATTAGAACGTCTACTTCTTTCTCTATCTGCATCAGGCTTATTATCTTTGGGATTAACATTTGATATGCGCTTTGCAAATTCAGCTGCTGCTGCCAAATTTGGTGGTTGTGCATCAGGTACAGAAGGTTGAACAGCCTCCAGTTCCTCAGTTGAGTAATCAAGAGGGACAAGAGGCCTCATCTTTTTATCGTTGCGCGCATCATCATCCTCCTCCTCATGGAAGACAGAAGGGACAGCCGTTCGTTTTCCAGAGCCAACTAAACCGAACCCCAACTTTTTTGCAGGGGCATTGCCAGAATGCCGTGCGTCTGATGCACCAATTGACACCATGGTTGATTCTTCACCGGTACCATTTTGTACAATCTCTTCACCTATCATTTAGAATCATAACACCATTCAAAGAAGTGGGCAAGGGGGAAATAAAAAGCTAAATTTAAGCTCAAAGGAAATTACAATCAAGCTACCTATATAGCTCTCGCGAGCAGAATCACCTTCATAACCCTGTTCAACAGCATTATCTTTTATTTCAACACTGGATGCTTCAGCCAAAACAGTTTTTGCACTTCCATTTACTACATGATTGGATGAAACCTTCAAAGCATCTCTCTGTTGCTTCTGTTGCTGTTCCTCCTCAGCTCTCTTCTTCGCCTCAGCAATTTCCTCCTCTTCTTTACGTCCATCAGCCAAGTCATCTTCCTTTTCCCGTAATCTCTTCTTTCTCTTCTCTTCAATCATACTCCGGCGCCACCTTCTTCTCGAATCATCATCATCTTCTTCTTCATCATATTTTATCTCCTTCTTTCGTTTGCGTTCCCTCTCTTTTTCCCTCTCTCTCTCATACTGCCGCTGTTTTTCTTTCTCTCTTTCTCTATACTCCCATTCTTTAAGAGATTCTTCATAAAGACGCTCAGCCTCCTCAATCTTTCTTCTTTGCTCCCTTTCTTTCCTAACCCGCTCTCGCTCTGTTTCTCTTTCATATCTTTCAATCTCCCGCTCCTTCTCCCTTTTCAGATCCCGCTCTCGGTCTCTATCTCTGCTTCTCCTATCATATCTTCTACTCCTATCAGGTGAACTTGTTTCAGGCCTATCATGCTCACTTGTTGGTTTGGTTTCACTAGTTGTCTCATCATCATTTTTATCTTCGGCTGCATCATACAAACATATGAACAAGCATAGCCATATCAAAATTGTATACAGAAGTTGAACAAAAAAGCCACTAAGATCAATCTAGTTTAATACCAAAATATCGAAAGAATGTCAATCTTCAAATACTACCATAAAGCTATCCATTTTCACAATGAAGACTCACCATTTCTCATTTCAGAGTCCCCATCCCTCGATTTAGCAGGAACATCTGAGTTTGAATTCCCAGAGCCATCACCAGTTGCTTGTGCATGGGGCAGGGGCGGGGGCGGAGGTGGAGGCATGGTCTTTAGTCTCTCCTCTATCATGCTTGTAAGCTTCTCCAAAGTCTCTTGGTCAGCTTCCTTGTCCTCATCAGTCACAATTCCAAAATTAGCAAAATCATGACTTTCCTTGTTCCCCGAACCATTGTCCACTTTATTTAAGTCCTCTACAGAGGGCTTCAATTGTTCACTCTTTTCAACAACTTCTGCACTTTCATCCTCTTTCTCAGGTACTGCAGCTTGTGCATCTTTAAGTTTCTTCGATTTTTCAGTTTCTTTGTCAACATAGCGTTCCAGATATTCTTTTGTTGCTTGATTAACGTTTAACTGTTAATCAAATATAATGAAGAGACAAAGATTAACTATCAAATAAACCAACAGAGACATGCAAGAAAAGAAAAGGAAAAAAAAAATAAGTAGAATAAGATAGGTCCAATATAGCAATTTCCATCTCCCTAACCCATTGCTTAGCCACAAACTCTAAATCAAGCTTCTATTAGAAATATTTACAAATACATTAAAAAAACTAACAAGATAAGTACAAAACTAATCAAATAATTAGATTTTCTGATTATCCAATCATCTCATGTTTAATATCAAAATCAGATTCAGACCAAGATACAATAATAGAAAACACGATACCAACACTAACAAAAGATATCCAATTCAAATCAAATAATCACAGATTTGTTCCAATCACCATATCTGAGTATTACAAACTACAACCAAAAACATAAATGCAGACAATTTGTCAGTTAGCTTAAGAATCGAGGTCCTTGTAGAAAAGTGATACAGTTTTCAATCTCACCAATAAATCTTATTTATAACTGTTGTATGGAGGTATATTCATAAGTTAGAAACAAACCTACATCCAACGAAAACCAAAGAAATTGAACAAAGATCTTTGGCAATAAAGTCAAATTCTCAAATTTTATAAAATTTGATCATATCTTTGAGTCAAGTATTTACTATTTTATTTCATATTTGATTATTCAGCTTATGAAAAAATTTCAAGAGGCTTCAGCAGAACTATATGTCAAAAGAAATGAGAAGTAACAACTGCATAAACCCAAAATCACCTTTCATGACCGAATGTCCCCGCTGATATAGTTATTTAAGAGGTAAATTATCAGCGGAATAATTCCAGTGGCAAGGTCATCACATTTCTTTAAAGTTTCTAAACAAACAGGTAACAACTAGAAATAGGCATAGAAGCCGATAATGGATGTTAAGCCCTTGCTAAGCGTGACAACACATAACAAGTTTAATGTTAAATGCAACGGGAAACCCCAATTTTTTTAATACAAGTATCCACCTGCCACAATCATTTAAATGTGGCACTTACATTTTACATTCATCAACGGATATTTCAAGCCTTGAAACCTTCATTTAACAAGAATGAAGAGTTATTGAACCCTTTATTGTCATCTTAAACATAGATCTGGTAATTATTTAATTATTTTTACTTAAATCTTTCCTAACTGGGAATGTAGCTCAAAACGTAGAGCGATCACTTTACATGCAGAATGTACAGGATTCGATCCCCTTCATGTCCAATCGATATTTGTTACTTATCAAAAAAAATAAACAAAAGAATTCTACTGCATATTTCCCATTAGTGAAAAATAATAATACAGTTTCAATTTAGTGATAGGAACAAGCATTTGGCAATAAAGCTTCTCCAGCAAATAGAGCTTCCACAGAATATAACCTTAATCTCAGACTCACATAACAGTCAAAATGATATCTTTAAATTTTTTTTTTTGATAAGTAAAATCTCTTTTAATAGGTGAAGCCCTGATATCTTTAAAATTAAAAAATTAAAAAAAAAATCATAAAATCTGCAAAAAAGAGGTGGAAATCCAGACTTACCACTAATTCTTGCCCATCAATATTAAATTTACTAAGTAGGCGCAATGCACGAAGAACCCCTTCAGCGGACTCAAACTCACAGAACCCAAAGCCTTTAGGAGTCCCATTTGTGGGATCTTGAGCACGTTTCCAACTTTTGACAGGTCCACAATGCTTCAGAAAATGTACAGACATCAAAATCAATGCTTCACATAAAGGCCGTCAAGTGCGAGATAGATAATGCAAAAGAACCAAGAATTTCAGTGTATTTAAAAGGACACATGCCAAAAAAGAAACCCAATACCTACCTGAAGGAGAGAGAGCATAAATTCGTTTTCAACTGTCGATGCAATCTTACCAACGTAAACTGTGGTTTGTGGTTTCTCAGCTGGAGTAACAGGAGGAACAAAAGCTGGCCTAACAACAGGGGGCATAATGGGACGAACTCCAGGAACCCCTGGAATTGGAGGGCGTGACACTGCTGGAAGCACACCAATTGCTCCTGGTGGACGTGGAGGGAATGGAGGCCGAACCATAGCTGTGTATGGAGACGGATAACGAGGAATTCCTGCATAAACAGAAACAAATATCTATGCAAATATATCAGAGCAAGTTAACAAACAAAATACAACGATAACCATACATCCCGTCACTAGTTTACATATAATGTATAAAAAGAATATGACAAGAATAATTGAACGGTGTTACCACACATCAAAAGCATATAAGAGATGGCAGCACAGGCATGGCAACTATCACCAGCTGAACAGATAACCTGAAGGAAACATTAAAAAGTAGCATCCAGTTCATAAACCATTGATATATAAAGTGGGCTTACCTTATGAATCCATTTGCAACACACTAGCCTTCTCACACTATCCCATCCACAAATTGCAAAAATTTGACATTTATCATGAGACTTCAAGCATCTCATGCACAAAGGGAAATTCATAGCGCATAATTGAACGTAAATTTTGTCACTTTTATCTATCGCAAGTGTTAGCAGAGCATGGTGCAGCATGAAAAAAAAAACGGAGAGAGAGAGAGAGAGGGATGAGAAGCAGTCTGAAATTGAAAGGATTTCAATACCTTAGAAAACAAGCCAACGAGCATTCAGTGGCAAACATGGTCAGCTTCTGGCGATTCATAAACCCATGAAAGGGAAAGTGTCCTCATAACTACCAGAAAGTAGCCTACTAAAACAAACATGCAACATGACAAATGGGACAATAACTTTCTGAATTCTGGAATATTGTTTATCATGAAAGCCCCAAGGCTTTTTCCTTTCTTTTTTTTCCTCCTTCCCATTAAAACAACATTTATCTAAAAGACAAACAAAAGGAAACCAAGCAAAAATATGTGCATACCAAAAAAGGAGTTGTAGAGTGAGGTCTCTAAGCAATATGAAGCCTTCCAACCTTTCCCACCGTATTCAATCAAGACACTGTAGGAGAAAACATCATGTCATCGATGCCCCTCAACCAACTCGAATTCTCTAAATCTTTCCCAACTCAGATCTAACAAACTCTTTGCCCCAATATATCACACTACTAACCTTAATCTAATTTAACTGATATTCATGCATCATAAAAAAACATATAATTTCTCCTCAAAACATATGAGAAGCACATAAATTGCACATAAGATAGAATTCTTAAATATTTCTATAAATAATTGGTATGCAGCAAAGACAATAACTCATAAAATAACATCCATAACAATAACTTGCATGATAACACTACAATTACATGTAAGCAATAAGGAATTCAAAGAAGAACAAGAATTTGGCAATCAAAATGCGCATTTACAAACACAAGGAGATGGAATAACCCACCCGGATGAGGCATAGTCCCCGCTGGCACTGCCGGGTACCCATTGGGCATCGGTGGCGGGTACGGTCTCGGAGGCTGCCCCGGCGGCACCTGATAATGCACCATCTGCGGCGGCAGCATCGGCGCCACGCCGCCGCTCACACCGGGTGGCTGAACCTGAACTCCGCTAGGGTTTTGATAATTCGGACTCGGCATCGGCGAGAACTGCGGGACCGGCCGAAACGAAGGCGGCGCCGGTGGCAGCGCGTAGGATACCGGAGGAGGTGGCGCAGACGCTAGGGGCGGAGCGTTCGGATTAGGGTTTACAGCGATAGGTGTGAATGATGATGATGATGATTGTGGTTGTGGTTGTGGTGGAGTGGAGGCGGGTGCTGGATCGGGTTGGTTCGGTTGGGAGTTGGGGGTTTCGGGTTCGGTTTGTGGAGGATTGGATTCTAGGGTTGCAGGATGATCTGCCATCGTTGAAATTTGGGGGAAAAAAAAGAGAAAGATCTATCTGTCAAAGATTAGTTTGGTTAAAATGTGGTTATATTTGTTCTCGTTTTTGCGTTGGACTGGGCTTTTTGATCTTTCTGTGCCCTAGAGAGGGCGCGGAAGGGTGTAATACTCTCTTTGTATGCTGGGGAAGGATTAGGTGTTTCCTAGGTGAAGATGTAACTTGTTTTTTTATTAGGACGCGTTTCGGCTTTTTATTGGTCCATAATATTTCATAACTAATAAATTTTCCTTTTGACCATTTTAATAATTTTATTAGAGTAGAGCTATTTTCGCATTCTTTTAAAATAGTTAGTTTTTAAAATAATTATTGAATTATTTTTAATGGGGGCGGTAGCGTGTAGATGATGTTGGTTAGACGTACTCTGCTGAGTGCTGCTGCCTTATCGTCTGAGTTCAGTACACTGTCACCCGTTTTGGCCAATTATGTTCTTTCCAAATGCATCAATTCCGATGCCGTGAAAATATTCATATTAAACTTATAAAAAATAAAAACCTAAACATTTAGTTTAATGATTTTATTTTTGTACACTTCGATTTCATTTCGTGTCGGACACGTAGTTAAAACATTGGCATGCATATTGTCATCCCCAGTGGCCCAACTGGATTTAATTATGGGTGATCTACGTCATTAACAATGTTGTCATTGTAACCAATATACGTACATAATTGGGTCGGTCACCTATGAAATTATTGGATCAAAGACTAAACAATACACATAAATTTATGGCCATATGGTCAATCCACATAATTGTAAATCTATGGTTGTTATCCTTATATGAAGTACCATATCATACTATGTAGTTAATTGTTGTCTTTTACAAGCATATATTTTATAAAACTCACAATATGCAACTTTTCTTTTCCATCACCTAATTATTTACACAAAAATTGAGTTCACGGCATTATAAAATATATTTCATATGAATTATAAGCATGCATGTTTAATACAAAATAATTTTTTTAAAAAAATAATAATAGTTCTATACAAATATTCATAATAACTAGCAGATGTCTGAGTTTTATTTATCTCGGTTGTAAATAACTTATGAATAATCTTTTCCATACACCCCAAACTCGAAATATGTGAAATAGTACATTATTAATATTTATCTAAGTTTGAATACACTTAAACCTAGCTTTGAGGGCAAATAGACACCATATCTAAGCATTAATCAATCGTTATCGATCGATAATAGAGTTGATCGTTCGACATCTTGGCATAAATCCATTTTCACCCTGCTGAGAAAAATAGGGTTGCTGGATTCTGGTCTCCCCCAGGCTGATGGCAGGTGTTAGGAGTTTTCAGTCCCACTTTTGCTAACCATTTTTCTCTGTGAGAACAAAGAGTTTTGATCATGGCAGAGAAGTTTGGGGATTTTCAAGGCACTTTCCCGCTTATAGAAAGTGAATTACAAGAGATTGATATTGGTGAAGAGGAGACAAAGGAATTGAGAACAAAGGGGTCCAAATGCTTAATTGGTAGATTGGGAGTTGCAAAGAAGATCCATAAGGAGGCTTTCAAAGCGATTCTGATCCGGATATGGCGAACGTTAGGCAATGTCTTCTTCAAGGAGATACAAGAAAACCTTTGGCTTTTTGAATTCTCTTATGAGAACGACAAGAGGAGAGTGTTGGAGGGCTGACCATGGTCCTATGATAGAACTCTGCTAATTCTTTAACGAGTTCGATGGTAACACTCCCCCGTCTCAAATGGATTTTTCGTACTCACCAATTTGGCTATAAATTCATGATATGCCTCCGAGCTGTATGAGCTAGGGCGTGGGCTTCAAAATTGAAGGGTCGTTGGGGCAAGTTAGGATGTGGCCATAGCAGAGGACAACGTTGGTTGGGGAAAATTCCTTCAAGTTCGGGTGGCTATTAACTTATTTCAATCACTTGATCGTGGAAGATCACTAAGGCTTTATGGGAGCTCCTATTGGGTACCATTTAAATTCGAAAAACTGCTAGTTTTCTACTACAAATGTGGTAGAATCATATATGAGCAAAGGGGTTGTCTAGTGCTGGTATCAAATAAGCAAAATGAGAAGACGGCTTGGGGGCTGTGGCTCAGGGCTGAAGAGCTTTCTCGTAGCCCAGGAGCTTCAGAGAATTCACGTTTGTCTTAGTCGGTGTCACCGGAGAAGTCCTCCCAGGCGGCGACGGCAGATGAGGAAATTTCAAAAAAACTTCCCAATATGGAAAGCAGACAACCAGCTGCAAATCCGATTATTTCCATAATGCCCATGTAGGAACTCTCGAACACCAGCTCACACCCATGCCCAGCACCTAACGTAAGTTCGAGTAAGGAATTTTCTTTTAAGAAGGGGCAATCTTATTTTTTTGGGAAGATGGGTACGGTCAAAAAGAGTTTATCAAAGAAATATTGGATCGTGCCCTTGCATCACCTGCCTGGTGTGGTCAATTTCCGGGTGTAGCAGTGGAAGTGCTTCATGTGACTACTTCGGATCATAAGCCCTTGTGGCTCCGTTTTAAACCAAGCTTCCAACTGGCTCCCAAACTGTTTAGATTTGAAGCTTGTTGGAATGTAGATGAGGATTGCGGGGCTGTGATTGAACAAGCTTGGGAAAGAGACATGACGGGTTGTAACTCGGTGGAGGCTGCTCAATTAAAACTGGAGTGTTGCAAAAATGAGTTGTTGGTATTGAGAAGGCAGAAATATGGGCTTGGAAGACGAAATTTGATATTTTTGGAACATAAGTTGGAGAAGTTGCAAAGCCGTGAGCATCCTGGAACTCTGACCCATATAAAACAAGTTCAATAAGAGATTAATAAGCTTCTTGAAATTGAGGATATCAAGTGGAGACAATGGGCAAAAAGAAATTGGTTTCACCAGGGTGACCGAAATATGCAATACTTCCATGCTTGGGCAAATCAAAGGCGACGCTCAAATTTTCTAGCTTCTATAAAAGATCTCTCAGGGGCAGTCTGGACAAAACAAGAAGAAATAGGGAAGGCTTTCTTTCATTATTTTTAGCAACTTTATTCTACGGAAGGTGCTATAGGGATTAATGATTGTATCCAGATGGTAACGCATAGAGTCACTTCGAAAAATCAAAATTAACTTCTATCACAAAGCAAGTGTGTATGCGCACAAAGTGTTAACAAAATAATAACAATGCAGAATTTAAATTAGGGCTGAGCATGGGGCGGGGATGGAGATTTTTTGACCCCGCACCCCGCGAAAAACCCCATGCACCCGCACGGGGCAGGTGGGTATGGGGCGGGTTGCGGGGCGGGGATCCCCGCGGGTTATGCCTCATAAAAAATTGAAAAAAAAAATAATGAATTCACTATATCAACTAATATAATGAATTCATATCAGTGATAGTCTTAAGTACTCCACACATGCACACTCAGAAAATCAGACAAGATAAACACAATCAAATATTAATGAAACGTTACTCATAAAAAAAACAAAAAAATTAATGAAACGTTGCACAATCAAATATGAGTGCAGTCCTGAGTATTTTACTCCCTACACAACGTTTTGGTGCCTGCTGTACATGGGCTCCATAAGTTATTACATTGACACTAACAAACAATTTCAACAAGCAATTAGTCCATAAAAATCTTTTAACAATTCACTATATGAGTCTATCTGTCTATATCAACTAATATCGACACATCCAGACTTCAGTAACTCATAAGTACACTTCTAAACAACAAATCATTCAAACTAAATAATATAGAGAATAAAAAGATTAAAATTTAGAGAGCATCAATATTATGAAGAAACACCATAAGGTAAGAAAATGAAAATAGAAAAATCTTAAGCTTTATCATCAAAGACTCAAAGTAACCACTAACCAGATCAATTCAAATAAAGGAAAATAAAATTAATTGCCATTTTATAATAGAGAACCCTAATTCAAATTCCAACATCTATTAAAATGTAAAGGGGGAAAAAACTTAAAAAGAAGAAAGAAAGCATTTTTGCTTGCAATGTTTTCAATCACTTAGTGCATAAAAAATTGAACAAAAAAAAAAACAAATTACAAAGCAAAAACATAGTAGATTAGTAAAGTTTAACTGCTAATTACGAATAGAAATTCAATCTCATAAATGAACAAATTACTGACAACGCAAAGAACATAATATTACAAGATGAAGAAAATTGAAATGTTAAATGTTCCAAAACATCAAGCACCTCTCAATCGGTCACCACAAGCATCAAGCACCTTCCAATCAGTCACCACAAGCATCAAACACCCAAGTTTCAACCAAAATTTCGAGTCTTCACTTCACTAATCCTCCTCAAGCAAAATATTGATGTTATTCAAATTTATTTCTACAAAGATTGGAACCGATAATTAGAAATTTAGAATATTTAAATAGAAAAATAAATTAAGAAGTGAATAATATAAAGCTAAAAGTTTACCTGACTCGAGCTTATAACTTTCAGGATCTTCAATCATCTCTGTGTCATAACCATTGATGGGTTTTGATCTGAACCAGTTTTGTACACCAATACTTCAACTGTTATTGGGGCCAATGAACTTCGAAAAGGATCCAACACACGCCCTCCAGTGCTAAATGCCGACTCTGAAGCAACTGTAGTAATGGGAATGGCTAACACAATACATGCTATTTATGCTAGTACTGGGAATTTGGTTGAGTTCATCTTCCACCAATTTAAAATATCGAAGTTCTCATTCGGTTTTCCAATCTCCTCCATCAAATACCAATCTAACTCCGATTTGTGTTGAACATCACTATTAGAAGTTATGAGCTTTGAGTACCTATTCATCAATTTATATGTACGTTTCCCAGTTTCTCCCGATGAACCTTGAGGAAGTGCACCACTATGTTCACCTTGAGAGTTTTTTCCAGTGTTGAAGTGATCAAACAATTTCTGAAGGTGGTTATTCAATTTTAATATCATATCATTGCATTGCTCAACACTAAGAATATCACTGAACCAACATTCCAATTATCTCAACTTGGTTCGTGGATCGAGTATAATAGCAACAAACAACAACACATTAACCTTATCAAGATCCCCCCCAATACTTTTTATACTTCAACATTATTTTCTCCGCCATAGAACTCAATATATAATCATCACTGTCACAATATTCTTGTAAAAGCAGTTAAATGGCATAAACTTCTTCAATGTACATATTACATGTCACATACAAAGACCCTGAAAGTCGCATTGTGGCTTCATAAAAAAATTCGAGGAACTTGAGAAAAACCCTAATACGAGCCAAAGCATCACAATTAGGAGGTCCTAAACCGTTTTTACTATCCCACAACGTAGGACCATAATATCCATCCAACTCTTCCATAAGTTCAAAAGCACTTTGACATTTTTCTGCACCTTCCAACATCTTAACTGTAGAGTTCCATCTAGTTGGAACATCCAAACACAACAACCCCTTGAAATTAATGTTTTAACTTTCCAGACAAGTCTTAAAACTCTCAAATCTTGCAGGAGAAGACTTCACATATTTAACCGCATTTGTAACCCTCATAATGGATTCATCAACCTCTTTCAACCCTTCAGTCACAATAAGATTTAAAATGTGTGCACAACACCTCACATGCATAAACTGATTTTCTAATATGGCACTAGGCTTATGAACACTTCTTTTCCTTAAGTACTCCAAAGCAGCATCATTTGAAGAAGCATTATCAACTGTGATAGTGAAAATGCTACCAATGCCCCATTCATGCATACACGACTCAATCTTTCCCCCAATGGTCTTACCTTTGTGATTAGAAATTAAACAAAAGTTTAAAATTCTTTTGTGTAAGTTCCATTCATTATCAATAAAATGAGCAATGATACACATGTAATTAAGGTTCTGTATTGAAGTCCAACAATTAGTGGTAAGACAAACCCGAACACCATATGTCAAGAACATTCCCTTCAACTTTTCTTTCTCAGACATAAAGAACTTAAAACAATCCCTCATCATAGTAAAACGGGAAGGAATTGAAAACCTAGGTTCAACTGTTTTCATAAAGTCCTGAAACTCTTCACCTTCCACAAACATAAATGGCAACTCATCCACTATGATCATCATAAAAAGTGCTGCCCTTATTTTTGAAGCATTAAACTTAGCAATCATAAGGCTACCACTAGATCCTTCACCCACTGCCGCTTGTTCTTCCCTCTTAGCCTCAAAGCTCAACTTCGATTGTGTCTTATCAAACCTACCAGTATATTTTTTACAGCTTTTCCTGATATGTTGTAGCATAGATGAAGTACCATGGCTTCTAGGGTGATAATTAAACTCCATTTTACAATAATTGCACTGTGATTTATGATCATAGGGTCACTTGACTCTAACTTGGTAAAATATTCCCAAACCGTTGATGTTTGCTCATTTTTTTTAGGTTTTGGTGGGAGAGCTGCACTAGGATTTTGAAGGCCCATAGTTGAAGAACTAGAACCCATATTAGTATCCAAAAGACTAGGCTTAGATGAAGCAGAACTAGAACCAATAGGTCCAATAGTAGCACTAGTTGAATTGTCCATGACTTGATTCTACAATTTAAGTGAGAAAAAAAAAAAAAAAAAAAAAAACATAATCAACAGCAGATAGAGACCTAACATAATTATACATTGATAATCCTAATATATTCTATTAAGACCTCACATGCCCCTTGATTCCTTGAACCACAAATTCAAATTTAAATTATAGGCACACATATATCATCATTTATAAACCAAACAAAGAACAAACAATACCTGGAAAGCCTAAATCCCTTAAAAATTAGAACGAGACCAGTAAACCGTGAACGTGATTCCTCCGAAAATACCTGCAAACCGTGTAAGAAGAAATAATGGATCTTAAAATACAAGCATAATAGAAAAACATGAGTGTCTTAAAATATATATATATATATATATATATATATATATATATATATATATATATATATATATATATATATATATATATATATATATATATATATATATATATATAAGAAAAACCAATGTATTGTTTAGGGAAAATATATCGAACTCGATCTTTCGTGGCTTGGAATTTGGAAAGTCTCGACAAAAAAAGAATGAAACAAACAGAGACAAAAGCAAAGCAGGAAATTTATATGGGTAATTACCTTTTCCCCCCATGTACTACCAAAAAATGTGATATGCCCCCATGAACTACCAACTTGACCGAAAATGAGCATTCAACTTCCACTGTTACGCACTTTACCCCCTTCCGTCAGTCTTCCTGGTTAAAATAGACGGTCAAAGTCGGTCAACGGTCCCAGCCCTTTTTATTCCCCGTTTTGCCCTCAGCTGCAGTGGAATGAAGGAAAAAATAAAAAGAACAAGAAAAAAGAAAAATAATTCATAAAAAAGGAATCAAAAGACAAGCTTCTTTCATTTTCGAAGCTTGTCTTCCATTTCTCTTCCAAACTTCAAACAGCCCTAGAGAGAAGGAGGAGCCGACTTCCAGAAAGAGGAAGGAAAATGTCTTGTTCAATAAATAGCGAAGCAACCTCTGTGGAGCCCATGTGTCGTTGTGGACTTCCGGCACCTTTGAAGACCTCCTTCACTGAGGATAATTTCGGCTGGTTGTTCTACGGTTGTGTTAACTTTGAGGTGAGAATTATTTTTAATACATCCTCCGTGATTTGAGAATGTGATGGGTTCTTCACTTCTATTTGTAGACAATGGGTAATTTTTTAAGGGTTTGAAAGTTTAGATCTTAGGTCTAGATTCTTGTTGCTGGATTATTATTTTTTTTTTTTTTTGTTTCTTTTTTTTAGACAATGGATAACTGAAGTTGAGCTATTTTTTAAGCTTCTGAAGTTGAGCTTTTTTTTAGAGTAATATAGTTATATATTTCGATTATCCAAATTGGATTCGTTATATTTTATGTCTTGCTGTCGATGTAACAACACTGTTTATGGAAAGAGATGGATGATTCACGATATTGTACCAAACTAGAAAACCCTAGATTTTTTTTTAACATCTACGAACTTTTCAAGATATTGTACTAAACCAAAAAACCCTAGATTTTTTTTAACATCTATGTCCCTCTGATTTGATAGTATGATGAGATTGGATCTAATATCAAAGCTCAACTCAGTTCTCTTCTATTCCTGTTTTTTTTTCCCTCATGGATGGTCCAATGTTGTGCACTAACAGTTGAAAATAGCATATAATATTGGTGCAATGTTGATGGATTTCTTGACTTTGTTGAATATTTTTCAAAACTAATAAACTAATAAACTAATCCTCGTTTATTTTTATGGCCTGTAATTTGAATAGGCCGGTCGCTCTTGTGGATTCTTCCAATGGAAAGATAGTGACATGTGTGACCATGCTAAACGAGTGATGGGTCGTTTGCAACATAGGGACGCGATGCTGAACAAAGAGGTTATAGAGTTGAAGGCCAAGCTAGAGATTGAAGCAATTCGATATGACATGCAAGTGAAAGTTTCAAAGACAACTAGTCATCTTTTGGCATTTTCTTGGATTTTTTTTGTTGTCTTTGTAGCTGTATTTTGGGGCCAGTATCATGGTGCAGGACATTTGTATTACAAACGGCTACCATGAAACAAAATGGCTTGTGTATTTGTAATTTTGGAACTTTGTAATGACTAGTTCATTGGGGCCAGTATCTAGTGATGACTAATGTATTTGGTATCTTTGTAATGAGTAATGGCCTTTTTGCTCTATGAAATGGGATGTTCATTTTGTTGCATGTGATTATATTATTAGTAGCTATCTGAATTTAATTCGGTTGGTAGCTATCTGAATTTATTTTGGTTAGGATTTGTCAGTTCATGGTGGTATTGTTACAATCCAAGGTAGTTCATGGTGGCATTGTGACCATTACATGTAGTTCATGGGGGAATATGCAAATATTTAGTCAAAGTATATAGCATGCAAATTTTATAGCATCAACACAAGACCCATCAATGTGCCTACATAAATCAACATAACCTGTAATTCTCAATTTTCAACCTGTAAGTATCATATGAACAACTACAGCCAACATAATCAACATAACCAACATAAATCAACATAACCTGCATATTACCAATAACTTATACAAAAAACCAACATAATCAAGTTTTGTCCAAGTACAAAAAACCAACATAATCAGTTCCTACATATTACCAATAACTTGAACATAATCAAGTGTTGTCCAAGTACAAAAAACCAACATAATCAAGTGTTGTCCAAGTACAAAAAACCAACATAATCAAGTTTTGTCCAGTACAAAAAACCAACATAATCAAGTTTTGTCCAAGTACGACTACAAATTGTTCCTGCATATTACCAACAACTTGTACAAAAAACCAGAAATAGTCCTTTTCCTTCCATACTTCCAACAACCAACAATAATACAAACTGATACATCAAGCAAAGATAGTCTCCAAAAACCCATCAAGGCTGCCATATTGGTCTTTTTCCCTTGTCTTTTGCTTCCACTCGTTGCATATCCTTCTCCACTGTTGGTACCACCACTCTTGTTGCATTTCTTGCTGGTTCCCGAATAAAAATTCCGCCTGCCCTGGCCGGTTGTCGATTGAACACTGCTGGTGCGGTTACTGGTTGACCAGCATCACTTGTGAGGTCAACAGTTGGTATCTCTTTGTTTGGATCGGACTCCTTAAATGTTGCTAACAATCTACCAGACCTCCTGAGAGGTCCAACGTGGGCAGTTGTGGGCTTCCGAACCTGTGCAACACATGATGAGTTAGAAACTAAAAATTTGTTTACCTATAGGGGTGTAAATCTGTATTGACTTACAGCCTTTTGGTTTCCTTTAGGTGATGCCCGAGTATGCACTGAGGGAGCTGGAGCAGGCTGCACTGAGGGAGCTGGAGCAGGCTGCACCGAGGGAGCTGGAGTTGTCTTACTCCTTTTGGTAGAAGCAGGCTGCACCGAGGGAGCTGGAGTTGTCTTACTCCTTTTGGTAGAAGCAGGCTGCATACGCAACATACAACAATTAGAAATAACTTATATTTGTAATAACTGCACTCAACTTAATGATACTTACACCAACAGTAGTATATGCATGTCTCCTTTTGGGCCTTGAAATAGGTAGTGCAGATGCGGACGACTGTGTACGCTGTGAAGCATCAGGAACTGGCTGAGAAGGCATCTGAACACAAAAGAACTAAAGTTAGTAAAATCATTAACTCGATTGGCAATGATATTTGATTATAAGCATATATAAAATCGAAAACAGACTTACATCATCAAAGCTCAACTCCGTTGCAGTACTCGTGGGTACACTTACTCCTGAGCTACTACGAGTGGACACTCTCTTCCTCCTAGTGCAAGTCCTGGCGTTGTGGCCAACCGCTCTGCACTTCGAGCATCTCATGGTTACACCACCTTTCCTCATGCAATATGGATTTTTTGGCTCCTCCGGACCCCTTCTCCTAATCTTCTTTGGCCTTCCTGGGGTAGGTCTAACAGTAGGTGGATCCACTTCATCTTGGCCGGTTCTTATCCACTGGTCCTCGCTTGGCACTGGGTATATCATTGGGTCGTATGCCTTCCTGTAATTTTCGACACTGTAATACTGATGCAGGTACTGCTCAGGCTTGGATGAGTTATGTAAGATGGCTGAGATGGCATGTAGGCATGGAATGCCAGTCATGTCCCACTGCATGCACCCACACGTACGATGCGCCAGGTCGACGACAAATGTGCCATAACTGCACTCAACTTCGTATAGTCCATCCCCAGCATAATGTGCAGTGCACTCTGCAGCATCCTTTCCACATTGTTCTAACTTCGCCACTATCTTCGGGCATCATTCCCCAACATACTCCCTAATTCCCTGCCTTTTCTTCTGGTACCGCCTCATCAACTTCTTCCTGATCATCTCTAGCATGGTAAGGATTGGCTTGTCCCGTGCTTTGATAATATACGAATTGAAGCACTCACAGAGGTTGTTCATTACCAAATCGCACTTCGGGCCTACGTCGAAATAAGCCCTAGCCCAGGTATGTGGGTCAATCTTCTCCAAGTAAGCATGTGCGCCTGGACTCATCCTCTTCATTGCAGCCATTTCCCGGTCAAATCCATGAATATTATAGGCGGAAGCTGCCTTCCACAACTTATCCTTCAAAACCAATCCTTTATGCCCATCACCCCTAAAGTTCGCATATAAATGTCTCAGACATATGCGATGCGGGGCGGTTGGTAGCACATCCTCGAAACTAGGAATCAAACCCTAGGCACAAAACAACATAATACAAATAAATAATAAATAATAAATAAAAATCAGTGAAAAATTATGAAGAAACAACAATAATTTAATATTGAAACTAAGCAAAGTAACATACCTTTTGCCTATCAGAGATGAATGTCCACCCATTACTTCCATTTGGACCAAGGTCAGCCACCAATGTCTCTAGAAACCAACTCCAACTGTCCTTATTTTCAGCTTCAACCACAGCCATGGCAATGGGATAAATGTTGTCATTGGGATCTCTCCCAACAGCAGCCAACAGTTGCCCCCCATAGCGTCCCTTGAGAAAGCATCCATCCACACCTATCATAGGCCTACAAGCCTGTCTGAAACCGTATTTGCATGCTGCCAAAGACATATACAACCGTAGAAAAGTAGGTGGGACATCTAAAGTAGGTCGTTCAACTTTCATCAACATTGTACTCCCTCTATTTGTTTGCCTAACCGTTGCACAATAATCCCATAGCCGCTTGTACTGCTCTTTGTGCTTACCTTCTATAAATTCTTTGGCTTTCACCTTAGCACTGTACAGTTGCCTAAAACTGACATCAACATTCCATTTCCTTTTTACATCGTCATGGAGAGCTGTAAGTGGATAGTTTGGCTGTATCTTGAATTTGTGGAACATCTTGTCCGCAATCCACCTAGAAGTTACAATTGAGGACTTGTAACATCTTGTACACCGGTGGTTAGGGTTCAGTGACTTAAGTATAAAAGTCATCTCACCCGGTACCAATGAACCATAAACTCTCCAAGGACAACCCTTGGCATTATTCCTACAGACTCCAATGATCCGGTCCCCATCATTTTTTGTGAACTGAACATCCTTTCCCCTGAACAAATTGTATTCCCTCACAGCTTTCCTAAATTGAGCTGCTGACTCAAATGACATGCCCACATCCAAATGCGGGTCTTCCATGTCCACATATTCGAATTGAGAAACCCTAGTAACACACCGAACCCCACTAGTCTCCTCAAACTCCTCATCACTTTTAGGAGGACTTACCAAAACATCACTTCTGGCCAAATTAGAGGATACCTCATCCTCTTCCTCATCATCCAACAATTTAGATGGATATTCTAACCCACCAACATGAGTCCTATCTTGTTGGGCTGCCTCTTCATGGCCACCATCACCACCCTCCTCCTCACCGGAATCACCACCCTCCTCAGAATCACCCTGCTCATCAAAATAAGAATCACTATCTTCTGATTCGTCAGGTACATCCCATGCATCGTTCTCATCATCACTCATCAATGCCCTCCAGTATGGGTCATTTACATCCTTCATCCTCCTTTCCTCAACTCCATCATCCTCTTCAACCTCACTCACATTTGGGACTAATTCATTAGCAGACTTTGAAAAAGCAACAATGTATAGCACAACAAGTTTATGACCTAAAAATACATCAGCCATTTTCACGACATCCTCATCTGAGGTTAAGAAAACTAACCCGTCTTCTAATTCTTTACCGGCCTCACAATAGTAAACAAGGTCACCTGGATGGTATCCAAATTTTTTAACTACATTTTCGATCTCAAAAAATGATAGACAATCCAAGTCATAAGGTTCTTCATACAACCCTATATTCCCACCAACATACGTGCACCTATGTCGCCGGTCAAACCGGCCCCCATAATGAACCCTAAAAATCACATCATTGCTTGCCATTGTATATGCCGGCTGCTTGACACTACACATATAAAATATAAACTAATATGAGTATTTACTAATATGTGTATGAGTTGCTTGAATTCATTTCTGTGTTAACTTAAGTTTTTAAGAATTTTTTTTTTTTGTTGTTAGGGTAAATTTTTACTACATGTGCTTACCTATCATCTTCATATATATGAAAATATCATTATGTTATCAAACCCTAGATTAGAGGTATTTTTATTAACTCCAGGTCTAGTATACATATATTTCTGGAAAAGTAAAAAGTCAGTCAAAGTGTTTATTAATTGTTAATGCTTATAGAAGCAGTACTGTACTTTAGATACAAAGTAAAATTTCAAGTTGTAAGATTCTATAGAAGCAGTACTTTAGATAGTAGTTTAGATACAAAGTAAAATTTCAAGTTGTAAGATTCTATAGAAGCAGTACTTTAGATACCTAATTGTGATTATTTAATGGATTAATTGTTAAATCTGTTCTAAACAATTAAATAAACTCATCAGGTTGAACGAAATGTAATCTACACATTTTAGACAATTGTAGACCATCCTATTTTGACCTTTTCCCCCCTTTACGAAGACATTCGGGACCACCTAAGAGAAGAGGATAAATATAAACAAAAAAAGTTGTGGACCACCGAAACATATTTTTTAGTACAAAACCATCATATTCCCAACGTTTTCCCCATTACAAAGACATTCGGGACCACTGACAAAGGGAAAACACGACAACCGTGCAAGACCACTACAGGAAAAAAAATTAAAAAAAGTAACAAAAAAGTAAAAAAAATCAACAAAACCATCGACTTTATCGCACAAAACAACAACAACCACACAGAATGTCGGAGTGAAATTTTGCTTTCACTCCGACTTCGACAACAACAACACACTTTCTAATTTTAATGAAAGAGTGAAAGTCGGCCGATACCTGAAACAAGGGTGACCTTTAAGTGCGAATCTGGGTTTGTTCCAATTTTTTTGTACGAATCCGCCGTGCGTCAGGTTCGAAGTGCAAGTCTTTGGTTCTAGAAGATTTCTAGGGTTTCTAAGTGTAGAAGACGGGTTGTGCGGCGCTCAGTGAGTTAGGTCACTCTTTGTCTTAGTTCTTCACGGGGCATTTCCGGTTTTTTGGATGATAAAGTAAGGGCATATTCGTAATCTAACACCCCATCATTTACATATTCGAACGGTATATTTAGGGAGGCTAATTTCGTCCTTCATTCCACTGCAGCTGAGGGCAAAACGGAGAATAAAAAGGGCTGGGACCGTTGACCGACTTTGACCGTCTATTTTAACCAGGAAGACTGACGGAAGGGGGTAAAGTGCGTAACAGTGGAAGTTGAATGCTCATTTTCGGTCAAGTTGGTAGTTCATGGGGGCATATCACATTTTTTGGTAGTACATGGGGGGAAAAGGTAATTACCCCAAATTTATATGCATGTCTTATAAATGAAACAGAAACATTGTATTAGATGGCCTTAATATACAAACATAGTATTAGAAAGCAATTCGGATATAATAGAAACAGAAAAAAGAATCATTCTTATAGCATCTTGAAGTAGACTTCTATAATATTCTTTTTTTCTTCCACCTAAGTAAGGAACTTCGTTAAAAGAAGCACCTACCAAGTAAAGGAAATTTCTATGAGAGAGAGCTAGTAGTTTTATAATCGGTAGATATTACTTCAAATCTTTTCATCAGCTATCAATTTCATACAAATCAGATCTAGTTATTTTGTTTCCAATTACTCATTTACTTGGTCATATAAATCACAAGTGTTTCCAAGACAATGTATTAAGTGTAAGACATCAAGTTAGAAACGATAATCATCACAAAATAACTAACAAATTTCTCGCAAAAATCAAATCCATCATAATAACATTAAAATATTAACCTAAAGAATAGAAACACAATTGCGAACCGCAAAGTTTTCAAAAATAAAATTAGCACAAAACATGCGATCCAAAGCATAATCGTCTATTCCTCTCCTCAATTCTTAGTTTTTCATAGCAACCAAACAGATCATCAACATCTATGCCCAACATAATTCTTTCTATATGAATTAGAAAATACACTCACTCTTCAATTGGAATGAGTCAATTTTTTGGCTTGTCCTTTCTAGTTCTAGGATTTATACACTGTACTAGTTGTTTCTTGAGGTGTTATGTCGACCACCCTTTTTTGTGTTGGTTTTTTTTATGTTCGCTGTGTATCTTCCCCTTTCCCTGGACCCTTCGTAATTGCCTTGAAAAAAATAAAAAAATTTGAATTTTATGATTTTCTTTTTCTTTCCAACCAAACAGAGACGGGAAGAGAGATTGAGAAACGTACAGGAAAGTACAGGTAGAACGAAATCGATCGCTGGAGCCAGTGGGGAATTGATGCGGATTGCGGGCTGCGACGCTCTGCTTAGAGAAGTTAAAGCCTTAAAGGTTAGGGAGTTAGGGTTAGGTTAGAAGGAAAGTAAGAAAAGCTCTGCAGGGTCTGCTTACTTGCTTAGTGCTTACCGTTTTTTACTTCTTTTTTTTTTTTTTTTTTTTTTTTTTTTTTTTTTTCTGTCTTCTTCTTCTTTTTTTCAAAATCTGCAGGGCGGGGCGGGGACCTGGGAAATTTCAAGGCCCCCCTGCAACCCGCCCCGCACCGCACCCGGCGCCCAAATAAGGCCCCATGGCCCACACCATGGGTGCGGGTTTTAGGCTTTACGTGGCGGGGATTGCAGGGCGGTGCGGGTTCTGCGGGGATTTGCTCACTCCTAATTTAAATGACACAAGATTTTTGTTAACGAAGTGGAAACTTAATATGAGAAAAACCACTCCGGGGCAGCCAAACCCAGGATATCCACTATTCAGAAGACAATACTAGTTACAAAGTAGTAGCACTCATATACCCCTGATGCAGTGGTCGTACCTTGAACTCTAACGTGTAACCCAACACAAACGCCTCCCAACCAGGTCTCCTGCCTGAAGGGGTCTTCAATGGAATTATTTACCTTAGGGCCAACCCCTAAGATAGACTTCAAATAAGCGCAGCAACAGCACACACAATAATGGCTTTAGAGAGACAACTCAACTCGATAATCTCACAATATAACTCTCTAAGCACTAAGGGAATTCAATACCGAACTCTTGCTGTTCTTAAGCATAGGGACCTTTGTTTATAGGCTAAGGGTTCAAATGAACATCTGGCTTGATAAAACCTAGGCTTCGTCCGAACGGTAGTCATAGGGCGTCCGGACAGACAACTGTGCGATCGGCTTTCCGAAAATTTCGCTGAAATTCTTTCCTGATTTGAGCCGCGTCCGGACGGTGGTGCCCTGTCGTCTGGATGGTCGCACTTCTGCTGCAAGTAATTTCCATACCAAGGCTTCGCGCATTCGGACCAAGGGAATGGTCGTCCGGACGGTTGATTTGATGCACGCAATTTCCATATCTGATGCACGCGCGTTAGGACCAAGAGGACTGACGTCCGGACGTCTGGATTTTGAATGTGATACTTGCCTTATGGATGAGCGCGTCCAAACGGAAATCCACTTCGTTCAGACAGTTGCAGCGATCTTCCCATAACTGTGTTTTGGAAAGAAACCCTGAAGCTTGTCGAACACTGAGAGTCGTCTGGACAGATGCAAGCTGGAGAAGCTTCTCGACACAGAGGAAGGTCCGGACATAAAGTTTTCGTCGTCCGGACAGATGATGCTTTGGACAGTTGGGTGTCTGGACGGTATGTCACGTCGTCCGAACGGCTGGCAGGGAACCGAATTTTCTAACTTGTAAATTGAGCAGAATCTTCTGGAAGCACTCTGAATAGCGGAATCCCTGTTAAAAAACATCATTACAAAGAAGTGATTTTGTCAAACAGAATGTGACCAATTACAAACTAACACACTTCAAACATGAATGAGCTCCTGCTAGCAGCTTTCACTCTAGAGGAAGTTGATTAAGCCTTATCACAGATGCACCCCCTCAAATCACCAGGACCGGATGGCTTTGGCACTAGTATCTACCAAAAACATTGGCATAGAGTTGGTGATGAGGTTAGGAAAGCTGTTTTGGATTTCCTAAACAATGGAGTTTTTGATCATTCGATTAATTCTACTTTTATTGCTTTGATTCCTAAAGTCACTACAGCCTCTTGTGTTAGTGAGTTTAGACCTATTAGTTTATGCAATGTTCTTTATAAGCTAATAGAAAAAGTGCTAGCAAATCGTTTAAAACAGGTGCTGCCCTCCATCATTTCCCAACATCAAAGTGCATTTGTATCGGGCCGCCTAATTACGGATAATATTTTGGTTGCCTATGAAGCTCTCCATTCTATGGATACGCGTATGAATGGCAAGAAAGACTTTATGGAAATGAAGACTTTATGGCAATGAAGCTTGATATGAGTAAAGCTTACAATCGTGTTGAATGGTCGTTCTTGGAAGCAATGATGCAACGATTGGGTTTTACGGAAGCATGGATCTTTTTGAGTAAGGCTTACAATCGTGTTGAATGGTCGTTCTTGGAAGCAATGATGCAACGATTGGGTTTTACGGAAGCATGGATCTTTTTGATTATGCAATGTGTTCGTAGTGTCACATATGCAGTGCTAGTGAATGGCGTTCCTTATGGAAAAATTACTCCATCCCGGGGGGCTTAGGCAGGGGGACCCATTATCCCCATATTTGTTTATTTGGGTGGTGAAGGGACTAAGCTCTTTAATTGTCAAGGCAGAGATGGACAACAAAATCATTGGAGTCCCTATTTCAGCTGGGGGAACTCGACTTAGCCATTTATTTTTTGCCGTTGACAATCTTCTATTTTGCATGGCAAATTTCATATAGTGGGAGAATATTATGAAGATTCTTAAACTATATGAGAAAGCATCAGGCCAAAAGCTTAATGCGGACAAGACCTCAATTTTTTTTCAGCAGAAACACCGGAAACAGAATTCAAAGATTTTTTGAAATCCTATGCTGGTATCTCTACCATTTTCAGTTTTGAGAAATATTTGGGTTTCCCCTCTTTGGTGGGTCGTTCCAAAAAAAAAAAAAGACTTTTGCTGGTATTGAGAGTCGGGTTCGCCAGAAATTTGATGGTTGGAAAGAGAAGTTTTTGTCCTAAGCGGGAAAAGATATCCTTATTAAAGCGGTGGTTCAGACAATTCTTATTCATTGTACGAGTGTCTTTCAGCTACTGAAGACTTTATGCCATTCCCTCAACTCCTTGGTAAGTCAGTTTTGGTGGGGAAAAAATTATGAAAGCAAACGGGTGCCATGGATGAGTTGGAAAAGAATGGGCGTCTCAAAATCTCATGGTGGTATGGGATTCTGAGACTTGGAAGTTTTTAAGAAGGCGTTGTTGGCTAAGCAGAGATGGCGATTATTACAAGCTCCAAACTCTTTGGTAGCTAGAATTATGCAAGAAAAGTATTACCCTGGTGGGAATTTTCTAGAAGCACAAAAGGGGAGGAGGTCGTCCTATGCTTGGCGTAGCATAATCCAAGCTCGGGATGTTTTGGAGAGGGGGTTTGCTTGGAGGGTGGGAAATAGAGAAAACATCTAAATTTGGAGGGATAAATAGATTCCTCAACCAACTCCAATGCTGTATTATCATCCTCCCAAAGAATTGGCCTTGGATGCTCATGTTAGTATGCTAATAGATCCTAACACCCGATGGTGGAATTTTGCACTTATACGTTCCCTCTTTGATCCATGGGAAGTGGATAAAATTTGCAGTCTAGTTTTGAGTCCTCTTGGACACTCGGATCAGGTGGTATGGCAGGGGACTAAAAATTGATTATTTACGGTAAAAAGTGCTTACTACTTGGAAATGCAAAATAGAATTCAGCAAATAGGAGAATGTTCAAATGCAAGGCGGGAAAGGGAGGTTTGGAAACTCATTTGGAATATGAAGGCACCACCAGTGTTAAAAAATTTTACTTGGAAGTTATGTCATAATTTACTTCCTACTAGAGTGAATCTTTATTCCAAGAAAATAGTCCCATACCCTCTTTATCCTTGTTGCCTAAGGGAAGAAGAAAGCCTCTACCGCATATTGTGGTAGTGCCCCTCAGTTATGGCAATTTGGTAGGACTGTCCTCGAATACTTCAGAAAATGACAATTGCCATCACAGATGGGTTGGGTCTTGTTCAAGGCTGGATGCAGAGGCTAGATGGGGATGAACTAATGCAAACACTTACTGTGGCGAGACAGATTTGGCTGAGAAGGAATTGTTTTGTCTTTGAAAATTTCCTAATGTCTCATTCGCAAGTGTTGGAAATAGTGCAGTCCACATTGGCTGCTTTTAAAGAAGCACATGATTCTGTGGCAAAGGAAAATACTGGGCTGGGTCAAGTACGGATTAGGTGGAAAAAACCACCAACGGGTGTTACAAAATTTAACTGGGATGCAACACTGAATAAAGACACCAAGACTATGGGTGTAGGAGTTGTGGTCAGAGATAAGAAAGGAGAATTTGTGGCAGGTTTTTCCAATATAGTTCCTCACATTGTGGACCCTCTCACAACCAAATTAGTGGTTGTATAGTATGCAACCCAGTTTGTTTGTGATCTTGGGTATCCAAGTGTGCTCTTAGAAGGTGATTCCATGTATGTAGTTTCAGATCTGAATAAGAAGGGGCCTTTATGGGCTGGATGTGGACAACTGCTGCTTGACACAAAGATTCTTCTTTCTAGTTTATCTCAATGTTTGGCTAAATTTGCTATTTTACAGTTATTAGATAAGGTTTGGTTAGAAGATTGTCCCTCTATTATCCAAAAAATTGTACTTGCAGAGCAAGCCGAAGATTCATGATTAATGAAAGTTCAAAATTTCCTCAAAAAAAAAAAATGAAACCCATTTTCGCCAAATGTCCTAACTATACTCACTATAACACGTTTTGAGGCCCTAACATGGATTCCAACACTGTCAGTAGCATAAATATATACTTCATACACATTAAAGTCCGTTCATTTTCATAAAAACATCTATCACATCATTAAATCCAACATATTCAACCTAAAAACTCAAATCAATAACCCGAATTAATAAACTAGGGAAATGAAACCTAAGTAGATCAAGCCAATATGCTTATGAACAACAATATGAATGAGATTAGAGCAATGAGTTACCTCTCTTGAATGTAGAACTTCAAGAATCCTTATTCTCTCTCTCTCTCTCTCTCTCTCTATCTCTCTCTCTCTCTCTCTCTCTCTCTCTGGTTTTATAAGGTAATAGAAAGCTAAAATGGGTGAAATGGGTGTAATGATGAATATATAAACCTGACATGCACGTTCAAAAAGGCGGAAATGTTGAAATTTAATTGCATGCAGCTATCTCGATCGATTTATACCCAACTCGATCGGTCATTACAGTTAATGTCGATCGTTCAATCCCACATCGATCATTTGTTATGGTTAATTTGGTATCGACGTTGATCGATTGATCAAAGCAAAAATTATCGTAAGTCTATAAATCACTCGTAGAACCAATCCTAACATCCTTAGCATACTTAAACCAAATTAAAGATCGAGTATTACATCACTCATTTCACTTGTAAAATTGTTAATTTTTTCGATACTACTACAACATGTAAGGAACAACTATGTGGACCTTTAGAATGCTACGGTGCTACCCTTAGTAATCAAGGAGGGCTCTGGTTTTAGTAGCAATTGGACTTTCGTGAAAACTCAGCCAGGTTTTAGGCTTAGCCATATGCAGCGCCCTTTTTGCATATGTAAGAATAGTAATAGTTTAAGGAACAATGTAATGTACATGATAATTTCATATATCTATGTTCAATTTAGAGTGATGTGTTTTGCTTACATTTTTTTTTTAAAAGCCACAAGGCAAAATTTAAGGTAATGGTAATAGTGTCGCGTGAGATAATGCAAATTATCACATTTTTATGTTTTTTTATTATTATTTTTTTTTGAACTGGAACTGGAACTTTCATTAATAACAAGGCCGAAGGCAAATGCAACAGTTCGAAGACAAACAACCAGCCCAAAAACTACAAACGCAAGCCCGTAGGCCAAGGTAATGAATAGAGATACAAAATCCCTAACCACTAAGCTAGGAACAAACCCAGCTTAAAGCAGCTGCTTAAGCAACAAACTAAAATTGCATGAACAAACAATTTGATTGTCTCTTTACAATAAAGCGCAACCCAATTAAAATGAGAGGGCCTGATCTAGCTACAAACCACCTAAAATGCCAAAGTAATTTATAGCTCATTACAAAGGTAAGCTGTGAACAAGACACGGATGTCAAAAATGAGAAAAAACACAGATCACAGAAGCCCAGATACTGCCGGAGGAAGAAAACTGCCCGGTCACCGGCGCGTGTAAAACATGCGCCACACCCGGACCTCCCTTGCTGCCGTCGGGCACCCCTCCAACTTGAAACACCCCCAAAACCCGGCCGGAAGAGTGGAGCGTGGCTCTCCACGCGTGGGCCACCCTCGGCGTGTGAGGACTACGCTCCGCGCGTGGAGGCCCGACACCGCTGGTGGCTGAGGTGGTGGCTTCAAAAGTAGACGGCAAACACTGCTGAGCGGGTCTTGTTGCAAGGTCTTCGACGAAACATTGAAAATCTAGCTTGAAAGGAGTCGGAGACACAAGCCAAGGTCATTCCTCAAAACCATCTCCAACCTCCCGATATGCTAAAACAAGAGGAAAAATGAGCAAAAACAAAGCAAATAAACAAACTTTATAGCTTTAAAGCTAGGAGAATCACAGTCACCACCGGATATAGCTGGGGGGAACAAAAGCTCCACAACCCTAGTGGTTGGAAGAGATCTATCACCACTGGAACAAACCAGGGGTAACAAAAAACCACCTTGACTAACAAGGAGCCAAAGGGAAAATCACCACCGGAAGGAAGGAGGCGTGAGGCCAACCCCCTCCTAGTGAAAACCATACTCACAGGGGCTCCCTCTTCTTGCTCTCTCTCTCTCTCTAGCCAGGAGCTCTCCCAATTGCGTAATCTATCACATTTTTATGTTAACGGGGCATTAAAGATGTGGATTTCATTTTAAAGATGTGTAAACATTTTTATAAGGCAAATGCCTCTCTCCCTTTCTATCTTTCTCAAACGTTTATGAACGTTCGTTTGTTTCTTTGTGAACTTGTAAGAAAATAAATAAACTCCAATGTATATATTGAAAAATGAAAGAAAAATCACGATTTATATATATTTTGTGTCCTTCATGTTATTTTTTGTTTAAATTTTAATTACTTTTATATCAAACAACCTTACGCACTTGAAGAGAGAAACACAATGATATTTTTAAAGGCATATATAATTCATAAAAAATATAATTATGAGTCCATCAAACATGAGAATCTCACACTCCTTATAACTTTTTTAGTTACATTATCGAAGTACATATTCTTAGGCGTTACATTATAAGAAATGTATGGCTAGTTTGGCAACCCATTTTCATTCTCCCTCTATTTCTTTAACTTATTCCAAAAATATCAAATAAAAAACATTCTAACTTTTTTACACTTTTTATATCACATCAATTATATTTTATTATTATTTAAATAAAAAAACCCACTACAAAACAAAACTTTTTTACTTTTCAATAAAACATTCTCAAATTTTATATCACATCAATCACTTCTTACTATACAACAAACAAATACTCCACAATACAATTACTTATCAAACAATTCCGTAGATGCCGAGAAAATGTTAGATTTCTCGAACAATACACCTTGTTAGGGTTATAATTTTATGTTTTTATATATTGACCTAGGGTTTTTATAATAATTTCTTTTATTGGGATTGCTGGATTGATGACGTGTTTAAATCTCAACCTTCAATTTCATTAAAAATAAAGCATATAGTATTGCAAATACTTCGCAAAATGCACTCTGACTATAGGCATATGCTCGGCAAGTGCCACCCACTGTACCCCTCTAATCGCTTGATCACTTTTGCCAGAATCCCAAATATAGAGAGAGAGAGAGAGAGAGAGAGAGAGAGAGAGAGAGCGGCAGACAATCAACCAGAGCAGTCTTTGTGGGCTCAAAAAAGAAAAGACTCTTCTCTCAGAGCATTCCATGCATGGAGGAAGAGGGAGCCGAGAGAACAGAGCTAGTTCTTGACTGGGAAAAGCTCTTGCCCAGCGAAGACGACGACCCACCTGTCGTTCTGATCGTCAAGCCCACCACGACGACCACTCAGCCGTCGAAGCAGTCGGCAATGGGCTCCGCTCAGCGGCTTAATTCGCAGAGAGACGAGGGCTTCGACCTCCTTAGCGATCACGAGCTCAACGACTCGATTCGGAGCAAGCGGTGTACACTGGAGACGATGGCTCTGAGATTGCCCGACAGAGGGGAAAAAGTCCGGGCCACTCTCACGCGACTGGAGGAAGAGATGGAGCGGAGGAAACTCAGACGAGTGGACAAGGTTTTCTTTTCATTTATTTTTTCTTTAGTTGCTCTTTAAATTGGTTTTTGTTTAGCCTGTTTGGTTGCCGAGAAAAAGAACAAGGAATGCAATGGAAAATTAAATTATGGGTTTGCGTTTATTTCACTAATGCTGCGTCAGATTAAGGAAATTGAAGAATTGGTACCTGGCACGAGGAGTAATTGTCCTATTCACATTTGAGAGGAATTTTTTTTTGGGGGTTTTCCCAGGTCTTAGCTAGGGAAGTATTGAACAGTGATAACCGAGATAGAATCTGACTAGTGTGTTATGATTGTGTAACGTTTTCTCAGATTTACTTGATTGGTTAAGAAGCTCATTGGTGGAGCCACGTTAATATATAATGTTGCTTTAGTTGGTAGTTAAAATATTTGGATTTCGTCATCAGAGGTTCATATCTGTATAAAATGAATTCTCTGGGTATGTATTTAGAGGTGAGCAAGTAATATGCAGTGATTTCTTTCTAAAGAAATGTGGGTTTTGCGTACTGGCCTTTAGTGAGTCATATGCACTATCAGGGTATGATTTCAATGTACCTCCACTTGTCTTCAACTGGGACATTATATTAGCCAAGTTCATATGATGCCAGTTTATGACCTTTAGTTGCCTATATTCTGTTCCTGTGCATTGCTGGTAATATAATTGTTAATGATCTTGTAGAACTCTTGGCAAAAACATATCTTCAATGCTTTAGCTGTGTACAGGAGTTTGGCTGGTTTAGTTGCTTTTGCTTTTCATTTAACAGGAAGCTGATGGATGTGAGAAGCCCACACAATCAACGAGCTTAAGTACTACTGGTGAGGTTCTGGTTACTTTACTATTATCTTTTGGAATTGGTGATTATTAATAGCATGTTCAGTTGTTTAAAGGTTTTAAAGAAGTTTGGAGATTAACTGTACATCATACTGGTAAAAATGGATTGGGAAGGACTTAAATGGAATTAAAGTTGCTGCAGTATAAATATTAATTAATGCCCAAGCCATTATAGGACAGTAGGTATTCTTTTTTTATTTTTTTTTCCTGAACAATGAGAGCAGTGTTGGAGGCTGGACATTTTAAAGGGTGGGGTTTATTGTCAAGGTTTCAACTGTTATTGTTGATCCAAAATAAATAATACTCTCTTTTGGGCCCTCAAAGAATTTATAAAGTTTACTTGGGAGATCCAATGCTTGAAGCATGAATAATGTGTAAAAGCAGGCTGCAGTTCTTTAATTCATGATATTTATTGTAAAGTATCCTATTTAACGAATCTAAACGCGTTCTATAGGTGTTTCTAATGGCTTTATAGAAGAGACCATATCATCTCAAGCCCATTCACAGTCCTCATTTGCTTCACAATTCTGTCGAAAACTGGAAGAAAGTGTATGGTGCTTTACTATATGTTTTTCACATAAATTAATTGTGGACCCTCTAAGTGAGCAACATGATAACTTTGTATCTATTTTTAACTTATAAAACAGACATATTGTGGAGCGACTGATGCATTTGACAAAGAGCTATCAGTTTTGAGTCGTTGTGACAGCCGGAAGATGACACATAAGAGAGAGTTATCGCAAAGGGAAAGACGGAGTGGTCGATTATCAAGACAGCGGTCTTTTCAATGTCCAAGCAATATCTCTAAACAAGTTCTCTCGAATAGTAACCAAAAAGGCAGAGCTTCTCCTACTTGTTCTCTTCGCCAGATTGGGGAAAACTTGTCCAGCTGCTTTACTGAGAAGTAAGCATGTTTCCCTTTTGCTGGGTTCCTCTCTTTCTCTTGATATTTAAATCTTTTTCTTCCTTTTACCTATTATAATACCATCGTGGGGCTGTGCCAGTTTTTCTTTTCAATAAATTATTACTTAGAAAAAAATTATCATCACGTGGATTGTTGTAAGTTTTTTTTATGGATTTAAATCTCTCTCTCTCTCTTGTAATGCTATTGAATTCATACTCCATATATGTGTGGCCGGTGTATCCGAATTTAAAGACCGACCAACACAATGGTAGAAACCTCTATAACGATGCCAATTGTGAGGGAGAGGCTCTCTCACGAGCCGAATTCTTGGAGTTCCAACGTGCAATGCAACAGACGTTTTGTGAGCTGCAGGAGGCGTTTGATAGAATGCAAGCATAACCTGTTCAGAACCAAGGGGATGCTGGAGCTCATGATGATGATGGGATCCTAGTGCGACCCGTCCATCATCGCTATCCTGCTCTAAATCGGCCACTGGTTTATGAGGAGAACTTCAACGATGACAAGGACTTAGCTGAAATCGTGTTCGGAAGGTATGGTGGAGTAGGCCGGGGGGGTGCTAGACGTGGTGGCATTGGGTATGGAGGTTTTAGCATGGTGGCTCTGGAGTTGGAGGGGATGTTTATGGAGGTGCTGGTTGTAGAGGGGATTCGGAGGTCAAGGAATGCACTGCAGTTATACTGGTGGGGACGGAGGCTATTCAGGACAAGGTGTCTATGCACCCCGTGTTCACTTTAACGGAGGCCATCAACCTAGCAATCTGAGCGAGTTGCAGTTGGAACGATCAAGGGCACTAGAAATTGAACATAATTCTTCTGACCCAACAAGATCAACAGTAGATCGAAGGAAACAACCACTAGACACGCCGGCAGTATAAACACAATTCTTGGCCTCAGTTAGGAGGGAAGCAAGCAGCAGTGGCGGCAGTTGTAGCACCTACAACCAATAGTCCATATGTGACCTGGTTCGGACAAGTGTTTCAAGTGCAACCAAAGTGGGCATCGGTCACATTAGTGTGCTAGGACGCAAATGGTGAACCTAATTGAGCCATAGTTCGAAAAAGGCGAATTAGAAGGAGTGAGGACCTGGTAGTGGACAACCTTCTCACCTATAGCGAAGGCGAAGCCATCAGTGCGACAAAGGTGAGCTGCTTTCTCAATCATTGATGGTTCGGAAATTGTTGTTGACACCAAAAAGAGAAGAGCAATCACGATTCAACATTTTCCGTATTCACTACACTGTCAACGGGATGGTCTGCGACCATTATGGAACCAAGGCTACATACCCCATTCGAATGCAACCGCACCATTCTGGGACCAAGGCAAATTGCTTTGATTGCATTGCGTTCGAATGGAACAACAAACGTGTCATTATGAAATCTAGGCAACATGCCCCATTCACACCCTCGTTTGAATAAGGCCGTGAACACGACATTCTGGGTGAATCTGCTTGATACGCAACAAATGTTTTAAAAGGAAAGGTTTCCCATGAAGACAAGAATCATCACCCGATTTCCATCCAAATTTTAATCTAATTTCAACATAAATTAGTTTCCTTATTAGATTAGAATTTAATGATTTTGTTGAGTTGTCCTTCCTTGGGAAATTTCCTTACCATTTTAAGATTTTACGTTTTGTATTAAGTAGTGTAGAGCAGACGATTGTTATTCATCTTTGAATCAAGAATACAATTGAAATTAAGTATTTTATTTATTTATTTTTATTGTTTCTTTCAAGCTTTTGGCTTGTTGTTTGTGTATAGAAGATGCCTTTCTTTTGTGCAATTGATCTCATGCAATCCGCTATATCAATGGGCTTTTAGGCTAATCCTTAATTCAGTAGGACTTTGACTCCGAATTAAAAATAGAAAATTTCACTAGAAGATGTAGCTAGAAACTTTTTTTTTTGATAAGTATATGTAGCTAGAAACTTAAAAAACCACAAACCACAAATAAAGACCCTATGGATTGGGAGTGTGGAAATGTATGAGGGGGTGGGCTAATTTTGCACATCATCTGTGAGATATGAGGTAGATGATGGTTCTGAAGTGTTGTTTTGGCATGATGTATGGTGTGGGGAACTACTTTTGAAGATCCTCTTTCCAGAGTTGTTCACCATTGCTTGTGGTAAAGATGCATGGGTGGAGGAGAATATGTAGATCCAAAATGCTAATAGTCATTGGAATATTCTGTTTACTCGGCCTGTGCATGATTGGGAGGTGGAAGTGGTCTCTCGATTTTTTGAGTTGTTGTACTCTCAAAGAGTAAGGAATGAAGGTGAGGATAAAATTTGTTGGATCTTATCGAAAAGGAAGTTATTTGAAGTGAAGTTTTACTATCAGGTATTGTCTACTCCTGTACAATCCACTTTTCTTGGGAGTATTTGGAAAATTAAGGTTTCCCCCGAGAGTGGCATTCTTTGTGTGGACGCCGATAATCTTAACCTTGAATAACTTACGTTAGATGAATATTGTTGTGATGGAGTAGTGCTGTATGTGTAAGACTTGTGGAGAGTCCATCGATCGCTTATTCCTAAATTGTGAGTTTGCAACAGAGATGTAGATTGTGCTTTTCAGCTTTTTGGTGTTGCGTGGGTTATGCCTCGGAGGGTGAGCGAGTTGTTGGGAAGTTGGAGGAGTCAGATGGGCAACTGCTTGGCGTTGCACTTATGGAGGATGGCTCCATTGTGTTTGATGTAGTATCTATGGCGGGAGTGGAATGCACGCAACTTTGACGATTGTGAGAATGGTTTGCTCAATTTAAAGAAGTCGGTGCTATAAACCTTGCATACATGGAGATTGACATGGAATACTTTTCATGTTTCTACTTTTTCTGAATTGTTAGATTTATGTTTTTCTTTCTCTATGGATTATGGGTTATCCTGTATACATCATATGTACTTGGGTTGCGCCCCTCTGAGCTTTGAATGAATATGCATTATTTATAAAAAAAAACTATGCCCTATACCAACAAATCTGAAAATTACCCAAAATGTCTATGGCACGATCAATCATGAAGTGATATATAAATATATTTGGTTGGTTAGGTTTGCATACTCCTGGTAAGTTCATTCCAAGACCTTAACCTCTATACTTCTTTACAGGAGAAAGAGGTGCTATTTCAGCTAAAGAGCGTTGGAAATTTCACAAAACATATATGATACTGAACCAGCTCTCTACCAACTCAAAGGGAACATAAACTAAGACTTCAATCAACCTAACATATGCATGATTGCAAGAAAGCCTTACATTGATTCTAGAACATATTGCTTAACTCCTTTACTCTCTACTTTTTCTTTGTCTTGAGCCTTGTGTTATTTGAATCACCAATGGCCTGAAAATGAATTCAATTTTTGATATTTTTCCTTTTCTGGTAGAAAGGATGCTTTTCAAGTCCTTCATCCTAATCGCTCGAGGCCTAAGAAGGTACATCTTGCTTTTCTTTTCTTTCTTCTTTTTCTTTTCTTTTCTTCTTCTTCCTTCTTTTTTTTTTTAATTTTTAATTTTTAATTTTGACCTTATGTTGTTTAATCATCGGATTTGAAACTATTATTGTGGTTCACGAAATTATTTTGCGGATCCTTTTATAGTAAATTGAAAATGTTTTCAGAAAAATGGGAACATAACTTATTTTTGGGGGCATGAACAGAACAACTTTATGTAAACTAACCTATAAAGATTTCTCATATATAAGCTGCAATAGGTTTTATGTTTTTGTCTACCTTTATCATTCCTTTGTCTACATTTACTGATGAAATTAATGGTAAGATTATTCATACAGGAGCAGACAATTGTTCTTATAGATGAGGATGAATCTCAGATTCTAGAGATGACAGAGCAAGAAGACAAACTTGCTGAATGGTAAATAGGACTTCCAACATGGGATATTAGTTTTATTAGATGTATTTGGCTTATCTAATATGTGATGAGGTCTGATATAGTTTGATTCCAATGACTCTTTTCAGCTTGAAAGATGCAAAGATCACATACCCATCAAGGTACACTAAAAGGGTTGCTCATAAATGATGCAGAAGGTCTTCCTTTTACTTCATTTATTTGAAATAATATCTGTTCATTATATATTGCATCGTACTTTGTTGGCCAGGGATGATCCAGAATCTATCGAAATTTGTTATGCTGACATTGACTGCCTTGCTCCTGAAGGTTTTTTGACATCAACTATTATGAATTTTTACATCCGGTTAGTGTATAGATTGTTGAGATAATTGGGAATACACATTAACTTACTATCTTATTTGACTGTCGAAGCTTCATATCTTTGTGCTATTGTTCATCCAACAGCTCTTGGGTAGTTTGAATCGGAACAGGGGACTCTTTTTACCTTCTTTTTGTAGCAGTTTCCATTTAATGAACTCAGTCTTTGACATTGCTTGAAATCAATGTCTCAGTTTTTTAACATCTTTTGCTTGTATCTTGGCATTTTATGTTTTCTGCTGCGTCATTACATGTCTTGTTCTTGTTCTATTCAATTATTTCTTCTTGCATCAAAATTTGTATTTAGTAGATTAGTGCCACTCCAATTGAGAACGCATTATGCATGGGTGATGATTGAAAAAAAGACCGGAAGAAAAGGCAAATGGATCCTGATTTTTCTTAATGATAACTTGGCATGGCCTTAATTGAAATTGGTTGGTTATGACTTTCCTGATTGGCGCCTCGGGTCAGTAGCTGGGCTTCAGGACATTACTACCATAACTACTATCGGCCCGAGCCCAAGGAAGGAAAAGAACGGACTAAAGCGAGGAGTTCATTGGCCATGCACAGTGAAGGGGGATGGGGGTCAACCTCTTTCATGACCCATGGCCCTAGTGTGTCACTTGGTTAGCATTTCTAGAATAAATTAAGTAGGGGGCCAACCAGCCAGCGAAGCCAGAGTATTACTTGATCCGTGTGAAGGGGGGCGCTTTCCACGGGTCCAAGGTTTACTTGATAGGGGAGGGTATACGAAGTGACTCTGTCTTAAAGGGGTTCCTCGTCATCAAAACAATTGAAATTTGTTGGTCCATTGGATGTTGAGTTTTCATCATTTTAGTTATGATGTGATGCAATTTAATTGTAATTATTTTTTATAAGTAATTGGTTCCAAAGGGAAGGGGAGATACGAATTAGTGACCTCCGCTTATGAGGTGTGGTCCCCGGCCGATTGAGCTATCCCTTGGGGTTAAACGTGATGCAGTCTAATTGACCAATGGAAGATTTTGCTCATTCAACAGGGCTTTTTTCTTCTGTTTGATTAGATTTTTTCTTGCCTTGTTATTTGGGTTATAAGGGAAGAAATGGAATCCAGGTTCAAGAAGGTGTTAACACTTGGCCAAAGTGGATAAGGATAGAGCCACACATAGGATTTGGTGATGTTCTTGATAGCCTTTGGCCTAGTAAGCTGAAGTTATATATATGTTCACACACACACGGCCACACACACACATTTCTTGCCTTGTTATTTGGGTTATAACGGAAGAAATGGAATCCAGGTTCAAGAAGCCTTTGGCCTAGTAAGCTGAAGTTATATACATGTTCACACACACACACACACCCACCTCTGTATGCAAAGTGTCCACACACACACACACCTCTGTATGCAAAGTGTCCACACGCACCCACACCTCTGTCCTAGTTAATTCTTGAATTTTGCATGCAAGTGTCTTCTCCATTTGTACAATTGAACATGCCTTGCTGTTGTTTGTATGTGTGTTACACAATAGTTACCTCTGTCACACCCACACACACACCCACACCTCTGTCCTAGTTAATTCTTGAGTTTTGCATGCAAGTGTCTTCTCCATTTGTACAGTTGAGCATGCCTTGCTGTTGTTCGTATGCGTGTTGCACAATAGTTACCTCTGTCCTTGTTAATTCTTGAGTTTTGCATGCAAGTGTCTTCTCCATTTGTACAATTGAGCATGCCTTGCTGTTGTTCGTATGTGTGTTTGTGTGTGCTTTCTTTTTACGATGCACATGACATGCACACACTATTTGGGGAAATCTTTTTGTTCATGGGTTAGCTCTGTGGATGGGCATAACTTGTATTCGAGTTTCTGTATTTAATCACTTGCTGGTTTATTTGGCTAGATATATACAGCAGCAAGCATCTCCAACAAATAGAGCAATATGCGATTATCACTTTTTCAATACGTATTTTTTCAAGAAGCTGAAAGAGGCTGTATCATACAAGGTATTTGTTTCTCTTGGTTTCTGTTTTCCGTAATCAAATTCTTGTTTCCAGATTTTGATGCTGTAGAATCTTTTTTTGTTGGGTTTTGCATATGCCAAACTGTAGAACTAAGTTTTTGAGCTAGTTATTGATGGAGCAATTTGATAGTAGTTTTGGTATAGCTGCATATGTGGCACGAGTTGTTGTTTTTATTTTATTTTATTTTATTTTTTATGTATTTATTTTTCAGTAGTGGTGATTATAGGTAGTGTGTTTATTCAGTTTATCTGAGCAAAAAAACTTCTCTACTTTAGATGATTTTTTGACATTTAGTTTGATATGGCAATGCATTTTCTTCTGCCCAATCCATCTCTAACTCATATCCCTTTATGTAGGGAGATGACAAAGAGACTTTTTTTGTCAAGTTCAGAAGGTGGTGGAAGGGTGTCAATATATTTCAGAAGGCATATGTACTTATTCCAATACATGAAGAGTAAGTTTTTTGAGATGATTTGGAGTTTTGTAAAACAGTCGGAGTTGCAGGTCTAGCTTTTTTTTTATAATAAATTATGGGCCATTATTTCACTATTTATCATCTCAAAAAGAGGTGTATGAGAATGATTTAGAAACAACTGGGATGGCATCAGAGCTTCAGGAATAAAGGAAGTCTAGAAGAAGCAAAATTAGCAAAGAAAATTGGGTCAATTGAACGAGAGGTTATTTAGACTTTATATATTCAGTACGAATGTAAACTTATGTATTACCATTATTGTATAAGCACCACAGACATAGTTGAGTGTCTCAAGTGGTGCATAATGCCTGATTCTGTTACGTATCTAGGGTAATTAGAATTAGGTTTTAAATTAGGTAAGTGTCGTATTATCGTTTAAAAGAATAATAACCCTAAAAAACTCCCAAAGCAACTACTAGAGTTGTTTATAATTTTTTCTTCTTGATATTTTTCATTCTTCAATACCCCTATTTATAGGGTTACAAGCTAAAAATACGGAAACAATAAATAAATAAATATTACATAAATAATACTAAACCTAATGGGATAATTAATTCCCTTATTTCCTTCCTAATAAAAAATCTAATATAATGGGATATAAATCCCTTAATCTTGGGATTCTTGCTTTATGAGCAAGACTCATTATTTTCCTAATTTATCATAAGAATAATACCATACTAATAAACCTATTATTCTTTTAAACGATAATACGACACTTACCTAATTTAAAACCTAATTCTAATTACCCTAGATACGTAACAGATTCAGTCCCTTAAGATGTTGAATTCATTATACCTTCAGCTAATATTAGTGGCTACATTCCAAGTAACATGTGAAAATCATAAATCTAATAATACAAGATGCTTTCTGCTCCGTGCCTCTTCTCTTGTCTGGTTAAAATCACTGCAAACCTTTTTACTTAATGTTGTTACTTATCAAAAAAAGAAAAAACCACTTACTTTATGTTGTTGATGTTCTTTATGTTGTTGATGTTTACAGTCTTCATTGGAGCTTGGTGATTATATGCATCCCAGACAAGGAAGATGAATCAGGGCCAATTATTCTTCATTTGGATTCGTTAAGACTTCACTCAAGCCGATCGATTTTTCAGAAAATCAAATGGTGAGACAAAAAGAAGCCCTGCCTGACCAATTAAGGAATGGTTTTTTTTTTTATATCTAGTGTACTATTTTGTAAGTTTGGAAAACAGATGCATCTTTTGTCATCTGTTAATGTCATTAAGTTTTTGTTTCTGTTAACAGTATTGCCATTAGTTTTATCCTCAACTAAAATGCATTTTAGTTGTAAAAGCATTAAAGTCAAGTGAGTAATCATATTTCTTCTCAAGTTGTTCAAAGGTTAGAGTGTGTAGGAAGTGTGGGGCACCATTACAGGAATTGCAATGTGCACTAGTCCTTTCATAATATGGTTGAATCGTTATATCAGAAATTCTAAGTAGGTCAAGTTTATAGATGAAGTTTTCTTAGTTAATACGTTTTTATCCTATAATATATATGTCACAGTGAGCATAATAATGTGTCTATGATTTCTTATCCTGCATTTCATATGGTTATTTTGTTCACTTTTTTTTTTTTTTCCTTCTTTTAGTTGAGTATTTTGTAAATTTAAAGTTCTTTAGAACACTCAAAAGTTTCCTTTCCAGTTGATCTTATATTTGGAATTCATGTTTTGTCACATGAGAGCCCCACAAGCAAGCTTTTGTTTGAGAAGCTTGGATATTGGAGAGGGCTGCAAACTCATACCTGAGATTTTTACCACTAAGCTTTTTGTGTGAAAACTCTGTTTACTCTATTGGATTGATCTTTCAATATTTTTCAACTAATGTAAGCTAATTTTTTGATTGGTATGGAAAACATTTTCTCGAATCAACTATTCGTTTGAGTGCCTTCATAATGTCAATATTATTTATTTACTCTATTGATTCGTTCATTTAGACATATTCTTCATACTTCTAAAGTAAGTTTATGAACTAATAATATTGCTATGGAGAAACATGATTTTCGAATCAGCTATTCATTACAATGCCTTCTTATGTAATTTTTAAAGCTAAGAAATGGTATAAATTGTGCTCTGTAGCTTTCTGAAAGAAGAATGGAACTATTTGTCTCAAGAAGTTACTCCTTCAGATCTTCCAATTGCAGACCACATATGGAAACATCTCCCTCGTAGAATTAATGAGAACGTGATTGCGGTAATATTTTTTTACTAAATTCCCTCTATTTTTTGGTCCATTGAGTCCCATTGGGTTATGGGCTATACAATGGGAGGTGACCCTCTCTCATCACTTAGTCCCCCACACCCCTTCCTAGCGTTGGTGTGATTTGATCCTGGGCCTCTTGTACGAAGAAAAGGTACTACATGTGCTTAGTGTCTTAAACCTGTCAAGAGTGTTTGCCTTTAACTCAGGTGGTAAAGGGGTGGACTTAAACTGGTCATAGTTCTTAAGTTCAAATCTTATTAAGCAGGAGTATAAAAAAAAAATATTTCTAAGTTCATGTCAAGAATCAACTTTGGGTTCCACTATGTAAAGCTGCCTACTGTGAAATAGTGAGTGAGACATTTTTTTTGGTTCCTTTCTGCTATTGAGAATTATATGTGCAGTAGTTGCATTGACAATGTTGAAGCATCATAATTGTCAAATGAATTGTATTGTAGCCAATAAGTTCAAATGCAAGGCCTCCATTTATTGCCTGTTGGCTCGACTAGTTAAGAAGAAGAAACCGAGGGAATGTTTTGAATTTCTGCATGAAAAATTGGGAGAGCTGTTTTGCTAAAGAGTTTGTTTGTTTGTTTTATTTTCTTCCAAGGTTGGTGCATGAGTTCGTTTTACTTGTAAGTACATCCATGAAAGTATGGAACTTGTCTACTTTGATAGATTGATTTCTCTACATTTGGGGGAAATACATGTTCCAGTGGAATTTTGTTTGGTAGGGTGTTAATGTGATGTTTAGGAACCTTAATGTGTGAAATAGACCCTGTTTTCATAATTAATAAAACAAACCCCTGCTTTACTAAATTGTTTCACTAATGAGTATATTCTTGAAAGGGATGTAATCATATAGATATTGACTAATAAGTCTTGCTCACATTTGAAGGTTATACTTCCCAGCGTGAAACTTTGTTAGTGGGGTTTAAACTTGATGCTTAGGGACCTATGTGCTCTTAGTCAAATTGATTGGTGCTTAGGGACCACACAAGTAGTTGATGCCAACATCTTCTCGAGAAGTATGATGTTAGATCATGAGAATTGGAGGAAAAAACTAATTAGAATGCTAGTCAATAATCATTTTCAGGTTCAACTTAACATCTATCTTGAAACAAACTTGCATGGAAAGTGTGCCCAGTGGGGAGGTTGAATTTGAGGATCATAAGCCCAATACTGAAGGGAAGAACTGAGGGAATTCTTTCTCCTGACTTTGACTATCTTTAGGTGCCGAGGGTGTCTTTCTTTGCTATGATTTTATTGTGAAACCATGGGCACTTATTACTGAATTATTAGAATCTTTCCTCTGTTCTTATTTTCCACCAGGTTCCTCAACAAAAGAATGACTCTGATTGTGGTCTCTTTGTTCTTTTCTTCATGGAGCGCTTTATTGAAGAGGCCCCTGAAAGGCTGAAAAAGAAAGATTTAGCAATGGTACAGTCTTTTTTTTTTTTTTTTTTTTTTTTTTGTGTTTAAAAAAAATTGGAATGATTAAAATTCTTTCTTCTTATGGTTAATTTCATGAAATGGTTTCCTTGGTTTATATATTTTCATTCTCAGTTTAGCAAGCAGTGGTTCAAACCAGAGGAGGCCTCTGGTTTGAGGGCAAAAATCCGGAAGATACTCATAAAAGAATTTCAAAAAGCATGTGAGGTTGATCATATCTCAGAATCTTCTCCTTTGTCTACTAGCGACCAGAAGGATTCTGACTGAATTTGGTTGAGGTGCGACCAGTTCATTAAATGGAATCTGTCACCTTGTATAGCTCACATGGTGGATGCAAGTACTTTGATCCTGACCTGCATTAGTTCAGCATACCAATGGCAGATCTGCTTTGTAAAGATTATTTTTCAATTAGTTTTGTATAGCCTGCAAACTTGGACGTCCAAATATCATTCCAAATTTCCAAGAAGAGGTGTACCCAATTTCTCGGAGTTACTGGAGTACATTTTTGTCAATAGTACTGACCAGTTTGTGGGTTTAGAAACCCATTTAAATTGATTCACCAGATGTATAGAGGAACAGAATAGTGCTGCTTACAAGTTATGGTGGTACTTCAGGGCAATGTCCACAATCTGCTTTTTGCCAAATTTTTGTTTTCTTTTGGTAGGTTCTGTGAGTAGTTTGAGTTCATCTGGACTTCCCAGGTACTGCTTTTGTGAAATTTTATGAAGGCAGAAACATGAACTGAGGTTGAATATGTGCTTTATGGAAGCAATAACTTGTCTGCACAAATGATGTCTGCCGGCCGTTAGTTCCTCTGGTCTCCTGCCTTCTGGCATCAGATATATCCATCTATTGAAACCGTGACTATTCGGCAGCCAATGGGCAGAAAGGAGGTGTTTTGATGTGGTATGAGAAGTCCAACAAAAAGCCATCTTCATATAGCCCAATCAGGTTCTTTTTTTTTTTTTTTTTTTTGGTGGTAAGCGGCCATTTAGTAAGCTGATGTGCTCTACTATTAGCACCTCGTGAGGTCTTTGAATATCTACAATGATGGGGGGCAAAATTCTAATCAAAGAACGTTATGGCTTTATTGATAGCCAGATCAATAATGAGAGAATCTCCTTCTCATAGGAGATTGCAACCATAAGAAAATGCTTGGAGGATCAAAGCTAGTGCAACTGCCATATCACTTATGATGGCGACACTCAAAGGAGGAGGGCTCCAAACAAAATTGTTGTGGGAGGAATTCTTCCAAGCAAACTAGATGAGATCTAGTTGTGATAGTAATCTGCTTCAGCAGATAGGAATCTTAGGTATGATAGCCTTGTGAATAAGAAGATTTCTAGCTAGCCAAATCTGATCCATGATGTAGCTGACGGGATTTGGGATTCATTGATGTGCTTCTTGGGAATAGCAAGCAAAGATTGAGGCTTCCAAGTGATCTTCTAAAGAAGATGCTTAAGCCTATGTTGGAGTTTAAGGCTCCAAAGACAGTCCCAGTCAGCAGAGTCCAAAGGAGCTTGCTTAGGAGGTTGGTGCTAGATAATGACTTCATGGGCAGGTTTAACAGTGAATTGACCAGTAGGGGAAAGAGCCCAAATCCAATGATCCGAGGAAAGCCTTTGAGAAAGATGAATGTTTAATATTTGCTACACAGAAGGCCATATGGGGGGTCAAAAAGCTGCTTCAGCAGTGCAGTATTTCAACATCTATCTAAGGGAAGAAAGAGGTCAGCTATATGAATATCGGGAATAGTTTGAAAATTAGGGTTAGGATTAGGTTTGAAGGTAGGTGAAGTGGGGGTCCAAAGAGAGGGCCAAATGGGAAATATTCAAACCAGAAGATATAGCCCAGCAAGCCTCCCTTTCAACTACATTACTGTTCTTTAAGATACCTGTCCAAAGTCAAGAAGAATTAGACTTTATAGGGGCTTCAAGGAAAGGTACAGTTTATGAGATATTTGCTTTTTAGAGTGTCCACCCAAACAATTGGTGAATACTGAATTGATACTAATTTTATTTTAATATTAAATCTTGGCTCCTAGTAAAGTGATTGCTATTAAAATATGCAATTTATTCTATTTGCTTCTACAAATAATGTTTGTTATTTACAACCACCACCGAAAAGATGAAAAACAAAATAAACAAAGACCAGTAATTTTTACAAACCAAAGAATTATATCCATACAGAAAGATGTTGGGGGGGGGGGGGGGGGGGGGTGGGGGGGGGTGGGGGCTTTGTGATAATAATAGAGCCTCCACATCATTTTGAAGTATTAGAAGTTTTCTGGGAATCGTTTGTAATACATAAACATTCAATACAAAAAGTGTAAGCAAAAGATTATTCCATTCAGTGTTAAGAAAATATCTCCATTGCTGAGGATTATTCCTAGCTTCTCTGCTCCGGCGCTGATCACAGGCAGCAGGAGAAAAAACAACCCTGTAGTTCATGCAAAGGAGTCATCCCCCTACCCTTTGAAGGGTCAATGGCTTCTAACATGGTTACCACCTCTTTCATCTCTGGTCTTTTGTTGGGGTCTGGATCCCAGCACCGAGCTATAACTTGTGCCAGAGAGCTTGGGCAACACTTGGGTATCTCTGGCCTCATATTCTGTAGTTAATTTCAAGCATAAGAAGTATAAGAATAAGAATAAGAATTCGTCAGCCTTTGTTTGAGTGCATGCATGCATGTGTACAAGAATGTGTGAGAGGCAGGTAGAAGAAAGTTATGTATACCTGATACACAACAGAAGAAGTCAAATCTGATAATCTGAGGTGGGGATATGGCATATCACAGCAATATATCTCCCACAAGCAAATTCCAAAACTGTACACGTCACATTTTTTGTCATATGGTTCATTTTCAAGGACCTGCACCATATTAATTGACATATTTGAATGGGAAAAACAAGTAAATTAACCTATTAATTAAAAATAAATACTTGGGCAGAAGTTCTTAAAAATTGAAAAAAAAACATTCCAACTCTTTATCATTTTAATTTAACAAAAATGTGGGCTATATATGGTTTCTGTTAGAGATGGTATATAACACGGGCAGAGCGAGTTTAACCAATATATAAAAAATATATTAAGATTGAAGATTAAACTAATATATAAAGAATAATTAACTTGGTATCCATTCGGCGTTAAGAAAATATAAGCAAAAGAAAAGACACAAAATAATTATTTCTTAATATATTTCAATTTTCAATTCAATCACCTATGGAGAAGGAACCTGAAGTTCTTTTTGATCCCAAAATTATTTATAATTGAACCTGTATTAAATTTCGCAACAATTTAGATCAAATTCGTATGAGTCTTTTTTCTTCTTCTAGGTCGTCTGAGTGTTTTATAAGGGGTCGAGCTTAGGGCCGGACTAATTTTTTTTGCCCAAACAAATTTATACAGAACCTTTCAAAAGTGGCGGCCTATGCTGGTCCTTCCTATGTCCTTCTCTATATATGCTGAACCACGTAAATTTTTTTTATTTTGTTTTCTCTTTATTTTTCACTAAATCGCAAAGCCTTGATAATCCAAACAGTTTCTAATTATCAACTTCCAAAGTATCACTGAAGTTTAGTTTCCTACTAGTCAAATTCGTATGTTAGTGAAAACACTTGAATTGTAGACTACAGATATGACATAAAAACCAAAACAAAATGGCTTTTATATATATATACCTCAGGAGCCATGTAGCCAGGGGTCCCTGTACTGCCTGTCATCTCGTTAAGATTCAAAGCCTGAAGACGAGCAACTCCAAAATCTGTAATCTTTAGAGTAAGATTCTTGTCAAGAAGCATGTTTTCAGTCTTTACGTCTCTGTGAACAATCTTCCTGGAGTGAAGGTATTCCAACCTGCAAAGGAAGCTAGATTAATGGCTGCATGTTGGCAAGTTCTGCTTTTAAATGGTGATCAATGTAATTAAATTGGTACATCGAATAAAAAAAAAAAAAAACAGATATGGGAAAGGAATCCTACCCCCTGGCAAGATCTAGTGCGAGTCGAACGACAGTTTTGAAAGGTAGCTTACTTTCCCGGTTCTTTATCAGGTAAGATTTCAGAGTACCACGAGAAAGATACTCGATAAGAACACAAGCAGCTTTACTTGGCATGCCCATTCGCTTGCTACGACTCTTGATTTTTAAGGCTGATGTATCCATTGTAGCTCCTACGAACTGAGATCGAGGAATAAAAAAAACGAAAAATTAAATTCAGCTTGAATTTTTTTATTTTTTTAGATGAACCAAAAATTTTATAGAACAAGCACAACCACAATTACACGCCAGAAAATAAGCTGGCCCACGTCCACAAACAGGACTCACATGGGAGCAAACATCAGACCCCAAACAGAAAACACCTACTACAACAAACAAGCAGTATACTTCAAACAACTACTCAATTGAGACTATCTAGGTTACAACAATGAATGAAGATTCCACTTATACACCAACTCTAAACAAGAAGATAAACTTTTAAACCTTCCTTTAGCTAGAATTCTGGTTCGAACATCCCAAAAAATCTAGATCAAAATGGCTTCCTCTGAACTTTTTAATTTAGCTTGAATTTCCCTCAATCTTGAGGATATAGAGGCTAGGAAGAGACTAAGTTATCACTTTTGTCCATGGAAATTAAACAGTTATATATACACACACACACGTGCAGTAACATTAATTTTTTTTTTACAATGTGGGATGATCCGACAATATTACACTTATTTCGCTTTTTGATTTTTGATTTTTTTTTTTTTTTTGAAAAAATGCCACATAGGCAAAGTTAGACAAGAGTTGTATAACAATCATTTTTCTTATAAATAACCGGTGAAGGGGTATGTGTTTCTCCTAAAAATAAATGAGAAATAATTGTTGTACAATTTTTATCTAACTTTGCCTATGTGACATTTTATTTTTTATTTTATTTTCAAAAACGATGAAACTACTTTGGGGGAAAATGCTAGGTCATTTTCTTGAAAAAAAATTAAAATCCCTCATAGGCAAAGTTGGATAAGATCTAGAGTTCTCAAAACAAAATATCCATTACTTTTTCTAATAATATAACATAAATGAACAAGACACTGAAATGCTTCTTCCTCTTTTTTTTTTTTGAAAAAAAAATAAAAATAATAATTACTGTAGTTTCTATCCGAATATATCACACACGACAATCAACTAACCTAAAATGTCTCGAAGAAAAAGTTTATCTATCAAACCTAACCAGTATTTATTTTATTTTTTAAAAAAACGAAGAAGAAAGACATGAAAAGATTGTAAATTCATAGGATTAATTACCTTAACAACATTAGGATGATCAAGCTTATGCCAAACAGAAACCTCCTGTCTAAAAGCAGTCCAAACCGAAACTATTTCAGCTTCTTTTCTTTGTCCCTCTTCTCCCCAGTCCAGCACTTTAACTGAGGATTTGTCACAGCGATCGAAAAGGAAGAAAAAAGAAACGTCAGCGAAACTGTTTGATTTAAAACTGAAGTAAAAATAAAGAACTCATAACTGCGCGTGTCTGTCAAAAAAGTAGTCTTAATTAATTAAGAACGCATGCAACACTGCTACAGCAATGTTTTCTAAAAAAGAAAGAAAAAGAAAAAGAAAAAAAAATCCTACCCAAACAAGGAAGATAAGAATTCTAACCGGCGATGTCTTGGCCGTCGTAGAGCCCTCTGTGGACCGTACCAAAGGTGCCGCGAGCAATCGCTTCTTTTACGACAAGCTTATCGGGATCGATTTCCCAGTCCTCTTTGGCGGTGAGTGTCCCTTTCTTTCCGGCCTTGTCAGGGTTCTCCATCGCCCATACTCGGTTTAGATGCTTGTCAAGCTGCTCGTCCAACCTCTTTATATCTATCATGTCCGCCCTCACATACCCTTTACACCGTTCTTCCATCTGATCCCTCTCTCTGGGATGCATGATCAACGAAAATATCTTTGTTTTTTTTGGGCAGCGAAAGAGTATGTGAATAAAAAGCAAAAGAGTTGTAAAGATCGATTTCTCTTTAGTCTTTCGGATGACTAAATTAAGTGGGATTGGCTTTCTTTTACGTGAAGAAAAGAAGGTGGACTTTTTGAATTATCAAGTTTATTTATATATAGCATTATGACTAGCTATAACACGTCATCCTTTTCATTGATAAGGATATTCGGATTCCTACTCGAATGAAATCTCCTCAAAATAAAGAAGAAGTGCCCTTCAAAATCCTTTGGTTTTTGGAAACATGTTTGAGCCACCATCGACTTTAATTTATACGACTGCATGAACTTTTATCAAGTGACGTCGTCCAACTCATTGAGAATTGAAATGTTCTGGCAAATTAATCGTGGTTAAGAATATATGCAGAACTACGCACGTGCGCGCAATGCCACGTTAGCAGATTAATTTGGTGCATGTGATTTTGACTATTTCAGCATCTGATCATTTCATGCCACACTCCTATTTAGTCGATGAAAAAGATAAGTCAACGAAGAAGGATTAAAAGTACGTAGTCTACAAAAACATGCGTACGTGTCTTGCTATAAAAGACACAGAGAGAGAGAGAGAGAGAGAGAGCTAGGGCTCTGGTATGAAATTATATATATATAAAACTTAGCCAATAATAAAAACAATTATTGAAAAGATTGAAAACTAGGCGTACGTAGTTCCGTCCTGCATTGGGTAATTGAGTTTAAGTAAATTATGGTATTTAAATTCTTGTAACCTTCGTCGACAACTCGATCTAGCTAATTGAGTAACGGGCAGGTATTATTAATTAATTAGTACTCTAGTCTTATTTATCTTTTGTAAGAGTTTGGCTACCAACGAGCATGCAAGCTATGTCTCTTAATGAACAATGTATTCGTGCTCTAGGATCCTAATTACCATATTATATCAAAACTTAATTATTTTTGTAACCACTATTTTTAATTAATGTGGGACTTAATTGAGAGAAGTTTTTCAAAACTCTAGCTTAGATCTATTAAATGTCGGGTGCACCACCAATAGATCACAATATTATTGAAATATTTTGTGAATTCTAATTTTATTATTTTGTATCAATCACTGCTTCTTTTATATATATATGTATGTGATTTAACTAGTTAAAAATTAATAATAGTTATGCTTTCCCTCAAATGAAATTAAAGCAAGCTTTTCAAAACATCAAGAGTCCAAGGCCTATAATATTAATTGCTCACAGCCATTACTCCCTTTCAATGGATATTGCTTCATCAAAACATTAAAGAGTCCATGACCTTTTACCGCCACGAAAAGCTAGCTCAATTGTATCAGCCAATGCTCACAGCGAAAAATGCCACAAAGACCTCAATCCCATCCAATATATATTCTTAATTACGAGTACAGTATCACCGATCCCTCCGGAACTGAAGCCTTGATCGATCACCACCACCAGTACTGCCTTTCGAATAGAAGCTTTTCACCTCTCTGATGCTTACGTACAACTCATATATATTAATGTTGTCCAATATTCACAGCCAAACCATTAAAAACCATCTAAGCAAATGACTAACACCCCCATGGCCCCATCATATATATATATATGCTTAATACTCTTTCGGAAATCAAGTTTTAATATAAAATGTTGCAATTAATAATACTTCAACTTAAAAGTTTAAACTTATTGATTTGGAGCTATATAGTTGTATTATATATCACCTTTATAACAATTATCCAACGAATAGTGTTACTTGTTGACACCTGTTACTAATCTTTTTCTTAATTTTTAACACTCTCTAGCTAATCACATGCTAATGCATATAAGCAAGTTGTAAAATAGTTGTTCTCTTATCGAATTTAGAACTCAAAGGTACGTATAGCTAGGGAGCGGGCAGGCACAGTGACTAGTACCCCTAAAAAAGACTTTCAAAATTTCTATATACAATTACTTTCTAAAGTACTAAATATTGTGAAGCAAAAGTTATTTGAGATCAACTTCTGTAAAAATCATAGTTGACTTGAGCTACGTACTATCGTGAGATTTTATTATTATATTTCTCATATTTGAGCAATTAACTCAATGACCATGATTATGGGATTTTACTGTCTTTTTTCATAAAATGTGGTAAATCTTGACATTTGTTAAGATTGAGTTTTTTAAGACTTGTATATAAACGAAGTTTGCACAATATGACATACAATTTTTCCGATACCTAATATGGTAGTAGAGCGCTGAATTTTTTATTTAATTTTTTTTCTATTAGTTGCCAACTTCTATAACTTTTTATTTATTTTAATCAATATTTTTGCTAAAATTTTGCTTTGAAAAAACGTATAAATAAATGATGAGAATTGTGTACGATCAATTAATATTGTCTTTAAGACTAGTGGCTGGTAATTAAGTTGTTATTTTTCATATATTGAGTAGTACAAGTGGATATTTATATTTTGATCCCTTAAAACTGAATTTACTCTATACCAATGTCAACACAGGGTTTGGGTTGAAATCAATAGTCTAATAGGTCCTTGTGAGTAATTTAATAGTTGCTTTGACAGATATAAACCCATGGATTATAATACAGCGTTATTTTTTATTTTTATTTTTTGGGGGTCAATTTTTCCTTTGTCTCCACCCTTACGCAAGCATATCCAGATCACTCAAAAGTCAAAAGTCATGAAATTCGTTAGACTTGATCTCGATTTAATATTTTCTCACGTAAGTACCTCTCATTACAGCAATAGGTTTTCTACAAGTACGTAGTTTAGTGATAAACAATTTTCTCAATTGGATGGATTTGTGGAAAACCTATCATTTGAGTAAATGAATAACATTTCACTTACGTGATAAGATATGTATTAGTTTAAATTGGTGAACTGATCAAATATATAGGCGAAATTACCAAACAAACCCATATCTTTTTTAATAGTCAAATAAAATAATAATGAACGTCTAAACAGATGAAGAACCCCTTATTTATTAGGTTGTTCGTATTTCATAAAGAATGAGTTGTACTCTACAGGGCCTTTATTTGCCTCTGGGCAGCCTAAGATGTGGATCCTACCTGTTCGAGACAGATGGATCCCACAATTTCTCTCTATTATACTGCTCAAATTTCACAAAAATTCGAACAACGTAATAAAAGGAGATTCTAATTTCCACCAAATGGAGGAGATGTCTTGCCAGTATGGTATGCTAATTAGTTTAGCCATAAAAGGAGTAAATTCTTATCGTAAGGAAATCAGTCTCAAGTATGTAGATCCATGCCACATCATGCGAAAATTTTCTCCTCTATTATTATTATTATTTTCCAGTTTTCCTCCAAATAGTCTGTGTAATTGATCAATAAAATTAGTACAACGGGTGTATATGCAACTGGGTTTATTTTCTCGAAAAATTAAAATTAAAATTTTTGTTTTGTTCTCCTTCTCCCCCTATGGCTCTTTTCTTATCCCTGTTTTGATCCTAGAGGGCCTAACACACAAATAGGAAAAGTAGACCGCATGGGTTAATTCATTTCTACGGTTTATGACAAAAAGTCAGGCCCCTTGCTCACTAGCTAGCAAGTACGTAGAATATGTGCTGTGAAGTGTCCTAGCTATGATCTTTTTTTTTTTTTTTTGTGTATGTGGGGAGGACCTCTAACCAGTAACGCAGTAACCACCTCTCTCTCTCTCTCTCTCTCTCTCTCTCTCTCTGTGATTCTGATGTGAGATATTTTAAATAATGTGGTGGTGCTGTCTCAAACATATGTAGAAGTGTCAAAATCTGATGGTATATGACATGATCGACTATCCCTCTCTCGCTGTTAAAAAGTTTAATGGGGGAATGATTTGATTTAAGGATTGATTTCATGTGTTTTAAATCCCTAGAGAATGAATTGATAAAAGATTCAAATCATCTGAACCTGCACAGTGTCTTCAACTGATATATGATCCTCATTTCGATTAAAAGGATCAACTTTTAAACAATTAAAGTAAACCTAACTAATCTTAGGAACTTGTGATTTACGGATTTTGAATATAATTATAATCTTTAACTTTCATTTAGTTTAAGCTTCCCTAGAGTTGAGTTTTCAAGTAGTTCAACTAAATCATCACCTGCTGGTTATCTAGTGTATCTTCTACATGACAAAACCAATTCCACATCCCCTTAGTTGAATATACAAACCGGATTCACAATTAATACAACCATACTATAGCTCCAATAACTCTTGTATATGAGAGCAGCATGGAAAATTTAAGCTGGAGTATCCAAGCAAAAAGAATGTGTGTGTGTGTGTGTGTGTGTGTGAGAGAGAGAGAGAGAGAGAGAGAGAGAAGATATATGATTTATACAGTTGCATCCGGCATTAAGGTTTATGGATTTATACATTTTTTTATATCATTCACTATATGAAAGTTCGCACATTTGCTCATTGTATTAAGATGTTTCTTTATGAATATGAGCATTTGCCTCTTCCAACTATGCTATGAATATGAGCATTTGCCTATTCCAACTATGCTATGAATATGAGTATTTACCTATTCCAACTAAAGGGCAAGGTAGAATTCAGACTCAGTTGTAGCCATTATCTTCGGCGTTTCTTCTTTTCAGGAGTTGCATGAACCTGTGCTTTAATTCCAAATGTCTTCAGCTGAAAATTTTCGAATGCCTCAGATACTGCTTCCACCTGCATGTAATATATTTTCATGGTCACTAAGCAATATCCACACTATATTGATGACTTAGCAATATCAGTATTTTATTTCTACAAACCAGTTCAGGCTTCTTCGAGTACACCCTAACTATCATATCTTGGTAAAATGCAGGCAGCAAGTGGCTGATGCGATCATCTTGGATTGGGAATTTCTCATCGCACTCATAATCCTGGTAAAAGCCAAGCTGTTAATTCTCCAATGTGCAAGTAATGTTATGTTCTCTAAAAGAAACCATTTCTTCACTGAATTTATTAGTCCAACCAATTCAGATTCAAGAAGGATTAAAATTTAGAATCAGTGCCTTTAATTATGGTTGAGATTCATAATCAACAAACAAAGTTCCATCATTAGTGGGGGTTATCTATTGTACACGTTATATGTACTAGGGTTGCGCTCCTCCGTGCTTATTAATGAATTGCGTTACTTATCATTTTTTTTTTTTTTAAACAAAGCAGGTGTAAATTTTAGCAAAAGTACTAAGACTTTCTATGGCCAACAGGTCCAGTTAGCCTGCATCATGAAGGATTTTTTGTATGTGGGCTTACCCCCTCTACCTTGTAGACATAGTTGACTATGCATTTAACATGTTACCAATTTATTCAATAAAAAGGGTTTTCAAGTCCTCGTAATCTAATTTCATCAAGGATAGTCCATGCAGCATGACTAAATTTGCCAGTAATACGATGCTGCAAGCAACCAGGCTTAAGTCACTAATTTTCTAAACATAATAGTCTTGATACCAGATTTTCAATCCTATACTGAAGTTGTTGGCTATGCTCTATATCACAGATATTGCAGTCACCCCATTTTCAGGCTAACCTGCAATATTATGGTTGAAATCTTTCATAGAAACTGAAAAAGCCCTTGGACAATCTTAAAGAGAACAATGACAAGCAAATAATATAAAAGAATCTATGTTGTAGAAGCGATTTCAGTACCTTGAAAAATTTGATGCTGGATGAGGAGAGGCACACATGAAGAAGAAAGATCATTTGTCAAATTGGATCAGAAGTGGAAAATGCATCAAACAAATTGCAAAGAAAAACAGTGCCTTCATCATTTGAATCTTTCTCAAGTACCTTTCAAGAGGGTTATTCGTTCCACGTGTCAGATCAATCTTAACGTTGCTCACGGCAATATCTTCTTCTTTTAGTGTAACACCAGCACTTCTCTGGTTGAAAAATTACACTTCAGGATACCATCTATCTACTATTGAGAAACAAACATGGTAATGTAATATAACCTTTTGGACCTGGGAACAAATAATATCTTGGGGAGTGATGTTTTTGAAGTGGTCCATGCTCTCCTTAGGGACAGAAAACTCATTGCAGAACTGCAAAACATAATAAATCACTACATCGCTAAGTGTGTTTCCTTTATGGTTGATAACACCAAAGTTTTACTCTAGGAGCAGTTAAGATTTGAGACATGCAGAAATTCAAACATTACTACCTCTTCACCGGCCATCTTGTTATTATATTAAGATACCTGATATAGCTCCCTTCTTCTAATGCGTAGGATCAAGTCTCTTGATTCCTTGAGCTCTCGATCGGGAGCAGTTTCAATTTTTCTTAATATTGAGTCATCTAACTGTAGTTTAAAATAGATAGTGTTATTGCATAAAGTAGAACTTGGAAGCCCCAATCAGACTCTAATAACGTGTAAAGTTCAAACCTTCCAATATTCAGATGGTTGATGAATTGAGGATGAAATGCCAAGATGATCATTTGCTTTTAACAGAGCATCAACGATCATGAGTTCTATTGCCTGAAAAAAGAAACACTGTCAAATCTAATGCATTTAGTGCTCAAATGCAGATTAAAGACATTTATGCTACAACTGCTATCTTGAAGTTCCACATTAATAAATGTTGTTGGGATCGTTACCTTTACTTTTGCATGTGTATAGACTGTTCTATGCAAATCAGCACGAGTAGCAAATAACTTGTGGATTGTCAGATCTGACAAAGATATCAAAAACAAACTGAAGAATATAACAACTTCTAATGTAAAAGTGATGAAATAATTTTTAACATATACTAACAATCCTTAGCACGGTAGCATATCTCATCATCCATAACTCGCATAGATTCCATCAACCTGCAAATTTAATAGGAAACATGGCTCTTGAAATCCCTTTTTTAACTAAAGTATAATAACAGAAAGTATGTGCACAATTTAAAGTAAGCCAAGTTCAAACTTCTACACATTCAACAATGTTGCACAAGTTTTGAGTTAACGTGAAGTGAAGAGTTCACCAAAGCATGTAACTAACTATAAGATTAAGACCTCTAGATGATACCAATAAATACCTCTCAAATTGAAAATTGCAGCCTAGACCGCAGGCCCGAGAGTCCCGTACTATATAGTCAAACCTGCAGGAGGATGATATTTTTATAACTTTATTGTCAGAAAGCATCCAAAACGACAAGTAGGAAAAGGGGAAAAAATGTAATTGACTTACTTGTCAACATCTATTCCATTTCGACCATTCGCAACAATATCATACAAGAAACGCTTTTCCTTCATATTCTACTTTCAAGAAAATCATTAGAAGGGCTAATCACAACATAAGATGATAGAAGTTGAATATAAAGAGAAGAGCTTAAAAAAGAAGTTCTGGAAGGCATTATGAGAGAAAATGCCTAAAAAAAACTTGGGCAATAGATAGCTTACTTTTGTTGGAGTACGATCAGGTCCCGCAATTATCATATCCTGCTAAGAGAACATAGACATCAAATGCCTTATTAGTACGTACTATTATTGGATTGATAAATTAAACATACATCCAGTGGATCTGGAGCCCACAAATCACCCTCCACGCCATTATTATGGGGTGAGAAAAATACCATTTGACGTCCCAGAGAATCAATGGCTCAAATTCCCAAAAATTTCAAGTCTTTACTTGCTGAATTTTACTCATCTACCTATATCCCCTCATTCTTCATGCACATAGAAGTAGCCAGCTTAAAATTTAAGAAGTATTTTATCTCAATGGTAAGAAAAATGGAAGTGTGCAATAATACAGTCTCAGCAGAAAGAAAGTCAACCCAAATAAAAGCAAGTGGGAAAAGGAGCTTATAGAGGCTGGAGAAAGGTGCTCCAACAATTTAATCCCCAGGTTGATGAAAATTCTGAAAATTGAAACTTGTGCCTTTATTATGGGATTTCAGTAGCTGTAACAGTGATGTTTCAGGAGAACTTGATTGTTAATGAAAGGAAAGACACATTTGTAGATAACGTTTAACCTTCACTTTCTGAAGGCATTCAGGGTCAATTTCAATGTTGTGCTCATCAACAATGTAATCTACCATCTTCACAGACATGTCCTCATGATGCCTGGAAATTTTCAAAATAATAACCACAAAAGGATTAAATTCTCTAATGGAAAAGCAATTACCAGTTGCTGCTAAAAAGCTATTGTAAATTACACAAGATTTTGTACAGAAGTGAAGATTATTTGACTCTATCCAATAACATTTTAGTAAGATTAAAATAATGTAAAAAACATGTGCTTCTAAAAAGACATTGCACGTAAGCTGTATTCATCTCAAGAAGCTGACAAGAGTGTAGAATTGAGCGCACAGGGGACAAACCTATTCATCTCAAATACTTTTGGTTTCATGAATGAAATTAATTTTATAATAAAAAATTGCATATAATTGAGCCACTTTTGAAAATTTTGACTAAATTTATGAAACAATCTTACTATGACTCTATGCAATCTTCTCTGTAGAAAATTTGGTATCATTTTTTTTTTCTTGGGATGGATGTTAGAGTTACCATGAGACACCATTAATAACCCGGGGAAGAAACTCGCGCTCAAACAAGTGGCTGAATGGCCCATGGCCAACATCATGCAGCAGTCCTAGAAAGAATTCCAAGAAAAGAATAGAGGTAAAATCAAGTGACAGAGACAAGGCATTTGTTATGAGTGTTACAGTTAGTCACCAGCAAGTTTTACTGTTTGTATATCTGAACGCTCAATACCAAGCTCCGAGCCCTGCAAGGATGGCATGGGTATAAAGATTATATTGCTACTAATAGCACTCAATATGAAAATTACATCACCTACTTGGTAGGTTTTGATTGTATCAACAGCTTCACCAGCCAACCAATACACCCCTAATGAATGTTCAAACCGAGAATGGACAGCCCCTGGGTAAACCATGTGTGCTAAGCCTGAGACACAAGTAGAATTAAATAAGTGACAAGTTTGAGCCACCAGTGTCGTGTATGGAAAATTAAAAGAATTCAGTGGACTTTAACATATTTCTTTTTTCCTGATAATTGATGCAACATTGAGAGTAAATTGTAGTCAACGAGACTCAGCTTTGAAATGAACTATAAAGCAAAGAATAGTATAGAGAAACTAGACAAAAACTTTAAAGACTCAAGTAGTTTGCCTAAGGTGGAACCAACTATGTCAGCTCAAAGTAGAAATGCATAACATCTAATATCACACGGTAACATTTATTTATCATCATAAATACTGGATTTTTTAAATGGGGCACAATTTTTGGAATCTAGAATTGCCTTTTCAACTTTCCATGTTGGGAATAATTAATTGCTTTTAATACAGAGCTTGTACTCAATTTATTGCATATTACTTACCCCCCAAAAAACAAAGAAAAAAGTGTTATTACAATGATCCTTCAGGGGTTCAAACTGTGCCTACACCCTTTAAAACAGGCAAGTAATATTAGGAGTCAAGTTAAAGGGAAATATGATAACATGAGGAATCACAACAATCTATGCCATGACCGAGTGTAAAGAGAGGTAAGAATTTGAAATCAATGACAATCAATTATACAAAATAGTTCTTTGAGTTCCAATCAAATAGATCATTGGCATTCAGATTCCTTCAAGAAGTTGGTAACAGAGATTATAGATTATGCCAGTAAATTTAGAGATAATAAATCTTCTGTAGATGTGAGCTTCTACAGTGAAATACTATTTTTAATTCTGGAAAAAGGTTGACTCACCAATTTGCTTTAGATCACGAAGCCTGCAATATACAGTGAAATCATCAGAGAATAAAAATAGTAATTAACTAAACAAGAAACAACCCTTGCATGGGTTTGAGGTAAAACAGACTTGCCTCTGAAACTGTTCGGTATCAATGAACTTCAAAAAGAGCTGCAACATACAAGAGAAAAGTAACTAATCCATGTTTGCTTAAAAGTGGTTAACAACAGAACAGAATCATACATCATATCCTGCAGTGTTCTTTTCTTTTGTTTTCTTTTTTCCTCTTAATTGATTCTTTCTTTTTTTCTGACCATGAAGACAATGAGCACTTAAAGTCTCACACAGAACCTTTAAATTTCATAAAGGAAACCAATTCTAGATACTTTCCTGAAGAAATATGCCTTTCTCAACTCTAAATATTGACTTCCACTCTGCTCTGAAGTATGTTCGGTTTAATGTCTTTCCTTATCATTCAATTTCTCAAAACAATCTATCTTACATTAATCATCAATCTGAGGATTTTCAATGAGAAAATCTCAATAGCTTCTTCTCCACTCAAGTTGTCAAGATTGAGATCTTCATTTGTCCGTCCAAAAAGAAAAAAAGAATTCTAATCCTGAAAAGGTTCTTCGTCTTCTTCTCCAATACGCCGACTTTGTACACTACCCTGGAATGCTAACATTAAAATTCCTACTTCGCAGATTGTCATAGTACAAAATCTCTGTCATCCGTCAAAATCAAATTCCTAATCCTAAAAAGTTCTTAGTTCTACATCATATTACTTCAAAAAAATCTACATAATGTCCTAATTGAAACGATTCAGATAAAAACAGTGAACTAATTCTACATTGCTCTCATAAACCAAATTAAAGCAGAAAAGACGAACATAAACGACGATTTGAGAAGCAGAATTGCATATAATTATTAATCAACGAGATCACAATTTCATAGCTCCAAAAATAGCCATTCAAAAATTCATTGAATAATTATGCATTTCTTTCCGCCATGAACCATGCCAAAGCAGAAAACGTTAGTAAAAACAACGATTTAAGAGGCAAAACAGAACTCACTTCTTTGACTCAATTACAGTTCTACGGCACCAAAACATAGTAGTATAAAATTCATTCAAGCATCTCTCAGATAGGAACCAAAGTAAAGCAGAAAACACCGAAAGCAAAAACAACGAAAAACAATTTACGAATCGAAATTAAGTGTTGTTTCACTTCAATCGACTCAATCACGATTCTAAATCTCCAAATCATACGAATCCGAAATTCATTCAACATTTTGACATCTCTCTTAGCTATAAGAAACCAATTCAAAGCGTAAAGCAAAAAACAAAAGCAACGAGTCAAGAAAGCAACATCACATATAATTCTGAAACGCAAACGAAAAAAGAAGCTGCTGAAAAGAAGTTTTTCTGGAGTGTATGTTTTCTTGAGTTTGTGCTTATAAGAGATTTAATTCATCCAAAAAAAAAAAAAAAAGAAGCTGCTGAAAAGATGCTCAAACCGGGTCGAGATAGATGTTGCCGTGGACGTTGTCGTGGACGTGCTTCAGTACTCGCCGGTCCCTCGCGGACTCGACATCCGTACTAGCTCCCATTGCTTGCTCGCTCAGTGAACTCTGTGAACGCACAACACACACACACAGAGATAGAGAGAGAGACGGTTATTGTAGCAATGCAAAATGAGAAGCGGTTATCGATTCTAAGAATGCAAAATGGGAGGGGTTACGGAAGGGTGTAGGGTGCACATATATATATATAATATTTTAATATATTCACATAAATATCGAAGTGATGGTGGTGAAAAGATGCCGCCAAAGGGTTCTGTTTGCTTACGATTCACGTAAAGATCTGGCGCGTGCAAAGTACTGTCCAGTCGGGAATTTATATGTGGAATTTGATTTTTGAAAAAAAAGGTCTGATCTGTACGCCGAAGCGTGCCGTCCGCCACTACCACTACCAGAATGAAATGAATAGACAGGTCCAACTTCCAATTAACCGAGTAACGTATTCTCTATTTATTATTATTATTATTATTAATTTTTTTTTTTTGTAAACGTTTCGTTTCAGTGACTTCCTTTTTATTCTAATTAATTCCGCATTGCTAGGAGGACAATGGGTAAACACGAAGATCAATTTCCTCAAATCTCAATTTTATTTTATTTTTTATTTTTTTAAAGTATTGTTTTCGAAAATATTATTCAAATGATAAATATCAGGGGTGATAAATACTCAACTGATAAAAATAAAAGAATCAAGACCGCAATTTTGTGCAAACAAAGAACTTTAATAACAAATTAGTTAGGATCAAACCAAATGCACGCACCATTTAGCTATCAATTCAAAAAAAAAACAGAGGAAATATTCGGGGTAGGAGTGTATGGTTGACTTGACCTTCTTTATTACAATTTTTTTACGAATTGACTTAATTGTTTATACTTAATGGTGAAATAAGTTATTTACTAATTAATTAAATTGTCAAGTTCAAATTTTTCTGTAATTATTTGATCAAAGAATGTCACTTCACTTCTCTTCTAACTAGTAACTACCACCTTATTTGCAATAATTTTCAAATGTTTCAATTTTTACATGTCTTCATTGCATGACTCAAAAATCAAATGACAAAAATATTATGCAGAAGATTAAAAAAAAAGACGATAGGAAAGGACAATAAAGCTTTTTTATTATTATTATTATTATTATTATCTAACTTGGACAATAAAGTTTGTCCTCAATGTTTGGAGATGTGATGGAATCAGCCAATCAACATTCGCCACCGGCCACTTGTAAAGGAAAAGAAAGTTGAAACAGGAATCAGCATTAGGAGCTCTGGGTCTTCTTTTTTCTTCCCTTCTTTCTTCCCTTCTGTTTTCTTTCTTCTTCTTTTTTTTTTTTATAATACTTGGCCACTTTTGCCTTTTTCGTTCTTTTTCCTCCCCTTTCCTTCTTCTACTTTTTTTTTTTTTAAATAATACTTGGGCCCTATTGTTGCCAGTGTTGGCAAGAGGCCAGACAGACATATTTTGTCGTTAGCGAATGTGGAAAATGAGAGAATAATTGAACCTATTATTGTATCGTGAATCGGTGAGGACTCTTCTCCCGTTAGACTCTTCTCCCCGTCTCCCTTTACCTAAGAATTTTTGCCGTGTCAGTAGCTAATGATGATTATAACTAATATATTGATTTATTTATTTAAAATTGTCATGATTTGTAAAATACACTCGACCCTTATAAATTGACACCTCATTCTTATTTATCCTCAAACGTTTGGGAAAGATGGCAAATGAAGATCATAATTCAAAAGGCAAACATGTGACGTAGACAATTTCAAATACTTGCAATTGTTTTGTTTGGCATTAACCTTTTTCTTCTCAAGCAAGTAACACTTGCTCACTCGTCTCAGCTCTTTCATTTCATGTGCCGATAATGGGTAAAGACGGGTATCACATACAGAATATTCATAGCTGACAGATATATGGAATATTCTTCGCCAAAAGCACCATTAAAGTTAGCCAGCTTCCAAGTTTGAACATATTCTCCCGTCTAGCATAACGCTGCCTCAGACATCTTCATCTACTGGGGCTCTTTGTAAAATCGTATTCAAAATACAAGAATTGAATATTAACCAACTAAAGGTTATCGTGGGAAGTTCATCCCCCTAGACCAAACGAAATATTGCCTTGCTTTCCATATTAAAATATATTCAACCATACTAAAAAATTCTAAGATAACCCAACACATTTCGAATACTCTTAAGTACATCTTGTTTATATGCTTAAAATAATTTCACTCAGATAAATACTTCCCAATCATCGTCACTTGAAGCAATTTTGCATCCACATGTTTTCATCCAAAAGAGGTAGCATCTAGACTTCATAGCATCAACTGATTTCTGAGTTAAATCCTTTCTATATCCGTTTGGGGAGGTTATGGTAATGGCAACCCTTTTTAAGGCATCAAAGTGGTGGTGCCCGCAGGTGCAAATCTAGTCTACAAATTATGGCTGCATCGCCACGTGGATCACAAACTCGGACAGGGTAAAATGCAATTATAATAGGAAAAACACACAAATTGAAAAGAGGTCAAATACCCGGGCTCAGCTCCCTATGATGCCGCTACACAAACAGATCCAAGGTACATTAAACTACCATTCGAGTAACCAAATTCGCATCTCCATGCTTCTGCTTCATCTTTCTCGCAAAAATAAACAGTAAGAGCTGCCTGGCACTTGTAACTGCTTGCCTGAAAAATATTCACACAGACATATTCACTGCCATCTGGAATTGCTCTGGCACACGGATCAAAGGAGCCTGGATTGTACCAGGCTTGCCTAGCTGACCGCAGGCGGCCATCTGATCATCACCTCTACTGAGTCGCAAGAAAACAGTGCACCCTGCCTCAGCCAAAACATTTCGAAACTCAATCATCTTTGCCTCACTGGTTGGTTGAAACTGGGATCCGCTATGAGGATTGAATGAGATGAGATTGATCTTGCATGGAATTCCCTGAACAAGATCAATAAGCCTCTTTGCATCCTCAATGCTGCAAATAGAAACACAGACTAAATCAATGACTAGTGTTTCAAATAAAATATTGTTGGCGTCTCTTTACTGGAGTAAAAAAGATATGTAGAAGTGGGGGGCTGTAAGAAAATAAGACTCTTGACTAGTTCTGAAAATATTTCAGGCCATTCAGGAGGAATGAAGGACAGTGACACAGTGGCAGCATATGATTATATGAGATTGAGGAAAACTAACAAGAAGTTTACAAATTGCATGACCCGCATATCCAGTCTATCGATAGCTCTTAAGGGACGCCAACAAGAGTGGAGATATCACTAGATCACTGGTAAATAATATGACAAGGTCATGCAAAGCAATTGCAAGACGTCTTCACTTCAACTTCATAACATAGACATATCAATATCTTATGAACCTATCATGAACCCATCCAATTTCCAGGAATGTCATATGCACCGTAAAAGGTTTATCCAACCTGTCATTGACTCCTGAAAGCATTACATATTCAAATAGAACTTTGTAGTTATGTTTGAAGCGAAGTTCCTCCCGAAGGGTCTGAAGAAGCAAGCCTAATTTATACTTCCGGTTAATTGGCATGATCCAGTTTCTGACCTGCAATGCTTACGGTGAAAGAGAGGTAAATTTTCTTTGTGCATCTGCATGTCCCATAAATCAAAATAGAAATTGGAAGTAATATACCTCATCAGTTGTTGCATTCAAACTAACAGCTAAAGCACAGTTGGATTCATGGAGAAAACGTCTCAGCTGGGGAACAAGCCCGCTGGTTGAGACGGTGACCTTGCGAGGACTGAAATGAAGGCCTTGCTCATGCACCATAATATCTGCAGCTTTAATGACATTGTCAATGTTGTGAAGTGGTTCTCCCATTCCCTACACGTATAAATTTATAATTATTATCAGAGAGCCAGAAAGTATGTATCTTTATATTACTTCTTTTTTGTCCTTTCTACTTGGAATCCATGAATTAGTTAACATATCCAGATGTACCGTATAAAGATGAAGAAAATACAGTTGCCAAAAAAATCTAGATGTATGAAGAATCATATAACTATTACGACACAATGAAGCTAAAGCAAAAGAAGTTTGAAAGGGCTAGTTAAGAGTGCTTGCATGCCACTTGCCTGTATGATAAAGAAAATAGAAGTAGCCCCGATTAACTAAATTAAATTATGACCTGAAAAGGTGCACATAGTTCTCAAAACAAAGAAACATGTTTCTCTTTTTATCGGGGGAAAATGTATATCCGTAACAGCATCAATAAACATATAACATGCTTCGATAAACAATGAAAACCACTTGTGCTTACAATTACAACATTTATTCTCTACACTGAATCAAATTTATTAGTTAATCCACAACACAATGTGTTAGCGTGCAACTACAGGTCTAAGCAAATTACAGGGTCAAATTGATGAAAGCCTGTGTTCCTATATAAGAGTGAGTGACATTTGCATTATGTTTATGCTGGTAAAAAAATTCTAGTGTTCTGAAATTCTGCCTGGAAATGTTAACCCACCATAAATACAACATTGGTAATGGAACCAACTTCACTTGTGAGCAGACGCCGGGCAAATACAGCTTGCTCTACTATCTCAGCTGCAGTTAAATGTCTCTTTAAACCCATCCTGCAAAATAGGTAGACGTTCAACAAACACGCAGCTTATCTAGGCTAGTAGAAGTTGAAATAGTATAGATTGCAAAGCTCAAAGATGAAGAATAATAGCTTACCTTCCAGTGTAGCAAAACTGACAATTCATGGCACAGCCCACTTGACTGGAGACACAAACAGTAGTCCTGCCCCTATCACAAGGTATGACAACTGTCTCTATTACCAGTTCATCCTCCAATGTGAATAAAATCTGCAACCTCCTGCCATTTTCACAATCAATGAGAAGATTCTCAAGAAATGCAAGTAACACTTTCAAAGAGAATTAAAAGAATACAACTACGAAGAACAGCTACAAAAGGAAAAGATCATAGCTACCTTCCTAGTTCCATCAGATGCTGTGAGAATTTTTTTTAAAGATAATGCCTTGAATTCAGCATTTTCGCTCAACATTTTGTTGAAATCTTTGTTCAAACCTATGGAAGTATGATTCAAAGAAGAATTCATGAGACTGAATAGCTCAATCACAACAAGAGAAAATCTAAAAGAGAAATATATATTTATCCGTCACATGAAGTCAGAAGTAGAAACCTATATATTGAATCAAATTCTAACCAAAAATTACAAAACAAAATAGTGATATTATTTTTCTACGCAATTCAAACAGTAGTTAAAATACCTTCCAACTCGTCACTATTATGTGCCCAAATGTTATTTCCATAGAGGCGCTTCCACAGCATTAGAGCCTGACCGGGCCTGTATCCTTGTAACTGAACCCAACTCTGTCAAAGCAGACTCTCACTATTAGAATGAGAAGTCTCGAAATTTGGAAAACAAGCTACAAGTAGAGATCTTATCATGAAAACACACTATCTAACAATACTTTAAAAACCAAAAACGATATGCAAACAGTATATCCTATGCCCAAACTTTTCCACATCACGCATACTTGTTTTTAACTTCTTATAAGCTGATCAGAGAAGAAAATAAAACCAAAAGCTCAAGCTGAAAAATAATATACTGCTAATACAGCATATTGAAAGAACTTTTCTTTCTTTAAGAAGCGAAATATGATCCCAAAAGCGAGAAAAGCACTTCAACAACACCAACCAAACCATGTTTAAATTGGCAAGTTTTCTTCCATATATAAAGAGCAACGAACATAGAGTTAACTGCACCATCGTAAAAATTCAAAGATACCATATTAAAACTATTAAGCAAAACAGAGCGACACAGATAAACAACGGCATTGGAAAAAAAATTAGTGTTTAAATCCCAGATAGTACTACTGACAAGAGTTAGTGTGTAAGAAAAAAAAAAAAACAATATCAGATAAAGAATGAGCTCATACATACTTCAAGCTCAGAGTATCTCATCCCCTTAAGAAGCACCTTGGACCCATTTCTCGAAACTCCAATTCCGCCACCATCTCCTACCAAAGAAACAAAAAAAGAGCACTCGAAATTACAAACCCCAGATCCTATCTGTTAGACCCTGACTCATTTGTAACTCGTTTTCATGATACTCACCGAAATCAGAGCAGTTGTCGTCGATGGAAGCGTGAGGAATTCGTTGAGACCAAGTGGTGGTTGAGAGCGAGCGACGGTGAGAGAAGACGAGGGAAATGAGAGACGGTGGTGGTTTCGGATGGGTGAAGGAGATAGGGGATAGAGAGGCCATGGAAGGCTTAGACAGGAGCAGAGAGTTATTGGCTCCTACTCGCACTCGCACTCGCACCTGACTCATCCACATACATCCCATCTCCGTTTCAAAGTCACACGATTTTGCGAACGAAGTTTAGGGCTTTCCCTCCAGAAAATGTACGGTACCAACTCGGTTCGATTACCTAAAACCTTTCAAGGGAAAAAATTAAATTAAGTCCTAAGTCTTTCATGCCATATTAATTTAATTTTTAGTTTCTTAATTTAACAATTAGATCTTTAGGCTTTTTTCTAATTTTAAATAGGCCCAAACCTTTAATTAGGGCTTTTAATGAATTTGTTGGACCGACAAAAAAAAAATTCTCTTAGAAAAATGATCTTTGCACAACATTGTAGTACACACCATTTACACAACCACTCACATTATTGTGCATAATAATGTTGTGGACCAATCATTCCTTAAAATCTTATATGTGAAGAGTCTCGGTAGGTTCCATGAGTTCTAATTTAAACTAACCATTTTTTTGTTTTGTTTTTTAAAAATATAGTTTATAAAGTTGTAGGTTCAAAATCTATAAGATAGTTTATCATTTATCAAAGAAAAAAAATAAACAAATAAGAGCAAGTTTGATACGCATATGGTTGTCCCATTGAGGCAAAGAAATAAGTATTATTGAAAATAAAAGAAGGGATAATGAAATATCTATTCATACCCATTAGAATATGTAGCACAATACAACGTTGACCCTGGAATCAAATCTTATTTATATAATTATATCAAAAGGTAAGGTTTAAAGTGAAAGGATGATTTTTTTTTTTTTTTGACAGTATTAAAGGAGGAAATTTAATAAAGCTCCGGAATTAGAACATAAAATTAATAAAGTCATCCTTCTAATAACAAACAATTAACCATGGTCAGGCTACTTGGAATAAATTTTTGTTTAGTATATTTTATTAGAGACCACGTTTTCTCCAAGGGATCTCCAATACACTGACGAATGAGATTTGTGAACTGTTTGTGAGCCGAAAAAGGCCTAGAAGAATAACATTAATTGGAGAGGGTTTTTTTTTTTTTTTAAAAAAAAAAAAAGTGCACTCCATTCACCTACACATTGGCACCTGTGATTATGGGTTTTTCTTGGGTTCTAAAGTGCTACACTCCTACAAACTTTCTTCCACAATATATTCACAAACCTTCATCCCAATTTCGTTACATTAGAGTTGTCAAATTTGCACTTGAATTTCAACATCAGAGGAGCAAATCAAACTGTATGAGAGTTTGTGAAAGAACCCTGCTTTAGCGACCATATTCTCCTATAAGACATTCTCTTTTAGCCATCTTCTCTAAAACATTGAGGAAACTTTCATTTGAGAAAACTAACTAGTCAAGCTGAAAGGACCAATCACAGAAGAATGCAAAATACAGTCCAACAGCCAAACTGCTCTAGTAAAAGAAACAAATCTACAAAAAGGTCAAAAATAATTTTAACACAAGCCGAAGTACACTTCCAGCATAGAACTTGATGACACCAATGATAATGAAGTTAAGTCGAAAAAGTCCTAGAAGTATGTCCCACATAATTGTAATGTTGCCGTCATAATTTCTGGACTCTGACCAAACAAGCGTACTCGTATTCCAATGAAGGAACCCATATCACAATATTTAACTTCAAAGGCACAATTTGCCTCCCCTAGTCCGCTGGCTGCCATGTTCGAGCCGGGTTGATCAGATGATATCAGCAACTTGCCATTTAGAGCTGAAAAGCAACTAGTCCCTGCATGTCAGATTTAAAAAGTTAGGGTTCCATAACGCTAAATGGATTCACCAATTTATCATGTGAGTCAATAAAGTGGGAGTAATGCGGAAGACAAAATATCAATGTGGGTGTGGGTGCGCGCGCGTGTAAGCAGATGCAACGCGTGTGATGATTTAAAACTCATCTTAGACATCACATATAAGGTGTAAGGAGAGTTGGATAACAAAAGAATGATTTCATCAGATATGAAATTGAGATAAATAGCTCACGAGAATCACCAGTAACCTAAGTGAAACTGACTACAACCTACTTATTTACGATGCTATTTTCTATAGACATTTATCTTGCCCTTAAACATCTTTAATCTCAACTGGAGTAACAATTAGTAAAAATGTATTAGAACCCTGAGAAATCATGGCTGTGGGAGTATGAATAGAGTTGCAGTGTTGCTTGGTCACAAGACCCTTGTAGAGTAACAAGCACAGGCTTATACTACCCACAAGTAATATTTCCAACAACTTTAGACAACTTGTCATGCTTTGGCGTTTTACATAGAAATCATAATTAACAAAAATCAACTCTGATACTGTGACATGGTTTTGGACTTAAAGCCAAAAGCTAAAATGCTGCAAGCAATTTTGTTTTCTAATGGATCTTACACATCTTTGCATAGAAAAAATTGAGATCGAGACAGACACAGAGACAGAGAGAGAGGCTTTTCATCGGACATATTAGCAGTGGCAGAGTGGATACTGTAAAGGTAAGGCTATGATGGAAGCAAGAACTCTATAATCTCCAAGGGTCAAAGGGTACGAGGAGTGTGTTACACAATCTAAAGGTAACATCTCTCCCTGTAATGACAAAAGTCCTATTTACCTTCATGGTCTGCTAATATAGATTACTGACATACAATGGACGTTTTTTCAGCTACCTCATCTCACATGCTGAAGGATATATCCGGTATACCCTTCAGCATTTGAGAGAGGGGGAAACTTAGAAATATATGGAACCATACTATTTACATAATGACATGGACCTGATAAGATCACAAACATATTTATGGTGTAAGCACAGATATGGAATTAGTACTGCAACTAGAATTCACATCTTGCCTATAACATTCTATCCCGACAATACTTCTAATCCGATCCCTAACGTGAAGTGTGGTACTTGCTCAAGTTTTGCCTATGTATATACGACATCCATAGCACTACAGCAACTGGTGCATTAGGAAGTACATCCACTAACCACAAGACACTCTTCTCTTTTTCCGACCATGTAGAGAAGCATTCATCACAGATGAAAAGCAGAAGACCTTTATAATACATAGGTGAAACTTTTAGACCTTTAAACTCCAATACAAAATATTATGGAAAAAAATCTAAACATAAATGAATGAAACAAGAAAAACATTTTTAGATAAGGAATTCTGAGATCCAATTCATCATGTATCACTTTATATCCTTGAAGTGTATCTAGCTCAAAAAAAAACCAATCTAAACAAACCCGATTAATTAAAAATATATATCTAGTCAAGAAATAGACTAGAGATGGTACCTAAATGACCAATCAAGACACCTTAAACTCTCACTTCCAGGTCCTTGCAGCTTCCTTCATCCTCTACTTATCCCACTTCAATATGCATATACTTGCCCTTTCTTGATTATGTTGTTTACAGCAGATATAGAACCAAACAACAGCAAAATGGCCTCATTTGCTACGTGGGAAATTAAAAATGATGATGGGAACAGGTGATGGATAGTGGAGCTAGAATTGGATATTTTCTTGCTTTTTAGAGGAATTATTTGGTCATTTTGTTTTGTTAGACTCCAGTAGGGGGTAGTTGCAACAAAACTCTTGCCTTAATAGGTTAGGAGAACGAAAGGAAACAAGGCTATTAATAAAAGTATCGAACCCTGGCTAATAATGAGAATACCAATAATGAGATGTTGCAAGCGGGTGAATAAACAGAATGTTAAAAGCATTAGTTGCTTGAGATCTGTGGTCAGTCAGCCCCCTTCATCTCAATTAGAGCTTCAAGGAGAATATCCTTAAGTGCACAATGGTTAGATGACAGAAAACAGCTGTTCAGAGAGCAAACAATGAACTAAGGGTGCACAGACAACAATTTTTGGTTCCCTACTGAACAGAAATTGATGAAAATGATGTCACAAAGTTAAAGCCAGTATCTACAAGAACATCTACTACAAGGACGTTATGTTATTTCAGTCATCATACAGAATAGCTAGGACTTTTAACTAGAATAAAACCACACTTATCTAAACTAGATGCTTGTGTTTTGCAATAAAAGGTTGAAATATACATTTGTCTGATACTCAGAAGCACATAATTTGCCGTGCAGCAATAAAATAGCTGAGGCACATAGCATACAAGATGCATATATGATAGAGTCTATCACAAAAGTTTTGTAGTCTAATATTAATGTGAGAGAATGAGAGGTTTACTCACCAGTACTTGATCAATCCGTCCCAGCCGCATGTTGCTACCTTACTTTGTTCCAACGGATGCCACTCACACCCAATGCAAACTCCCTCGTGGCACTTGAGAGTTCTGAAAACTCTGCAAGTCTTCCAATCCCAAAACCAGCATTTACCCTCACCATCGCCCGACATAACAAACCTTCCATCTGGTGAGAAATTGACTTGGCAAGCATACCCAGCAGCAATGTGCCCGGCAAACCTCTTCTTCTTATTGAGCTGAAACCTCTCCCTTGTGCTATATATAAGAATCTGATTATCCAAACTCTGCGCTGCAAGATAATTTGTACTAGGGTGAAGTGCAATCGATGGCATAGAGTGCATGTGAGGCTCACTAATATACTTTATAACCACAGGAATCCCGAATTCCCATACCCGAAGTGACTTATCATCACTCGAAGTCACAAACCTCCTGTTGTTATCAACAAATGTAATGGTATTAACAGCCCCCAAATGCTGATCATACTCTTGTGTGATCTGCCCTGAGTTCATGTCCCATTGAACAATCTTCTTATCACTCATCCCAGCTAACAATATGTGCTGCTTATCCTCGTCTGGATTAAGCCTAACCACATAGGGAATCTTCCCAGTGCTGAAAGTTGATATCACTTGCCCTGTCTCAGTATCCCAGTACTTGATATTCTTGTCATACCCAGCAGTCAAAAACTTGGCCCCGTCATTGCAAAACCAAATATCCCGAACTGCCTTGGAGTGGCCCATGTAGGTCCTCATACACTTGCCTGAATTGAACACATCCCAAATCTTCACCTTCGTGTCCATCCCAGCCGACAAAATCAAATGCCCGTGTTTCGGGAAGAACCGAATAGCAGACACGCCCTTGGTGTGGCCACTCCAAGTATGCACCAACCTCTTGGGTATATAACAGTGATCGTTTGTGGCCTTGGCGTCCTTGGGCGGCGCAATCCAAGACCTACCCTGATAGTCCCTCTCATCCTTGCCATGAAACGTGCTCTTATCCGGTACCGTCTCTGCCTTCTCACCGCCTCTCTCCCTCTCTTCACCCTTCTTCTTTGCATACTCCTCTGCGTACTTCTTCTGCTCCTCCGTGAGCTCTGTTTGAAGACCCTCCTTCTTGCCAGCCCAAGGACTCTTCCGATTCTTTATCAACCACGTGTCGCTTGCCGGATTATCAAGCTCGGCCTCATTGACGACCTCGTCGGGTTCCTTATCCTCTGCCATTTCCTTCTTCTTCTCAATCTTTCTTTTCTTCTGCTCATGCTGCGGAATGCTGTAGACAGATATGGCGTCGTTCTGGCGCAGAGCATCAAGATCACCGATGTAGTTGTAGCCGGCAGAGCCTGAGGGGTCAGCAGCATAGCCGTATTTGTGGAAGGTGTTGTATTGCTCATCGAAGACAAAGGACTCGATGTGGGCATCCTCAACGAAGCCGAGCTTGTGGTTGCGCATGCCCTGGGCGATGCCGTCCTTGGCATAGGGGTGGGCAGGGCCGTAGATGGGAGCCCAGAGCTGGTCGTACGTAGGGTTGAAGGCCACGGCGTGCTGGGTCGGGTCAATGGGCTTGGATTGAACCTGGTGGGCCTGCGCCGCAGTGAGGGCCAGCATGGTGTCGTCCACCTTCGGCGCCGCAGACTTGCCAGCAAGGAGACGAGGCGGGGAGGCCTCCGGTGACGAGCTGGTGGAATTAGGGTTTTGGGTTTGGTCCTCTGGCGAGTTTAATTTGTCGTCGTTTTGGTCGGTGTACGACTGGATGAGATCCATCGAGGCTTTCAAGGAATCTGAGAATATTATCATATACCAACATCACTATAAAACCCTAATTCGGAAATTTACCAAAAGTTGAGGGTGAACAAACATTAAATCGAAACCAGAAAATAAAAATTAAAAACTGAGTCAGAAACTACACCTGTTACGAACAAAACTTAAAAAATTGAAGTTAAATTCTCAAAGAGTCTAAAACCCTAGGCACCAAATCAGGGAAGCAATCCATGGAAAATCGAAGAAACAAAGAACGATAAATCAAAACAAAGAATGAGAGAGATACCTGCTTACCTCGAAGTTGTTTTCTCTTGTCTGTAAGGAGTTAAAGTGACGCTTTCAGAGAGAGATGTACATGATCGGGCAAGATAGAGTTATCGTTTCTCGAAGTCAGGAAACGATGGATTTAAAGTGACGCAGCGAGAGTGAGAGAAACTCTGAGCGGAGGAAGAAGGTCGCACCAGTTCAGGAAAAGAGGATTTTATCGCATGTTTTTTTTTTTTTCGTCTTTTTTCCAGGCATTCCAGCACAGTCTTTTCTTTTGTACCTGAAATGACTGTTTTACCCTTGCTCAACGAGCTATCCAGCGGTCCGGTGAGCGGTTTTTGCGTAATTTCCAGTCTCGTCTCCATCTCCATCTCTCTTCGATCGTCTTCCACCCAGCCTCGCCAGAGAGTCTAGCTGCCCGATTTGTTTTTGAGAGAGCGGGGGGAGGCGAGACAGAGAGTCACCAGCTCATGCAGGGAGAAACACACGCAAACTCAACATGCTCAAACACCACCAGCACCACCTCCAGGCCTTGCTACCCACTCCTTCATGGTTTCACCTCGAAGCTCCTCCTCCCTCTCACCCTCGCCGCTTTGGCCTTCGTCCTCCAATGGCGTGGTGGGGGCCTCACCGACGCCACCACCCGCTGGGACCCAGCACCTGTTCCCTGGCAAGTGGCATGGATGGAATGGACCCCTCCCCTCCTCCCCCACCGCCCACCACCACTCCTCGCCGTCTGATGGCGTCAATTTTGGCCGTGAATCTTCCCCTTCGTTCCCGTATTACCAAGGCTGGAAGTTGGACTACGGGTCCAATCTGAGGCTTAAGGTTCGGTTTTGTTGTGAAATTCTACGCTTTTGAGGTTCATGTGTTTCTGGGTCCATGCGAAATTATACCCTATTTGGAATTCATTGACATTGTGGTATAACCCTTTTTGTGCAGGTTCTTCTTTCCCCTCCAATTGTAGTTTGTTCTCCAAGCATACTGCTATATGTCTATGATGCTCACGCAGAATGTGGAAAGAATGTCAGGTGTGTGGAGTGTCCTGTTTGTTTGTTAGCATAATTCTAACTCTCTTTTTTAGTAAAATAATAATAATAATAATAATAATAATAATAAAGTTTTTTTGCTCTACTTTTGCCATAGACATGTCATGTACCGTGACTGAAAATTACTTCAAACCTAATGACTGTCAAATCAAATGCTTGATAGTCCTGCATTTCTTGTGCTCTATGGGATTGCATTGCCGACTTAGGATTGGGGGTTGTTGCCAGTTTGAAAATATATCCACCATTTGCTGGTGCTGCTGCATTAGCAATTACTCTTGTTGTGGCCTTTGGATTTGCTGTCTCTCGTCCATGCCTGACTCTCTAGGTTTGTGCACTACTGTAACCAATTTGTTGCTGCAACTTGGAGTTGATTCACAACCATCTTTCTCATCTTTTCAAAGTCTATTTTTTTTTTCTTCAATGTTTAATTGTGGGAATTTTTTCTTTTTTTCAGAAAATGGAGCACTTCAAAATCATTTCAAGGGAATTGCAAATGATGTCAGAGGAAGAGCGCAGTGTTACAAGCAAGATTGGGTTGGAGGGCCTCATTCAAGAATCGGGTGAACTCTTATGCCTATTATACATTTACAGTTGGGAATGCATAATTTTATCAAAAGGCTTTGCATTTCTTAATTTAATGTTCTTTTCATCTGTAATAGGATATTAGCCTTAACCACCTATATCTTCTTTGCTTCTACTCTTCTTGTCTGTGTTTTATCTTCAGTGCTCTGTTCAGTTGCTGATGAAATAGTGGAAGCACAAGGATTAACGGATTAACTGACAGTCTGACACATTAAGCTTTCCTTTTTCTTTTTTCTTTTTTTACTTTCATTTTAGTTTCTTATTTTTGAGTTTCTTGTCGGCGACCAAATGTGCTATCCTCATTTCTTTATGAATTTGAAAGTAATGTAAATATTCCTTTTATTTAGATGGAAGCTTGAGCATTGTGGAAACTTTAGCCTCTACTGCTATTTGTGGTATCATACATGCAATTTTTGGCAGGCAACCTCTTCTGATGAGATGAAAATTGAAATGACCCGATCAGGGCCACATTTGTTTGTAAAATCATAATCAATAAGAGAGGATCAGGGATACGTCTATTAATTACTAAACACATAATCAAGTACGTGCCTCCCAACTAGTGTTTTTATAAAAAGCGATTGTTTTGGTAACAGGAAAAATAATTTTTTGTATTGCCTCCCAACTACTGTTATTAGGGCGTCGAAATAACACAAAAATTCAGACAACCTTTTGCGGGTCCCACATTCAAACACTCATAATTTCCTTGACAACCAGCAGTTTCTTTAAGATTATCCTAACATCAGTCAATGTCAATGACAACGCCAGTATTGGTCAGAGAGAAATGAAAGAATTTATCAATTAGACAATAATGCTTCAAGTCATACAGCCTATCACGTACGTGAGAGATTCAACAAACACAAACAGAATCTCCATATGGTTTTGGACACACACTGCCAGTAGTTTTCACATGCACTCAAAGATAATTTGATACACACTGCTTATATTCTATATGCTAGTGACTTTCAAGGATTCTTCATCTTGATCCTTAACTTCCGTGCTATCTGTGCAGCTTTGGGATGAACGGGTCGCTTATTAGAATCGCACTGCTCTACCTCCACCCAGTTAATAATTTTAAGTATGAGAGATTGAGGAACCTTCCGAGCATCCCCATCTGCCACTCCTTTCATTTTCTTCATGCCTGTTTCCAAAGCCCTCTCCAGGAAGTCCATAAACCAGTTTCCAGCTTCTGTTTCAATCTGCTTCCCCAATTTGACTGTACTGCTTAGGCTGCAAGAGGATGGTTTCTTATTTTCATCATTCTCACGAACAGCTTCAAGCGGCAGTTTTCCAAGTGGGGTGGACGGTCCTTTTCTTTCCAAAAATGCCTTCGGGTTGCTATTTGATCTCAGGAGTCTTCCCACCAGATTTGTCCTCTGCTCACCACCACCTCTTTCAGGAAAGGATGCAATGGATTTGTATAATGCATTTCTCCTTTTGGATAAATTTAGTTCTGCATTTTGGCTTTGGTCCATCGAGTTGGGTATGATTTCGTGTAGAATTGGGGACTCTTCTTCGGTGGGGCTATCTTTCCTTTTTGCATTTGTATTTTGAGCCATTTCGGAGGTTGAGGTAGCTGCTTGAATGGACACCATGTCTGTCACTGCTTGCACAATTTGATGATGAAATTCTAGAAACCGATCAAAACAGGCTGCTGGAGCGTCAGGCCTAGCTGATTTGCTTAAGTTTGACAATGTCCTATACCAAATCAACCATGCAAGTATATCAGCTGAGTTGAATCTAATTAACCAAGAAAGATCACAAGTTGGTCAAAAGTAACAACGCAAAATTAACAGTGAAAGTTTATGGAAGGTATTATACTTGAGAGACCGAACTAATGTCTCAGTAGCTGCGGCATCTCTCAGTGCTTGAAGGGCAATCTTCTGAGCCGTTTCTCGCTGCTGCACCGCATCCTGTAAAGCATAAAAGTGAGAAAAATGGAGCTGAAAAAAATGAGTCAAAAGCTACAAGAAATGCAGGACTGGGGAAATTTCACCTTGCCCAGTGTGCTAAGTTTTCCAGGTAAGTTCATGTGGAGGCTGGTGCTGATCTCAGAGGCTGAATTACCGGACTCAGGTTGTGATTGAGTAGTCATGTTACAGTTGGAGTTCTGGGCATCTCCAGCCACATTGAGGGAAGCTGCCACTCTTGCACTCCGCGAACGTGGTGTAGGAGTCAAACTTTTCTTTTCCTGCAAGGAGAAAACGCATTCTCACCAAACTGGTGTGGAAAGTTAACAATAGAGATGCATCTTTTGAATTAGGACAGCAAAAGCCTGCAATTCTTTTGAAATATTGGGGAGTTGGAAAGGTGGCTAAAACAGAACATGATAGGACAAACATTCCATGGAAAAACATAAATAGTCGTGCAACGCTTATTTATGAAGAATTAAATGGCAAAGAGGAACAATGTACCTACAGTGGGGTTGAAGGGACTTATTGGGATCTTAGGCTCTCTTTCGCAAACACTCCTGCTCCTAGGAAATTTGGACGCAGAAGGGACTGCACAGCTTTTCCTAAGCAATGCAGGGCTTTCTGCCTTGGTATCCACCATCTTCGCCAACAGCCCACCCCCAAACGAACATCTAATACCAGCACTAGAATTTCCATCCTTCCCAAACCTCCCTCTTATCATCGGAGACATGGGAAAATTATTGTTCCCATTTTTCACAGAACTACCACGATCTTTCACCGGAGTACACTGATCGAAGTCCAAATTAACCGGCTTGCAAACCAAGGGAGAAGAAACACCATCTGTCCCATTCGGTCCTGTTCCCCACGAACCCCTTCTGTTAGCTGAGGGCTTCGAATTGGACTTTGGCTCACCTTTCTCTCTAAGACCCATTAACGGCTCCGGCGTGCCAACAAATGGGTGTCGGCCCGGAAGTGGTTTCGCACCTTTAATGACAGGAACCGGAGATCCTGGTTCCAATCTATCGACATAGATGAACTGGCCTAGCTGCATTTTATTGCTGAGAACAAAATCATTATGTTCAGAGGGAAGACTGACATAGATTGAGTGGGAAGAATCGGAAACTTTGATGTAGAACCCGTGCTTCGGCCAGAGATTCTTCTCATCAAGATCGGCTGGGACGATGTCTGTCACCTGCAAAAGCGAGTTCCGGTGCTCGCTAGTGGCTTTGACCCCTGTATTCATTCCATCGAGAAGCTTCAACAGAATTCCGGGTGCCAATGTTGCCATGGCCTTGAGAGCCCAAGAATTACCTCAAGAAATTGAATTCAGAGAAACTAAAGTGACTACGATTTGAAAGGAAAAAGACCGGAACTAATCCAAGAAACCCAAGAACTACCCAAGAACGAAGAATTCAGCTCGTGCAATGAATTCGACTGGAAATCAAATTGATCTTGCAATTCTATCACATGAAATTGAAGTTTCAGTGCAATAGGTGAAGACCAAAAACCCAAAATATTTTTCTGACAGATTGATGGGCTCAAAAACGAATTGACTTCTTGGTTCTCAGTTTTTCAGAGTTTTCATCGCAGCAAAAGTGGCCGTTGGCAACGGTAAGTACGCTCGCAGAAAGAGCCAACTTTTAAAATTTAGATTTTGGGAACGTTAGGCAACGGTCATATTTTGTTGGTGCGTCATGTCGTAATCATTTTGAATCACCAAAATGAATCTACCGGTGGCTCACTAGCTTGCTTTACTTGTGATTTAAATAATGGGGAGCCCTTCACCAGCAGCTCTAGCAGCCAAGGCGCTTTGGGGATTTTTCATTTTACGTTTGGTCCATTTCTATTAAATAAAAAGCTAGCTATAAAAGATGAGTCCGATGACCTTTCATTGGGTGGAAAAATTATCGAATGGAAAATGATCATTTAAAGGGAAATGACTTGAAATGAGGGTCAGTAATTTTTAACACAACTTGCAAATTCGAAATAAAATTAGCAGATTAGAATTTTATATGATTGAATTTGAGTAATTATAGTTGATACAAATTAACTGGTTTTAATAAGAGTGATGTTACATATTTATTTCTTGCCCATCTTTTACTCATCTCTATTGTAAATTCATCATTGAATTTACAAATATTCAATGGTGGATTTGTCCATTTTTTGTACAAAGATAGACAATAAATTGGCAAAAAATGAAAACCAAATATTTCTCGTTTAATAAATATGTCAATCCGGGATCAATCCGCTTAACTCATGGATGACCCGCATAACCCATAACAATCAATTAGATTTTTATTTTTTTTATTTTTAAAAAAAACATTTAAAAACAAAAGGCTAAAAGGCTAAAATATTTATTTATTTATTTATTTTTGTAGTGAACCTAACACTACCCGTTTATTAAATAGGTTATGCAAGTTGAGTCAACAAAATACATGTTTATTAAACGAGTTATGCGAGTTGGGTCAGATCAGGTCAAGTCGACCCACACACAACTTGTTTATTAAACGGGCTATGGGGGTCGTGTCGTGTTGCTAGCTTATTAAATTATGTTGTATCAAGGTTGAGCAGTTTGACAGGTTTAACTAAATGAGTCATATTCAAGTTAACCTAACATGCCAACACGAAATTGTTCGCCCTACTTGAAATGGAGCAAAAAATCCATTCTACGAACAAGATTTATTTTTATTACATCTAAGAGCATATAGGGCGCAATATCATTTAAATGTGGTACCATTTTATTTCAAATTTTAAATGATCTCACAATATCCACCATAAAATATAATTTATATCATGAAACTTGAAATGGAGAGATCCTGACCTTAGTTGAATTCGGTTTGCATTTTGATAAACCCATATTTTTGTTAGGGCCTTGATACACATATAACTCATACCCAACTATTGCACAACCCTAAGGCACATTGGGGTGGGGTCCACACAATGGACCCCACCTAATATGCCTAGAGTTGTGCAATAGTTGGGTGGAGGTTGTAATTTTAGCATTTTCCTTTTTGTTAATTGAGTGAATAGTTTTTTAAAGCAACTTATTGTTAAAAAAGTTGAGGGAAAGATGTGACCTATACGCCAACCAGTGAAAAGAATATTATAATTTCTAACATAGCTTAGGTACCTAGAAACCATCATTCATTCTCCCTAGTTAACCGCGTAATTCTAGAAGCATCTCAAGTGTCACTCTTGTATCCCTAAAAAAATAATATGACTTTTAAAATCACAATTTGATCAAAATTCAATAGTGATCAAACACAAGTCCAATGATAATTTTACAAACCACCTCATTTTTAGAAGAACACAAAAAAGACTTCTAGCATTACTCTAATTAACATTTTCCTTATTGGCTTAAAAAAAAAATAAAAACAAAACCTATATTCAATGACTAACCTATACCCTTAAATTAGTTAAGCTAGATAGACCTAATTTTTAGTGTTGAGGCCTGTGTTTGCCTATGGAACCTCAAATAAGTAAACAAGTTATTCAAGACCTGCTCGGATAGGTGAGTTTCATGAACTCGAGTTGTGTTATTTACACATCCATCTTGTACACACATTGTACACAATCACAATGTTTGTGGAACTCATGCATGTGAGACCCATGTAGGATGAGTCATACATGCGTGAATCTCACACCCATTGTGAGTGTGTACAATGGGTATGTGTACAAATATCATTTTCCCATGAAATCTCACTTTTGTTGGGCAGCAAGCAACAAAATCGCTGAAAATTTATATCTTAAGATATAAATAAGGCTACATGCCTATTATTTTTCATACCTTCCATATTTGATCCAAATCCTATTAGAAGAGAAGAAAGGGGGAATCAAGGGAGCGATCAACATTGATCCAAATCCTAAATTATTCATAAAATCGGTATGAGAAATGTTCTTCACCAAAGTGATATATGGTATCGTCCATGAAGATAAGGATTATGTATCCCACGCCCATGGTACAAAATCATTTTTCATACATTCCATAGAAGATGAATCCGAGACACAAGCATAAAAAATGATTCACCAATTATGCCAAAAAATGAACTTTAGCAAATTGTGGAGTTACTCATCAGGAGAGACCCATCTCTTTCCAAAACTCTTAACGCTGTGAGAGTGGTGAAGGTGCACATCACCTTCATCACACTATGATAAACTCAAAAACAAAGAGAAAGGGAACCCATCTCTTTCTAAGTTAAATATCAAGTTCAACCACAATTAGAAACATGCAACGAAACAAAATCTGATGCCAACTTTTTGTCTGGCTGGTACCCAGAACAGGGACTCACCGGCCATGCTATAGCGGTGTTGCAAATCCTGCAATGAAAAAACAAACTACAAGGTCAATGACTAAAGATGAAGGCAACTTGTGTCCTAATGAACAGACTAAGAAAACAAAGACTCTAAAGAGACATGAGTGTTTGACATGGTTCTAGACACATCAAATATTTGCAATGGCAACCAACTTCAGAAATCCATAAAGGCAAATAGAAATCCAAAAAATAATGGGATGACTGGAGACATAAACTCAAGTTACAAACCAGTTCATGCAGCCACAACTACACACTATGATCTAAGGAGACAAGATTCTTTGACATGGTTCATATAATGCCTCCTCCATCTTGAAAAGTTAGATACTAGAAGTTGCAAAGGAATTGGAAAACTAACAGCATAAAAAGGAGAGTGGGAACATCACATTTCCAACTATACAGAACACAACTATCTCCATATGTTTCTAACCCTTGTTCTCCCACAAGCTCATCCACTTGTTTTGGCAAAAGCATTTGTTTCCACATAATATGTGTTATGAGATAAAAGGAATCTACGCAAAGCACATATTGTTCCCTCTCCCAAAGAAGGAACACCATAATCCATCGATACCCACAAGCCAATTTCAAGGTTCTAAAAATTATGTAAGATTACTAATAGGAAAATAGAAAGCACCAGAGGCCAAAATGTGTTTGATGATTAATTTTTAAGCCCTTCTCCAAAACATTCATCCACGTGGTAAAAGGAATTCCAACTGTGTCAGTGTACTAAAGGGTGCCTTATGCTTTCAATATATCTAAAATTTACTTATCAAAAAAGAGAAGGTGCACTTTTTATGTGATGTCTCTATGTTCCCAATTATCTTCCAGTTGATGCCTCAATTGTGGATAATAGGGAAGTTTTGGGCTGTTCTAGTCAGTGAAACGTGAGCTTTGTGAGAGAGGCACATGATTGGAAAGTGGGTCTTTGCTTCTTTTTTTTTTTCAGGTGTTCCACTCAGTCAACGTGAGTAGAGATTGTGCGGATAGGCTCTAGTGGGTCTCTTCCAAGAAAGGTTTGTTCAAAGTCAAGTCTTTCTTCAAATCCTTGGCTTGCTCTGATAGTAGTGGTTTCCCTTGGAAGAGTGTGTGGCGGACTTAGGCTCCTTCGAGGGCGGCTTTTTTTTTTGTGGTCGGCAGCCCTCAGCAAGATCCTTACTATGGACAATCTCAAGAAGCGGCATATCATCATTGTGGACAGATGTTGCTTTTGCAAGAGAGATGGGGAATATGTGGACCATCTTCTTCTTCACTGTGATATGGCTTACGCTTTGTGGACTAATATTTTTAATCGTTTTGGTATGTCTTGGGTTATGCCGAGAAGAGTTATTGACTTGTTTGCATGTTGGTGGAAGCCTGGAAGGCTGAGGAGTGCTGCGATTTGGAAGATAGTGTCTATTTGCATCTTTTGGTGTGTTTGGAAAGAAAAAAGTCTCAGATGTTTCGAGGATTTGAAAAGTTCCATTGAAGATATTTTAGCCTTGTTTATTCATACGTTGTATCTTTGGACGGTGGTGTTTTTGTCCCCACTGGCTATTAGCTTTGTTGATTTCCTTGTTTGTTTTTCTATTCCTAGTTAAGTGTTTTCTTTTGTATACTTCCAATATACTAAGGGGCGCCTTACGCTTTCAATAAATTTTAATTTACTTACCAAAAAAACTAAGAAAGAAACATCCAACTGAACTCCTCACAAAATAAAGCAATAAAAGGGCCATACACTTCATCCCTAAAGGTGAGAAATCAAACAAGGTCCACTCTCCACTTTCAAATCAATACTTCCTGGCATCCTCAAATGATCAACAGATCTGTCGTCCAACATATCCTGCTCCTATTTTGTAAGGAAAACCAGTATCATCCATATCAACAAGGTAAAATTCAATATACATAGTAGCAAATCAGCAGTCAGTTCGTGGACCATTTTCTACAAAGCAAATGGCCTTAAGTGATTAGAAATAGAGGTAATTGCATAGATGTTTGACAGCACAACATGAAATGATACTGCAAAAGTTTCAAACAACCTATACCTTCAGATAGACAGCCCCAGTTGTTATTTTGCACAGACAGCAACGAAGCGAACAAGGCAGAAGCAGTAACGCTGTGCAACGGCATCAAAGACTGCTGCACACCAGTCAATTCCACAGGAAGCCTATAAAGCAACATTATAACTATTCTAAGGCTTACGCTACAACATATTTAATATCACATAAAAAGGTACCCCAAATACGTTAACAAGTTCCATGGTTATCTAAATTAATGCTCCCAAATTTGAGACCCATGAATAGTATTGAATGATGTACCACGCAAAGAAGACTATATGTATCAAATGGAAATGTAGGAAATTGGGGGGGGGGGGCAGAGTCCCACATAAACCCTAATGCCCCCGTTTGGTTTCTGAGAAAACGAAGTAGAATAAATCAAACTGAAACATCATTTATCAAACTTTTCATGTTTGGGACATACCCACAAGCTTAAAACTTGGCCAGGTTTCTTCATAAATCATCCATATAAAGAAACGAAATAAGAACACAAGATAACAAAATCCTCATTCTCTTACTTTTTCCTCAGTTTTCTGAGCAACCTAACAGAGTGAAGTTTTTCTTTCTACATTCACTTTCGAAAGAACTATCAACTGGGTACGGAAAATGATAAAAGCGTAACCTGGAGAACATGCGCTTCTGAACAGAGAACCGGCCATTCAACTTGGAACCCTTCGAAGCGAAAGGTGATGAAGCAGATGCCGTACGGCTCAGTAGGGTTCTGGCAGAAGCTAAAGAGATTTGAAGGGTTCGTCTCGTACAGTTGGCCGCCATAGCTATTCTTCTCTGCACTGCACTACACGAAGCCACTCTCCGCCTCGCTGCTTGGAAAGAAAGGGGTAGTTTATGGGCTGGGTCCTAAAACATATGGGCTTCATTGTTGGCCAGCATTTGGCCCTGAATTTGTTCTTGGGCCTTTTAATGGGCCTCATGGTTAGCAATTATCAACGGGGCAAACGTTGGAAAGCATAAGCTAGGGCTTCCTATTTGATGAGCATGGTGAGATTAGTGGGCCATAAGAAAATTGTATGAGCAAATTCACACGAAGAAAGATTGTCATTTAGGACTTTGATCATGGGTGTGTTTAGCATGACGCAACTGAAAAGTTCCACTTTTTTATATATATCTAAACACAAAATTACATATTCAAAATCACCATGCAACGAGGTTGTCGATTACACGATGTAATGAGCAGTTTCATGTAAGAGGATACTCAATCAAGTATTTTACGTAATCTAAATTGTCCAAACACTTGTCCGAACAAGTAAGACTCGCGTATTCTCTTTCACGAGATTGCTCGTTGCACCTATCCCCATCCCAAAATTACTATTTAGGAGCCATCCATCAACACTTTTTTTAATGCAATTTTGGGAATTGACTGAAAGGAGGTTTGATGGGCCTATTGCCCCAATCAAATGTTTGTCCCGTCACATTCTAATGGGATGAGTACAAGTGAAATACGTGTGTGCCACATTTAACAACCGTACGTTCATGAATATATACCACTAGGATCGATAAGAGAAAAACAAAGCATAAGATGGAGCACTTTGGCGGCATATTATGGCCGTTGATATGATCTATAAGCATATATGCACTTTATTTGGGACATAGACAAGTCACATATAGTGTCGTTGATATAGCTAGGAAAAAAAATGAAGAAATGTGAGGGGTTACACCTTCGCTACTTGGATAAGGACAGCACAAGGTAAACTGCTTTTTGAAATCAGAAAAGGCCTGTAATAATTGTATGATATATGATTTTTGACCCGTCGAAATTTCAAAATAGCATTCAGGCAGGCGCCACAAATGGTGGATAAAAGTTGGAAACCACGCACCCAATGATTCCAATTTTCCAAAGGGTACGTAGGTTGGCCTTTGTCAACAATGACACGGCACAATGTCTGCAATATTTTTCACGTTTGAACATCATTAATTCTAAGCTTTTGTTTTCCAGTTGGGACAACTTTAAACAGTATTTTGATCATGCCAATCCACCAGGATAAGAGTTGGGACAACTTTAAACAGTATTTTTCTATCCTCATGATCCCAGAATTGTACACTGAAAGAGCTTCTAGGGTCAAACAAATGGGCCTTTATTTTTCTTTCAGGCCAGATAAAACCTACTGCAAGTGCTTTCAGGAATTGCATTTTTTTGACCCTCTTTTTTCTCACGTTTGTGACATCTTTTCAATATGGGACTCAATCTTTTACACTCACACGCGCTTGAATTTCGTTTACCAAGATACAACTTTAAAAGAACTCAATCAACATGTTGGAGGGAAGTCTGAGGAAGTTCTATTACCAGGAGGGAGAACCGACAAAACAAAGCAATAGGAAATGAAAAAATTATTGCCATTGTACGGATTTTTCACTCCATATTTAAGGTCCAACAAAAAGGTCGGTTGAGGCCTGCCTGCAATATATTTGTCTAAGCTTATGAAATGCCTTGAGAAAGAAGTTGCAGAGCTTCCCTTTGTATAGGACATTCTTTTATGGCTCCCTAGCTACCATAGTTATGGCAAAGGATGGTCTTGCTTAGACAGTTCACAGCCTCAGTGGTCCACGTACCTTCTTCGACTCTTATCATATATATAAGCCCCAACTTCAAAGCCTTGTTTCGTGCTGTACACGGCTGAAAGAACACTATGTAAAAGCGACAACATTGTTTAGGCTTTAGCACAATGCATCGCTCTCCATGGCAGTTAGTTCATATAATTGACTCGTTTGGTTAATGTTATGAGATTTGGCTGTTCGAATCCTCCCTCAACCGAAATACGCTTCTTGTCTTTCACTATTTCTTAAAGCCACTACGTACAAATAAAAGATTTAAGTAGCTGGTGCTTAATTTCTGGATGTCTTAGTTGTTAAATCGATCATTATTTATTTTAAAATTTAAGTTAATAAGAAGAGGTAAATTTAATTATTTAATCAATACCTTAACACTCATTTTCACGAGTGGACTCAAACTTCTTTTTAATAGATAGGGCGTAATACATGAAATATTTAACTGAAATAAAAAGTAAATGAATGAGACAGAGTTCTTATGAAATAAAAATAAAAGTAGAAATAAAATAAAATAAATACAAGAGTTTTTATGTGGTTTAGTCTACAATCTATGTTCACAAGATTTTGGTATTCAATACCGAAATTCGCAACGTGCTTAGTAGCATTCAAAAAAATGATATACCATATATCTACTCGGCTAGCTAGTCCAGGTCGAGATTGCGGTTTCAGGAGGCCCTATCAGCAGTTTAACTCGTAGCGAATGCCGCATTCCGCAAGAATAGACTCCACATAAGGGGAAGATGTGTCATTATTTTAAGGTACAATCACACAACCATTTTTTCTACGATGATCCTAACCCTCTTCCTTAGACCAATTTCACTCTTCACCTTTACTAACTTAATCATTAGAAATTTTCTCCGCCGGTCACCTTGACAAATCTTCGACTGATCTTACTCCTTGCAGTCGTCCGTTTCCTGAGCTTGACCGTGCCGTCAACTACATCATCAAAATACACATATACATGCGTGTGTACACACACACACACATATGGGGGGGTTCTATATGAGACAAAGATGAGTACTGCTAGCTCTAAATGTTATTGGTGATGAATGATCAAGTCTCTTTAATTTTTCTGAGGGGCAATCCGATAGATCCAGAACCGCAGAAATACGGAGATAGATTTTGTTTGAGGTTCATCAATGTATATCATAAAAGTTTTACATTAGACGGTTGAAATAGTAGAGATTTTCATTCATTGCTGAGATCTTGCTCCCTTGTAGTGCGACAAATTGCCCTTTGAGGGTGCTCTTGTTTAAAGCAAAAGGTTGGAGTGGAGCTATTTTCCTATTATTAACACTACACTTTGGTAATAATTAAGTGAAACATTATAAGTAGAAGTGATTTTAATTGAGGTTCTTTATTAATGTTTGCAGATCACAAACAAGCACAACTAAAAGTAGTTATTAACGGCTGGCTGGACCCAAAAAAATTTTAAAAATTGTACGAAAGTAGTTGGAGGGTGGATCTTCCGGCCACCATGATGAATTTTACCATCGATTTGCTAGCACTCCATAACTTGGTGGATCCCCATTTTTTTGAAATTTTCTGTCCGAATTTTTTGAAATGAGAGAAGGCCAGGGTGCGCGCGGGGGGGATCTCTCCAATCCTTAATTATACGATTATATGTTTGCGTTCAGATGCTAATTGAAATTAAAACAATAAACCAAATAGAAGTTTCCCCCTTCCCCTTCACTTTCATTGCTGCATTTCAAAATGGGACTCTAAACCTGTGCTGTAAGCCAACTTTCTAGAGGGTCAAAAGGGATGATGGGGCTCCAGTTTTTAATTAATACTATAAAGCATGGTTTATTTAATTATGGTGACTAAAGTACTGATCACCACTTGCTTTGAGAATTTCATTTTCATAAAGTATAATTATTCATTTTAAAACAGACATCTGTCGTATAATCAACCAAAAAATAAGACAAGATATGAAATGACCTTCTACCTAAATTAATGAAAGAAAAAAAAAAAAAAACATTCGAATATAGGATTATACATAACAAATAATATTAAGGGTTAAATACTTTTTTCCCGTGGTTTAAAACTTTTATTTTTGCCCCCTTAGTTTTATTTTTTTTTTCATAAGTGGTACTTGTGCTATGAAAAAAGGCGAAAATGTCCATTTTTCCGTCCAAAACTAACGGATTTCCATGTCAATGACGCAGGACACCATTAAAAACAATGACACGTGGCTGCCATATATTTTTTATTATTATTTTGAGGCTTTAAACAAAAAAATGTAAGGGTGGCCGAATTACCCAAGGGCCATGCATGGGGTGGTTCGGCCACCCCCTTGGCCAAAATGGGGGTGGTTAGCCACCCCATGTGGCCCAAAGTGGTAACTGAGTTATCTCTACATTTTTTTTAAAAAATAAAAAATAAAAAAGCCTTAAAATTTTTTTTTTAAAAAAAATAGTAGCCACGTGTCGCAATTTTAATAGTATCTCATATCGCTGACGTGAAAATCCATCAGTTTTAGACGAAAAAAATGGATAGAAATATTATTTTCGTCTTTTCTTATAATACAGGTACTACCTATGAAAAAAATGAAATATGAAAGGGTAAAAAATAAAAGTTTCGAATCACAAAGATGTAAGTTATTTAACCCTAATATTAAACCATGAGTAATGATATGCATCATGTACACCATGATTTAATATTTAAGAATGACTGATCGGATGGTAAAATAGTGATAAAATGTTGGTGTTATCATGACTCTTACTCTTAAGCCATTACCCTTGCACAAAATAATGTAGTAAAATGACTGAAATAAAGGCGATGGGCCTTCCCTAGTTAGTACAATCATTTTTCCTAACATTTCACTTTCAGTGCTGCTTTTTATGGAATCCAAGCTTTACAGTCCCCATTGGTTGCACTTCGCCAACCTGACCACAGGTTTTAAGAAATATGATTATTTTAAGTCTACCCAACCAACTAACAACTCCCAATAATAATAATAATGTAAGTAGGGCCATTTTGATGGGGTAATTTATTTTTATTTTTTATTTTATATATATTTCTTCATTAAATAATGCTATATACTACAATTTAATCTAATTTTATTAATTCGACACATCAATTAATATGAATTTAGAAGAAGAGAAGATATCTCAATTTGACAAGCAATTTGAACAAAACCATTAAACAAAAACGCCCATTCCCAACAACAGCTGTCCCGTAGCCTTCCCCATACAATACAAAAGCACATTTTGGAGGGTCATTGGACCACCTCATCCTTACCCACATGATTTTGTTTACATGTCCAACCATCAATCTTTTGCTACTCTCTTTAGTTTGTGTTCAAATATTCTCCGCGCTTTGAATCTGATCCTATTTCTCTGTTGTGTTCAAATACCCACTCTTTACTTGTCTTACATCTCATTCCATATTTAAACCAATATAACAAAAGAGTAAAAAAATGAAAATGCTTAGGGTACGACAGTCATTTCATATGAGGGCCGGGCCACATAACACAATATACATTAAAAAATAAAATAAAATTAAAATAATTTAGTGCATGAAAGAAGTGTCACGTAAACTGTTACGTTAATTTGTAAGGACTTTCAAATAGAAGTGTTATAATACCTTTAATAACGTTATAAAAAAAAAAAAAAAAAAAAAAAAAAAAAAAAAAAAAAAAAAAAAAAACCAACACCAAGAAGTAAAATTCCAAAGGAAATCGGCAGGAAAAGCTAAAAACATTTTTTCATTTGCCCTCCAGTTATTTGGGTAGCTTTAATAACATTTACCAAAACTCAAATTATACAGCATCTTCCAAATGTAAAGTAAACCATAACTTAACTTTTCCTATCGAAGCTAAAAATCCTTTAACTTAATAGGGACTTGAAATTAATCAACAGGGTGTCTAACCCGCAGCTAAGCTTTCTTAGCGACCGGTTAACCCAATTAAAGCAATAAAGCACTTAATCAGCAACTGCCCAGGTCATATCATTCTCGAAAATCCAGTGGCAAACCTCGATCCGCCCCGGGCCCGAACCCAAAGCCAAGAAAGCTCCATGACCCGGGCTCCAAGACGACGTGTCCAAGTGACAGATGGCAACACCGTGATTAATCTTGGCCTTCGAACTCGGGTCCAGTATATCCGCTTCGTAGACCCGAACCTTCGGGACTGAATGGCAGTAATAGAGCAGGTAGGGGAACAAGCTCTGATGACAAGACACTGACTGTGTGACTTTCCCACCGTTGATCCCTTTGACCGATCCGACCATTATGTTCTTCTTTGACCCGCTCACGTTCTCGGTTGATCGAACGACGACGTTGCGGCCAAGCACCGAGGTTGCAAAGTCGATCATGTCCTCCGCCGAGCCCACGCACCGCTTCGTCTCGCCCTGAGTAGGAGCCCTCTCGCAGTCGCTGAGTGCGCCCAGCATCATACTCTCCGTGCTAGAATTATCAAGCGCGTGGAAGATCCGCTTCATCTCAGAGATCTTAGTGGTCGAGAACGGTAATTTGGACGAGATGGACCGGGGCAAAAACGACCTTTTGGGCATTTTATCTCTAATGTCCGGCATTGGCATAACCTTCCCCTTCTTCAGCATCGACTCCCGAAAGAATTTGCCCGGCTCCACCCATCTTTTTACCAAACTGCCACTGACCTCCATTGTAGCGATCTTCTCCGAGCTCACATTGGTGTACCTTGCGAATGTGACGCCCTTTTTCGCGTAGTCCTTAAAAGTAGTGTTCACGCCGTAGATCTTGAATCCGGCGGTCTGGCCCCGGGCACCCTGGCCGTACCCAGTGAACTTGTCCGTACCGATATTGAAGGATTTGCCGTAGTTGGCGAAATTGACCTTGGCTGCGTTCGAGTTCTTGGAGTAGCTCTGGAACGAGTCGTCACCCACATTGGCGTTCTCTCTGTAATTCGCGAAGCTATCAACGGCTCCGTTTCCTCCGTCCCCATAGCTCTTGAAGTTGTTCTGGGGATTGTTCTGGTCTTTCGCGTAATTCGTGAACGTGTCGTTCGCGCCATTGGCCGCTTGGCCGTAGGCGGAAAAGTCCGACCCGACTACATTCGAACCCGACCCATAGTTGTTGAACTCGTTCGGAGCCCCATTGCCGTTCTTCCCATAGCTGCTGAATCTCTGGTCACCGGCGTTGGCGTTCTCGCTGTAGGCCGAGAACGTGTGGGCATGGCCATTGGAATCGTCAGAGTAGGAAATGAACCGGAGGTTGGGGACGTTCACGTCGTCGGCGTACTTGGAGAAAACGCCGGAGCCACCGGTGGCCCCGGCGGCGTAGGTGTTGAAGCTCTGGTCCACCACGTTGCCATTGGGGGCGTAATTGACAAAATTGTCCTTGTGGCCCGTCGAGTCTCGGCTGTACCGGCGAAACGAGTCAACCGGGATATTCTCGTCACCCGAGTATTTCTGGAACGAGTCGGTCCCGCCGAGCCGATCCGTGCCGTAATTGGTGAAGTTCCGGTCCGCGTACACTGCAAAGCTCGAGTCCTTCTCGTGCTTCTCCAGACTCGCCGATAAATCGGGAAAGCAGAGCAGGTTCGCGGAGGCGCAGAACGCCGGCAAGTGCGAGGACAGATCGTTCTGCGCCGCGAGCTTGGCGAAAGTGGCCGAGTCCACCGCACTCAAAGGGGACGCCTTCGATAGCAGAAATGCTGGCTTGGGCTGACCGTTTCGGATCTCTTTGTTCCAATACCGAACCAGATACGCTCTGGGGGTAAACGGGCTTTCTCCGGCGAAAGAACCGCCGGAGCCGGCGGAGGCGTATCCAACCTGCATTGACAGAAAATGAAAACACGGGTGAAACAGTGATGCGCATAAACAACAAAGTTGGAGAATAAAAGAGAATGTGAAACACAGTAGTAGTGAGACTCAGCGTGCTTACAGTGAGAGATGAGAAAAAGATAAAGAGGAGGAGGAGAGGAGTCATGGGGCTGAGTTTTTTGTGCATTTTTTTTTTTTTTTTTTTAAGAGGGAGAGAAGCGAGTGACTCGTGAGAATGTTGGTGGATTTGTTGGGTTGCAGTAGGCAGAAATTTATATTAGTGTGGAGAGAGAGAGAGGCAGAGACGAGAGAGAGCGCTTTTGTGTGTGCGTGATTTGTTTTGAAAGGGGTTTGGGGCTCTCATCCTGCATTTGTGAGGTGTACCTGCAAAGAGAGATACACTATTAATTGGGCTTTTATATTAATTAGAAGAACCCCATTAACAAAATTAGTCGTATTTGTGCCTGTTTTTTTTTTTTTTTTTTTTTTTTTAAATAAAAAACAAATTTTTAAGGAAAACCTTGAAAAGTGAGGCGGCCAACACCTAATTCCGTCCCTGTTTTTCATGTACCTTTGTCTATACCTAATATCTCTTGTTATCTATATAAAAAAATATCTCTTGTCTATATAGTCAACATCATTGTAGATAACAAAACTAATTAAGAGTTTTGCGAAAAAAAATGACACAATTTTTTTTACAAATTAAGTTTGAACAGTTTCTTTCACCTGGGGTTTAAAAAGTGATATGTATTTTTGAAGCATATGATTTCCTATTAATATTATTTAATTAAAATATTATGTACTTTTCGTATGTTAAAAGACACGTATTATTTTTTGAGAGAGTCAATTATAGGAAAACTCCTACTACTATTACAACCCAATTCATAAAAAAAAATATATATATATATATATATATATATATATATATAAAAGTAAAAAGTACACGATAAAGAATGCATAAAAAAGAGGGAGAAAATAAATATAAAAATCAAAAGAAAAAGAAAGACGCGATAATCATCATATTTTTTTTATATATATATATAGATGATAATCATCATATTCAACCGGTCAAAAATATACCATCACAATGACAAAGACAGTAATAAAACGATTTAATAATGAGAAACGCATATATATATATATATGTCCTTTTGTGCTAAGTTGATACTTTTTCTAATTTTTTTTTAAAAAAAAATACAATTTGTAACCAATTCTCCATCTATTCCTCTTTTCTCTTATGCCAAGTTAACATAGAATGACTCAAAAAGAACTACGATACATGCTCTAGCATTTCTCTTTAATAAGAAATGATTTTTATTTTTTGGTGTTTTGATTTTTAAAATGGTTTGTCAAACTTCCTCAACAATACAAAAATGAGTTTTTCTGTTTTGGAAAAATAAAAATTATTTTTAAAACAACTACCAAACATCCCCTAGCTTTTAGACCCTAAACAAATTCCAACGGCCTCAATAAGCCTTTCTAAAAAGTTGTGAAGTACACAAAAGGGAACCAGCAACACAATAATATATTATATTTAATTCTCAAAACAAATATTTTTTAAAATGCAAAAATAATTTTTATTTTTATATCACATTAAAATATATATTTTAAACCAAACACAAAAAACACTTTTAAACTGCATTAACAAACCGGGTCAGTGATTAATATTATATATCATACTTAATTCGCACACAAAGTTTATGAAGTTTATGTGCCTAAGGATGATGGCATGCATAATCTCACAAAGCATGCACAACATGGCATGCTTGCCTCCTGATAATTATGTTGAAAATATTCAAGGCAAATTATTTCGATCTTTTCATCTTTGTTGTTAAGGGACCCCTAAATTTTCAAAAATTACAAATTGCTATCATTGCCATCTTGAAATTAGAAAAGGTTATCAAAAGTTATCATTTAACACAAAACTTTTGAAAACAATGTATATTGATGATGAATTAGACTAAAAATTTCAAAGACTCTGATTCCATATATTTGAGTTTAAAAAAGAGAACAAATTATTCAATGGACAGAAATTTCCTACAAACCGGTTTGTAAGAAATTTCTTACAACCTACATATAAAAATGACAATTGTCTCTTAAGCATGTGAGAAGCACATGTTTTTTTTATTAATGCTATTAAAAAAGCTTGTAAGAAGCACATGCTACTAAAATAACATGAGATTCTCACATGCCAATGGACATATATCAATCTTAATTGTAGGTTGTAAGAAATTTCCTACAAATCAATTTGTAGGAAATTTCTGTCCTTATTCAATTAGAGGGATTTAGCTTGCCTCCTGATAATTTTTCAATGGAGATCTAAAAATGAATAATGGACAAGATTGGATGGAAGGAAAAGTCTACTTATTTTAGAAACAATCTTGTCCATTCATTTTTTAACAAACAAAAAAAAAATAAAGAAAAATGATACAACTTCTTCTAATGTCTTTTTAGAGTCCTTTTATACTGACATGTCACAATATTTTTAATGAAAAATGCTAGAACTCTTTCTAATGTTCTTATGGTGTGCTGCGTGCATATAAAAGGACATAAATGTAATAAAAAAAATTACATGCCTTTCTGAATGACATGGATGCAATTTTTTAATTTTTTTATTACATTTATGTCATTTCATATTAACATCAAAAGAACACTAGAAATAACTTTAGCATTCATCGTTTTTAATAAATATATATATATATATGATGACATGTTAGCATAAAATGATGAAATAAAAAAAAAAATAAAAAACATTAAAATAAGCTCCACCATCTCTCAAAAATAAATTGTCCATTAAAAATTTGAGAGGACGTAAGCCAAATCCCAATTGGAGTAAGCCTCCCCGATCACATTCTATTTATTTTCTGTGAAGAGATTGAAAATTACTCAAGGTGAAAAATATAGTAGCATTTCAAACTACTAACACTGACCCCACCATTGAAAGTGTGCTAATAATTGAATTACCATTAATCACAAAACAGTTAATGCCACGTAGGCAGTCCAAAATTACTTGTGGGTGGGACTGTGGAGTTTAGAAGGCTGCAAATTGAGCTCGCTCTGACTCTTTTGGTAAAAGAGTTTTGGGAAAATGGGTGGAGCCTGGAGGTTCGTGCACAACGATGAGTCCAAAGGCGTCCACAGATCGGGAGCGGAGCAGGATTCTCTTAAAGCCGCGTTTAGCACACGTGGCTCGTGCCGGTTGGGCAGACGTCATTTTTAAAAGAGATGTCCACGCGTTTAGCCGCTAAAGTTTTTGTTTTCTAATTTAGAATCTTTTCGTGATCCCTCTTTCCAACCTGCATTATTACAAAGAGTGACGAAACATAAGCTCCATCGGCAAGGGGCTGCGACAAGGCTCGTGACTCGTGAGAATGGCATGCTCTGTAATTTCACAAGCGATTTGTTGAGGTTGTTTTTCTTAGGATGTAGGAGCATTATTTCCTGTTCACTTTAGCTTGCCTTGTAGTGGGAAAGAATAAGGCCAAACTTATGATGTCTACTCTACACAGATAAATTCACCAATAGTGTTACACCAGTTTTTTCTCGTGTCGGAATATCAATCGGAAGTGCAAGCAAAAGTAGAGAAAAAATACGAAATAGAATTTGTTAGTGTTTTTTGTTGCCTTTTATAATGATATATATATATATATATGCACTCAATTGCTTGCCACCGGTTAGGCGGCTACTTCACGATGATGGCCTTCGAAGTGGCTTAATTATCCCACGCTCCTTCGCTTTCCATCGTGCCCTGTGCTTGAGATTCGAGACTCATATATAAGGTGGTTATAAAAATTGTCAAATGACTTGAAAGTAGCGTGGGAGAAAATCCTGTGTGCCCATGGTTTGCTGAGTTCATATCAGTAGGTTAGTATGCAGGGCTGGCTATATATAAGTCCAACAAATACAAACGTTTAATTTAAACTCGTTTGATTCATTCATTGCATAGTTATTTGTTAAGAGTTTTCGTTATTTCATCCGTTCTTTCTTAATCGTTTAATTAAGAAGAAAAAAAATGTAAAAAATTCAAGAGACAAAGCAGCACGTAGAACAACCGATTAAGATACTAATTAATTTCAATATATTAGGCATTGAAATTATTTGATTTTGCTGTTTATTTTTCAAAGAGTTTGAAATGGAGAGGATCCTGTAGCTAAAGGAAAATGCAAGCATGTGATCTCCAAATGGTTGATACTTGATAGTCACTGAAATAAAGTGAACATACACGTGGCAGAACATGTGTACGACTGGCCAAAAAGGCCGAGAGTTAGTTGAAAAAACTTTTATCCGTAGAATTTAGGCCAAATCAGAGTTGACACGATGGCCCCCAATACATAGTTACTGAACGTGACAATTATTAGTCTGGGTGGTTTCGGATAAGACGACATTAATTGATTTACATCACATTCACAGGCTATATAATCACTTGAATACGCCCAAAAGCTCTGTCAAAAGGATATTTTACAATCTTTATAATTTGATAACTCGTGACTTCTATATAAATAGGAAAAAGTTCACTTATACTTTATTATTTTTTTATTATTATTATTTTTGTAATCAAGTATTTAAGCTTTAAAATGTTTTAATTTAGAGTATTCATCTTTTAAATGTTTTCAATTTCAACCATCTGTTAGAATTTTTCGTTAAATTATATTCAAATTTTTAAAATACCCTTGTGTTTTTTTTCTTTTTTTAAAAAAATAAAAAATTAGAAAAATTTTAAAGACTTAGGCATAGGTATTTTTGCAAATTCTGTTAAATTTAGACCAACACCTAAATCCTTGTAATTTTATTTCTTTTTTCCTGAAAAAAAGGAAGTATTTTGATAATTTTGATCGGATTTAGCTGAAAATTCTAACGAATGGTTGAAATTAAAAAAAAAAAAAAAAAATGAAAGATGAATAGTTGAAATTAACACTTTTTAAAGTTTGAATTCGTAATTGCAAAGGTGGTGAAAGATAGAAGGTTATAAGGGAAATTTTTTCTAAAAAATATAAATAACGAATTTTACTTGCCCTCTGTGAAAAAAATCGCTAAAAATATTCTTATAAAAAAAATGGTGTAAAACTTAACTAAAATTCTCCTTCAATCTTGTAATCATTGTCGTTTATTTGTGTATACAAAATTAGCAGTATTTTTTTTTTTTTTTTTTTTTGAGGCAAGCCAAACTCATAAATAATTGTTTTTGCGCGATTGTGATCTCCAACAATTTGTTGTTTAAATTGCTAAAATTTTGGGCAATAATTGTGAGAAGGTCTATATGAGACTCACTAGTCCAAATAAGTTTTGAAATGTCCAGTCACCTACCCGGACATATGGGTTCTATATGAATTATCTCACAATAAGTTGTTCAGACACCTATTTGAAAAGATGAATCTCATATAGCCTCTCACAATTATTGGTGGAGATCCAAATCCTGCATTATTTCTTTTCCTTTAAGGGTCCGTCTAAGCTTGCAATCTAAAAATGTGCGATTTGAAAACAAGATTTTTAAAATTAAATACAGTCAGACATTTGACAAAATTGCAGTTTGACCTTTCAAATTGTGCATTTTCAAAAAATCACCCCTTGCTTGGGATTCAAAAACACAAATTTTCTTCATTCTCAAATCACAATTTATTTGTTTTTAAAAAAAAAAACAAAAAAAAAAATTATTATAAAACGTTATCCTAAACAATTCATCTTCTGTGATTTGGTTGAAAATCGAACTTTTGTGTAATGAAATCACAATGAGAAACGCACTCTAAAACTGGTTGCCTTTGGCTACAAAACAAAATGAATAGGACCATCCAAAAAAGAAGGTCCTAGAATGGAGTATGAATTAAGTTGTCCAAAATTCAAATAGCTTTTCCCATGTGGTCAGATTGTAATAGAGTGCATAACAAAACGTAACTTAGGCATGAGCAAAAAAGGTCAGCAACTTACAATTATTATGCAAGTACGTTATAGGTTCGCATCCCATTGTGCTGAAAGCAATCCCTCAACAATATTTATATGTGTAGGTGTGACCCAATTGCATCAATGTGATATCCATGCTTTGATGGATAGCAGTCCAAAGATTAAATACCCATCCAAATAAATGAGGTGGCTGCATATATATATATATATATCCCTCCATGTATGATACATAACTGCTTGCCTTTTCCACCCATCCTTTTCTTTTATTCACGAGTTTGTTTTTTTTTTTTTTTTTTTTTTTTTTTTTTTTTTTTTTTTTTTTTTTTTTTTTTTTTGGTTTAAACTAAACCATAAAAAATAAATAAATAAAATTGCCATCTTTTAGCCTTTAAGCTTCAACATTGACATGTTAATGCTCTTTCAGCCCTCTAAACTTCTTCTTCCTCCATCGAATATTTCAGCTTGGATGATGATCTAACAAAATTAAATAGAATGAAATTGGAGAAGGCGAAATCAAAGACAATTTTGATCTCTTTGTCTAATTTTGATGCGGATTTTTCCCCGTCAGATTGAGCGATGAGCACCTGCAAAACAAGGGAAAAGACCATTAGGTGACACCGGCATGAGGTTGGTGGGAGAGCCTTCGATAGTTAAGTCAAATAATTTCATGAAGCTTTTTTACCCTTCTTTTGCAAGATTTTTTGGAGACGATGTTTCCAATTTTTTACACATTTTCTTTGTCATGTAGACACAATATTAATTAGCCCTCCATCGTTAACATATATCTCACTATGGATGCAACCTAATGCATCCTTCATGGGGGGTGCTCTTTGTGGCCTAAGAAACTTCTAAACTGATTTTTGGTGGTTTACCTAACTAATTTATCTCTGTATGTGCACTCACAATGCTAATTAAAAGTAGCATATCTTCCCATAAATGCTTATGTGAAGATATTGAAACAAGAGGCTACAGCTTATGCACGAAAAATTAATCCTCGGAAGGTAGCACTATGACGTTTTTTTTGGACAGAGATTCTCAACAATTTTAATGTCCGTATAGCCCACTTACGTGCTCGGACAAATAAACTTTAACACTCTCTCACATTTACTAACGATCGGAACATCAAAATTATTGGAATTCGGATCCAACCACATGCAGCATTGCCTTTTTCGTCTCATTTATTTACTTTGTTGCAGACATAATTCAATTAAGGAGTTGGCAAACCCCCTGCACAAGCTGTATAATTAATAGTCGGTTGATGCATCAATGAATGATCCTCGTTTATTGCCAATGCAACGTATATTCTGAATATTGACACATTTGTTTGTTGGGCACAGAACTGGCAGAGCCAGACTCCATGAATGGACTTCAAACAAAACCTCCATTACTCGTTTTTCTGATGCAAATATCTGTACGGCTATGATGACACTAAATCCTCTTTTCATGGCCAATCGATGGCCTTCAATTCTGCTGCAAATGGAAACGCAAGCCAATAAATGTGGGCATCCTTTTCTAGGGTATGTTTATGATCAAGAGATTCAAGAGCTACACCATGTGCCGTTTGGTTGCAGTTCGAAGTTTGACAGCCAGCACGCCATTATCAAACTGAGTACTGTAATGATTTTGACCCCCCCAAAAAAAATTAATCACTTTAACCCATGATTTATAGCTTTACTAGCTTTTTTATTTTTGTGGAGTTTCGTTAAAGGATTCGGCTTAGGCGCCGGAAGAGCACTAGTAGCAGTTTCTCTTAATTTTTTTTTATTTTATTTTTTTAATTTAATGAATTAAACCATTTTTTGCTTCCCTATTTAAATGCACTCCACAATAACTTTCCCTATCATTTAAATATTATTTAAATTAAATGTTAAGAGAAAGAGAGATAGAAGATAAATTATTTAAATATTGTTTCAAATAATTGAAATAAATGATAGATGAATGAGAGAGGAAAGATTAAGTTTTGTTTTTTAGATTAAAATAATGCTAAGAGAACCACTTTTGCTTCCTTAGATGTAAGGTACAACTTTTGGTTCTTTTGATATTTCCTTAGTTTAGGGAATATATAGAGAATCTAATTCAAGCGGTTTTTTAGGGGTTTTCCCTATATGAAGGGAAGATAATAAGATTTAGACAAAGCTATTGCTAATGCTCTAAGCTATAAAAAAAAGTTATGATAGATTTTTTGTAGGGTTTTTTTCTTTTTTTTTAGCACTTAAGCCAAATCTTTCATTAAATACTCTTTTGTTGGCTAATATTTTATAAAGTCAGTTAAATCACCACTTATTTTTTTTTTTAAAAAAAAAAATTGATATAAAATGATCATTTAATTAATATTCTCTCCTAATGTGTATGTTCAAATTATTCCTTAATAAGTAAGGTCTAACACGTGGAATATTTAATGAATTTAATCATTTAATTAATATTATAGCATTCTCTCTCACATGTTGGCTCAAACTCAACCTTAATAAGTGAGGCTCCACATGTAAAATATTTAATTGAAATGAGATGTAGAAATTACAGAAACATGGTTCGGATTAATTCAACACTTTTATTCTTATATCATATTAAATTATTACTTATCTCAAAAGCTTAAGCTGATAAAAAATAATAAATTTGTTCATTTTAATTAATATTTTAACAAAGTTTGAACTTGAATTAGGCACACTATCCACTTTTGAGCCGTCCCTATTTTTAACTTTATGGACAACTAAAAACCGTTTTCTCTGTCTATATATAATCAACTTAAAAAAAAAAAAAAAAAAAAAAAAAAAAAAAACTATAAATCACATTTGTATAATCTACACTTAAACAAGAAGAATCTATATACCCTTAAAAACCGGCTTGCAATGGAAAATGCTCATGAAAATTATATACACATGATTAAAATGTCACTTCAGTCTTTGTGGATCTTTTTCAGCAAAAAAAAAAAAAATCAGCTTGATATTTCACATTTGGGTATTTCTTTCAATTAAGTATAAATAATTGAATTCCACCTAAGTGTGAATAAATAATATAATACATTTGAGAGAGCGCTTGCAGTTTCTACCATCTAGGCCACTCTTCTATAACTCCCAACTATATATATATATTTCACATTTGGGTATTTTTTTCAATTAAGTATAAATAATTGAATTCCACCCAAGTGTGAATAACTAATATAATACATTTGAGAGAGCGCTTGCAGTTTCTACCATCTAGGCCTCTCTTCTATAACTCCCAACTATATATATATATTTCACATTTGGGTATTTTTTTCAATTAAGTATAAATAATTGAATTCCACCCAAGTGTGAATATATATATATATAGTTGACCATCAGGCTATGACTCGGTCACATTTGAGAGAACGCTTGCAGTTTCTACCATCTAGGCCTTTCTTCTGTAACTTCCAACGGGCAAGTGCTACTATGATCATGCCTAGATAGAATAGCTATAATTCATCTCTCCCGCATGCCTTTTAAATTATATATGTATAGCGATGTCCCGACATAATTATGGTCCAAGTAAAAAATTCTCTAATATATACCAATCTGCCTGCCATATCCCATAACCCAACTTTTCATTCCAAATCATTTCTCAGGTAGAAGAAATTAAAGATGAACCACTTAAAAAAAAAAAAATATATAAAAGTCTTATCCATGTACAAACAAAACCTCAACATTATCCATATGGGCCTTGATTCATTCACAACCCTACATCAACTATTGCACAACCTCGAGGTACATTGGGGTGTGTCCCACACAATAGATTCCATTTCAATGTGCCTTAAGGTTATGCAATAGTTGAGTGAGAGTTGTAATTTTAACATTTTCCTATCCATATATATAGAATGTCGAAAACCTTTCTTATAAAAATGCCCAAAGTTTATCCAATCTCAACTTTATGTGTGCCGTGTGGTGTGAGAAACGAGGAGAACATTTTCCCTGATAAAGTAAATGCATAAAAGTTGGCCCAACCAAAGCAAATTCCTGCTTAAAACATTTTCATGCATATTCAGGCTAGCATTCATTCACTACTGCTTCCCGCTTTTTCTACAAATGATCACGTTTGATTCTCCCTCATTTTCAATGCCCATTGATCAGCGATTTTACAAGTTTAAAGTGCGTTTTTAATGACTAAACTTCAAGCTTAACAAATCCCATATTTTTATTAACCGCGTTTTGAAATCGCTACTTGATTTTAAAACCAAGACGCACGTTTAGGTGCTGGAAAACCCACATGCCCCCATTAGTTAATATCAATGAGTTATTACATGCCTCGATCCGTTATCTCTCACTCTCTCTCTCTCTCTCCGGCCCTCTGGATGCATGTGTGTACCAACTCCGATAGAGAAAGAAAGGAGCCCCATAATTTAAAAGGGGAAGCAGATTCTTGCGTCCACATTACATATAACTGAGCAATAGATTCATACAGAGGGGTCTTATGAATGCTTTCTGGCTGGTGAAGCCTGCTTTCTATTTTTTAGCACTGGCCCACATTTCTATGCCTGCAAACTACCATGTGTGGCCGCCCCTACACTGCTTTCCATGCCAGTGTGCTACTTAAGACTCCAAGACTTTGTGGATATATATATATAATTAACCATGGTGTATATGTATCCACAAAGTCATGCAAGAAATATCAGTGTTACCGTTTGACTAAACATAATTAACCATGGTGCATGAATCCACATGTTATCTGGTCATAATCATATAAAAGTCCAGCATATATAGACTAGTTTTGGAATCTTTGTGGAGCTGATGATATTAGTAAACAAATTGTTGAAAATATTGGTGATTGTGATTGGCAGTGAAAATGTGCAATGGGGAGTTACAAGACTGTTCATGTTGATAATCTTAAGGAAGGTTCTCAATAATCTAAGGTGATCTCCTGTCGACATACAGAAAAAAGTTAAAACAACATGCAGTTATATCATTAGGAGGAGATGCGGATCTCAAAGTTTATTTAAACTTTTTAACCTCATGTGATCTCACATGCTCAGCCGTTGATCTCGAGAAATGACAAACCCATCACAAACTTCGAAGCTAAGTTTATGATTATACTTGGAAAGATTCTACCAACTACGTGCAAGTTGTGCCAACATTAATTGGGTTTTATTTTCAGTCAGAGTGTTTCAGTATGTAACTAAGGTAATGCCCTTTTTTTTCATAAGAAAATACTTTGAGAGAGAGAGAGAGAGGGAGACAAGTACATTTGCAAAACCGATGAACAGATAAACCCTCAAGGGAAATCAAAAGCATTTTTTAATTGTGAAAAACTGATTCTAGTCAAACACTGATCAGTTATTATGGTGCTACATGCATATGACTGCATATCATAATTCCTGCATTATATATATGATTAATACTTATATATATAAGCAATTAGTATTTTAAGCAACATTTTACTGCGTATCATAATTCCTGCATTGCGTGAAACTCTTTCTACATTTTTCCTCCATCGATTTTATATATCAGGTTAATAGGTGTAAAATAGTCAGTATGATGTCAAATCAAGTGGCGTAAAGAGAGAAACAAAACAACATATATATATATATATATATAGGATCGAGTGTTGGCTTTTTTCTCTGGGCCTTAATTTCCACGAAGTAACCTTCCAAATTAAAAGAATCTGCAGATGGGATTAATTTGATCGATAGATGTGGACTAACTCATTTCCTTTACTGTAACACCTTGATAATCTCTCATCATGAGGTAGTTGTTTCTGCATTAAAATTTAGGGTTTAATTTGCACCTTATGAACGATCGAGCGTAACTCTTCAGACATGCAATGAGGCTCTTTGAGTGGTGGTGTAGGTGACAAGCTTAAGCCATCGAGTACACTTCTAGAAAAATCTATGGCCATAATTTGCAGTGATCACACGTACTCCAAGGCCCACAGCACGATAAGATTTCAGTCTGGGAACCTTTTTTTAACATGTGAAGCGCCACCCCTGCCAACCTACGTACATGCACTCAATTTATCTTCAAGGTGGCTACTAAAATAATTCAAAGCACTAGCGAGAAATCCATCAAAAATTATATATGTGATAGTAAAATGCTAACCATGTGAATTTTTGCATTGGAATTTATCCCTGGAGCTAGCTAGTGATCGATGACTGACGTATTCATGACAATCAGAGAATGATGAAAAGAAACTTTCCAAGTAACCAAAAATGGAGCAGACAACAAAGGACATGTACGTGCGGCCAAGCATCGATCGTTACATTAACATGGTTTTCCTGTCTTTCTTCTTGATATATATGCTGTCTACGTGCGTACATCAGACTCCTTTCACTATACCCTTTCCAATTCAACATATATTCCCGTGACGTCTGTCAATCGTAATACCCATGATCACATATTTGTTTCTCGATCTATTTTGCGCGGTGCATTATTTCTTCTTCATATTGTTTTGGTGCTTTTTTTTTCTTTTTTTCTTTTTTTTTTTGTTCATTATATACATATAGATATATATGAGCCATGTGAGTGGTCCATTCACTAGCTAGTGTTGATCGAGGGCATGATAATGTGTGGAGCTGGAGTCCCACTTGCGCAAAGACAAAGAAGGTGGTAGTTGCCAGTTGGAGTAGGAGGTGTAGGGCCAATTGTTGCCATAACCGGCCAGTTATGCGCGCAACACATCCAAGTGATCCAACTGGGCCACTGACCGAAGAGACGACATATCGTACACAACGATGGATAAGCTGCTGCTATTTGTTTCTTCTACGTACTCTGAATTTTTTCTTTTGTCGCAAAATGGGTGTATTAATTAAGAACCCGGCCTCTAATCTCTCACTTCAACTACCCCCAGAAAGTTTATATTATCTTAATCACGGGTTTAATTATCGCGGGTGATACATGCACCGCACCTACTTTCAAAATCAACCCCCCCACACTGCCTATCATCGGCTTCTTAATGATCTGGGAATGCATGGTAAAATGGTATAATGCTCATGATCGAACATGTGAGACAAAAAAAAAAAAAAAAAAAGAAGATTAATATTAAGCTTCTTCTTGACATAGTTAGAGCATTAATCAGCTAACTCGTTCTTAAGCATTGCAGCCGGCCGGCCACCTAACATATACTTTGGCTCCAACATGAGAGTCAGACTGAAATTCCCTGTAATTGCCTATCTCGCAACCGGACAGATAATTAAGAGATCAACCCTTGGGGTCGACGCGCCCACGCAGGTCTAAGACTGCTTGAGCACCTATTCAAAGAAATAATCCCTATCAAAGTCCTCTCTTCTGCCAGGGTGGAGCAATATTCTGCAATTCGAATAGGCAATTGCAGCCAATCCTAATCCCACGACACTCTACATGCAAAGGGGCTAGGGTTACGAACAGCCAACGTACCGATCGAGTTGTGTTCGTATGAGTGAACATATTATGAACTTGGAAGCAGTAGGCTAGCAAACTACCAGCCTACAAACACAGTAAGGGCCCGTACGAGATGAACAAGACGTTAAACACTTGGTATGACATTCTTCTTTCTTTTTTTCTTTTGTTTTTTTCATCGTGTAAAGAAGACTAGAAGAGGGTTGGCCAATTTCAAATCCTGCTCTTTTTATAATACTACCGCTAAACCTACTATGGCATTAAAAATATAGTAGGCCACCAAATCCTTGAGGCCCCAGTGGTATAATTCACGGACACAAACCACATTCTCACCAAACTAACTAGTCCCACCCACTAAACAACTTTTTCTCCATTACTGTTGCAACTGGAGTTGTTTAGAGGAATCATAGACGGATGGAAATCCTCCACAATTCCCTATCCAAATTATTAAAAGGCAGAAATGCTCCATTGCAGGGATCCCACTCCATCACACTTTTCAATTCCCAAACCAACACCTGGAAATTTCATCATACCCAATTCCTATGACACTTGGCCCATCAAGAATAATGAATTTTGCAGGCGGGCACACGCAGATACAACTTCACAGAAAAAGAACATGAAAATAGAAACGTCATGCAGGCCAAAAAAAAAACAGTGAGTTATACAGAGTACATAGAGACATGGAGGAGCGCATAATATTAATATCAAAATGCATAATGTGATAGGCAATATAACATATACTCTCCAAAAAGAAATAGATAGTAAAGAAACAAAAGAAAGATCCAAAAGCCAGTTGCTTCATCTTAATCAAGCTGCTGCAGCCATCGCCATCTGCTTGGAGGTTCAACCGATGGTGCCACCGCATCTGTAGCAAAGGTAGAAACAACTTCGGTAGTACTAGCTTCCAGATTTCGTCTACCTAAACGTGAACTTTAACAAGCATTCGAGAGAATTCGGGTGCCCCATAGAGAACAGTAATTTTCTTTTTCTGCATTCATTTTATTTTTGGGTCAGGATGTAATAGGAAAGTAAACACTGTCCAGGAAAGTCACTCTTCCACAACATTCACAAGTTCATATTCAATCAGTGACAGGTTGTTATCCTCCTTCACAGTGAAATCGGCAGGTTCAGTGACTTCAACACGCCCCCACTTGTCCACAGCAAGCCTCATTGATCCTTTGAACATGTCAATTTTAGCATTACGCAGGATCACAGTGCCACCCTCTTTCATCAAGTCCACTAAACAACATCAACAATAAACGGAAACAATTAAAGGGAAATTCAAACAAATGACGGCATTTAGTTAGTGCTTAATCACAAAATAAGTTAAACCTTCATGCCTGTCCAAAAGTAATTATACATGAATATATTCCTAAAATTTAACCAATCATACGCATGCATTATAACTCTTATTAATAATTACAATTGCATTACATATAAAAAAGAAAAAGAATAAAAAAAAAAAGAGTAAAATTTCGGTCATTCGCAAATCCCTCCAGTTAAAATAAATTCAACAAAGTTGGATAATTTAAATTTGCTAAAAAAAAAAGAGTTCTCTTTTGAAGCTGAGAGACATACATGGGGTAAAGCCTTTAAAACTATATAATTGACAGGTTATTGTTTATATAAAAGCAAATGATCAGTTAGATCTTGTTAAGATAACTTCATATTTTGGATCACAAAGAAGTAGGAAAAAAGAAAAAAAAAAAAACAGAATAGAATATACCAATCATACAAAAAAAAACAAGATTTATGAGTTCGGCTTCAAAAACCTACATCCACAAGCGAAGATGATCAGGAAGAAATTCCACTATCATATGATGAAGTACAAAATAGTAGTGAAGAAAAAAACCATGCAAACCCAAAATCCCAATATACACACAAAGCTTCATATTCTCACAAAAGAGAGCTTTTCATTAAAGACAATTTTCTCTAACTCTCTCGTGCAATGACTTGATACAAAAATGAGAAGCCAACTGAAAAGACAGAAATTCTTTGCTTCTCACGTGAGCCATGGAGTAACTGAAAATTCTCTATCGTTTCACTCTTTTTCCCTGGCAAAATACATATTCCTTTCTGTACGAGTGAAAGGTGACTAGGTCTTTAGTGTAGGCTGCCAAAAAAATCCACTTGAGATAAAGACATATTCGGTTAGGAAAAGGACTTCTACAAGAGCATTTAATGCTTTCTCTTCCTATATTTTATTAAAAAAAAAAAGGTACTTTCACGTTCACGTGACTTGAACTTGATAGATTTCAAGTCAAATCACAAATCTCCAAATTGACTTGAATTTTATCAAATCACAACACAAAATCACTCGTGACGTCTCTTCTAAAACCCCCAAGGGAAATCACAAGATACAAACACAAGTCAAGTCCAAACAATGGTTAAACTTGAGAAAATGAATTGGTTTAGTCAACATATCTACTACATTTTCCACCGCAGCAATTTTCTTCATTGTAATGTCACCATGTGTTATAAGGCTCATAACCTCCCGATATATATATTCAATAATAATTATATAAAATTCACCATGTGTCATGTAAATGATGGTAACCTTGAGCTTTGGGCAAAGAAATGTATATTTTTCAGATAGATATGTCTATGTAGTGAAAGGATTAGTATGGCACTCTGATCCTAAATCACCCAAATTTATAGTAGTAGGGATTTTTTTTTTTATGAATTTTCCATGCTTTACTCAAGGAAGGAGTCTATTGTCTCTGCAAAAAAGAAACAATGTTATAATGAGGTGGAGCTTTAAGTGGAAGCTTCACAGGGGTACAAAATGACACTCAAAAGATGTACATAATTAAAGTTCTAATGATAATCCACAAGAAGAGCAGGAGTACGGTATTGTGACTAGTAGACAAATGAGGCTGATTAGACCAACTCAGAGATATAACTGTGTAGACGATTTTTTATTGGTAAGTTACACGCACTTAGTGGGACTTGAACGCACGACCACATCATCCACCTTATTACAAAGGGAGGAAGTCCTTTGAGCTAAAGGTCATTGGCTGACTATATAGATTTAGTAGCGTATGCACTTAATGTGGCAAAGGAAACTAGAGTTCAAGAGCCTTCTACCTATTCATAAGTTATCAAGTGTGACAAGTTTGCACAATGTGTTCTCACATATGAGGAGATTGAATCTCTTCATAAGAATTAAACTTGAAATTGTTAAAACTACCATAGAGCGTAAAGAAGCGGTACAAAGCACATTTAGTCGCAAAGGGTGACAGTCAAAGAGAGTGTGGATTTTAATTAAATTTTCTTACATGTTGTGAAGCATAGCTCTTACTCACATGTTGATTGCCATGGTTGTTCTATTTAATTTGGAACTTGAACCAGATGTGACAATATTGTTTTTACTTAGTGAGCTTAGGCATCAACCAAAGGAGTTCATTATTAAAGGAAAAGAAGACCATGTTCATAGGTTGGAGAAATCATTATATCGTTTCAAACAACCTCTCAGACAATGGTACGAGCGTTTCGACAACTTCATGATTGAACAAGGCAAATGTAGAAGTAACTATGATAATTGTGTATACCACAATTTTCAAATGGTTCTTTTGTTACTTATTGCCCTATATTGATGATATACTTATTGCTATGAAAAGCATGATACGGATTAATATATTGAAGACTCAATTGGGTAGTGCGTTTGAAAAGAAAGATTTAGGCGTCACAGGAGGGGGGGGAAAAATTGGGGATGTAGATACACCTGGATGGGAAGTGGGAAAATTGCACTTGTCACATAAAAGTACATTGAGAAGGTGTTTCAATGTTTTGGTACGTAGAATTCGAAACTATTGTATACTCCACCTGACACTCATTTCGAACTTTCAGCAACTTCATCACTGCAGATTGAGGAGTCCATCTCATGTGTTCCTTACTCTAGTGCAATTAAGAGCATTAAATACGCTATGATTTGCACTCGTCCAATAATTTCACATGAAGTTACATTGTTGAATGCTATATGGCCAATTTGGAAAGGTTCATTGGCAAGAGGTGAATGAATACTTCGATATCCGCGATTCACTAAAGATATTGGTTTGTCTAAAATAGAGAAAATGGCATCAATTCTAACATTGGTGCTCTGGATAAGAGAAGATTTTTGACTACACACTCAAGTTGTGCTATTAGTTGGAAAATGACATTACAATCTAATGTTGCTATCTACCATAGAGGCAAAGAACATGACAATAGTAAAGGCAGTGAAATAAGCAATCTAATTGAGAGGTTCAGTCAGAGATTGGTTGCTTTACGATATAACTACTGTCTTTCGAGACAATCAGAGCACAATACATTTGACTGGAACTCAAATGTATCATGAGGACCAAAACAAGCCGATGGCATTATAATAGAGGATAAACTGAGCTACAAAATCTTCAGCGAATAAAAAAATGCTAGGATAATATCACATCTTTAGTCCTAGCATTTAGAACCACAGCCAATTCCTTAACACATCTCAAAACTGTCAGAAACCAATTTTTCTCTCACGGCTTCCACTGTTATTCACTCTCACTACCCTTTTGGACAAATATTATTAAATAAGTGTAATCATGCTCACATCCAAAAATAAAAAATAAAAAGAAAAAAGAAAAGAACTAAACCCAATGATACATACCCATAATGATAATGTAATGGGTTTTACTACACCTAGACTAAATTTAGTGTGTGATATTATATTCTTAAACTAAAGCCTAAATGTATGCTTCCAGGAGGAATGCTGCACCATCTGCTGCAAGTAAAAGAGTGAGTACAGCAAGAAAGCTGAAGATGCAACAAACATATCATAGAAGCATAATTGAAAGAAAAAAAAATCCAGAAGCATCGTACCTCTTGTTTAATCTCAATAAACATAAATCTTAGACTTCCAAGTTGTGAAATGCAATCCACTAATGTTAACATGTTGAGTTGCCTAGTAATCTCTAGAGTAAAACATGCCACTGTATCGTCATCCTTTATTTTGGTGGGCAATTAAATTTATCTTATTAAGCATCCAAGCATAAATTACTTGGTCGGAAATGCATAAATTCTATAAAAAGAAGAAAAATTCCAAACTATTATGATCTCAAAATCATTTTGGAAACAATTTTCTGCTCCTACTCGCTAAGGTGTTAAATAATAACCAGTCAATCTAGTCACTTGTAGAAAATTTCCAGTACTCTTAACACCTATACTAAAAATCATCCCATTTCAAAGCAAAGGATCTGGAATGGAAAAGAAAAAGCTCAGTAACCTTTCCCTTGTTGGTGTCATCATAGATGTATATAAAATTTAAACAAAGGTTTCCAGGACAGCTTATGCAGTTAAATGCATCAACATGAAATAACCTTTCCAAGTTCCCTCATTACCAAATGACAAAGGTTAATCAGCAATGTTAATTACTCCCCTAATCTGCTATTCAGATACGTGCTACCAACCAATGTCTACAGTAACCCCTTAAATGCATAAGGTGAAAATTTTCTAGAAGAAAAAAAAATTATACTCCAGACAGACATTGATCAATTCAGCATAATCTTATAAAACGCTTACAAACTATACCAAAGAGTTTGACAAAATACTATACACTTGATGCATGTAATATAAATCAACTACTGATGTAACAACCCCTCCAAAAATGACAACAGCAACAATAAAATGCCACGACAAAGAAAAATTATAAATAGTCCATAGCTTCAAATTCAAAGATATATATACCTTGATCATTTCTAGCTGTAAAAATAATCATTCCTGTCTCATCACCCACCAAGCATTCAGCAATTCGCATTTGGCGCACTTGAGGACCGTCAGCACGACCCTTCTGCAACACCATCTTAGTACTGACAACCTTCACTGTGAGAGTATGCCCAGTAGTGCCTGGGCGAAGCTGATCAACCTTAGTGAACACTGGTTTCCTCAATCCTGGTTTTGATTCCGCCATATTTGACAAGCCTACAAGAAAACACAGCAATAAATCATTTTAGTAAGACAACAACATAAACTAGAATTTAACACGCATTACAATCGCCCCAGGCACAGACAATTCTTCTTAACCAGAAAGAAAAGCCCATTATGCTTATTTTGGTTGCTGAGTAGACAAACAAAATATAAGAGAAAATTAAATATTGGAAGCTTTATATATCTTCGTCATTTGGAAACCAATCGACCCCAAGTTACCTCTTCCGCCTAACAAAATATTTTGCTCAACTGAGTTCGCCCTCGGTTTCTCTAACACCAATATAAATAATAAATGAATTAAAGATCCAACTCCTGTTGACTAATCTTTCTCCCACATCTTCTCATCCAACAAACAAATCATAGAATAAATATATTCGTGGGATCAAAAGCAGGACTGTCACAAAAATTGCATAGAAAAATTCACAGGTTCTTCTAAATCTCGAATTACACCTTTAAAACTCATGCATATTATCAACCACACTATATTCCTCAATCGAACACACCAAAAAAAATCCCAAATGTTCCTCCGGAAATTTCAGATTTCGATGGTCGAAGTAACGGATCAGAGAGAAATCTAAGCAAAATCAAGAACAAAACATCCGAAATCGAGACGCCAATTGCTTTTACCGATTAGAAACAAATACGGAGAAATTATAGTGTTAGATAAGATCTCAAATTCTAGATAACGAAAAGCTTTAGATTTTCAGTGAAGAAGAATGAGATCGAGAAAATTAGGGTTGTGGATCACCTTGATTTCGAAGAGCCCTTTTTCCTTTGAGAGAGTGAGCAAATTGGAGAGAGGGATCTGAAAATGCGAAACGAAGCCGTCACGGCGGCTCTAGAAAAGAAAAGGTTTGGTATGAATAATGGCCCTTGATCTCGATCACGTGACGACTAATCTTGACCTTACACGTGCTGATTCTCTCTCTCTCTCTCTCTCTCTCGGACTCTCTCTAAACGCTATTCCCGACTTCGATTTTGGAAAATGTGTTAAAATTGACCACATTTTCATGGAATATGCTTTTGTCAGATAATGGAATTTACTAAAGGAATTTAAATAACATAAAATTATTTAATATCGTTAAAATGTTTAAAGAACGAACAAATAATAAGTAATTTCTTTCATCAGTAATTTTTTTATGTCTTGAAAGCAATTAGAAAGTGAATATAATCATCAAAGTATAATCTTTACATATTTATATGCAAATAGAATTTTTTTTATTTTTTTTAAAAAAAAACAAAAGATTTTTCGTGCCTATGTTTGACCGGTCTAATTTGCTATAAACATCTAAAGAAACACGAAGATTGTTTGAAAAGTTATTCTTTCTGGCTTAATTTACATTATGAGGTTGAATTACATTTATACTCTATTTGTTTCGACATAAAATGTTTTTGTCATAAAATATTTTCAACGAATAATTTTCTTGAAAATATTTTTCGGCATTTAGCTCGTACGAAAAAATACCGATAGTGTAAAATGGAATGCAGTGACGTCCAGCCGCAATAGTCGAAATTGGGCTGAAATTTTCAAAAAAATTTCCAAATTCCGACCAAATTGGCCGAAATCTGACCAGTACAACAAATCGTTTTCCAAAAATTAAAGAGACTTTTACGGTCAAACTAAAAATGATTTTCGTTGACCATTATTTTCACCTCCAACAAACATCGAAAAATGTCAAAAATATTTTTCAAAAAATATTTTATGTCGAAATAAACGGAGCATTATAGTAATCTTATATACCATATCACTTACACTAGAGTAATGTCATCAATTATAACATTATTTCATTATGTTGATATGGAATTGTCGATCTATTTTTAGATTATCAATTATTTTTTAAAAAAATAAAATGTGAATGAACAATACCACCTCAACATTATTAAATAAAAATAAAATAGTTGTGTGATATATAATATTATTTGTTCAAAATTGTTGGTTTTTATCTGTACTTCTTTTGAATTGAAAACTCAGAAGTTTCAAATCCTTTGCCGAAGATTGTGTTTTGTCTTGACTATAAAAACTTTGACTTTGCTTCGTTGAATAATTTTTTGATCAATATCCTTAACATTATCTTAATATTTTTAATTAAATAAATTGGTAGATAATTCAAAAACTTATAATTTATTAGTAAACATTTAATAAAAACAAAAAACAAAAAAAGGTTACACATCCATCTCTTGCCTATTTTTCACCCCATATTTTTTTGTAAATTCGTCTTTAATCATGATTGTTCAGTGGTCCGGTTAGTAGTTTGAAACTGATTATTAAAAACTTAGAGTGTTAAAGCAAATTATGGATTCGTTCTTTAGGAGCTCTTCCTCTAGGTCTCATATCCTTTCTTCTTCTAATAGTAGTGATAATGTCGTTAATAATGAAGCATGAATAAAACGAATAATGAAAAATCACGAATTTCTGAAGTAGATATGAGAATTTATAACTTGAAGACTTTATGAAAAAGTATTATGACAGACTTAATAATGACATGAAGACTTTTGAAGAAGAACATTATGGCATGAAGACTTTGTGAAGATGCAGACTTAATGATGATATGAAGACTTTTGAATGAATCATTATCAACTTTACTGTATCAGCCAACGTAAAAGACAAAATAAAAACTTTAATGAAATAAGATTTTATGAATCAATATCAACTTTACTGTATCTTCTAATAAAGCCTTATCTCGTAAGAAAAATTAAATGTAAAATAATATAGATATTTTGAGCTTTGCTAATAAGCTGTTATTAGCTTATACGGGACAAGCTGATAACAGCCTTATCTATATTTTATTTTATTTTTTTTATCTATTATTTAATATGGATATTTTAAGCCTTATCTCTTATTTAATCTTCCAATACGGGACAAATCCTCAAAAAGTAATCCTATAAATCATATTCCTCCATATACGAGAAAGGTTAGAATTCACAAATTACCACTCAACTGTTAATATCCTTCAAATTATTAATTTTGTCAATATTTCACTTTAAACTACTAAAACATGTTAATGTCCCCCTAAAAACAATAAAAAAATAAAAATGACCATAATTTTTTCAATCAATCAAAAATGTTCTTATAAATTCGAAAACAGAGGTATTCTCTCTCTCTCTCTTATTGTCTTCAATCCCCTTAAGCTGCTAGCGAGCGTGTAAAGACAACTAAAAATTAAATAACGAACAAAAAAAAAAAAAAAAAAAAAACCCAAAAAAAGCAACCCAAAAAAAAAAAACTAAAAAGAAAAATCCGTTTTGTTTTTTTTTTAATTTTTTTTTGTATAACTTTTTGTTATTTTATATTTTTTTTCAATATTTTTTTAAATTTTTTTTAATAATTTTATAAATGGTATTTTTGTCATTAGATGAGACATTGACATTTTTCGATAGTTTAGGAGGGGAGATTGACACAATTGATAGTTTGGGGGGACATGGACAATGAAGTGGTAGTTTGATGGAGTTATGTGTACTTTTCTTTAAATAAAAACTATAGCTTGATTTCTCTCTCTTGTTTTTATTAAAAAAAATACAATGTGTCATGTCAGCATAGAATGACCCCAAAAATACACTATAAGGAGTTATAGCATTCCTCATATAGATATACGGGTAATGCTAGATCTTCTTCTAGTGTTATTCTGGTGTCCATCTAGAATGATATAAATGTAATAAAAAAATTTAAAAATTACATCCATGTCATCCAAAATGACATAGATGTAAAATTTTTTTATTACGTTTATGTATTTCTAAATGGAAACCAGAATAACACTAGAAAGAACTCTAGCATTCTTCTAGATATATACTATATTTTTATCCCATAAATATTTCACATTGTTGACGTAATAGTCTCAACCAACCAACCCTTAAATTTATTATTGTTAAAAAATAAAAAAAAAAATAAAAAAAAATCCAAAAATTTATTGGAATTGCCACGGCAGCATTGCATGATAACTGTGGGATAAAAATATGGTTTATAACACTTCTCATCCTTAAATCTTTTTGGCATGATGTTTATACTTTATATATTCATTATGAGTTGTCTTAGAAATTACACTTTTATCTCACAATGCTAAACAAATCGTATAAGATTGGTTAAGAGTACCAGGTCAACTTTGTAGGATAATTATAAAATAAAAATATAAAATCTAGCATTACTCTTTCATTATATGTGTTGGTACAGTTTCCGGTATGGTGACGTGTCGCCTAAGGATTCGCTGCCTGACTTTTTACCGAACACTTCAACCCTGCAAAAAGGAACAAACAACTCGTCGGGGGTGCCGACCACGCCCACTCCGATGCCTAAATCAGTCTAAAAGGTTTTCTGTATAGAATCCTTAATCTTAATCTCAAGAGCTTAGAGAATTCGTATCTTATACCTGGTGTGACGATCTTTATTTATAGGCCGGACCTTCTTGACATTGAGTTGGATTAGGAGTTTGAGGAGTCCTAACCCGGTTTGAATTTTCATCATATCTTCTGGGAATTTGAATAGGAGTGTTGAATCCGTAGTTGATTGCGTTTGTACTTCTTTAAATTCGATTCTATGTCAATAATCATCTTATCCCATAAATCATGGATCTGTAGTTTATCCCTGATCTCCTGGGATTCTATCCTTATCGAATTCTGAGACGGGTGTGGCGCATGGCACCTTCCTAAGAGACTGTAGCACATTTCAGCTGACCTCCGAGGTGATGATATCCGAGACGTTTCTGCTTTTACCTGGAGATCTCGGGATATATCCGCACCATAACAGGGTTGTGTAAGTCCGAGATGTTTATACTCTAAGATGTTGACTCATCCAATGGATATCACCCCGAGAAGATACCGCACCGACTCGATATCGTACCGAGGTGTTATTACTCCGAGGCACAAATATCCGAGATACGTTCACTCCATCTTGGCTGGGAGATCTCGGGATGTTTTACACACCGTAACCTGGAATTTTAAGACCGAGACATCGTCATATCTCCGAGATGTCTTCGGACCTAAACGTCCTTCCCTTTGCTGGATAGAACCATGCGGAACAAGTAGCCGAGACATAACTCCGAGATGTCATTGGATCCACGTGTCTCTAGGGTTGATTTTATCCCTAACAGTTACCCCCCTAATTCTCTAATTTCAGAAATAAACGGAAATAAGAGAATTACTTTCCAGCTGCCAGTCTGTATCTGATGTTTGCGCAGGGCGCGTCTTTTCAACAGTTCAAATTTTGAATTTGACCGCTTCTTTTCCCAACGTCGACGTCATCTCTGCACAGCCGCCTTTTTGTCATCATTAAATGGTATCGTCGAGGCAGCGTATTTAATGCTGAATTTACGGAACGCGCGCCTTTTCCTCTTCGGAAATTTTGAATCGACAGCGCCCTTTGGCATTTCGGACACGTGGTAGTGGAGGCGTTTAAAGTTGGGATATTGTACTGTTCACTCACTGATACTTCTTTTTCTCGATACTCCATTGTCGTCTTCCTCCCCAAACTTTTCCTTTCTCTGTATTTTTCTGTTTCTGCCTTTCTTCTTTCTTCCATGGCTCCCAAGAAAGCTGTCTCAGCCTCGTCTCGGGTTCGGACAAAGAGACCCGACGGCTCTGTGGATCTTTCTCCTTTGGAGAGCAGGGTCGATTCCATCATCTTCGCGAAGCATGAGGGTGTCCTTCGCTCGAATTATGAAATTTCTCCAACTGTGAAGATGTTCTATCAGGCGCCTGGAGCTCGGTTCATTGATGGCGGCGATATTACCCTTTATGAGAGGATGTTTCTTGCTGGGCTTCGATTACCGTTTCCGGAGATTGCTCGAGACTTCGTTCTTTTTCTGATGATCGCGCCCAGTCAGATAATGCCAAATGCTTGGCGGTACCTGTTTGCCTCTTACATCCTATGGAGGCTTGTGTTGAAGAAGGAGATGAACATCCTGCAATTCTTCCACATCTATAGGCCGAGGCAGACTGCAGAGGGAATGATTGAACTCTGCAGCCGTCACCCGCCTGTTTTCATCAAGCTCAAGAGTGGGCTGACGAACAACAAGTTCTGGGAGATGCAGTTTTTCAGAGTTTCCGGGGAGTGGGAATGCCCCGAAGGTACTCTCCTTCCTGAAGATCGTATGATGCCTCGGACTTGGCAGTTGTTGCGACCTGACCGAAGTGACCCCCCTTCGCTCACTGTTTCCGAACTGGAGGATGTTAAGGAGATAAGTGGGTGGTCCGCTGCCAGAGTCAAGGCCGACAAGTTTGAAGAAGTCGATTTTGACAATCTTGTCACCGAGGAGAATATGAGGCAGTTTCTCGGATATGACATTCCGAGAGACAAACAGTTAATCACCAAGAGGGGAGCTGTCAAGAAGAGGAATGAAGCCCCTCCATCCCCGAGACCTATGACTAAGAAGAGGTCACCTGAGGAAGTTCTCGGGGATGTTCCTGCACAAAAGAAACAGAAGATTCCTTTGGCCGCCTCGGGTGCGAGGAGAACTCCTCCTTCGGCTCCATCACCTAGGGTAAGCGTTGAAGAGGGGTCTGCCAGCTTTCGGGGTTTCATTCCCGAGGCTAGTCCTGCTCCTTCCTTTGTTTCACGGGATGAGTCTGGCTCCGAGGCTTCGTTCCATGGTGAACAATGTGCGGTACCTGAGAGGTCTGGAGAAGGAGAAGGAAATGTACCTGAGGTCCGAGATGTCCCAGTTGCGCGTAGGGTAAAGCATCCGGCCAGGAAACGGAAGCTTACAGGCCAAGACCGAATGGCTCAAAGACTTGCGGACGCCGGGCGATTGTGGGGTAAAGCGGTTATAAAACCTTCCGACAAAGAGGAAGTGCGTCAAGAGCCTGTCGCTTCAAGTGGTGACTTTCTCGAAGAGATGGATGAAGAGGTCGGCACCCCCCTAGACGAGCCTTTGGCTGAAGATTCTGAAGTAGAAGGTACTCCCCGAACTCCTTCTTCGGAACGTCCAGAAACACCACCACCCCCTGAAGAAAATCGTGAAACGGGGTACTCCACCCCCCGAGTTTCATGTTCTGCGCCTATACAAACCGAGACTCCTACTGGACTGTCCGAGGCTGAGGACGTTGAAGAGCCTTGCCCCTCTCGGGAAGTGATTGATCAGGGGGTGCCGGGATCTGCTCCTGGAACTCAAAGTCCCGATCAACCCGAAACAACTCCCCATGTTGGAGTGGCTGAGGAGTCTCGGATCGAATCCGAGAACGTTACTCCTGAAGCTGGCGTGCTCCCCGAGACTTCTACTAGGAGCGAGTCTCGTGCTGAGGCCAGCCCAAGCACCGGGGCTGTACCTCAAGTGGGTCCTAGCTCTTCCTCCAGGGTCTCGGCCGGCTTCGAGATTTTGGGCAGGGGTCTTCTGGGTCATCCGATGGAGGCCATAAAGAACTTAATCCCCGAGGGATATCTGGGGAATGCAGGGGCGTCTTCTCCCGAGAAGATCGCCCAAGGCATTCTCATCTCTCATTATCAGGTAAGTTTCTGGAGCTAGGACTTTTTATTCTGTTTGCATCCCGATTCTGACTTTGCTTACTTTTTTCTTGACAGCTTCTTGTGAAGATGACTGCCCTCTGGCAGAAGTGCGAAAATTGTCCTGCGCCTCCGCCCACTCCTTCCCCCGAAGTTCAAGCCCGCATCTCGGGTTTAGAGGATGAAGTTGCGGCGCTGAAGTCTCTTCTTCAGTCCAAGGACGAGGAACTCGCATCCCGGGAATCAATTATATCCGAGATGCGTTCTGCTAACGCTCGTTTGAGTAACGAAGTGGCGGAGGCCAACGGTCGATACGCTCGCTCTATTGAAAGTCTTTCTTCCGAGCTGGATCGTGCGGACCAATTGTCTATTCGTTTGTCGGCTGTGCAGAATGAATGCTCCGAGGCGTGCAAGAATGCATTGAGTGCCGAGGCTGAAAAGGACAAACTCAAAGATGAGGTTGAAAGACTTACAGCCGAAAGGGATAAAGCTCTCAAGGCGCAGGATCACTCGGAGAGTCTCTTGATTCGTCTCAGGGCTAGATATGACGCCGATCGGGCAAAGCTTAAACGTTATCAGAAGCAGTTGAGCTATGCGCCTTATCTTCGGGATCAGAGTTGGGGTCGGGGTTGTCATTGGGGTTTCGAAAATTTTCGAACTTTGGTGACAAATCCTCAATATAAATTTGATCCCGAGACGGTTGATCCGATGTTGGTGGGTTTTCCAGAAGAAGCCATTGATGAGATGGAGGAGTTTGGTAAGGACTTCATGCCCGACGTTCCGAATTGGGGTCTTGACGCGCCAGTTCCCGAAGAAGACCCTCTTGACGATCCTGCTAGCTAGAAGCTGTTTTCTTGAATTTTTATCTTCTCTTTTCTTTACCTGTACATTTTTCTTTGTATAAAACTTAGAATATGATATCTTTTGAATGAAATTTCTACCTTCTGCTTAGGCATTTTCTTTTCTGTTTTCGGTGTCGGATAAACCGAAAAACCTTTTCTGCTCTCGGTGTTTGACAGACTTTCCTGCTTACCTTAATGAGTTACCCCCCACAATCTTAGTCTGCGACCGCAGGCTAAGTCGTTTGAGGTGGGTAGTTAGATTGTTGAGCTTTACCTTTCTTTTAATTTCTTTATCTTTGAAGGCTTCAATCTTTCAACATTTGGAGACCTCTAACCGAGAGGTTTTCTTGTCTTAGTGTTCTTTTCATGACCACTTCGGGTTGTCTAAGGAAAGGACGTGGACAGATTCTTTCCTGGATGCTCTTGTCCTTCCGAAAACCTGCAATCCTGCATTGATAGCCTTTATTGGACTGACCTTTAGGTTTTTCTTGCTCTCGGTTTTGGAAAGACCGAGAGATTTTTCCTGTTCTTGGTGTCGAACAAACCGAGAGACTTGTCCTGCTCTCGGTACTGAGCGACCGAGAGACTTTTCCTGCTCTCGGTTTTGGATGAACCGAGAGGCTTTTCCTGCTCTCGGTACTGAGTGACCGAGAGACTTTTCTTGCTCTCGGTTTTGAACAAACCGAGAGGCTTTTCCTGCTCTCGGTACTGAGTGACCGAGAGACTTTTCCTGCTCTTGGTGTTGAATGACCAAGAGACTTTTCTTGCTCTCGGTTTTGGACAAACCGAGAGGCTTTTTCTGCTCTCGGTACTGAGTGACCGAGAGACTTTTCGTGCTCTCGGTTTTGAACAAACCGAGAGGCTTTTCCTGCTCTCGGTACTGAGTGACCGAGAGACTTTTCCTGCTCTTGGTGTTGAATGACCAAGAGACTTTTCTTGCTCTCGGTTTTGGACAAACCGAGAGGCTTTTTCTGCTCTCGGTACTGAGTGACCGAGAGACTTTTCCTGCTCTTGGTGTTGAATGACCAAGAGACTTTTCTTGCTCTCGGTTTTGAACAAACCGAGAGGCTTCTCCTGCTCTCGGTACTGAGTGACCGAGAGACTTTTCCTGCTCTTGGTGTTGAATGACCAAGAGACTTTTCTTGCTCTCGGTTTTGAACAAACCGAGAGGCTTTTCCTGCTCTCGGTACTGAGTGACCGAGAGACTTTTCCTAAGTATGTAAATCGGATTGATTCTTGGATTTCTGCGATTGTCAGTAGATACTGGGAATAGACATTCTTTATTGAATATGAAATTGTTTGTAAAAAAAAAACAATGAACTACATAAAATATTTTTTCAGGTGCTCGGCATTCCATGATCTTGGAAGTATCTTTCCGGTCTCGGTCATCAAGCGATAAGCTCCCTTCTGATGGCATCCTATTACCTTGTAGGGGCCTTCCCATCCGGGTCCCATTTTGCCTTCCGTTGGATCTTTCGTCATCAAGCTCACCTTCCTGAGTACCCAATCTCCGATTTGGAACTTTCTGGGCACCACCTGTTTGTTAAAGTACCGAGCCGTTCGATTCTGATATGCCGCCCATGTGACATGAGCGTCGTCTCTTTTCTCCTGCAACAGGTCCAGGTGCACCTTAGCATTCTCGTCGTTGAGTCCTGGATTGTAGTGAGCCACCCGGAAGCTTGGAGATCCTACTTCCACAGGAATCACCGCCTCGGTTCCGTATGTAAGTGAGAATGGTGTCTCGCCAGTTGGAGTTCTTCTGGTGGTTCGGTACGACCATAGCACCTCTGGAACGTAATCAACCCATGCTCCTTTCTTTTTATCAAGCTTTTTCTTCAGGATCTTTACCAAGGTCTTGTTTGTCGCCTCTACTTGACCATTTGCCTTCGGGTATTGTACCGAAGCATAATGGTTTCGGATACGGAGCTCCGAACACCACTTCCGAAACGGTTCACAGTCAAACTGCTTCCCATTATCTGTGACGAAAGCATGGGGAATCCCGAACCGGCACACCACTGACTTCCAGAGGAAAGTTATGGCATTCGCAGTGGTTATAGCTGCTAATGCTTCTGCTTCCGCCCATTTAGTAAAGTAGTCTACAGCTACAATCAAGAACTTCCGTCCACCTTTTCCTACCGGCATCGGACCAACTATATCCACCCCCCATTTTGCAAATGGCCATGGAGAAGTGAGGGGGATGAGCTTCTCGGGACTTGCTTTCATGATTCTTGCGAATCTCTGGCATTTATCACAGGCTTTGACAAGAAGAGCTGAGTCTTTTTTGATCGTGGGCCAATAGTAACCTGCTCGGATGGTTTTTTGCGCCAGCATCCTTCCTCCTGAGTGGTCTCCGCACACTCCTTCATGAATTTCCCTGAGGACATAGTTCGACTCGGCCTTGGAGAGGCATTTGAGAAGGGGTTCGGAATATCCTCTTTTGTACAGTGTATCCCCGAGGAGGCAAAACCGTGCTACTTGTATCTTCACCTTCCGAGCTGCAACCTTATCTTCGGGCAACAACCCATGTCTAAGGAACTGGATAATGTCCCTAGCCCACTCTGGCTCCTCCGGTGCTGAGTCTACTTCCATAACCTTGGTCCTCGGGGCTATCGAAGGCTCGGTCAGAACAATAATTTGCCTTCTCGACGCTTTCATCTCTTCCTCTGTTCCCGACGCGATCTTTGAGAATTCATCAGCTCGAATGTTTTCCTCCCGAGGTATTTTTGTGATGACAAACCTTTCAAAATAGGACTGGAATCTCCGTACTTCTTCCAAATACCTGGCCATTCTGTCTTCTTGTGCTTCGAATTGCCCTTGGACTTGGCCTACGACCACCTGAGAGTCACTTCGGATTTCGACATTGGTTGCCCCCATCTCTCGGGATAATGCCAAACCTGCTATCACCACTTCGTACTCAGCTTCATTGTTTGTTGTAACGAAGTCCAGTTTCACAGCAAAACCGAATTCTTGCCCTTCGGGATTCCTGAGGAGGACTCCTACTCCGCTTCTGCTCTGTGTAGAGGAGCCATCTACAAACACAACCCAGGTTGACTCCTTAGGAAGTTCTTCTGCTTCAGGAATGTTACAGAATTCTACCAGGAAATCTGCTAAAGCCTGTCCTTTGATAGCCGTCCGAGGATGAAACTCGATATCAAACTGTCCGAGCTCCACCGCCCAGTTGACTAACCTTCCCGAGAGGTCAGGCTTTTGCAACACCTTCTTCATTGGATACTCGGTCAAGACTCGGATAGCGTGAGCTTGAAAGTATGGCCTCAATCTTCTAGCTGAAATGATTAAAGCGAACGCTAACTTCTCGATCCGAGGGTACCTCCCCTCTGCACCATGAAGTGCTTTGCTTGTAAAGTAGACCGGTTTCTGAACCCCTGAATCTTCTCGGACTAGCACCGAGCTTACTGCTGAGGGAGAGACTGCCAGATAGAGATAAAGAATCTCCCCTTTGGTTGGGCAGCTCAACAGTGGTGGGTTGGCCAGATATTCCTTCAATTTTTCGAAAGCTTCCTCACACTCCTCACTCCATATAAATGCTTTTCGTAAAATTTTAAAGAAGGGAAGGCACTTATCTGTCGACCGTGATATGAAACGGTTCAAGGCTGCAATTCTCCCTGTCAGTCTTTGAAGTTGTTTTGTTGTTCTCGGGGCCTCCATCTCGAGGACAGCTCTGACCTTCTCTGGATTAGCTTCAATGCCCCTTTGTGACACCATAAACCCCAGGAACTTGCCTGAAGAAACTCCGAAAGCGCACTTTGCGGGGTTGAGCTTCATGTTGTATTTTCTTAGAGTCCGAAAAGTTTCTCGGAGGTCTTCTATGTGTTTGTTTGCCCGGACACTCTTAACCAGTATGTCATCTACGTATGCCTCAACGTTTCGGCCAATTTGACTTTGAAACATCCGGTTCACCAGTCGTTGATATGTGGCTCCAGCATTCTTCAATCCGAAGGGCATCATCTTATAGCAGTAAAGTCCTCGGTCTGTGATGAAAGCAGTTTTCTCCTGGTCTGTTTCTTCCATGCAGATCTGATTGTACCCCGAGAAGGCATCCATGAAGCTCAAGAGCTCATGCCCGGCCGTCGAATCCACCAATAAATCAATCCGAGGCAGGGGAAAGCTATCCTTCGGACATGCTTTATTCAGGTCGGTGAAGTCTACACACATCCTCCACTTCCCGTTGGACTTCTTTACCAGCACTACATTGGCCAGCCATTCGGGATAATCTACCTCTCGGATGAATCCAGCTTTCAGCAACTTCTCTACTTCTTCAGCAACTGCCGTGTTTCGTTCGGCGGCAAAAACTCTTCTTCTCTGCTTCACAGGGCGATAATTTGGGTCCACATTCAGCTTATGGACTATAACCGAGGGATCAATCCCCGGCATGTCTTCATGGCTCCAGGCAAATACATCTTTGTTGCGCCTCAAGAACGCCACCAGATCTTCCTTCAGGGGTTGAGGGAGTTGTGAGCCTATATGAATTTTGTTTCCCGAGTCGCCTATCTCGAACTCCTCCAAGGCTTCCACAGGCTCCCCCAACGGTGATTGCTATTTTCCATCCTCCTTAGTTCTCTCCCCCCGACCGTGCTGCCTCGGGGTATCTTTCAAGGACAGATTGTAGCATCTCCTAGCCTCCTTCTGGTCTCCTTTTACCTCTCCAACTCCTTCTTCTGTTGGAAACTTCATGCTGAGATGTGGTGTTGAAGTCACCGCTTTGAAATCGTTGAGAGCCGTACGTCCTATAATTGCATTGTAGGCCGAGACCTTATCAACTATTAGGAATTTTACCATAATGACTTTTTGCCTTGGATAAGTCCCGGCTGTCACAGGTAAATCGATAGAACCGAGAGGCAACACCTTCTCTCCGGCAAAACCCTGTAGCTGGCACGAGACCGGAACCAACTTTTCCAATGGAACACCCATGTGATCGAAAGCTGATTTAAACAGAATATCAGCCGAGCTCCCAGTGTCAATGAGGATCCGCCGGGTCTGATAGTTTGCTATGGTCAAGGTGACCACGAGGGCGTCTGTGTGCGGAAGCGAGACTCCAGCATAATCATCATCAGAAAACCCTATAACCAGAGGGTTATACTTCCGAGATTTTGGGGGCCTCTGGACCGAGTAAACTTCGAAATCATCGAGCTGCCTGGCGTATGCTTTCCGAGCTGAGTTGGACTCGCCTCCTCCTCCGAATCCTCCCGAGATGGTGTGGATGATAGGGATATTGCCCTGCTGTGCCCCCCGAGGCCTGCTTCTACTTCTCTCCCTTCTTTCATCCCTCCGAGGCCGAGGTGCTGGCTCTCGGCTTCTTTCTCTTCTTTCATCTTGTCTCGGTTGATAGTTTCTTCTATTATCCCGATCTTCTTCCCTCCTAGGCCTCGGATAGTGATCTTGCTCCTGTCGATTCCTCTCATTGGCGAGGAATCGGACTAGCTTCCCATTCTCAATGAATTTCTCGATCAACTGCCTCAATGAAACACACTGCTCGGTCAGATGACCGTGTGAATCGTGGAAGGCGCAGTACTTGTGAGCCAAGTATGGAGGGGGATTTCCTTGAATGGGTCTCGGTTTCTGGTAATTCGGATCTTTCTTGAGTTCCATGAGCACCTCGGTGATGGAGGTGTTCAACGGTGTCCACTTATAATCTCCGAAATTTTTCTTCACCTTCTTATATTCTGCGGGACCAGCATCCTGTACTGGCTCAGGATTCTTCTTTTTCTTAGGCTTCTCAGTGGACGGCTGCTGTTGTTGCTGGGAATTACTGAGGAGAGCTCGGAGCGTTTCTTCCTGGTTGATGTACCTGTCCATCTTCACCATAAAGGTTTGAAGATCTTTCGGCGGTTTCAACGCCAATTCCGCCATCAGAGGTCCATCTTTTTTCAAGCCTTGAAAGATTGCACCGTAAATGAAGTCGTCTGGTGCACTCTCTGTGTTCAGCTTCTCCTGGTTGAACCTCCACAGATAGTCTTTTAGAGTCTCATTTGGTCCCTGCTGCACAGAGAGTAAGTACCCTCGGGGTTTCCTTCTAGCTCTCCCGGATACGAACTGGGCCAGGAATTTTCGTCCAAGGGTGTCGAAGCAATCAATCGACCTTGGTGCGAGATTCCTGAGCCAGTCTCGGGCTTTTCCTGACAGGGTGAGAGGAAAAGCTCGGCATGCCACAGCATCTGGTGTCTTGTGCAGGGAGACATGGGACCTGAAATTGTCCAGATGCTCCACTGGATCTTCGCTGCCAGAGAAGACAGGAATGTCAGGTACCTTGAATCTTCCGGGTAAGTCGCAGTTGGACACTTCTTCGGTGAATATGGATTCCTTGTGCTGGAAGAGGTTGTCAACAAGGGACTCCTTCCCATCACGCCTCTGGTCAATTGTCTTTGACAGCATATCATATTTCGCGCCCAGATCCTGGACCATCTTCTGCAACCTCCTTTCTGCCTCCGTGGGTGGAACCGGATTGATGGGCTCTCCACAATTCTCGTTCCGCCCGGCTCTCTCTTCATGGTTCTCGTTCTGCCCGTCATGATTCTCGTTCCGCCCGTTTCTCTCTCCTGAACCTTCGTGGTTTGTCCCATCGGCTACATCATGATTGGGCGGCGGAGTTCGTGTGGCTAGGAGCACAGCGTTCTGAGCCAACAAATCCTCCACATTCTTCTGCGCCTGGGCTAACTGTTGACTCAGTTGGGTTATTCGAGCCTCTGGATCCGCAGATTCTGCTTCTCCACGAGCATCGTCTCGGCTGGTTGGCGGCACTTCGTTTAAGATCGATTTGGAACGTCTCGTCGTCACCATTGCGGATTTGTTTTTCGTAAGAACAATTGATCGTTCCCACAGACGGCGCCAAACTGTTGGTACAGTTTCCGGTATGGTGACGTGTCGCCTAAGGATTCGCTGCCTGACTTTTTACCGAACACTTCAACCCTGCAAAAAGGAACAAACAACTCGTCGGGGGTGCCGACCACGCCCACTCCGATGCCTAAATCAGTCTAAAAGGTTTTCTGTATAGAATCCTTAATCTTAATCTCAAGAGCTTAGAGAATTCGTATCTTATACCTGGTGTGACGATCTTTATTTATAGGCCGGACCTTCTTGACATTGAGTTGGATTAGGAGTTTGAGGAGTCCTAACCCGGTTTGAATTTTCATCATATCTTCTGGGAATTTGAATAGGAGTGTTGAATCCGTAGTTGATTGCGTTTGTACTTCTTTAAATTCGATTCTATGTCAATAATCATCTTATCCCATAAATCATGGATCTGTAGTTTATCCCTGATCTCCTGGGATTCTATCCTTATCGAATTCTGAGACGGGTGTGGCGCATGGCACCTTCCTAAGAGACTGTAGCACATTTCAGCTGACCTCCGAGGTGATGATATCCGAGACGTTTCTGCTTTTACCTGGAGATCTCGGGATATATCCGCACCATAACAGGGTTGTGTAAGTCCGAGATGTTTATACTCTAAGATGTTGACTCATCCAATGGATATCACCCCGAGAAGATACCGCACCGACTCGATATCGTACCGAGGTGTTATTACTCCGAGGCACAAATATCCGAGATACGTTCACTCCATCTTGGCTGGGAGATCTCGGGATGTTTTACACACCGTAACCTGGAATTTTAAGACCGAGACATCGTCATATCTCCGAGATGTCTTCGGACCTAAACGTCCTTCCCTTTGCTGGATAGAACCATGCGGAACAAGTAGCCGAGACATAACTCCGAGATGTCATTGGATCCACGTGTCTCTAGGGTTGATTTTATCCCTAACAATATGTAACCATTATACACTTATTACTAAATCTCTTTACAACTATTTTACGACTTAGTGGCATGTGTCAATTTATGATTGGAGCAATGTCATACACTTGAAAAAATGATTTGTCAAGGAAATTATTGGAGGGCTTGGATTGTGTGGTGTGGTATCCTCCAGGACCTCCACCCAAATACTTGTCTGTTTTCACATGAAAAATAAAAAATAATAATAATCTCTGTTGCCTATTCGCGATTCGGTACGGGCAAACACTGTACGGTGCGAAAAAACCAAGCGTGGTATAAAATAATAAAAATGTCAGAAAAACAGAGCGAAGAGATAAGCCGTTAGGGACGGTTGGAAAACATTGGAGGCCAAGCCATGCTCACATCCACAGCTTCTCAACTCAGAACCTTCCACTCTTTCTCACCACAACCAAACCCATTTTCTCCCTTCAGATTTTCCCTCACTTTCCGGGAAAATAAGAAGAAAAGCACTTCCACCAGCGCTACTCCTCCCGGGAAAACCCGGGTTCATACGCTCCCTCTCAGAGTCTCTGCTAATTCCCAAGCTGCACCTGCTTCTACTGATGCGTCCAAGGTGTCCTCCATACCCTCTGAAATGAAGGCGTGGGTATATGGGGAATACGGGGGTGTGGATGTTTTGAAGCTTGACTCGAAGGTGTCGGTGCCGGAAGTGAAGGAGGACCAGGTTCTGATCAAGGTTTTCGCCGCGGCGCTTAACCCTGTCGATTTTAAGAGGAGGCAGGGGAAGTTCAAGGCCACTGATTCGCCTCTTCCGGTAATTTTCTTTGTCAGTTTTCTTTTGGGATGTTTGGTTGCTGAGATAATGCCAGGAAGACTAGGAATTAACAAATTTGATAGAATTTGTTTGTTGTTCATCGACCCAAGAATACATTCTTAACTTAAAAAGGAATAGAGGTCTTGACATTGAAATTTTGGGTATGGTTTTTTTATTGTTATTTTCACTTATTTTTTTCCCCGGAAATCAAGCATAATATGTTAGTGAATTTTTGTTATTATCTGTTTCGTTTGCTAGAAACTTTTGTTGGTATTGAAATGTTCTCTGAGGTTTTTGGATGAGGTTGAGAAATTGTGTTCTGAAAAAACGATTAGAAATGGTTTTTTTTTTTTTTTTTGTGTGTGGATTTGGTTGTAGAGTAGTTGCCAATTACGTATTTAAGGAAGCACTACGTAATGGATGTCTACAAGTGATGTTGTCCAAATGGTTTCTTTTATTATAAGCAACTTGAAATAAAATGGGTACAGAATATGAAGATTTTGCAATATTGTATGATGTCAAAGTGAAGGGAAAAAAGAGGAAGAGTCTGTGAATAATGTTATGTTGTTAATCAAATTAGGTGCCTTTTTTTGTTGTTGTGAGCTTATGATGTCTATCATATATGATATTGTGGTGTCTGGTGGGTTCTTTTGAATATTGACTATGGGGTCCTTGAATTTGTTTTCTCGTAGACTGTTCCAGGCTATGATGTTGCTGGTGTGGTGGTAAAAGTAGGCAGTCAAGTAAAGGATCTAAAAGTGGGGGATGAAGTATATGGAGACGTAAATGAGAAAGCATTGGAAGGGCCTAACCAGTTTGGCTCTCTTGCGGAGTACACAGCCGTCGAGGAAAAATTATTGGCTCCAAAGCCAAAGAATCTGGATTTTGTTCAGGCTGCAGCGCTGCCTCTTGCAATCGAGACTGCCTACGAGGGTCTAGAAAGGACAGGGTTTTCTGCTGGTAAATCTATTCTTGTTTTGAATGGTGCTGGTGGAGTTGGAAGCTTGGTAATTCAGGTATGATACTTTCTGACTACTTTTACTTTTTGCCACACTGCAAATACAAAGAGAAACGATTGACAAATTGGTGAAAAACTTAGTTATATTTTGTAAATGTCAAAGTTTGTTTAAAGAACGCCTTTTAATTTTTGTTCTGTGCATAATCTAATTAACCGTCCTTTTCAATTCGACGAGGTGTTACTTCTTCAATCTGCACATATGATCTTCACTTGTCCATATGTTTACAACATTATGTCCTCTTATTTCACTTGTCTCATATTCTTCCTTGGAAATGGTTGATCTCAATCTGTCATCATATCAAAGCGTGTTTGTACTTTCATTGTTGATGGGTTGTGTTTGCTGGCAAATTTGTTGTGTCATCTACTTACTACATTGATGATTTTCTACTGCTTTTGATTTCTGGCTTCCCTATGTTATTTATCATCCTTGTTTCGGTTATTAGTCAGATCCCATGAGTTCTGTTAAGTACCATTAGAAAAAGAGGTAAATTACATGCATAAGTGAAGATAAAACCTTTAGAATGAGGCACTGTTCTCGTGGCTTTTGAATGCATACAAAGGCATATCCTACTTCTCTATTTTCTTTCTAATTTTTTTCTGTTGATGCAGCTAGCAAAACAAGTATTCGGTGCTTCAAGAGTTGCAGCCACTTCAAGCACTGGAAAATTGGAGTTGTTGAAGAGCTTGGGTGCTGATTTGGCTATTGATTACACTAAGGAGAACTTCGAAGATTTGCCAGAAAAGTTTGATGTTGTCTATGATGCTATTGGTAAGATTTGGTAACACTTGCTTGTCTTCCAAGTCTCGATCCTTATAATTAGTTAATGATAGTTGAAAATTTGTTCTTGTTTTCTGTAATGGCAGGGCAGTGTGAGAGGGCAGTGAAGGTAGTGAAAGAAGGGGGCAGCGTTGTGGCCCTAACCGGTGCTGTCACACCTCCTGGCTTTAGATTTGTAGTCACTTCCAATGGAGCTGTTCTGAGGAAACTGAACCCATATTTAGAGAGTGGAAAGGTGAAGGCGGTTATTGACCCCAAGGGGCCATTCCCATTCACCCAGCTTGTCGAGGCTTTCTCATATATTGAGACAAACAGAGCAACTGGAAAGGTAGTCATACATCCAATTCCGTGAGAATAATGGAAAACTAGTCAATTACTCAATTTTGCATCGTATTAAACACTCCTCTCTGTATTAGAATGACAGAGTGAGAATATCAAGATCAGCTGTGTTGAGTGCTCTTAATCTTATGTTGTTCTTGCTGTCCATGGATGAAAAGAATCCTAGTTATTTTGAAAGATTCGGGTCGGGAACAAATCCTCCCCAGAAAAGAGAAAGAAATCAATCTACAAATATTGTGTTGGGAAAATCTCCAAGTAAAACTTTAATATAACAAGTTGAGACAATACTCAAAAATTCAATTGATATGTTTGAATCTAGTTAGATGATGTAGGGCCTAATTAACATAAAGGCCAACTTATTAAAAAGACTAATAGGCTAATAGCTGGCCTCCACAATCACGAGCTCACCCGCTGCCAATTAAATAATGAATCTAGTATAAAGGAGAGAGTCACCAATCACCATAAAAAAAGAGATAAAAGTCTTTTTTTCTTTTCCTAAATACTCTTGGAATTCTTTTTCTCTTTATGAATACCATGCTAATGTAATTATCTAACAATTAGAGGTTTTCTGCCGGCGCCACTCCGGTGGTTGTTTTCATGCTTTACAAGTGGCATGTCGACCAGTCATGCCGTCCAAAAATTTGCTCTTGCTAATTGTATTGAATAATATTATACCTACAACTTGCTAACACGCAGTAACCATGTTTCAATTAGTAAAATTTATTTTTTAATATCTTCAAATCACATGCTGACATATATCAATAAGGTATAAAAAAGTCGTAAGCGTTATATATATATATATGGCAGAAATGAAATAAGTAATATTTAGTATGGATTGAGAGTGATCCATTGCATGCATCAGAATCCTCTTCAATTAATTTTCAATTAAAGAGAAGCCAATCCTTTCAATGCATAAGCATTTTTATAATTTTACACAATATAAAATTATAAAAATATATCAACGGTAGAAAAGTTGTATAATTTTACACCATATAAAATTATAAAAATACCTGTATATAAAGGACCGATTCCTCTCTATCGGATAGGATCTGGTCCCATTGCACTGCCTCCAGGAGTAAAGAGACGTACCTGACTGTCTTGAATTGCACAAGTTAAGCTCACAACCACTCATGAACTTCACAGCCGGACCACAGTGCGCTATGAACAATAATTAATGGAGTAGATCCATTATGGAGTAATATATATATCTTTTTCACTAATATTTATGGAGTAGATCCATCATCATCCATGCATGCAGGATGCAGCTCCCCTCATTGAATTTGCCTCTCTCTGGCAGGGCAATTATTATCCATGATATTTCTACATCCCATTTAATGCTAAGTCTACGGTGCATTGCATATTCTCTCTACCCACCACTCTTGGAACGATTAGCAAAAATATATATATATAAAATATAAAAAAGCAAGCTACAAGCTATATTTTGTCTCTCAATATTATTTTGTTTTGATGAGTGGACTTGCATTTTCAATCCGTCTTTAATTTTTTATTTTTATTTTAAAAATGATATATATCTCACTTTACTGAAGTAATAAGGTGTACAAACTATTAGATTCATCATTTTTAAAAAACAATATATATTTAATGACTATTTTTAAAGTTTATTATGTCAATGTGAGATAAATACAATGCATATATAGTATTATTCTTTTTTTTTTTATTATTATTAAAAAAAAAACAATAACTAACACAAAGGCCGATTAAAACTGCCTAATTCACGCGCTGATCAATATGTGCTACCATCCTTGTTTCGGTCATTACTGATGTTTGTTGGTTGTGTTTGTTGTATTTATATATTTTTAATGTATTTTATGTTGTTTTGGGTTTATGTCTCTTAGTATTTTCTTAGTATTATCTAGTGGGGGAGGCTTCTAATTTGATCTTTATGTTGGTCTTTCTTTCTCTTCTCTTTCTTAGCCCCTACTTCGGATTTAGATAATACATTTACCGCTTCAGCCTCATTTCAATGGCTGTTGCTGTTTCTAAGTAAGAGTGCAAATAGATTCACCTTAATATGTAGACATTTTATTTTTGTAACCGTTTCGGACAGCCCCTTGAGATGATCGGTTCAACGATCAATTCTTTGACAAATTTCCTAAATTTGTTTGTATTACTGCATCTGTTTTCTTTCGATTGAATCTGATATTGAGGCTCCCACAGTTTTTGGTTCTCTCACTCTTTCTTCCTTTCATATTAATAGTGCTAAAGATCCTTCCATATAATCTTTTTATATTTTTTTCCTCTATTTAATTTTTATTTTTATTTTTTTTAAAAAAAACGCCTAATCAACCCAAGTTCTGTCGGTGAACAGTCGTTTTAATGCAATTAATGCCTGCATGATCGTAGATGTTTGGCAGTACTGAAAATATTTATTTTGCGGCACCTACTTTGACTGCCTCCATCGTGCAATTTTGGGTGCCAATTTTTTTTTATTTTTTTTATTTTTATTTTTTTTGAGTAGGGTGCCACTTTTATTACTTCTAATATCCTCCCAAAATCAAATCCCACACGTGATTTCTTTGATATATATTTTAATCATAAGTACTTAACAAGACAAGAATTCAATCCAATCTGAACCCAAACTACAAAGGAAAAACCAACACTTGCCCTAGATTTTGTGATTTACAGGGCATCTGCACTGCAAGTCAATGGTTTGGCAAGAAGGCCAGGTTGGGGGACGTGTCAGAAAAATACTCGTCTGACGTCTTTTTTATTTGTATTTTTTGAATAATAAAAGGCAACGTGATTTCCGAAAATGAAAAAGGCCATGATAAAAGACAAGTCCGTGGGAAAGGGAATAAAATTATAAGGGCCTTCGTATCGGGAGGAAGAGGGCAGAAGTGGGGGCTCATCACTACTTGCATGATTGAAGATCATAGCAAATATGTTCCACTTTGCCCCTGACAAGTGACAAGTCCATGGAACTCGAACTCCCACCCTGTTTACATTTTCGGCCATACTCATTACTCACCATATACACACCTAACACAAGACTTCATACAACTACTTTTGGTTTCATATGGTCTATTGCTATCTATCAATTTTCGAATGCAAGAGAATTCGAACATGAATTTAACTGTTTATTCACATTTTATTGTACAAAATCCAAGTTTTTATGTTCACGCATGAGCTCCCCACGTTAATAATTAAGAACTCGTGGCACCTTAAGCTTGCATCCTCTGCACGAAACACAAATGATTCTAATATAGAGAATTTCAACGTGCATATGTATATGTCCATTCAGGATTCAGATTCTCAACAATATGATGCTCGGATTGCTATAATTTGGACAGTAAATGTAAAAGAGTATTTATAAAGCTTACTTGTTGGGAGAAGTGGGCTTGCTGCACAAGAATTGTTCAGACAATTTGGTCTCATAGAAACTCTTCTCTCACATTTGCAACAATTTGAGCAGCAAAATCCAAATTTTATGTTCATGAGCTCCCCACAATTAGTAATTGGGTCCATTGAACAGGGCAACAAGAGGAGTATTGGTAATGGGAATTTTCGTTTTGGGTTTCCTGTAAATGTAGTTAATTAATTAGTACAAACAATGTTTCATTATTGAGAGAGAACAATAATAAAAAGCAAACTGCAGTGGTGTTGGCAAAGGAACAGCATCCCCATGCCAATAAGTTACTTGACTTTCTGCCTTGGTTGGAAGCATTTTTGTCGTTTGTTTGTGTAGCCTTGATGCACCTGCTACAAAGTTAAGGAAAACCACAACCAATGCATTAAATAAGGTTTAATTGGTCTTGTTTTTACACAACTGATGTCTCCCTCTGATTCATTATAAATCGACAAAAATCTGAGGGCCGAGGCACTCACAACATAGCAAGGGCTTCTTCGTTGACAAAAAACTCACCCATGTGCATCACAGCGCCCAACGCTGTCAAAAAGGCCAAAACGTTAGACATACAAAGCCTTTCCAGGACTACTACTCCACTCCTTCACTAGTCTCCATCTCCCAACTCGGTCATAAAGAACACAAAAATGGAAGCAGAGAATCAGTATAAGAAAGGGCTGTGGACAGAGGAGGAGGACCGGATTCTGCTAGAATACATAAGGGTCCACGGGAGAGGAAAGTGGAACCGCATCCCTAAGGTGACAGGTAATTAAGAAACAAACCTTTTTCTTCAATTGGAATTAAGGTTTCGTAATCATTAATCAATTGCTTGCTATGTCAATGGCCATGGCTCTCGCAGGCTTAAAGAGGTGTGGGAAGAGCTGTAGGTTAAGGTGGCTCAATTATCTGAGCCCCACTGTGAAACGCGGCGGTTTCTCTGAGGAAGAAGAAGATCTCATTATCAGACTCCATAATCTCCTTGGAAACAGGTTCCCATGGGCCTCCAATTTCTTTTCTTTTTTTTTTGGGTTTTTTTCCTTACTTTTCTGTAGATATAAGGTTGCAGGTTCTAGTCTGACTAGTAGCTAGTATCAGTCGTTTGTTTGACTCAGATCATGGTTTTGATACGTTTTTGTTGGAATTTTTTATTCGTTTCTTCCATGTTCATTCGAAACATCCCACATCTAGTACTACTACATGTACATTATCCATGAAAGCAATCAAAATAACCTTAAAAAGGATCTTTTCGGGAAACTTTTTGACATTTGGAGGACCTTGCAGAAAGAAACCTACCTTTCTGGAGGAGACACTTTCCATGTCTAGAAAATTTCTTCAACCCAATTTACAATGTACCTAACAATATATTATCCTTACTTTAATAGACTGAATTGAAGAAAAATTTGTGTATTTCACACAATTTCTGTAATGAAAAAGGGAAAAAGGGAAAAAGAAATGCAGTCAGAAATTAAAGGTAGTAAATGCTGATACATATATAATAATGACTTTGTGAAGGTGGTCACTGATCGCGGGGAGGGTGCCGGGAAGAACTGACAACCAAGTAAAGAACCACTGGAACACTCATTTGCGTAAGAAGCTTGGCATCAAAAAGCAAAATAGAAAACTTCTGGGTGCGTCCAAAGAACACTCTGCTCAGATGGAAGAAAGAAACAAACTCTGTTCTGATCATTCGCAATATTCTAAGCTTTCTCACAGGACTGACTCCGCCAAATTGATGCAAGGAAGGACAAATGAGAGCGCTTTGAGTGCCGGTGAGGCATCTAATGGAGAATCACAGTGGATGAGCAGCCATTTTGCAGAATCTTCGCCTTTGATTTCGGTTGATCATCCGATTCTGGACAGTCCAGGCTTCATAGAACTTATAGATGGGTATCCTTTTGACCTAGGGTGGCAAAGCCTCTAATTTTTATTTTTTATTTTTCCTCTTTTATTGGTTAATCAGTAATCTTCTTTCTCTTTTTTTTGGTCGCTAATCATTCATGTATATCAAGATTTAGAGTTATTTAAAATTCTTTGTGTTCTTCGGATAATTGTTAGAGTTATATGGAGTGTTTAGATTTTGTGTATACCCGATTAAATATTTTTAAATGATTTAAGTTTGTTTGGGTTTGTAATTTTTTTTTTTAAAAATATCAATTTTAAAATGTGCGATTTGAAAAAATGATTTTAAAAAAAAAAACAATTAAACATTTGGCATAATAACAGTTCGGCTTTTAAAATTGCATATTACCCTTTAAAATTTTGTTTTTTTTTTTTCAAAAAAAAAAATCACATTACTTGCGATTTAAAAAAATATATTTATGTGTTTTCAAATTACAATTATTTAAAAACGCAGCTCCTAAACGATTCACTTTCTACAATTTCTTTTTTTTTTGTTTAAAAAATAAAAGGTATTTTCTAAACTTTTAAAATTTATAACATGAAATTGTAATCTTTGGGCTCATTTCAATTACCCATTCCGTTAAAATTTTCAGTTAAATCATTACGAAATAAACAAAAATAACCAAACTACTCATTTATAAAATACAATTTTATACGCTAGCAGTTTAAATTAAGGAAAAAATTAAACGGTGAGGGCCAGGTGATTCAGAGGAGTTGAAATATTCAATATCTTACATTAAAAAAAATAAGTGAACTTTCTCCTTTGACTTTTCCATTATTCTTTGTAAAGGAGTTAATCGGAAGTGATACTTTTATCTTATATTGATATAATTAATTTTCTCTTTGCAGAATTCGACCCAATAATTATTTCATCATTCATATTAAACATGATATATACGTTACTCTATGGAGAATATATTGTTAAGAGCACGTTTGAAATTGTGATTTTGTAGATAAAAAGTGTAATTTTAAAAAAAATATTTGATAGGTAGAGAGATGAAGTGAAGTTTTCTACATCAGAAAAAATTGAAGAAAAGAGTAAGGGCTTTTGGATAAGGAATCCAAGGATGAGTGAAGCTTGGGAGTCCAAGTCAAACAAGATAATCTGAAGCTGCCTTGAAACAAGAAGGAAATAGAGTAAATAATTAATGAAGATGGGGGAGGCCATAGAAATTGTAATTTGATTATTAATTCAACAATAATTAAAAAGTATATTCCTTGGGAAGATTTTTTTAACAAAACATATTAATTTGAATAATGAAATGGCAATCAATAAGACAAGCATTATGAATCATGATTGCGGTCGTGATTTTATCGAAACAATCAGCCTATGAATCTTTGCTTAGTGACTGCTATTATTACCATCAGTCTATGGGTCTTCTCATCTCATTATTATCCTCCTATCAAATTTAATACCATGTCGGATATGGAAAGGGTAATATCAAATTAATCCTTAGGTTTTAAAGTCATTTCACAATTAGGTCTTTATAGTTTATTATTATTATTCTATATAGGTCTTTCTCTGCATTTATTGTCTAATTAATTATAAATATGTCGCATAGGACTAATTAGTTAAGATTAATACTACACATTATACTCCCGCCTTATTGAATTGATATGACAGCGCCTATCGGACATTGTTAAAAAATAATAATAACAAATTCAAAGACTAATGACTCATCAATTAATGTCACGTGGCTCTCTTTTGACTTATTCTGTGCCATGTCACACAAATACTTTTAAAGGGTAAAGTCTACATATCCGATTCAAACTTTCACCTTATTGACAATTTAAAAAATTAAAAGAAAATTTAAAAAAGTTTTCTCTTTTTCTTTAAAAAAAAAAAAAAAAAAAAAATTAAAAGAAGTCGTTTTTTTTATAAAAAAAATTAAAACTAATTTTTTTTTTTTTTTTTTTTTAATTTGTAAGGTCATTTTTGTCTTATTAAAAAATTTTAAGGTCAATTTTATATTTTTACTAGACTTGTGAGGCTATTGACAACTTTTTAATAGTTTAAAAAACATTGTTAATTGGATGGTTAATGAGAGGGATATGTAAATTTTTTTCAACTTTAAATTAAAAATATAGCTTAAATAACAAATTAAAATAATAAATAAATACTTTAAATACCTGACAATGTGTGCTCATTTATTTCGTCAATATGTGACGATAACTTAAAACCGTGAGCCATTGACTCAAATAGAACGGTGGAGGTTGGCCCTTTACCGAGGGCATGTCTCACTTCACGTGGTTGGGTGACTTGGGTCCATTCTCCATGTGCTGTCCAAGTTTGTACAAGTATTACTCTTGGTGCATTACGATAATAATAATAATTAAAAAAAAAAACTAAACTTTATTTATCATTGTGATCTTTCTTTACTTTTGTAAAATGTATCAAATTTTTTAAAAATGTCAATTTAAGATATTCATTTTTTTCAGTTTAATTATCTATTATAATATTTTGTTTTTCTTTTTTGTCGTAAAAGAATGAAGAGTATTTTAAAATTTTTAACAAGATTTAACGAAAAATTAGAAGAGGGGGTTGAAATTTTTTTAAAAAAAGATATGTAGATTTAAATAAATAAACCCCTATTGGAGGACGGGAAACTGCCAAATTTTACGTTATTGCAAGTTGCAACTTTTTGTTCATTACCTAGTGCTTTAATTCTCTAGTTTTTAATTGGCAAATTTTACTCTTGTTTTTTTTTTTTTGGGTCAGTAAACTGGTTCACATCCCGTTAAACCTTCTACTAGCCGTACATTTTCACTGTAGCCTAACAAAAGAACATAAAGAATAGAATACAAAAAAGAAAAAGAATATTCTATGTTTTCAGACAAAAGAAAAGTGTCCTTTGTCTTTGGATAAGATCCAAAAGCCAAACAAAAAGGGCAAACAAGAGGTTAACTTTTGTAACATGCCTTATTTTTTTTAAAAAAAAAAAAAATCTTGTGGTACATAAAACAAAACTCAAAAAGGTGGTCTGAAACCCACATGAAATGAGAAAGCCAAACCATATTAATTTGCTCAGGAAAAGTTAGGGTAGACCTAAACCTAGTTGTTCGTTACGAAATTGGCAAATTCTATATTGTGCAAGCCCAAGCTCAAGCCCAAGCCCAAGCTCCCAACCCTGGTTACCGGTATAAGAAAGTATCCTAGTTGGGAAAGGCCCAAAACAATTCTATTTATTGCCCGTGTTTCCATCTCAGTTTCTCTATCTCAACGAGTTCAGTTTTTTGTTCAAATCTACTTGAAAATTATACCAATAATAAATAAATAAAATAAAGAAAATTGACACATAAACTAGTCTATTATAAACAGCAACATATATTGTGATGCTGATAAATGTAGGCATACAGTTACGGTCCAATTAAAATAAAGGTCCAATCTTATAAAAGTCCAAAAAAGTGCCTCAAATAAAAGACCGTTACTCTCCATAACTGAGATAGGTCTCCTCCCTCAAAGAAAAACTCTATCATTTCTATTTATTTTTGTTAGATAAAATATTGATTTGACTGTCGAAGTGATGCATGACGAAATTGGACGCAACCATAGAATTAATTAGCCTATAATGTGGTGATGTGATTGGTTTGATTTAAGCAAGAAAGGGAAGAGTCAACTACTCAAGAAGAAAATAAGAGACATTTGACAATTGTGATTTAAAAGATATTCTCTACCGAGTTGTCAACATCCATCAAGAGAAAGACCAAGAAGGAAAGAAGAGACTATCGACAAATCTCTCGATTCATCTTTTAAAGAATTCTCATATTTATATTTACGTTGTCGTCAAGTAATATTATAGTTATTATTTTTTTCCCTAAATATGGTCATTCTTTAGCACCAAGTATTTTCCATTAATTTGGAGATATTCTTTGGTACCAAGTATTTCCATAATATGCTTATTTGTATTTATTCAAGTCTTAGGAGATTTTTTTAGGGTTTTGCTATTTTTGGTAAAATCCTAGAGGTCGAATTTTCAGCTATATTAGCCCGGCTTGTGGGCGTTTTTCAACAGCTTATTATTATTGATTAGTTATCAAAATTCAGAGTTTTCTCTCTGTTTTGGGGTGAATTTTTTAGTTTCTTCCTTGCAAATTACCTATTGATTAGCCTATAGAATAATCGCTATTCTGTTCCGGCGTCAATTGGTATCAAAGCTTCAGCACTTTCCTGAGACGAGTTCTTCATCAATTTCGATGGTTGGTGGTCGTAGTCGTGGTGATCGTCGTGAGCAGGTTCCGAATGAGGAAGCTCCGCACCATGATTGTTCTTCATCAGTTTCGATGGTTGGTGGTCGTAGTCGTGGTGGTCGTCGTGAGTAGGTTTCGATTGAGGAAGCTCCGCATCATGATCGTAACGTTCAGGATATGATGATTGAGGATTTGCAAAGGCAAGTTGCAGAGTTAGCCCAACGCCTAACGGCGCAGGAAGTCGGCAATTGTGAGATGAACTCCAATTTTGATTCCACCTTCGACAACCCGTATCACAATCCTGCTCTATACCGGGAACAACGTGGTCGGGATGAAGAAATTGTTGATGAAGAGTTTCAAGAATACGAATTCGTTGATGAGGAGTTCATACATGTAGATGTTCATGATGATGTTGAACATGAAGATGTTGAAAATCCTTCACAAGGATTTGTGGATTGAAATTCTTCCCCAATTTATGATGTCTATCATGAAGAATAAGATTTATTGAAAGAGGTAAGTTTTGTGGGTGATGCAATAAAATTTATTGAAAAAAATAATGACTACCGTGTGTTTGATGAAAATCTACATAACGAGGGATTTCAGTTGAGTAATGAGGAAGTTAGTTATGTTGATTTTCTTGGGATTGAAAATTTTCTATCAAGTTCTTCTAGTAATAATTTGAATGTTGGTTTTGGTATGACGAATGACAATTTTAATTTTTGCGGTAAAAAAAAAATTGATAATTCATTGAAGACTTTTATCGAGCGTGAATTGGAGAAAATAAATAAAAGACGTGAGAAGATTGAATTATTTCAATTCAGTGTGAGGCTAGTTGTTGTGATGAGTTGCAATTTATTTATTTTCTGGTTTCAAGTTATTTTGGTATTGAGAAATACGAGATGGAATGAATTAATCGGCCTTCCAAAAGATCGAGGTAAAAAAGATTCAAATTCGAGGACGAATTCTTTTCAACCCGGTGAGACTGATGCAGGACGAAATCGGACGCAACTATAGAATTAATTAGTCTATAATGTGGTGATGTGATTGGTTTGATTTAAGCAAGAAAGGGAAGGGTCAATTACTCAAGAAGAAAAGAAGAGACCTTTGACAATTGTGATTTAAAAGATATTCTCTACCGAGTTGTCAACATCCATCAAGAGAAAGACCAAGAAGGAAAGAAGAGACTATCAACAAATCTCTCGATTCATCTTTTAAAGAATTCTCATATTTATATTTACGTTGTCGTCAAGTAATATTATAGTTATTATTTTTTTCCCTAAATATGGTCATTCTTTGGCACCAAGTATTTTCCATTAATTTGGAGATATTCTTTGGTACCAAGTATTTCCATAATATGCTTATTTGTATTTATTCAAGTCTTAGGAGATTTTTTTAGGGTTTTGCTATTTTTGGTAAAATCCTAGAGGTTGAATTTTCAGCTATATTAGCCCGGCTTGTGGGTGTTTTTCAGCAAATTATTGTTATTGATTAATTATCAAAATTAAGAGTTTTCTCTCTGTTTTCGGGTGATTTTCTTGTTTCTTCCTTGCAAATTACTTGTTGATTAGCCTACAGAATAATCGCTATTCTGCCCGGCGTCACGAAGGCTCTACCGCTAGAATAGGATCCTCTTCATTTCAAATGAAATGGATAATATCCATTTTATGGTCAGAAATTAAAGTTAATATATCTAATAGTATACATGATTTCACATTATTTAAAATTTTAAAAGACATATTAACATTAACTTCATATACAATGTTAGATATACCAACTTCAAATCCTGACATTTCATTTAAAATGAATAGTATCCATAAAGAGGATCCTATTCCCCTTCAGCTGGCCCTGACAGCAACACCCTAGGGTTTCTCTCCTTATTTTGTAGGCGACTCGTTATTCAATTTAATAGTTCAAGACCAGAGTGCAGGCGAAACCACCGACTTCTTAGTCACCTCAAATTTCTTTTAAAAAAAATAAAAAAAAATAAAAAAAAATAAAAAAAAACCCGAAAGATATGTTTTTATTTATTATGTTCGATACACGTACGTTCGAAAATCAAACGTCCAACAATTAGTTAAAGGACAAGACAATAAAAAGTCAGGTTAGAGGATTAAAAAAGTAGTATTATATTTATTCAAGCCAGATATCACATAGATTTCCAGAAGTAATTTCATGGAATACTGCAGTATGTGTCCAAACGTGTTATTTAAGACAACATGTACAGCACGCAACGTCGGAAAACAAAAAACAATTACGTACGTACGAGATGAACAGAACGACAGTGTACCAGATGCTCATTCAGAAAAGAAGTGCGAAACTTTGGACTCAAGATCCCAGAGCTGAAAAGTTCCTTTGACAAAATCGTAGTGTGCACCCTTCACAGCTAATGTTTTGTTCGCCACAGCATTTCCCACAAACGGATACGTCAATAAGTTTCCCAGCGACACATTCACAGCCTCCTGCATGCATTAGGTTCCCACATTAATTTCACATACAGACTTAATTATAAAAAAAATTACACAATTTTAAAGACTAAACAATAATTTTACCAGATGCTTATTGCAAGTTTTGAAATCGTTATCCTAAAATATTTTGGATGACTCGGAAATTAAGTAAATAGTTTCCTCAAGTTTGTTATTTTCAGGTGTGAATGAGCATTTTAATTTGCCTGAATTATTTTGAAGTGATAATTAATAATATGGTGCATGTATATATGCAATGGGTAATTTTTTACCTTCTCGCAGTTGGTGCACTGCTCCGCGAAACTTAACTCACTGTGATCTGCCTTAACCTTGGCCTTCGCGGGTGAGCAGATTTGGACCCATTGCTCAATGAAATCACTGATCGAAAGCAATCAAATTGTTAATTAGATTAAATCCAACTTCAACATAACCAATTTTCAGATGACTTGATTTAGTACTGAAGAGATATAAGGCTATCCATAATTTACGTACCTAAACTGAAATATTATCACAAATTCCTTACTAATTAAGGAATATGCATCCCGAATCCTTTCATGTTGACATGGGAAGAAGACATAAAGGATTATATTAAAGAATATATATATATATATATATAATATGACTCCTAAGTCCTATCTCTTTCCGATCATGTGGGGGGCAACAAAGGATGCCCTTCTTGCTTTATCGTACTTTTTGGACGCTTCCAAGAATATGGCACCACTGTGAAACATCTAATTTTTTACCTTTTTTTTTTTTTTTTTTTTCCCCTAATCTTTGTAGAAATATTTCCTGCTCCTTATTCTTCGGCTCGACATGAAAGTGATAGTTTGACACATGGGAGCTTTAAGTTTCTAGTATGAATTTTAATTAATTAGCCATCATGCGAACATGATAGAGGAGAGAGTCGTACCTGGCAGTGGTCCCATCGTCCGGAATAGACATGAGTCCCTTTATACCACCACAGCAGCTGTGTCCAATTACCACTATATTTTGGACCTGAAATGCTTTCTCTTTTTGGATCAGTATCGGAATAAAGGGCAAAAAAAAAAAGCGGTGTCTATATTATTATAATTACTACTTTTTCTTTTTAGGCAAACTATTCCGACTTTTTTTCATTTTTTCCCTTCAAACAATTCAACCACCCTAATCATTTATTATTTGCCGTATATAAATATAAACCAATCAAACAACTTTAGTGACCCCCATCACTTCAAGAGATTACCTGACCTAAACGTCAAACTTTTATTGACAGTTTTCTTTACATATTTTAAAGATGAATAAATTGTAAAAATAAAGTGTGTAAATAAATTTGTAAAGACAAACAATAACACAAACTCCAATCACTATCTATATATTAGCGTCTTTTATATATATATATATATATATATACTGCCCTTTTCGATAGGCATTTAGTAAGGGAATGCATAAGGATTTTATCCATTTATTATCTCCAAAGGTGGGGGAAGTGGATGCTAATTAATTCAATGCTTTTTTTGTGAAGTATGTAGACATTCGTCGGTTGGGCTCTGGTTGGCTTTAAAGTTGGAAACTCGTGTGGGGAAAGCACAGTGACTAGACATCACGTTTCCCTAAATGCCCCAACCAAGGAGTCGTGTCCCTCCCACCAAAAGAGCAACTACCACTAAAGAAATAGATGACGTGTAAGAATATAGTTGGACGGCATAAAGAGATCGAGGCTATCGTATTATTCACCTTCAGATGCAAAACTGCATATTCAATTGCCGCCCCCACGCCAGAGTATTTGGTCTGCAGTAACCAAACAAGTATAATTAAACAGAAAGAAATAAACGATATTAGAAAAATTAAAACAAAAGCTTTTTGAGGGATTGATTAAGAGTTAAGTTAATGTCGTACGATCCAATTCATGATCCCTTGTCGTCGCCAAGCGTGGCAACATCCAATACATGACACCTAGCAGATGACTAGAAAAGTCTAGAAGTGCAGACAAAAATTTACTGCTAGGCAAACCTTGTCGTATGGCGGGACCATATTGGCGATGTTTCGTACCATAAAGGCCTCCCCCGGTTGGAAATTCAGGATATGGGAGGGGCAGACTCGAGAGTCTGAGCATGCAAATACCAAAAACTGCGTAGGAAAAAAATAAAAAATAATTAAAAAACTATGTTAATTAGCTCATTGAATGTACGGTAATGTAAGTCCGAGTAATGCTAGAAAGAAACTTATTTTATTGTATTTTTTCAAAATTAATGTAATTTTTACTTATGTCTACAAAAGCTTCCCACTTTTTCAAGCACTTGGAGCCATAATTTCACCGACAGTTTCCAAAAGCAGCAAGTAGGTGAAGTTCACAGTAAAATATTGACGACCATCGGGCGCATACAATGGAAGGGCAAATCATGGACCCAACAATTACCCAATTTCTTCACTAGCATTGAGTTCCACTAAAAGCCAGAACTCAGAAGGAAACACACAATTTTGCTCTACAAGGTTGTTTCTTGTTAAAACTGAATTCGTTTAATTATATTGAGACACAATCATGGGACACGTATTTTAATTCTAACAAATTCAATTTCAGTTTGGACCCAATCTGAATCGTTCCTCTTATCTGAAAAACCATGACTCCGTTTAATTACTAATGCTTCAAAGAGAGTATTTTTTTTTTTTTTTTTTTTTTCAAAAAAAAGTGCATTGATGTGACATTGTGATAAAAGTAGTTTTTTTTTTTTTTTTTTTTTTTTTTTTTTTTTAAACGGGTGATAAAAATAGTTTTAAGTGTTTTATGTTTTAAAATGGTTGTTAATTTTTTGTTTTAAAAACAAATAAAAATAAATGAGAAACTTTGCTTAACCCTCTAAATTATCTTCGCTTTTGCAATTATCCCATAAATTTAAAAAACTCTCAATTTAATGTATCAATTTTTCAATTTCATCAATTTGTTAAGATTTTTCATTAAATCCCATAAAAATTTTAAAATACCCATATTTTAAAAAAAAAATTAAAAAAAAAATCAAGCAACTGTTTTTTTTTTTTTTTTTTTTTTTTTTTTTTGCAAATTTTGTCAAATCCTAACCAACAATTAAATACTTGCAATTTTTTTCTAAAAAAAATGAGGGATATTTTGATGTCCCTCCGTAATAATTGAAAGAATTAAATCCTAACGGATTAGTGACATTAAAAAAATAAAAATTGATATAGTAAATTGAATTTTTTTTTTATGTTTATGGGATAATTGTAAACGTGAAGAAAATTCAAAAAGATTAAATAAAATTTTTCAAGACAAAAATTATTATCAAACAAAGACGCAACTGAAAATAAAATAAACTTACTTTCTGGAATCTTTTTTGGGAAAAAGATATAATTTTATAAATGCTATTTGAAACTAAAAAACAAAACGTTACTGATAATAGGATAACAAACCTTGGGGCTCTGGCATTTGGCAAGATCACCGTACAATGCAGGATTCTTTCTGAAAAAAGGCACGCCGTAACACTGTTAAGTGTCTAAAAAAGTAAATTACAGACGGAAAAGGTTTGCTATCAATCCCCATTACAGACAATCCCCCAGTTAAATAACTTTGTTCCCTAAATTAAATAAAAATTCCATGATTTTCTTCTAACACAAACTTTTTTTTTTTTTTTTTCCCAGGATCACTGAAGCTTGTTAAGCTCCAACAATCCGGGAATATCCAAATTATTTATGCTTTTGGCATGTTAAAAGCACCATTAAGAATCATGCTATTTCAACCATACAAATGTCTACATCACGAGCATTAAAAATAAGGGAACCCCACAACTACCCTATGTTCATATCCCCACACAAATTCATTGATACCATTGAAGATAGAATTACACTATAAATTATGAAAAGCTTTGTACTTTGAACTAAGATTAAATTTGGTACGTAAAATAACTATTTTATTAAAAAAATATAATAATTTTTATTAAGAATAGCAGAAAGTAAAATAGAATAGCTTTAGTATTAGAGTATATAATAAGTATCTAACACTTGAAATAATCATTCTTCATGCGCAATGGGAATGATTATTCCAAAACTATTTCATTTCACTTTTTTTTTATTATTATTTCAATAAAAATTATTCATTTTTTTAATAGAAAAGCCATTACGCGTACCAAACAGAAAGTACTGTTAAGAGTATTATAGTTTTTACTACAAAGATTAAATAAAAAATTGATTTATCAATTTAATTAGTTAGTAACTAACTTATTAACCATACACTCTTGGCAATTTCATTAATTATAGACATACCTTAATTTGTGAATAATTTATAATAAAATATTTTTCATTAGTGATTTACCAACCAAATGATGGTTTGTTAAACCGAATAGGACCAAAGCCATATCCGAATCTACTAGTTATGGGCATATCATTTTAATTGACATGGAAAGGGCAATTTGGGCACTTTGAAGCAAAAGAAGGGAATTTACTAATTTAGACAAACAGCATGTTCCAGCTAACTGGGACATAACACAACATAAGCTGTCCAAGGACTTTGAGAACGTACTCAAAGTTATGTTTCTTGAAGTGTATGAACCCGGTTTTGATCCTCTCGACCGGATCGAACTGCTTCGAATCGGCCGCCTGCAACTCGGCCGTTATCTGCTTGATCTTTGCGGCGGCAATTTCCCCGAGGTCAGCATTGGCACTGTAACAGAAAATGGTTTACCAAAGTCAGATTCTCAGACTACAATCAGTTCAAGTGGGGACCCATCTGACAAACGGCTGATCTAAACCGTTGTTTTATGGGTCCCACGGGGAAAAGGGCGACCTCAAACGCGTCCTCAAATGTTGTCTGATTTAATGATGGGCGTTAAGGAATGGAATGTAAAATGACATTATAGGATGGAAAATTGTTGAATATTTACTGAAAAATGAACCACGGTCCAAGGGCTGCTTTGTTTGAACGACGAAGGAAAGAGAAGACCGTGTACCTGAGAAGCTTCGTGAGTTCTGCAATGGCCTCCTCGTATGACTCTGTCGCCATGTCTTCCCTCTGCTGATTCCAAGAATTAACTTAGGAAAGTAATAAGTTGTAATTCACCGAAGGAAATGAACAAAGAAGAAACTAATCATAATCGTGTTGATTCTGATAAGAAACGGAATCGTTTGACATTTCTTTCTGATAAAACCAAAAAAAAAAAAATCAAAAAAAAAAAAAATCAAAATCAATGAACTTAAACTTGCTTGGATGGTCAAAGGGAATTTATCGGATTCATTTCTTTAATGGATCGGTTTCAGAATCTACGATACTGAGAAATAGAAATCAGACAAAACATAAACATGTTTTGAAATTCGTCAAATTCATGTAAAATTGTGAGCATAAGAATTCAGCTCAAACGATTACAGCAGGATCGCATTTCTTGGTCGGATGAACAACAACACAGATTCTCAAAAACAGTACTGGTGAGAGACAATCAGAAAAGAGCCAAAAACACCAAAGCAAGCCTTATGACTCGCTCAAATTCGAAAAGAAAGGAACAAGAACCGTGGGCGAGAATCAGATCGAAATCGAACTCCACGGTGAGACAGTCTGATTCAGTTTCGTAAAGACGTAAAAACACAGAGAAAGCGTGAGTACTTGCAGAGGAAAAGAAAAAAACAAAGAGCATCTGTACGGACCTTTCTCTGAGATTCTTTCTGGTTCCGAGTTTCTGAAGAGAATTTAACGATCTAATAACGCACTCACTTTTTTTAACGAGCTCGCCCCAGCCCACCATTCACGTATGTATAGAGTTCCAGAGAAGGCAGGGCATGGCTCTCACAATATATGCAATTGACCAATCTTGCTAAACTTTATCCCTTGGACGACTAAGCCCATGGTTAAATCTACAAATAACCATTATGTCTTCTTCCATGCTTACCATCTTTCTTTGTCTTGAGTCGGGATTGACTACAATTTGCTGATTGAGTCGTAACTAGTCTCAATCTGTGAATAAGAGAGGGTTTGATAGGGCTTATTTATTCGTACAAGTGTCCAAACAGCTCGAAGTGCGAGGATAAGTAGACCCATCAAAATTATTTTTCAATTAACTGTTTAAATTGACTACAATTCAATTATTAAGAAAATTTCAGTCCTATTTGTTTATTGTACAACTGTAACGACTCACCTCCAATAACACAATATTGTTTGTTTTTGGCTTTTCAGAACTAGACTTCTCAAGAGGTCACTCATTTTAGTACTACTTTGGCAGAAGCATGCTTAACTGTGGAGTTCTGATAGGTTTATGATCATCACGGCTTTAAAATGTATTGTGTCAAGAAGAATGCGTTTATACATATAAACACATCCTCATTTCCAAGCGATGTGAGACGTCACAACAACCATCTAAAATTTAAATGTTTCGTATTCTAAAATGTTTGGTTTATTATCTTGTACATCTCTTGTTTATCTTCGTAAAAAAAATGTGTAGATTTACTATCGAATCTATGGGATTATATGTGAGTTTCACACATTTAAATTATTTAATGATAAATTTACATAAGAAATAAGTAAGAGAATCACACTAAACGCTACTCTTTATACTTATTTATCACATTTATTTTATATCGATTGTTAAAATCATGTTTGCATGCAAGGGAATAGGTGCGAAGAGTTACTTTTTTAATAAATAGGATGATTGGCTTATTTGATAAATGCATGTACAGAACAGAGTAGTGGATTGTTAGTTTTAAAATTTGTAAAAAGTGGTGATGTGATATAAAATAAAAAGAATTTGTATAAAAAGGTGAAAAAAATTATGTATTGTAGTGAATTTTTTTATTTGAATAGTAATAAAAAATTATTGATGTGATATAAAAAAAATAAAAAAAGTGGGAATGTTTTGATGTTGATTGGTGGTGAAAAATATAAAAAAATGAAGAAAAAAAAACGCATGAACAATATTGTATTGTTTTGTATTCTATCAAACAATGCTGATATTACAGTAACGATATGATAGAAACGTCTCATTCTATGCTTTTATCCCCCAAAAAAACGTTAAAATAAAAACTCAAAAATGACTAGAGATGAAAAACGCGTTTCGTTGACATTTTTGTACGTGGAAGTTAATAATACGCTATGGAGCAGGCGATCAATACCGTGAAATACAGTGGACTGCGAGCAACGGGTTTGACAACTTTGATTGGGCTTCTGATTTTTTTACTACTGATTGATGGGAGACCAGCTCAACCAAGGGAAAAAGTAACAAGCAAAAGATAAACCGACGGCCAGTGGGGTGTTGGGGTTGGTAAAGTCAACTAAAGAGACGTATATGGCTACCACGTGGTGGGTCAGGAGTGGATGACGACCAATAATTTGGCTCACCTTTGTTTTTTTCATAGATAGCACTGACCCACCTTAAATAAAAAAAAAAAAAAGGGAAAGTAGAAAATAATTGATGGCTTGGTTGTGATTCGTGAACAGAAAGTCGAGTGGGTGAGCGCGTGACTGGATCATTTACTTTAATCCCATCCTATTTGGAGGGGTTTTGTTTTTCTAAAAGCTATGGTTTTAATAAATAATTGACTTTTTGGCCTTTTTTTTCTTTTTCTTTTTTTTTTTTCTAGTTCATAAAATTGACAAAGCAAAAATGCTTTGGAACTAACATCCAACAACAATAAGGTGATTTTCCAAACGAGAAATTTTATTATTAGGCTATTTAAATTTTATAAAAATTTAAATAATTTTAGAGAAAATGTTACAGAGCTTACTTTGTCCTTACGGCCAGAGCCGGAACCACGTTATGCCTTGTAGGCCACAATCCTTCAAAAAAATTTAATTTTTTTTTCTTTGTAATCCCCAACTTCTTTTAATTTTTGACTATTGATATGCTTCTCAAATTTCTCCTCCAATGAAGAGGCATTTAGAGGAAGAGATTAATGGACCATATGGTGGTCCTGATTGGAGTTTGGATAGGGCATTAGGGCTAGAAAAGAAATGCATTTTTGGACACAAATGCAAGCAAGATACAAAAGTTAAGGCACGCTTAGAAAGAAAAAAAGTAGCATATAATCCAGTTGCACGAACAAAGTCTTGATCAGACAAGGATGAATCGGAGGATATTCATTGGCTCAGATTGGAGAATTGAGATTTGTTACCTAAATGATTTATCAAACATATAACGGGATAAATTGTTAGTACGAATGAATTTAGACTTTACATTTCGGATGAAACTTTTAAGTTTCAAGAGAACCTAAACTTTTTATTTTTATTTTTTATTTTTGACAAAAGAACCTAAAACTTTTTTAAACACTAGGCTTGAGATTAATTTTTTGATTTCTCTTTATTAGTTGATCACCCTTTAAAATTTAAATAAATAACTAAATGACTACCCAACTCAAACCGAATCAAATTAAAATACTTAAAAGATAAATTCCTACATTGAACAACAAAAACTTAGTACTAAATGATTTATGCGTCATGCATAATGCTGTAAATAATTAAAAGACTCACTTAGATAAATAACTACAACTATTTTTATTTAATTAAATTAGTCATAACCCAAAATAAGCTAGAGTCAAAATAATTTTTGATGAGATATTTTATCTTGGTAAAATCCTCTGGGCATGCAAATTCTAATACCATAACAGGATTTTCCGTCAACGCGGCGTTGGATACAACCGGGCGAGAAGTTGATGAACCAAGGTAGGCAACCTTAGCAACAGCGCCGACAGGTTTATGGGATCTTGTAAAGAGTTTCAACGGGTCGGACACGCAAAATAGAAGTTTCAGTTGGTGCAAATAAATGAATAAAATAAGGTATTTAAAAGTAGTTTTGATCGGGTCTTATTTTTTTATTTTGATATTAATTATGGATGACCAAGGAAAACATTTTTCTATTTATCCCCACTTCACATGGCCGTATATTTTGCAGGGTCTGCAATTTACAATGAGCGGCAGACAAGGAGCCATGTTACCTTGATACATGAAGAAAAGATAAGAAAAGTCAAGGCCAGTGGAGCCATCTCCAGAGGATTGGCCTGTCACCACTATTATCTATTTTGTATTCTTAAAAAAAGGAGATAATTTTTAAAGTCATTATCGGAGGCGTAATTGATTATTATTGAATTTTGATCAAATGATGATTTTAAAAGCCACCTTCTTTTTTGATGGACACAAGATATACATTCAGAATTACTCAACAAAATCTCACTACAAATGGGAGAAAATTGGAGCATGCTTAATTGAATTGGGCAGGGCTCTTCCCCCATCTGGAATCTGGATTAATCTATCTAATTTTTTTTTAAAGAAGGATTAATCACTCTAATCAGTCAAACTTCACTCATACTATTATGCATTCTTCCTTGGCAGTGGACTTGCTCTCCCTTTATCAGTCATTCATCAATTTTAAAATATGTTAGGGAGATTAATATTTTAAAGAGGGGTAAAAGTTTTGTTTTTAATTCAATTTATTAAATTGACATCTATCCTTAAATTATGTAACTCTCACATGCATTTTTAATAGTAAATGTCCGTTTAATTAATAGACCGTCTTAGATCTAGTGGTAAGTTATAAATAGGAGTATTTAATTGTAAATTATTTTATATTTAAAGTTTTTGAGTCGTAAGAGTTCAAGAGTCTCTAAGTTGTTTTGCCGTCGGAGTAAGGTTGTAAGTCTAGTTAAATCAAGTTTAATGAATAAAATTAACATCTTGGTTTGAAGGACCGTTTAAGTTACTTCTAAAAACCTACCTTAAATTACCCTGTTAACATCATCACTCAAATCAAAGCTTAAACAATAAGTTTAAATTTAATTATATTATATTAATCAACAGAACTTACCGAAACCTTGCTTGTACAGCATAGCATCATGCACTTTCTAAATGTTCCAGCCATGGTTCTCTTTGGGTAATCCACAGTCTCCCCCCTATTTCATAACAGAAAGCTGAACAAATTAATTATCTAAGGCTGTAATTAAGTTTCTCATAAAAAAAATTATGGACTAATTAAGTCTCCGGAACTAAGTGAATCCAAGAGACCGGCCAGTCAAATCTATGCTAGTTATCATTCTAAAATGACTAATCAAATTGCAATTTTAGCTTTCCAAAAGCACTTATAAACTAGCTATAGTTAAGGAACCAATGTGATTACTCACTCTGTGTCATATTTTCAATGTGGGACTAGGTGTTACAGAAAGCCAATAATATAAAGCAGTACTCCATTATCGACCGCACTGTTGGTCTGTGTGTGTAAAATCCAATCTTTTCTGGAACCCAAATAAATCCAAGGGGTTGCATGATGGGAGAGAGAGAGAGTACCAGAGAGCTAGAGAAAGCTTTTTGGGCTGCGAAAATGCACTCCTTTCCACAAGGTTCTGCTAGAAATCTGAAGGACGCTTTGTTTGGATTGGAGTGGGTGGGAAACATAAAGGCGAGCCAGAGCCAGCAAACTCATGAAGTCGTGGCCATCCATGAGATGAGAAAGTACATGGAAGAATTGGTGAGGGTCTATGTGGGGATAAAGAAAGCGAAAGGTGAGCCAACATGGGGCTTCCATTTTGTGGATGAGAATCCCATGTTCGACATTGCTTAATCATCTAAAGCCAGTAATGCTACACCGGTTATAAACATGTCCTTTTCTCTTTGTCCTATGAAACAGAAGCTGTCTTATTTCCAAGATTTATCTCCCAAGCTTCTCTGCTAAATTATATTACAACAGGATGTTTGAAAATGAATGGACATAGGATCTTCTTGGGGGATAGACTAGTTTGAATTTGATTGGACCATGTTTGTGGGTGCCAAGCTAACCACAGCCCATTTAACCCCCGTACAATGTTCTCATTTTGGGCCAGCAAGTTGGGCTGAAAGTTGCTAAAACTCACCTGTGTGAGTTCATTCGACGTAATGCTAAAAGTTCTTTACGTGTCATTTTTGTGTCAATCCAAAAATTAAGTGGCTTTAAAAATTATTATTGAATTTGTGATTGATCACTATTGAATTCTGATCAAATGACGATTTAAGAGCAACTTCATTTTTAGAGGGACACAAGAGTGACAAATGAGAGATTTTTAGAATTACTTGAATTAATATCAATCGTCCCTAATGGGTAACTCAATCAGCTGGAGACCACACCTCATGAAGCGGATGTCACTAGTTCGAATCCCCCCTCCCTCTCTTGTGTGGACATGCCAAAAAAGAAAAAGAAAAAAGAGTTGATATCAGACACATACAAATAGAAAGGATAATATAATGTTTGGGCTAATAAATTTTTCTCATAAATTGATGTGGCAGTTCTGCTGTAATCAAATTTAATTATTGAGTTGCGTTAAGAGTATTACAATTTTTACTATAAAATCGTTTACAAATTGACGTGGTCATCTTGATGAAATAATTAAGTAAAAAATATGGTCAATCATACATTTTTACTTATTTTCTTAACTATGGATTTTCATATCAGTTTGTAAAATGACTTTCAAGTACTCTTAGCATTTTATTTATTTTTTTATTGTTTAGTGAATGACGTGGTAAGTGTTACGTAGACTTAGAGCTTGTTTGGAATTTCATTGTAAAATAGAGCTTTTAAAGTTAAAAAATAGTTTTTTAGGGGAAAAAAAATTCATCTCAAGATTTTTTCTCAAAAGTGTGTTTTTGCCATTATTCGAGTAAGAAAATAACGAAGTACAGAGTTTTTTACTGGATAGACCAATTTTTTGTTTTGAACATGAGTGACTTCTAGAATTACTCCATAATTTATGTTTGTAAAAAAAAAAAAAAAAAAAAAAAAAAAAAAAAAAAAAAAATCCTAATACAATCTCAAGAGTAATGCTATAAGTACTATTGTGTCATTCTTGTAATGATTTTAAAAGCCACCTCATTTTTTTAGGGATATAAAAGAGACACAATATAGACTTTTAGAATTACTTTGAACTCAAACATGCTCATCGTTTATGAAAAATAACTTTAAAAAAAATAAGGGGCAAAAAATTCCATACCGTTTGTAAATAAGACGGAATAGCCTCAAACGATAGTGGTCCAATGGAAATTGGAAACGATGTCGTAAGAAGAGCAGCAGTTAACGATAGTGAAGACGATATCGCATACTGTACAACGAACTAGGTGTGAAAATCATGAATAATTATGGAAGTCATTTTGTTGTCACTCTAATAATGATGTAGCTTTTAAAATCACTACTTGATCAAAATTCAATAGTGATATGTGATCAATCACAAGCTTATGCTACGGTTGTTTCGGCGTAAATTTGTTTATAGAAAATGATTTCCGTTTGATCAAAAATACTTGGTAAATTTCAGAAAATGATTTACGCTTTTTAAAAATGTAAATCATTTTTTTCAGACGACAGGCGTATTCAACTTTCTTTTAAACGACACAGTCGACCTTCGCGTTCAAGCAGTCGACCACTGGGATATGGCCGGTGCCGAAATCCGACAACGTCCGGTCACTGTCGCTGGATTTCGGTTAGCCTATATTTTGGTGACCAAAATCGTCGGATTCCGTCCAGCTGGCCGGGATCTGGCTGGATTCTAACCAAAACATTCGGATTCTGGCCAAAACGGTTGGCTTCCAGCACAAATTGCCAGATTCCAGCCACCTTCGTGAGAATCTGCCCAACCCAAATTCCAATGGAACTGTCTGAATTTCGACATTTATCTTGAAATCTGGCACCAGTAAACGGAATTCGGCGAAAGTGGTTGGAATCCTACCGGTTGGTGACGGAATCTCATCATCGTTGATTTTTATATTATTTTACATTAATATTTCTATGTTGTGAATAAAAATTGATTTTTATAAATTAATATAATTGAATGAAAATATAAAAAATATTTGTGATTTTTCGTACGTACCAAACATCAGAAAATGTTTTCGACGAAAAACATTTTTCTGAAACTATTTTACTACGAAAATTATTTTATATCGAAATAAATAGTATATTAATAGTAATTTTAAAAGTTATATTATTTTTAAAATGATATAAGAATAACAAAAGTTCTGGCGTTACCCCAAGATTGCCTTCCTCGTGTTATATTAAATGTTTTTTTTCATTTAATTTGATAAGATTGTTATAGAATTTTCATCCAATTATCCCCTTAATATTTGGGCCACGTTTGGGAGGAGAACAGTCCTTCAAGCGTTACTCGAAAAATGATAAGCTCTTTGAGCTCTTTGATCTCTTTGAAGAACGAAGGAAGAGAAGCTGACCGCCGAATTCCGATCATCTTCTACTACAGGATCGATATTCAGCTCATCCACCAGGTTCTTTCTTTTATCTAACAATCCCTTTTCAACTTTTTTCGTTATTTTTTTTCTATATCCAAAGACTGAAAGATATATACACATATGTATTCATTTTCATTTGGGCCAAGGCAAAAGCGTATAGGCATGTGCTTCTCGGAATTCCTTTCTTTTTTTTCATTCAATTTTTTGTGTGGATGAAACTGTGTTGAAAATATCCTCTTGTGGGTGATTAATAATTTCTCTGATTCTAAGGGTTCTTTTAATTGAATAATTTCTCAAAGGGTGCTTATGGCACATTGAAGTATAAGACCCAGATGGTGGAACTCAAGGGGTTGGCTCAAGTGGTAAGCGTTTTGGTCTTTGTGGTAGTTCAGGTCTAGGGTTCGAATCCCTTTAGGTGCAAACAATTACCTTCGGCCGGCCTGCCGGCGAAGTTAAAGTATTACCCGTAGAGGAGGTGCTTTACATGGGTCCGAAGTTTACTGACAAGGGTGGGTAGACGAAGTAACCCTATCTTGGATTAGTTCCTCCGCTCCTCATCATAAAAAAGAACCAAAAAAAAAAAAGAAAAAAGAAAAAAAAAGACCCAGATGGAGTCTTTGGTAGTTAGCGTTGTTCAGATCAGCGCTGATGTCTTTCTTTGCTTTGAACTCTTTTAACTTGGATTTTAGATGTTAGTTTTTGTTTCATTCCTGTGATGTTTAAAGGTCAGGACTTTGTGCCTTGTAGCTGTCTTTATAAAATAAGCATCTTAAGCTGAAGATAGATATTGCAAAGGGTGAAATTTCCTCATTGGAGGTGCCCAGATTTCATAGATGACTTGGAATCTTTTTCTCTAGTTTTCTGAAAGGATAAACATTGATAGGTATGTTTAAATTTGGATTCGCAGACTCTCTGAAGTTGTAACTCAGCATCGGAGTTAGACGACACATTCAACACAAGAAAAGCGTCGTTATAACAAGGTACACACAACATCTTAAGTCTGCTGTCGTTGGATGGTATCTATCAAGTATAGAAGTGGGAAGTTGACAATTGTGAATGAAACATGTGGTCGATGTTAAAGTGTCCCACATTGCTAAGATTTTCTTCACCTAGACACTTTATAAGCCATGGTGTCTCATTCTCTCTCAAGGCGTCTTTTGAGAGTGTTAATGGGTCCATGAACTTTTCACATGGTATCAGAGCCAAAGGTCATGAGTTTGAACCTTGACTCTATCATTTACCTCCTATTTCAAGTAAATATTTCATGTGTTGGGCCTCAACTATTAAAATGAAGTCTGAGTCCACACGTGAGGGGGGTGTTAAAGTATTGATTAAGTGATTAAATTTACCTCTTCCTATCAACTTAAGTTATTGGGAAAAGTAGTGATTTAACAGTCGACATAAGATGACTTGCAAGTTCCACTGTGCTTGCTTTAGGTGTTTTCATTAGCATATGTGTACCTCAATTGGAAAAGAAGGGTGTGTTTCCTTCATAAAGTCTGGAGTCTGGACGGCACATGAGAAATAAACATAAACATGATTTTTTTTTACATCTATGTAATCATGTTCCTTGAAAATGAATTTTTAAACCGCTAGTGGCCTGCCACCTGTGGTTCACTACCTCATGAAGGTTACATGCCCTTCTAAATGTAAGTAAGTTGATGGTAGAAGTGTCACTTAGCAATATTGTTACTTCACTTATGAGTATTTAAGGAAATAAATTTCAAGATTTTGTGATTTGCTTCTGAGAACAAAAAGTTTTGATTCTAACAGGAACATTGTGGAACTTGTAAGAGCCATGCTTGACTGTTTACAATGTTTTTTTCTTTTCTTTCTTTCTTTCTTTTTTGGACTTTATTTCTTCTGGAGGGTATTCCCCCGTATTTGGAATTCATGAATGATTGAAAAATGTCTTTGAGAGGGATGGAACTTCCATAGATATTATTACCACTCAGTGGTCTGTAATTCAAGCTATGGTGCTGAACTTAAAGATATATATAATAAGTTCAGAACTCTCTGGGAGAATAGTCCTTTTTTCTTTCATGTTTTCTGAGATCCAAGTGGGACTGTTTCTTATCGACTGTGATTACTTTCACAGGTTATAAAATCTGGCCTAACAGAATTGAGGGACCCAAGGTATAAGATTTCACCTTTTCCACAGAAAATACGTCCAGTTCAGGGAACCCCAATACAAATTTTCAAAGGTTACCATTTCTATGCAGAATCTTGTTCAGTGCAGAATATAAACTTGTGTTCTGTTTTGCTATAATATGGCCTGAGGATGATTTGTGAAGAAAAACCTGGCATGGCATCTATATACTCGGTTGATTCTAGAACTAGTTGCTCCCCGCTTGAATTTCATTGTGCAACCATTAAGACAGCCAGCAAATGTCAGCGTATTATCGTTCATACTGTTACTCTGTCCTCTCCTTCTCCTGTAATCTCTTGCGTAGAGAGTTTACCTCAAGGTGCACATGTTTCACATATTCCAGTGGGTGATTCAGAGCATGGAGACTCAAAGTCAAATACTGAGTCAACCACATCTCAGGTCTTGCGAGATGTACATATAGTAAGAACACATGAACTGCGCCATTTCTTTTTAAAATTCTTTGTTGTTTTTATTTTTTGGCATCACTGTATTCTTTTTTTACAAAAATCATGTTACTAAACCCTTGCTTCGTAGCTTCCTGAAAAATATCTTCATATTTGGTTTTCAAACTCCATGTGTTACTTTAAGCGCATGCCTACTTTATGGTTATATGCCATTGACTTAAAAAATAGATGGCTAATACATCAGTGTTATATTCATTCTTAGTCAACACGGTTGATGGAGGATTTTCTTGAGCTTGCTAAAGAAAACACAGACAAGGATCTGGAAACCTGTGGAATTCTTGGCGCCTTTCTTGTAAGATTAATGCTTTCTCTCTACATTCTAGAGCCTGAATATATTGTTATCCTGCAACTCCAGCATGATTGGCCCAATTATGTTTAGCAAGTTTTATCCATTAATATGGGATAATGGGGATTGATTTGAGGAGCATGTTTGCTAACTTAAAGCTATTTATATGATTATTTCCTTCATGTGTCCAGGAAAGAGGAACATTTTTTGTAACCACTCTTATCATACCCAAACAGGAATCAACTTCCAGTTCTGTTAGTATTCAAGGCCTTTTTATTCCTCTTGATTGTTCTTTTCCATACTGTGTAATTCCATTACTGCTTGGTGCTGACTTAAATTCTGAATGACAGTGTCAGGCTATAAACGAGGAGGAAGCTTTTGCCATTCAAAATGAGAGATCTCTTCTTCCTGTGGGTTGGATCCATGTATGCACGTCCATTCATGTTTTTCTTTGTATCATTCCTTCTCTTGTTCGGATATTCTTGTGTTCTAATGCACTGTCAACTAGAAGTGCTTGAACATTTTTAAGTCTTGGTATCAATAACACTATAAAGTTTGTCAAGATTGTCTATTTTTGGATATAGTTTATACATACTATTATTTTACGGATGTCTATGTTCATTTTTGCTGCTTTCACATCAACCAGAATGCTTTTGACGTCTTTTATAATTATCAGTTATTTCTCCTGCTTATGCTTCATGTTTGATCAGCAAGCTTCTTTGTTTTTTGTTTTTTCACTATATTTAGATATCCAGCTCATTCTGGATGGGAGTTGGCAGTATTTGTTCACTGTTGCCTAATCTTTTATATTCATTTTCAGACACATCCTTCCCAAAGTTGTTTCATGTCATCAGTAGATTTGCACACTCAGTATTCGTATCAGGTAATTGAGTCACTTAAGTGTGGGTTCCCTTTGTCATTAATTGAGGAATTACATTCATTTATTTCTGTTATTTGATTTGAGTGCCCAAATCAGATGTATTGTGAATTAAACTTTTGAATGTCACATCTGTTGCAAAACGTTTTACCTAGAATATATTTTGATGGGGGGGTTGGTCTCCAATAGGTAATAGGGCTCTCTACACCAAGGTTGGTGGCGCCATTGTACTGTTTCATGTGGTGAGCAGATGTCAGGATCAGAATAAACAACAATAAGATTGGTGTTATTATACATGTGATACATGTTTTTTTTTTTCGGTTTTCTTCTCCTGACAAAATGGTGAAAGGTTATCTTGATCTTTTGGGCAGCAAATTGGCATAAACTCTTGCTTAGTTATTTCCAAAGAGTTCTAGTTGGCATTTACTCCCTCCATAAGGATGGTTTGTAGGGTGTGGATAATGGCTCAAGATCCACATATTGCTTGTGTAACTTGCCAATCAGATCAATAAATAAACCCCTACCTAGTTATAATGATTAGGAAGGACTATGGTGAGACAGTATACTTCAAAAAACATAGATTAACCACAAAATTTTAATGTTTCTAGTCTATCAGCTTTTATTCAAAATTTGCTGAGGTAGCTTTAGCTTTGGGTACTTCAATTTGATTCAAAAATACTATGGCCTTCTTTTATTGTCTATTTCCCCATACTTTCAACTAGTTTTAGTAGTATTACTTGCAAAGACTGGGAATATACATGGAATAGTATGTTCTGGTTCCCAATTCGCTAATGGGAAGACCAACTTGAAATGATGCTTCTTCTTCTTCTTTTTCAGGTAATGGTACCTGAGGCTTTTGCCATTGTTATGGCTCCAACTGATACATCAAGGTGTGTAGCTCTTACATTATAGTTTAACTGTCACCAACTTGGGGTGGAGGGACTAACAATTCTTGTTATATTAGAAACGAAATTGGCGGTGCTATTTTGTAGTTCACATTTAGTATAAGTTTAATTGTAAAATATGTAAATAAATAATACTGCTTAAGAAATGCAAAGTAAAGAGACACTTGGTCAGGATCCTTAGTTTCATCTTTTGAGAGCTGATAAAGAGTAAATTTATGTGGATAAATAATGCTATTCAGAAACTTACGAAAGGAATTTCCTACAGGAGCTATGGAATATTTCGGGTATCTGACCCTGGTGGAATGAGTGTTCTAAAAGAGTGCCAAGAGAATGGATTTCACCCTCACGAAGAACTAGCTGATGGGAGTCCCATTTATGAGCATTGCTCTTATGTCTATAAAAATTCAAATCTGAGGTTTGAAATCTTTGACTTGCGTTGATATGCTTACATCCAGAAATACTGGTCTGTATGTATTGTGCATTGTTGACAGGTTTGTAGGTATTAGTAGACAGGGTGGTGACCTGAGTTGCTCCTTGCAACAGAGCTTGGCTGATATGTACAAATGTGACACGAATAATGCCTTCCTGTTAAGTGTGTGTGCATATTTAGTGGGAATATGTAAATAACAGTTGCTACTTGCTAACAATAATGAAAAGAACAGATGAGTTGCACTTTTTTTTTTTTTTTTTTTGTTATATCCCTGTCACTGCATTAGATTCTGCCTTGTAATAAGGTTTTCAAGGAACAAAAACTATTAAATAGATTTTTTTTTTTAAGGACGGTTTTTCTCTAACCGAGTCTATTAAGCTAACATGTTTTCAAAATGTGTGGGGTTTCCCTCAATGTTGTTTTAAAAATGCATGTGAGAGTGACTTGCATATTGGATACATGTCAGCTTCATAGACCAGGTTGGAAGAAAACTTTGTTCTTATTTTAATGCTTGCTTTTGAGTTTCCATATGTTGTCTCTGACTCTCTATAGATGGGAAAAAACATAGACTGACTTGGTTTGGGTATATGAGTTGCAATTAGTTTTTTATGCTAGTTAAGCTAATGTGAGAAATGAAGAAATATCCCATGTGCATCTACACTGCCTCCTATGGAACTGAATCCTCTCCTGTTCAAATGAACTGGTTCTTTTAAAAAAATTTCTATTTTTTAAGGAAACATTTTCTCTCCAATGGTTAATTAGGAGCTTAAATGGGAATGGTAGAAGTTTGGAGAGAATGGGCCGAGCTGTGGGGTTTGGTTGGGGCCCAGGAACTGCTACAGAGCTACGTACATGTAGTAAGGCTGCAAGAAATTTCCCAAAAGCAGAAAGCAAGTGGACCCCACTCCATCCAAAAAAAAAAACAAGCTCTGAAAAGTTTCCTCCTCCACGCGGAAACTTCCCGGCCACCACAGTTCTTTTTGTCTGAGCAACTTCTCACCAAGTTCGTCTTTCTCACTTCCACCTCCTAATTCAATTTAAAAATAATAATTTTAAAATGTACTATTTAGAGACATAATTTTTATTTTATTATTATTATTATTATTATTTTTTTAATATAAAGTTGATTTTATAAGAAAATAACGTGAATTTCCATGATGTTTCTTTTCTTTCATTATTCATCAGCTCCCTCTTCACGTGCCATTATTAATGCAAGGCCTGTCCTTGCAAAAGAGAGAGTAAAATCATAAAAGATGACCAATAATTGAGGTCCCCAACATTAATGGCTCCACTTGGAATTCGTCTGCCATCAATGGGCAATACCTAAAATTGATGAATAGGATTGTGAATTTCTTATACCCAAATAGCGAGTTAAGTTGAGAGATTTAACTCTATTTAATTAAATAATAAAATCATATACCAAATAAACATCCTACAAATACATCACACAATTAAAGTGACAAAGACAAAGATTTAGTAGTCATTGTATATATATATATATATATATTTTGTAACAACCGTTGATCTACTGAGTTTTGGACTTTATTTCTATCAGCTTTTGTAAAATATTTGTGTTAAGAGTTGATTTGTATATTAGAAACATTATTCTCGGCACGTGAAGCCAATGTATTATTATTATTATTATTTTAGATGAATTTAAAAATGCACAGGAAGATTGTAGCACAGGAGAGAATTCAATAAGCCTACTTCCTCAATAACAAAAATATAGTTGCAATTATAACTGATAATATTCACGTTAACATGAATATTAAATACTAGATGCAGAGCTGAGAATTCGAAAACCCCTACAAATACGGAATACTTCTACTCCGCTTGTATTTACATAAATTAATTAATTATTCAACAAATGAGACCCAACAAATCCCAAAAAATTAATTAATAAAAATTAGCATCGCGCTTAATTAGAAGGGATGCACATTCCTGCTTAACCCGTTCACATTCGTGAAAAATCCAACCCTGTACGGCAAATAAGATTTCCGCTTATCTCCCTCCCTCTTCGCCCTGTTATTCACGTAGTGCGCTTCGTGCACTGACGACGCCGTTTTAGCACCCCTCACTACCCTCTTCACCTCCACTTTTTCCACCTTCTCCTTCTTCTCAACGACGTCGCTTTTCTTAGCCTCCGTCGTTGGTTCGCTGCTTGGCTTTGCGCTCGCCGACGAATGGCTCAGGAACACGAAGGCATCGCGGCCGTCGCTGTTGCTCCGTCGAACCAAGTCCCGGAACCTCCAGATCTTCGAAAACCCCGTGGAGTTGCTCTTCTTGCTGAGCTCCGCCTTGCCGGACCACTCGCAGAACGGCCCGGAGGGGGCTCCCACCAGCTCGTCTGACTCCGAGGTCGTCGACGACGACGGAGTATCGCGCTCCTCGACGAAGAAATTCCTTAGCGGCGGTCGGTTAGCCGAGGAAGAATCCTCCTCAGGCTTCGAATCACCGTCGTAAGCGTCGGCGAGAAGGAGATCTCGGTTGAAGAGCGGGAATATCGGCCGGATCTGGCCGTCAGCGAATGCGTCGTCCGCAGAAATCGGCGACCCGTCGGGATTCACGCAAGCAAACGAGAACTCGTCGTCATCGTCATCGTATTCCCCTTCCTCTTTGCCGTTTTCACCTCCATCTACTAGTTTCTCATCCAAAGCTTCGATTTTGGAGGCTTCTTTGTTTTCCATATCCCCAGACTCGCAACCAAAAGCCTCGAGTTTGAGCTTTGCGCCGAAATCTTCGCTAACTTTATCCGCGACTTCTGTATATCCTCTCGCAGGTGGATAGAGATTAAAGGCCGGAGAGAGTGCTAACACCGAACCCGCTTGCATTTTTTTAAAATTCTTTTCCAAATACTTCAATGAATGAGGCAAGGAAGGCGGAGGAGGGTATATATAGCCTATTTTGAATCCGCTGGTGTTTAAATAAGGTGGTTGGTGTTTGAGGGAGACAAATACGAAGTTGTTAAGCTTGAACGGGAAGAAACAAATTATTAATTCACGTTAACAAAGACAAGAAAGCGAGTAGCGATAGCGCGTAAAAGCGGGCCCCGCCCCAGGTATTGGCGGGCGGTCCGAAATATCGGTGAGCGTGTGAGGTATTTTTACTATTTACGTCTCTGGCCTTCCCATTTTGACGGTTGCTGTGGGAGTCTATCTGTCTATGGACCCTCTGTTGCTTGGCTCACAAGGACCACGTGTCCGCATACACGCGGATTTGCCCACGTGTTTCTTTGTAGGTTCTGGAAGGACTTTTGTTTGGGAGTCAAGGGTCAGAAAGGAGGATCGTGAATCCTATTGTCACTGATGTCGTTAACGGATCAGATTCCAGAGATGGGGCCTGGGGGGTGTAATTACTCATGACTCATGGATGATGTAAGAGCTATGCTAACGTAACGGGGCCTGCGAGTTTGTGAATTGTGACATTTGGTGGGTAATGCGGGGGTGTTTGGTAAGCTTCAAAACATTCCCTATTTCCCTTCATATATATTTTTCTTTTTCAAAAAAATCCGCTTCAAAATATTTTAACTTTTTTTCGTTTTTTATATCACATTAATAATTTTTTATTATTATTTAAATAAAAAAAATCACTACAAAACAATTTATTTTTTTTCATAAAAATTATTTTTATTTTATATCACATCAATCATTTCAACTCAACAATTTTTTCCAAACACATGGCTGTAATTTTGGCCCCGTTTGACAATCTTCTCCCCCTCTCCCTTCTCTTGTTTTTACTTCTCTAAAAAAAAATCAATTTTAAAATATTATTAACTTTTTTTATTTTTTATATCACATCAACATTTTTTTTATTATTTAATTTTTTTTAAAAAAAAAACTTACTCCAATATAATTTTATTTTATTTTATTTATTTATTTATTTTAACATTTTCATATAAATTCTTCTAATTTATTTATTTATTTTTTTCTTTTTTTACATATCTACACAAGAGGGGATGGAGGATTCGAACTATTAACCTCCGTTTTATGAGGCGTGGTCCTCAGCCGATTGAGCTACCACTTATAGTCCAACTTTATGTCACATTAAGGGTTAAAAATACACTTCTGGTCCCTAAGTTTTGAAAATTTTATTTTTTAGTACCTGAGTTTCAATTTGCATCATAGATGGTATCCTTTATAGTCCAACTTTATATCACATTAAGGGTTAAATACAATTTTGTTCCCTAAGTTTTGAAAATTTTATTTTTTAGTACCTGAGTTTCAATTTGCATCATAAATGGTACCTCAATCAAGTTTTTCGTCCAAAAACTAACAGCCCTCCAGGTGTCAACCCATTAGGGTTGACACGTGTTTTAATATAAAAAAATCTTTAAAAATTAATTAAAATATTAAAAACTTAAAAAAAATTGAAAAAAAAAAAAGAAAAAGAAAAAAAGAGGGGTGGCTGCCAAGACCCTCTTAACCGGTTTGGGGTGACCGAGCCACCCCATGGCAGAAAAAAAAAATAATAATAAAAAGAAATAAAAATTGTCAAGGGTTTTTGGCTCTTGGGGGTGGCCATGAGGGTGGTTCGGCCACCCCCAAGCCGACCCTCTATAGGCAAACTTTCTTAAAAAAAAATTTGATGGGTTTTGACTTTTGGAGTGGTTCGACCACTTTTATGGGCAAACCCTTACATTAATTATATTTTTTATTTTTTTATACTAAAACATGTGTCAACCCTCCTGGTAGGCTGTTGAAAAACTTGATTAAGGTACTAATTTCATATTTTTTTAAAATAAAAATATTATCTGTAATGCGAATTGAAATTTAAAAATTAAAAAATAAAATTTTCAAATTAATTTGTAATACGAGTTGAAATTTAAAGAATAAAAAATAAAATTTTCAAAATTCAGAAAATTTTCAAAGCTCAGAGATCGAAAGTATGTTTAACCCTCACATTAATTACATTTTCCATATCTGTAGGTTGATTAGACACAATACAACCTAAACAGGACTAGGAGGAGAAACAAAGTACGTAAACCTCGTGATCATCTATTCTCAGTCTGTCACCGTCCCTTCCCACTTCTAGGGGGGATGGCTATATGGCCCATATCTAAGATCTTGGTTTCTTTTGAAAGGAAAAGGACCTATGTCACTGTTGTGTCGGGTTGTAGGAATATGGAGCGAGACTTATGTCTTTGAGATATGTTACATGCATATCATTTGTATATATTTTGTACATCTTTTTTTAAAATTAATTATTAGATCTGTAGGACTCATATGTGAATCTTTGTAAGACTTACAAATTCAATGATTGATTTAAAAAAGTGATATACAAAAATATACAAACTGTCTTTTGAAATAATGAAATATACTTGCTTCTTTTCTTCTTTTTCTTTATTTTTTTGAAAAAATGACTTTGAAATGTATATTATTGGTTCAGAATGTTTCAGATATTTTTATTCGTATCAAAATTGATGGACAAGGATTCAGACCCCTGCAATAATTTTTTTTTTTTAAAAAAAATGTCATACGAAAATAAAATTAGATTTAATTTTTATTTCAAAATCAATTGAAAGCTTTTTGAGTTTTAAAGAAATGTTATAATATATAATATATTTTAATATTATTCTTGATTTTTTTTTTATTTTTTATAAAAGATTTATCATAATTGTTTGTCTGTGATTTGATAAATTTTTTAGCTCACCTAATTTATCTAGTGGTGAAAGTAACTCTCTAACCATTCCAATTGTTTTATATTGTATTTTCTCTTTCTGTTTGCTTTCTAAACATTGAGAATCATTCGCATTCATTGTAGCTTGTCGTAAGAGATGATGTCATAGAACCTCCTTTGCTTATTTGATTATCATAATTATTAATTAAGGGATGATGCAATTAGATAAATAGACTAAATTAGTTGACTCATCGACATATATTAATTCTATGTTTACACCCTGAATTTGCGTACTTTTCTGAAATTCCTTAATTATGGATTAAGGATCGCAATTATTTGGTGATCAAGCCATAAACTAAAGACTTCAATTCAAACAATATATGGAGCACAAATCCAAGTCAATTTTTCAGGAAGGGAGACTTTTTGTAGAACCAACTCCGTTGACAAATCTAATAGTTACGGTCTCGTATGCCCTGCCATCTTCGAAGAAACCCGGTCACGCTTTCGTTCTACGACCAAATTGGGCAAGTAATAGCAGTCCCTTTGACCGCCATTGATGACCGAAGAAGAACATTCCAAATCCATGGAAGTGAGGGGGCCGGGGCGGTCAAAATCACGATTCACCCGTGTTCATAAACAAAGGCAAATAAGACCCTTTCATGCACGTTCTCCCCAAGACTTGCTGCGAAAGAGTTGTTTAATTTAATTACAACTAGCAATTTTCCAATATTCATCCTTAGTGGTAGACTGGGATTAAAATATTTTATAATTCGTTGTTCGAATTGCATGGGCAATCACCATGGAGATCCTTATCCGAAGCAGTGAGCTTACATCATTGTAATTGTACCACTTTCTATAATAGTTTTTTTTTTTTTATTTTTTTGGCTTTGGCTTTTCTGTTCGTATGAGTATAAAGGGGAGACTTTACTCTAACTTTCTGAATTGTTGTTTATTTTGCAATTACTTTTATAAACTTAAAAAACTTTCAATTTAGTATATCAATTTTTTAAATTTTATAATTTCATTAAGATTTTCTATTAAATCTAGCCAAATTTTTTAAAATACATATGTTTTTTTAAAATATTTATATAAAAAAAATTTCAAATATTCAAGTGTGAGTATTTTTACAAATTTCATTAAATTATGATCAACTCCTAAATCCTTACAATTTTTTTTTTCTTAAAAAAAGAATGGTATTTTTATGCTAGGATTTAACGAAAATCCTAATAGATAAGTGAAATTGAAAAATTTTGAAAAATGAATACATTAAATTGAGAATTTTTAAGTTTATAAGGATAATTGCAAAAAATGCGACAATTTAAAAGAATTAAGTGAAATTTCTCTAAATATTAGTAAATAACTCAAAATTTAAAATACTTAAAAACTACATTTAATTTTATGTCACATCACAAATAAAAAAAAAAAAAATACGCCGTAAATTTTTCCTAACCAAACGAGCTCAATATATGAACTAGTGGATGATGGAATAAGATCATTTCCATTTCAAATGAAAAATGGATGCTATCTATTTTATTGTCAGGATTTAAAGTTTAAAAAACATATTAATATTTTTATTTTTATTTTTTATATAGATACGTTACAAATAAACAACAACTAATGATTTAAAAGGGGAGCAACAGTGCTCGTAGGATTAGTGCCACTGACAAAAGGAACATGAGGTAGATAAAAACTGGAGGAAGTGGGAATGCAGCTAGAATTAAATCTAGCTACGGCCCAATATACCACATAATAAGCACCAAAATTTATACTTTTATTGATATACAACATTAAATACACAATTTTAAATCTTAAAATTTCATTTAAAATAGATACTATCAAATGCATCGACTTGTGGATGATGCCTTATCTTAGAAGTGACAAATGTGTACTAAATAATATCTTATCAAGAAACTGAGAGTGCCCCCCCGTTTCTTGTCAAGATGATGAAAGTCAAAGTTTGTTATGAGAATCCGAAAGAAACGACCGCCCCGATACAATGAGATCCGGTGCATTCAATGAAGGGGGCCCCTTGCCCTTATCCCTTACGGAAAAACGACGATTTTTATTTTTTTAAAATTATTATATTGTTAGGAAGCCGCCAGTCGGGGAGTAAATAACGCCCCTCTCACTCCCGTAACTGCCGAGTGGCATCGTCCTCTATATAGGATGTGACACTTTATCAATAGTACCAAAACATTTTCGTCTCACTTTAATTCTTGATTTATTATTTTTGGTGGTTTCCTTCTGATTTTTTTTTTTTTTTTTTTTTTTTTTTTTTTTTTTTTTTTTTTTTAAAAAAAAAACACAACAACAAGAGAGTCTGTGCAACCTAAAATTGAAACTAAGAACAAAAATACGTGGGGACAATACTTTCAAAGATGCGGATTCTTTAGCTCGAGGCACGGATGCTACAAAACTGGGGTCACCATTAAAGGTGATTTCATAAGTATATTAAGTCACAATGACCAAAATACCAAAACAACAAAAGTAAACAAAAAGAGAAGGAGACAAAACATAAAACAAAAACTAACAACAACTGCAGAGAATTGGGTGGATGACCGATGAGGGGTGGGAGCCGTCCTGAGAGGCGCGTGAGAAACACGCGCCGTCCAAAAACAGCCTCTCGGCAGTGAAAATCCCCAGTTTGATTGGGTCACTTTAGACAATCGGAGCTATTTTGTTGTCCAGAATGGGCCCATTTTGTTTGGGGAGTTGAGACCGCATCATTGGGAGCTTAGACAAGAAATAAAAGAGAGAGCTCGTCGTTGGAACTGGACGGGGTTAATTGAAAGCTTGAATAAATTAAGGGAACTTCGGAGGCCTATCAAGTGATTGGGCTTTGCCTGAGACCACCGTCTGGTTTCCGCTCAAGATTGGCCTAATCTTTGTCTAAGCTTTTTGGGGTATGCATGCAAGTAAACAACCAAATACTACTGGCGATTCCCACCACGCCACACTTAACTGCAGGCCTCATGGTACACAGCCCAGGGGATACGGATCTTCTCCGGTTCAAATAAACGAGAGAGTATTCGGTCTTTGTAAAATTAATGGTATAATTATCATTTTACATTTTGTTAGACAATTTTATTCTTACTTTTATAAGAACTGTAGGTGGGTGTCTGCCAATTCGCATGAAGTACGGGTGAATTTGTAGCCTCTAATACTGAGTGGATGGATATCATATTTGATATGTAGAGGGATATATATATATAGCAGAATATGGATAGACAATATCTGTCTCCGCCTACCTATATATAACAAACATCATTTTGGGATTTAATCACAAAATGATATCATTTCGTTTAGGGAAAGCAATAGAAAATGAAAACCTAATGCCTAATTTTCTTTCTCCCCCTCTTTTTATAGCCGTAGCTAGCTCCCCTTCATATCTCTCTCTCTCTAGCTAAAAAGAAGCTAAAAAAAAAACCTCAAAAAAAAGTCCAAAATGAAAAGTAAATGTCTTAGGTGGTTAATACAAAATAAAAATAAAAATAAAAATGCTTGTGTGAGGTTACACTACAAAAATACTGACAATTGGACGCGTGTCTACAGTACCGGTTACTGTAGATACGCGTCTAATTTGACACGTGTCTTATGAGACACGTGTCTAATTGTACAGCCGCCACAATTGGACGCGTGTATGTAATACACGTGTCCAATTGGACACGCGTATTAAATACACGCGTCCAATTTGACACGTGTATTTAATACGCGTGTGGACACGCGTATTAAATACACGTGTCAAACTGTTATTTTTTTAAATATAATTTTTTTTTTATTAAATAGAATTTCAACAATTGGACACGCGTATTTAATACGCGTGTCCAATTGGACGCGTGTATTAAATACACGTGTCCAATTAGACACGTGTATTAAATACGCGTGTCCAATTAGACACGTGTATTAAATACACGTGTCAAAATGTTATTTTTTTTCAAATATAATTTTTTTTTTAATTAAATAGAATTTTAACAATTGGGGACGTGTATTTAAATACACGTCCCGGAATGGTGTAGGTAGGCGCGCGGGAGTTATCCCGCGCCCACCTGATGAGCATTCAAAAAGAATTTTTTTTTTTTTTTTTTTTTTTTTGTTTTATACAGTACTCTCTCTCTCTCTCTCTCTGCGCGCTCTCACCTCTCTCTCTCGCCTCTCTGTCTCTGTCTCTGGCGGGGTCACGCCGGAGGGCCGGCTGGGTCGCGGTTCTGGTATCCTCTCCTCACGGGTTTCGCTGGAAGATCACTGGAGCCGCCGGAAGTCAGTCGGGTTCCGTCGGACTGCAGCGTACCTGCTGGGTGGTTTCACTCGGAGGCAGTTCTGTAGGGCCCGGAACGGCTTTGCGCCGTTCCTGGAGTGGAACTCGGCGAGGTGGGGGCAGGGCTGGGTTCCCCTGAGCTCACCGAGCCGATCAGCCCTCCCTCTCACGCAGGTTCACAGCCACTCCAACCCACTCTCGATCTCTCACTCTCTCGCTCTCTGTCTCTCGCTCTCTGTCACTCTCTCTGTCTCTGTCTCTCGCTCTCTCTCACTCTCTCGCTCTCTGTCTCTCGCTCTCTCGCCTCTCTGTCTCTGTCTCTCGCTCTCTCTCACTCTCTCGCTCTCTGTCTCTCGCTCTCCGTACGTCAACACTGTCTCTCGCTCTATCTCTCTCTCTCTCGCCCTCTCTGTCTCTCGCTCTCTCTCTCTCTCTCGTCAATACCGGACCACCGGCCAGTTCTAAGTGGACGACCACCGGCCAGTTCTAAGTGAACCAGTTTCGAAACTGGTTCTGCATGTGTTTCGAATTCGTATAGCAATATTCAATATTTTTGATTTTAGCAATATTTTAAATAACAATTTTCTTTTAAATAGCAATATTTTAAATAGCAATATTTTAGCAATATTTTAAAATAACAAGTTTCGAAACTGGTTCTGCATGTGTCAATTTTCTTTTTTTTTAAAGCAATACATTTAGCCACGTGTATGTATACACGTGGCTAACAATTTAGAATTTTTTTTTTTTTTAAAAAAAAAGCAATTTGACACGTGTATTAGAATACACGTGTCAAACCGTTTTGACACGAGTATTTTCATACACGTGTCAAATTGTGCAGTTCGTGACATGCACATTTGACACGCGTATCACGCGTGTCAAAATGCACGTGTCTAACTGTTTGACACGTGTACGACACTGTACACGTGTCAAACTGCACGTGGCTATTTGCATGCATTTTTGTAGTGTTATGGGTGGATTCCTCTTGCTTTGGATGGGCGGACGGTTACTAAAATTTGCTCTAGTCTTTGAGGCCAAATAATATTATCGGAAAACTTTAGTTAACCCCATAAACTACCACATCTATTGTAATATTCCTTCCAAATTCAAAAATTTGCAAAGTGGGTGTCCTATGTATCAGGCCTTTACAACTAACCCAATCGTTATAATTTTGAGTTAAATCTTAACAAAAAAAAAAAAAGAAAAAAGAGTAAAAATATCCAAAATACTCCAGTTTTATAAAATAAAAAATTGAAAAAAAAGAAAAAAAAGAAAAAAAAACACCCACATCAACGCCGTGACTGTGGGTCATATGTTTTTCAATTTTTTTTTTTAAAAAAATTTGGATTTTAGTTGTTTAATTTTAATTTTTTAATTAAGGGTATATTTATATTTTTATTAATTTTACAGGAATAAGAGACATTTTATTTGTTACTCTTTTGAGTTAAAGAAAAATCCTAACAGTAAGGAGTGATTGAAAGGGGCTCATACATCAGATACATATATTGTAAATTTTTTAATTTTGTGGGGACATTACAAAATGTGTGGCAGTTTGGGATGAGTAAATGAAGTTTTCTGTGATATTATTAGGACAAAAAAAAAACACACACACACACACACACAATTTTCTAGAGACATTATTCAAAATTGTTATACATGTATCTAGTATCTATTGTAAGTTAGATCATAAGAGTGTTTGTAGTAAAGTCGTCAAACAGTTGAAATCACCAAAATCAGCTGATCTTTCACAAAAACACGCATGCATCAAGCTCTCTACTGCTACAGTAAATCAGCCGATTGTCAGAACGCCTCGTCTCTTCAGCGGAGTGGATTTCGTTTGTCTCTTATTATTTTTTGTTTTTTATTCTATTTTCGCGGGTTCGACGAACCAACTGCCTTTGTCTCTTTCCGGTCGTCGAGGAAGCCAGGGTCGACAGAGGAGAAGTCGGTCGTCGAGGGTTCGGTGGATCTTGGCTTGGGTCTGCCATAGGAGAAGCCGGAGAATGGGTTGGGTCCGGAGATAGGCGCAACGGCGTGGCCGGGTGTTACAAGTGCGGCGATCTGAGGCTAGGGATTAGGGTTTCAATGGATTTAGAAGTAGAGAATGTCTTCTTCAGCCGATCTTTCAATTTCTCAGGTCGGCGAAGGTAGAGAAGAAGTCGGCCGTCAAGGAAGAGCTAGCCGTCGAGATCTTGCCGATCGTTATCAGGAAGCCGATGTCGAAGGTAGGGTCTAGAGAAGGAGAACGGGTTGGGTCCGGTGGGGGTCGGTTGAAAAGTGGTTATTTAAATTGTAATAAAAAATAATATTTATTTGAAGTAGAAAATATTTCGGGAGTTTGTTATTTAGAGCTTTTGAAAACTAGGTAGCTAAATTAATGAAAGTGATATTTTTGGTCAAAATTTGCTGAAATTTTGACAACTTCACTACAAATGCTCTAAGCTTCTACCTTTTCTAGGAGGAAAAGTATCATTAGATTATTAAACCAATGTTATAAGGATTGCAAGTTGAAACTTGCTCAATTTATATATATATATATATATAATGGAAATTTAGCCTGTGGGATTAAACTAATGGTAATGGTTATAAAAATTGAAAGAAAAAAAAAAAGAAACAAGCTCCACTAGTTGGAAAAAAAAAAAAAAAAAAACAACATAACTATTTATTATGTTCTTTGGAAAATGTTTGGAGCACTACTATTTTTACTACAACTTCTTTACAAATTAACATGAAAGTTCATGTGACATTGCCATATGAGCCACAATTAAATTTAATTGTTTAGTGACTGATGTAGAAAGAAGTCTTGATAAAAGCAGTGGTTCAGGCGATCCCAACTTACAGTATGAGTGCATTCTAACTCCCGAAAACCTTATGCAAATCCCTCAATTCTTTAATGAGTAAATTTTGTTGGGGGCATAAATCTAACCAAGGTTGTGTTGCTGGGATGAGCTGGAAGCGTTTAGGGACTCCCAAACTTTGTGGAGGGATGGGCTTCAGGGACTTGGAGGTGTTTAACACTGCGTTGATTGCTAAATAAGGCTGAAGGCTTATTTCTTCTCCAGATTCTCTCTTGGCGCGAATTCTCAAAAAGAAGTATTATCCAAATGGGGCTTTCTTAGAGGCACGAGTGGGATACCGGCCTTCTTTTGCTTGGCAAAGCATCATTGGGGCGAAGCATATCTTGGAAAAGGGGGTGGGCTGGAGGGTGAGAGATGGAGCGAGAGTGAAGGTTTGGGGAGATGCCTGGCTGCGCCCCCCCCCCCCCCCCCCCCTCCTCTCATCCTCGGTTATTCCTTCCCCCAAGACAGGATTTTGACCCTGATAACCGGGTGGAGACTTTGATAGACTATGATACGGGATGGTGGAATTTGGACCTACTCCACAGCCTGTTTGATTCGGAGGATTCGGCACGCATTGGAAGTGTGATTAATAGTCCCCTTCGGCAGCCTGACAAATTGATTTGGAGAGCTACTCCTTCGGGGTTTTTCTCTGGTAAGAGTGCATATCATTTGGAGATGAAGAGGCTAGCCCAAGAAAATGGTGAGAGCTGGGGTGAGAATGGAGGTGGGGAGGTTTGGAAAGCTATCTGGTCTATGAAAGCTCCTCCTGTGCTCAAGTCTTTTTGCTGGAAGGTGTCAAATAACCTGCTTCCTAATATGGTGAATTTGCATAAGAAGCAGATAGCTCCCTAGCCCTTTGCGTCCCATCTGTAGCCATGAACCAGAAACAACATTTCATCGCCTTTGGAGATGTCCCTCAGCTGAAGCGGTATGGCAAGAATGCTCCAGAAGAATTCAAAAGCTCAACTGTGGAAGCACTGACGGAAGGGGCCTGCTCATTTTCCTGTTTGAGAAGCTGGACTCCGAAGATTTTTTGGAAGCATTTACAGTGGCAAGACTAATATGGCATCGACGGAATGATTTTGTTTTTGGGAGGGGATTCAACTCCCCCAACAAGGTGATTGCTGCTATGAGAGCATCTCATAGGTGGCTAGCATCAATGGGGGGCTTCAAGAGGAAATTAGTCCGGTTCCTCCTACAGGTGCAAACCATCAGTGGGGAAATGGAAGATCAATTGGGATGCAGCCATTAACAAGTCGACTATGAAGATGGTATTGGGGTGGTGATTCGGGATGAGGAGGGTAGTGTGGTAGATGCTAGTGCTCGTACAATTCCCTATATCCTAGACCCTTCATCGGCAGAGGCAGTGGGAGCTTGGGCTGCAGTTTTGTTGGGCAGAGATGTGGGGGGTACAACAATCATTCTGGAGGGTGATTCGATCACTGGAAATGGTGTTAGCATTGCGAAACGAGGATTCAGACAACCGGGTATATGGCCATCTACTACAGGACACTAGAGCTTGCTTCTCTTTCTTCACTTCTGTTGAAGTAGTGCATGTTAGGAGAGATGCTAACAAGGCAGCTCATGTACTGGCTCAATGTGCAATTTCCCAAATGCTAGACATAGTTTGGATAGAGGAGTGCCATTCTTTTATCCAGCACATTGTAACAGCGGAACAAGCCAATTAGTTTTGATGGAATATATTATATTTTCTCAAAAAAAAAAAAAAAAAAATTATAAAGAACTTGTAATAAAGTTGTAGTACCTTTAATAACACTCTATGTGGACATAATCCACGAAATCTATGAAAATTAGATAAAAGAAAAATCTTATAGTAATATAGTATTAAAAATCTTACAATAACTCATATTTTGTAATTAAGTGAATGCTATAAATTATACTATGGGATTCGTTACAAATACCTACCATCATCTTTTTTTTTTCTTTTTCTTTTTTTTCACCCTTAATAAATTAATTGTAACACAGTCATCATCGTCATCTCTCTCCGTAAGTCCTTTTATAGTTGTCTTTTTAACTAATTATTTAGTTATTATATGGTTAATATAAGTATTTCATACACACCTTTCGGTTGATAGTTCAATTTTTTTTTGTATTTAACTAATCGGGTGCGTAAACGGTGAAAAAAGAAAGAAAGAAAGTAAAAACAAACAATGAAAGAATGGCCTCACGAGGAAGAGAGACGACAGAAGAGAAATTAGAGACATTATTATTAAAATTGTGTGAAGTGTGACTTTTTAGACAACATATTGGGACATGTCAAATGGCACTTTCGCTTTGTGTTTTCGCCCCCTCCACGTACGCACGCTATAACTAAAAATTATAATTTTATTTTATATTTATCATTTAATACTGACGTGTCAGTTTTAATTATTTTTATTTTTTTAACAATGATGAATACAAAGGATGTTCATCATCGTTGGATTGTTGTGGTATAAAATTGTAGTTTATAACAATATTTTGAACAAAATAAGTTTCGTCGATTTATAGGAGCAGCGGAAGATACGTAAAAATAGAGGAAAAACACCATGGAAAATTTGGCGCAAAGGAAATTTCCAGCCAGTTCAAAGGATTACAAGTTGTACGAAGAGGTTGGTGAAGGTGGCAGTGCCACCGTGTACAGAGCACTCTGCATTCCGCTTAACGAGATCGTTGCCGTCAAAGTTTTCGATCTGGAGAAGTGCCAGAGTGACATGGTATGTGTCATGCGCTGTATTGCATGTAGAGCTCCGATCCGATCGATATTGGTTCATTGGATGTTGATGGTGTTTGTACTATATTTGTTTTTGGGATCGTTTGTACAGGACGCCATTCGTCAAGAAGTACAAACTATGAGCTTGATTGAGCATCCAAATCTTCTGAGACAATATTGCTCTTTCGCAACTGGCAGCAGCCTCTGGGTTGTGATGCCTTACATGGCCTGCGGATCATGTCGTTACATTATGCAATCTGCTTATCCAGATGGTTTTGAACAGCCTGTTATCGCCACCTTGTTGTACGAAGTTATAAAAGCTCTTGCTTATCTTCATGCCCAAGGACTCATTCATAGAGATATTAAGGTATCCAATCCTAGCTAGCTGTCATTATGTTTTGTAAGTTTGTCTTGTAATCTTTCAATTTTGGGTTATTACTGTTTATGTATTATCTTCAGGCTGGGAATATATTGGTTGATTCAAAAGGAGCAGTTAAGTTGGCAGACTTTGGGTTGGTGGCAAGCATGTTTGATACTGGTAGTAGACGACGTTCAAGAAAAACGTTTGCTGGAACTCCATGCTGGTGCTGATCAATTGAACCCTGCAAATCTCACTACTATTGGATTGTTCAAAGCACTACTTATTGCACGACTTGTGTTTGTAAAAATCTCACCTTTTTTAATTTTCACAGGATGGCTCCAGAAGTTATGCAGCAATTGCATGGATATGACTTCAAGTGAGTGGGTGATTCAGGGACAGTAGCTCCCCGCTCCTTAATTATCGTGGATATCTATAACTAAACTCTAGCATTTAATATATAGTTCTATTGTACGTTTGGGGGGAATCTCTATTATATGTTGACTAATAACATAAAACATGCATCCTGATCCTATGGTACGTTCTTATATACGCGCACACATAATGCAACAACTTGTTAATGATGTGTGGTTTTGGGCTTAATAAGTCAGATTTTTTGTTTAATCATTTTAATAATTATGGACTGCCACGTTAGTTTGTAAAGAATTTTGTAGTAAAAATTATGGTATCCCTAATAGCACTATGTGGGCTTCAATATTCACACGAGTCTTTAAAAAGAAAATGATACTATAAGTGATACCTTCGAAAAATTTGAATTATGACCTTGATTTGAAGTTACTACTGTGCTGAATTTAACACTGACATCTTTATTATCATTTAAACTATGCGAAGTTATTACGCATGTGTTCTTATATGAGTTTCATATGAACAGAGCAGACATTTGGTCATTTGGAATAACAGCTCTAGAACTTGCTCATGGTCATGCACCGTTCTCCAAGTATCCACCTATGAAGGTAAATCTGTGGACATAGATAAAGTGAAACTTGGACATGCCAACCTGCCTAACTTTGCAGATTGAGTCTGCCGAGTCATATATTGGCATAATGTGAATTGCGCACAGGCCAGCCATCTCAAACTGGTTAATTGTTTTATTTTTTTTGCTTTTGGTGAAATCCCTTCTTTTTCTGGGATCTTATGTGTTTAATTTCTTGTCCATTGCAGGTATTCCTGATGACCGTACAAAATGCACCACCTGGTCTTGACTATCACAGGGACAAGAGATTTTCAAAGGTGTCTGCCATTTAATTGAAACTTCTTTGAAGGAAGTAGCTTTTATGTATTCCCCTGAAACTGACCATCGATATCCTTTCCAGTCATTTAAAGAGATTGTAGCTGCTTGCTTAGTAAAGGATCCAGTGAAGCGCCCTACAGCAGAGAAGCTTTTGAAGCACCGTTTCTTCAAATATGCACGTTCAAATGAAATTCTGGCTCGGACTATTCTGGATGGCCTTTCTCCACTTGGTGAACGTTTTAGGATGCTGAGGGTCTGTATTCTCATTTCAGTAATGCAGTACTCATCAACACGCTTACACATAATTCGCATCATGCATGTTTTGATATGCCTTCTTTGTTCAGGAAAAAGAGGCCGACCTTGTGCACAATAAGGCAATGTATGAATCACAGGTAATTAGTAACATTTTCTTTGGCAATTATTATTTAAGGTTCCCAAAGAAGAAGTTAACTGCATAACATGTGGAGTACTATTTTTTCTTTGTTCCCAAGTTAGATTGTCATGGTGGCTTGTGCTTTTAGTTGGAACAGGGGTGTTGACCGCCGAAATGAGTAATTCTATAAGTCACTCTTATGTTCTTCTTGTGTTCTTCAAAAAATGATGTAACTTTTAAAATCACCACTTAATCAAAAGTCAATAGTGATCAATCATAAGCTCAATGGTTATTTTAAAAGTCATATCATTCTTAGATGGACACAAGAATGACAAAAGAGACACTATAGTATTACTCTTATCGAAATAATAATGATATTTCCTAATCTCAAAAGGTGCTTTAAACATTGTAAACCCACCTAGTCAAAGGATGTTGTTTATCTCAAAGGTTTATATTCCTTGTGATACACAACAACATTGAGTTAGAGAAGGTGGCTAAACCATCCTATAGTCATTTGGAATCACACTCAATATTGGTTATGGAATGGTTCAACCACCTTCAGGCTGATTAGAGAAGGTGGCTGGACCACCTCCATGGCCTTGAAGGTGGTTCGACCACCCCTCCATATTTTCATTTTGTTTAAAAAATATTTTAATATTTAGTTTTTAAATATTTTTTATTGTAAGTGACATGTGTCACAATATGATTAATGCTAATGACAAGGACCTATTTTTTTTTTTCCCTTAATTCAGAGAGTGTTTAGTCATTTTTTAAACCACGTAGAGCTATTTGTCAGAATCTCAAAACACGGACCAATTTAGCAAATGTCTCTTATAATTGTTATGTTATATCCCAACATATGTATTGTGCATCAATTATCATAGTGCTGACATAATTTCCCCTCTTTCGTTATGCCTTTAAAACTCATTACTGCTAAACTTTTATCTCAATTACCTAATTACCTCTGTTGACCTTGCAGCGAGAGTACATACGGGGAATCAGTGCATGGAATTTTGATCTAGAGGATTTGAAAAGGCAGGCTGGTCTTGTGAGTATATTAATCCCTGCTTATGGATGTAGGCATAATACCCAACTAAGTCTGTGTGCTGTTTTCTCTTTCTTTCTATTTTACTTTTCACTGAATTTGATGGGTTTAACAAACTTAACATAAGCATATGGAGTGATGCCATATTGCCATGCTCATGCAAAAATATTGTTTTACGTTTAGATTCAGGATGATGATGGATTTGACGACTTAGCTGTTCTAGCAGAGAAACCGTCAGGGGAAAGGTTGAATCATTCTAATGTAGCAGAATCTACATCCTCGCAGGAGGTAAAATCCCGTGCTAATTACAAATGCAACTCAGACTTGGGCTTACAGGAATTTGCCTGACGTTTCCAGATATTTATCATCTACTTTCTAATCGTTTCAGGATGGGCGTCATTATCTTCGTCGTGTTGGTAGTTCTCCAGCTATATCTCCTGTTCAATCTCGTGAAGCACTTGGGTACGTATAATCGAAACTTTGTTTTGGTATGATCTCCTATAGATGGAGCAAAACGATTCAGATAGTGTGGACTAGTTTACTATTGCTATAATGAAGTCTTGAAAGGAATTTCTTAACATAAAAACCCATCATTTGCAGCGATCAATTGCTACATCTTCAAAATAGAGATAAGAGGAAACTTTCATCTGGTGTGTTGTTTATGATCTCTCTGTTTAGTTTACATCTACTTACATTCAATTGTTAACAAATGCTTTGTTAAATTGCTCATGCAGCAGAGGATGCATTCCACGAAATGGGTTTCCAAAACAAGGGCTGGTTCACAATCAAATTTGCAGATTCCAGACCTAAGGTACTCTTGGTATATCTACTATCAGCTACATCACATGTCAGTGCTATTACAAGGTAACCATAAGGAAAATGTAGTTTTGACTAATGCTACCGTGAACTTCATGGCTGATGTTGAGACAGTTTTTGGGTTGGATATTTTGAGGGGATATCCTTTGCTCTTGAGGTCCTGCAAAAGAAAGGAAATTAGGTAAAGGAGCTTCCCGGAGCGGCCCGGCAAGGGATAGTTCAGATGCCTAAGTCATATATGACTGAGAAAAGGCTTAAGAAATTGTAGAAAGTTTGAGTGTTGGAAAAGAGATCCTTTACCTTTCTCTTATTCGCGTATAATAGTAGTTTGAACATTAAGAGTGGCCATGCTGTTCATATCCTGCTATCCCCCATACCTAGGTTAGGAGGTTAAGTTGTCAAATTTGGCATATGCTTAAATGTTATGATGACGTTTTTCTCTTGATTTAGGAAACTCATGGTTGTCTGATCACACCCAGGTACAATAAGCTGTTGTATAAGATATATCCGTATCTTGGAATCTTGAGAAAGTATGGTCCAAAAATTCTTTTTATGGTGCAAGTCTTGTCAAATCATTGTCAGAGCCCCTTACCTATTGAATAGCGGATAAGTCTTCACATAAATCGACCCGTTGACCGAGTCTTGTCCAACAAGGCGTGAACTGGATTAGCAATCGGGATTTATCATTCGCAATCGAGACCCATTGTTGGGCTCCGATCCTGATTAGGCTTTATTCGGTTGAACCTCCTAGTGATTGACTAAGGAATTGGGCCTGCGTATAGAGGCCCGATTCCCAACAGCTGAGAGAGCTGAAGTTCTTGGACTTAAGGTTCCAGTAGTGTCGGTTCAATTAGACTCTACTGCTGCTTTGGAGAAATTGAAATATCCTCCAATAGGCGATAGCTTTTGACCCAAACAGAGATCTTATCCTGCTCTGTAGAGAACCATTGGGAGAAGTTTGGGTCTGGTGGTTGACTCGTGTTCATCGTGAAGCCAATTGGTCGCAGATTGGCTTTCTATAAGTTTTGAAGACCCTTCATCCTTGCAATGCCTTTTCTGACAATTGCATTCATGTTTCCTATTCAGGATGCTCCAAATAGCCTCATCAACCCTTTTTCCAGACAGTCAATAAATTCTATGCCTTCCACAGGCACCTACGTTCTTCTCAGGGTGCAGTCTATGTTACAGCAGAATGCAATACAAAAGGTGTGCATTATTCTTTGTTTGTCTACTTATCTAGCTTATGCTTCGGCTTCTCATCATTCTTCATAATTCTGGCAGGAACAAATAGTAAGATTAATTAGATATGTTAATGAAACCACAGGTAATGCTTATTTTATTATTAATCATTTTTTTTTCCTGCATTTTCATGTTAAGTTTCCCACCCTCTGTTTCTTGATGTTGTTGTATTTGCCATAATTTGCACAATAAAGGTAATAATATAGAGTATCCAGGGGAAGCAGGCAACGACGATAGCCTACAGGTACAGAACACCTTCTTTGGCTTTTAAAACCTGGGCGATATTGCTAGCTGGATACAGATTACAGACATACACAGTGTTTTCTCAAGAAAAAAAAAAAAATTTACTCCTAAATTTTTTTATTTTTTCAAATTTTCCCCCCCAAATTTTTTTTTTCAATCCTGCACCCTCCAAAGTTGGAAGGCTGGCTCCGCCCCTGGGTCACATATAGTAGATTACAATGATTTTAAAACCTGAGGTTATAAGGGGATGTCTTAAGTATGATAGAAACCAAACGGAACAAGATAGCAATAAAAGAATATAAAATTTGTCAGATTAAGGACATATGTTGAGAGGCAAATTGGAGCAGCTCATAGCCTAGCAAAGAATGCGCTCTCTATCATGGGTGAAGTGGTCCACATAGAGGAAGCCCCTCAGTGTGTTAATGATATTGTATACAATAGCTGAACGTTTTGTTCTGAGATTTTTCTCCTCAATGATATGAATGGATGAATGATTTCAAGAAAAAAGAAAGAAAAAAAAAGAATATATCAGTTTAATAGACTGTATTAAAGGATTTCTTTCAACCGGTCTAGAAAAAAACTGTCTTATACATAGTATTTTGTTCTTCTCTACTGTGATTCTTTGGGTGTATAGACATACATGCATATGTACATAAATACCTTGGATTGAACAGTAAATTCTACAAATTAACAGTATCCATCTTAAGAACCACATTTATAACTTGGTGCAATGGTAGTAGCTACTTACTATAAAGCTTTCATTAAAAAAGCAACAACCGACTTCCAAATTTTGATTTTTTTTTATTATTATTATTATTTTATTTAAGTAAACTGGAAAAAAAAAAAATGTTAGATTCTTTCCTTCTCTTTGCTTTAAATCTTGCCTTTCACAATTTGCAGACGTCTCTAGCCTCTGCAAGGGAGAGTGTCTTACAAGATGAGGTGATCAGTATGGAACAAAGGTATGTGAGATACACCTATGTCTTTTCACTACAAATATTCCATTTAATTGTTAAATCTTTATTGTCACGTCTTTGTCATGTCAGCATTAAGGAACTTTTTGAAGAGTTACAGAGATGGAAGATAAAAAATACAGAGGTATGTAGCGAGCACTTAAAGATCAATGCTTGGTAAAATTCATTCACTTTGGTAAAACCTATGCTTTCCAACATTTAGAGCCCTGATATAAGCTTCTTCTGTAGACCAAAGTTTAAATTGGATTTGGTTCTCTCTGTTATGCAGCTGGAAAAGCAATTAACTGCTTTGGGTGACAAGTAGGGGCCATTGGGCCACTTATGGACTCATGAGGGATTTGTTTAAACCTAAAAAGTCTCCTATATTCTCAATTTCGAGATTCAAATGCATAAATATCTATTTGTAAATTATACTTTTTTTTTAAAATTATTTTTTTAATTGAATGAAGAAAAAGGCTACAAGTGATAAATTATACTATATTGATAATGCAACAATACAATTATCTCCCCCATGGTAATCTGATCCCTTATTTGTCTTTGAGTAAGTCTCGCGTTCTGTTTGTGCACACAAAACGCAAGATGAATGTTGCAGATGAGTAATTCTAAATGTCATACCCATGTCCCTCTTGTGTCCTTCTAAAAATGATATGCCTTTTAGAATCACCATGTGATCAAAATTCAATTTTGATAAATTACAAGTCCAATGGTGATTTTAAAAGCCACCTTATTTTTAAATGGACATGAGTATGACATCTAGCATTACTCATTGCAGAGGCATGACACAAACCAAAGCTTTTGTCTTTTCTTTGAGAAATGTTACATGTACTTAAATTTTTATAAAAAGAGCCTTATTAAGATGGTGTGAAGTTTATTTATTGGTACCCGTAGCATTTCTTTTTATTAATTATTTTAATCATCTCTAATAATTAAGCTCTACATCAATTAATAAGACTCCCTTTATAAAAATTTAAGTACACGAAGCATTTTTCATTTTCTTCTTTCTTTGCCCACATTTTCCATTTTGGATACCGAATCCAGGTACTGAATGATGTTGAATCCCCCAAGGTAACCTGAACTCGAATTACATTTAATTGATGGCAGAAAAAAAAAATGAAAAAAGAAAAAAAAAAAGAAAAAAAAGAAAAAGAAAAAAGAGTAGTAAAGTCTGATGTTTTCTATTGGAAAATCAAAGTAAACAAAACAAATCCTTTAAGGAGGCTAGGAGTAACACTAGTACATTCAAATCTCTAGACTAAGAAGAACTAAACCCAAAACCCAAATCTACACTAAAACGTCTTTGCTTTTTAACGTAGAAGAACGTCATCCCACGTGTTTGCCACAATCTTTTCTTTGCTACTATTTTATATTGAAAATTGATTTTCACACAATTCTTCTTACCCAACTCCTACCCAACTCCTCTCATGTTATGTGGGTTTTATACACGTAGGTCTCACATGTGAGACCCATACCTACACAATGTGAGAAAGAGTTACGTAAAAATTGTGTAAAGGCCGTAAGAAAATCATTATTCTTTTGTGTTTTGCTGCATCATCTACCTGCACAACAAAAGAGAAAATTTCAACTTAAATTGATAAGCATCTACATTGGTGTGACATTTGATACAAAGAAAGCGACCCATCTAAGTAAAGATGAAGGAGAATTGAACCAAAATAACATTTAACATATGATTAAAAAAAAAAAAAAGGCAATCCTTAACTGCCTCATGAGTCATTGACTCGTGTAATACAAGTATATAAAAGTAAAGAGAATAATGGAGTTCCAAAAGTTTGCCAAAAGTTCCTGAAACAGCCAGCACATAAAATGTACTTTCCAACAAGAATTCATAAAAGAAAATAGAAATACTTTCGAAAATCATGCTTAAATATATCTTTGCCATTAAGCAAATAGTGTAGTTAGGCGTAATACCACCTCATTTGTTATTTTTTTCTTAAAAAGAAAAGGAAAAAGTGAAAGCATCAATAAATAATTTTAAACACAAAACAACCTAGACTAATTTTATCTTTTATGTTAAGTCAGAATACTTTTTTTTTTTTTTCTCAAAAATGCAAAAATTACCCTCTAAAAGTCTTCTTATATTTATTATATGAACCTTACATTTATTATTATAATAAATTTCTTACAAATCGAGGTTTTACACTTTTAAAAAGCAAACTGTGATGTGACAATTATTATTGCCTATACAAATTGACATGAAAGTGATAGTGGGATGGTAACGACGTTCATTAAAATACACCCCCCGCGCCCCCCCCCCCAAAAAAAAATAAAAAAATAAAAAAATTGGCTCCACAGAACACACCTTGTGCGTGAGTTTTGACTATTTCAGCTAACAACTCGTCTCCAGCGGTGACCCTGAGTAGATTTACAAATTGTCTTCGCGTGATCTTCAAGTTCTGTGAACAAAATACAAGCAAAAATCAAGAAAACAAGTACATAACCCCTAAAAAAGACCCCACGTGAAGAGCAATATGATAAGATAAATAATAATTTATTTTTTATTTTTTTTGTACTTCACTTGAAGGACCCGTAAGAACCCACTTGTGGGTTCTACAAATTTAATAATTGATTTAAAAAAGAGATTTATGAGATATGTTAGAAAAATGTACATGTAAAATGTATCGTATGATACACTTACCCGCAAATCTTTATGTCTCTTTTCAATCAAAGCCATTTGAGAAGGATTTAAGGACCTTGAAAGTACAGATATCAGAGCAGGAATACACATCCGTGGCGTTTTGGGTGTGGGAAAATTTGCAGGCACACTTTGAAAACCTGAGCAATTTAACAAAGCAACCAAAATGAGTTCAATTCAACATCATATATATATTGCTAACACGCTTAAAAGTAGTAGGCAGCATTGAATTGGCTTACGATTTAAGCATGCAGGGGCCCTGAAAGTAATGGTGAAAGCGGGAAGGATGTGGGAATTCATGAAAGCACTCCACACAATGTATCTTCTGGGATCCGAGGGATTGTCCACGCCGGAGTCGAAATTCGTGGAGCTTGGATGAAACTGCTTGGAACCAGGACAAACCACTTCCATGTTGCCCAGAATAACGCGGCATAGCAGAATATGTCTTAACCCGTCTTCATCGGCCACACAGGAAGATGCGCTGTGAAATATAAATTATTAAAGCATATATAATTAAGTAACGCAACAAATAATGCTCTGTTTGATTGCTCGGAAACTTTAAGACAAAAGGAAAAGAAAATACAGTTTCAGAGAACATTTTCCTAGTGAATACTGGAAATTCTTGAGGAAATTCTTGCAGCCTAATTTGTTAGACAAATGTGATTCTTTATAGAAAATGCATGTGAGAATTATATGTATTTTAAACAGATATAAACGGGAAGAATTTTCTACCTAATATAAAGGAAAGCTCTGTTCTTAAATTAATCACTTTATTGTTTTCTTTATTCCCAAATTTTGACTGAAAATCTAAAAATTTCTTTTTATTTGGCCACCTTTGTAATCAGAACAGGGGCATGCACGAGAAGTACGCAATAAGAAGTATGATATATCCTCCATGAAATAACAATTTAACAAGAAATTCATTTAAATTATTTAGTATTTTCAGGCCGGCTTAAATACCTGTCAATGGCGAATTTCGCAGAAGCCAAATGGAGTCCAACGCCATACGACGGACCATGCAAGGGCGTTCCACAGCGGCTAAACCCATGTTTCAGAATGCCAAGAATTTCGTCCCTCGAACCGCCATACCAAGCATACCTCGTGTTAGCATTGCCGCCACACTTTCTCGCCACCGCCTCGGAGAAAATCTTATACGAGTCCAACTTTGCTTTCTTTGTCAAGCTGGAGCCGGTGTTCCTATGTATTTCCACAACGTCGGTGTCCTTAGAAGCCGTTCCCATGCCCAATAGAAAGACTCTCTTCAACAATCCAAGCTCCGTGCTCCCTTCTCCTATGCGAAACAATCCTTCCCGAGCAAAGAACCCGATTTGCTCGCGAGGAGCTCTCCTTTCGTCGGCTACAGACCCGGCATCCGAAATTTCGCCATCATCAATTGAGATAGAGATTTGGTCTTCAACATCAATGACTTCCATCTGTTCATCCACAAAATCGTAACCATTATTTCTAATTAAATAATTCAGATTTCACCATCTCAACGTATCTGGCGTACGTGACAAATAATAAATTACAAAAACATAAATACCCGTAACAAAACTTGAAAAGCATAATCTAAACCATTTAATTTAAGATAATAGTTGGAATTTCAAGTACTTCCCCGTAAACCAAAAAATAAAAATAAAAAAAATCAGAAGATTGAGGAGATTATAATCCCGTTCGTGATACGAGCTAAAAGTAACTTCCAAGAATTAAAAGCCATTGAAAAGGAAGAATCCACAAAGAGAAAAGAAACCTTTTCAAGAAACCTTTTCTCAAGATCGTGGTGCAGAACAATGCGGGCTATTGATCGAGCAAGTTGCTTGGAGAAGAAGAACGGAAACAACAGGGTTATGTAATATATATATATATATATATATATATATATATAAAGGGAGGGGCTCTTTGGCGGTTGATTGGAGGCACCAATTTCGTGCCGCCATTTCCCTCCCAAGTGGACTAGATATTACACGCCTTTAATTCTTTGACCGTGTGGGGGTTCGTAACGTGCAGGCTAGGGATCTTATTCAATTGCGAAGTTACTCGAATGCCCCTATTGATATATACAAGAAAATAACTTCGAAGTGGATTAGGATTTCGGTTACTTCCAGGGCAAGTTACCATTATTTAATAACTTAACACCTCACCTCATGCGTATTGTGTTTTTTCTTTTTTCTTTTTTCTTTTTTCTTTTTTCTTTTTTCTTTTTTCTTTTTGGTTTTATATCAAAGTTTAGTAGGGTTTCGTAATGGGTTTGTTAGTTCATTTTAGTTTTATTGTTTTATAATATTATCCTTTTCTTTTTATTTTCTCTTTTTAAAATAAAAACATTAACACACAAACAAAAATATAAAACATTTAAAACTATTTTTATCTTTATGTCAGATCAAATTTTTTTTTTCAAATAATAAAAAAGAAACATCTAAAAAGTATTAACAAATGGAGCAAATACTATTTAATTTCCTGTTATATCTTGTTGGCCAAGTATTCCCTTTTTAAGAAAAAAAATTGTTAATACATGAAGTTTTTTTTTTTTTTTTTTTGGTATCTTCTTATTTTGGAGGGATTTATTTTTCAATATTTTAAAATTTCCTTCAAAAGAAACGGGCAAAAAAATTATTTTTCCTTGATCTTTCCGTGAAACAAATATTTCTTTAACATACAATATTTATAGTGAATTGGTCTCCACAAATTCCATCGACTTAATTCATTGTTCAAATTTAATGTATTTTTATTAGTGATTTCGTAGATGGTAAGTTACTTTTACAAGTTGGAAGAAATTTTCTTCTCCTTTCTTTTGTCACAAGCAAATTGTTAAATTGACTTGCTTCCAGTAAAAAAATTACTAAATATATTTTTGTGCAAAAGTAAATAATAAAGATTGTCTCTTTTTTTTTAAAAAAAAAAAAAAAAAAAAAAAAAAAAACTAAAATTCTCCATAATCTTACAACCTCCACCGTTTATTTTTGCAAATGAGATCTTTAATAAATTTTCACCATATAAGCCAAACTCAATTGAGAAAAGTTTTGTCTTCATGGCAGAATCATGCACAAAAGTAAGAGTGAACCAATTAAGCACCTCTCGGCCCATTGGCGTGGAAATTAAGGTCTCAAATTTCAGTCAATTGGATCACATTCCAACTTCGCTATTTTTTATTTCTTTTGTTCTGTATCAAATAATAATAAAATAAAGAAGTAAAAACCTAATCCAAAAAATACTTGTAATTTCTTTCATTTTTATCCAAAGACTAAAAAAAAAGAAAAGAAAAGGTGCATGCGACCTTCCAAAACAAACTATAACATCCAATTAGGACCTATTGATTATTGTTGGGAATAATTCTATTCGGACCGGCTAATTTAAAGAATCAAGAGCCTTCAAGTCAGTACCGGTGAAAAAAGAGAATTGACGGCCATAAAACTGAGATAGCAAGACTCCTGGATAGTTCTATCCTAGGAGATAAACACCAATTAAGTAGTCATCCCCGTAAAAGCTATTCTTGAGAATACGCAACATGAGATACATCTTGATTGAGTCCTGGGAATGTAGACACCCCGGGACCAAGAGTCAATTCATTCAGCTAAGGCCTGAGACAAGTATGTCCCGGGAACTTAGGTATCAACTTCATCCCAGGAAATTCGGATTAGAACTCTTCTCTAAGTTGAATTGGATCCTTGAAAATCTGGACCAGATCTTACGTCTACTAAGGAATCCAAGTCCAGATAAAACTTTGACAGCACTTCTAGATCAAGGAGCAAAAAACTTAATTCAGGTTTACCTCTACCTCTTTGCTTATAAATATGTCCATACCTCAGGTATAAACGACCGACTGAATATTTTATGCATAGAACATATTTTTATCTCATAAATTAATTTAAGCATCGAAATGAGACCCCAAAAAGGTCTCTTAATTTTAATTGTTTTACAATATTCTTGAAGAATGTAAAAAACATTAAAAAATGTACCGTTCACACCGTAACAAAAATTGTACTAACAATTACGGTCATCATACAAAACAAATTTTTGGCACGCAGGTTCAATAGTATATCAGGCATTTTCCCTCAACGTGTTATGGTCATTGGAAATAGTAAATGCTTTGAGTAATGAAGGACACTAATTAATGCAAAAATTATACTGAATAGTTTTTAATTATGATATGTAAGGCACACTAATGAAGAAGCAAACGAAACAGCTCACTGCTTAGTGAAAACGGTCATTTATCACTCTTTAAAGCAAGTTTGAATGAAAAATTATCATGTATTTATTGGTGATATTTTACTTGCTATGAGCACTTTAATGAAATTCTACAATATTTTCCTCTAATTAAACAAAATCCAAACATTTTCCAACTAGTGGATCCGAGTGCCATTTCCACACGTGAGCGGATCCAGCTAGCTCAGAAGGCCCAGTATATATCCATCTTAAAAACACATCTTATGCGCCCCAGTATCTAGGCGGGTCCGGATTGATCAACATCCCCGACCCGAAAAACGCCGCTACCACCTTCACCCAGTTTGCGTTACGCGGTAACCCGAAATTCAATGGCACTCTACCGTTGGATTTAACCAACCGACAGCCAAGTAACAAGAGATTAATACAACAAAGTTAATGAAAGTCTTCTAGAGTTTGTAGATTATTTTAGGACGCATATTTTCTCGTATCATTGTTTTGATATTCAAAGGTCCAAATTTGTTACATTAATATTTATTATTATAGTTATTGTTGAACAAATTCTTTTTTCTAAATGGGGTGGAAGAAATGAAGCGGAGGTTATTAGTTCGAATCTCTCATTCCTCTCTTGTATGAACATGTAAAAAAAAAATAAAAATCCAACCTATTAAATTAAAATATATTCTTAAAACATGCGATATTCAAAATGCTTTAATAATCACATATTTGTTGAATAAGCTGAATTGAAAGAATTAATTCAATATTTATTACTCGCAGTTTATCACATTTTAAAATAACAAATGCTAATATATATATATATATATATATATATATATATATATATATATATATATATATATATATATATGTCAAAATAGTAAACATTTGGTTTGATCTAACCCAATGTACTAAAAAAAGAAAAAAAGCCAAAAAGAGAAATTTATTGGGTTGTTGTTGTTGTTGTTGGATGGTATTTTGAGCCTCGTTGAATCACGCCGGCCATCTCTTAACCAAATTTCGGCAAACCCTCTGGAAATGGCTCAGAATCCCATGCAAATCCACGCATCGTAGCTCCATTTTCATGCAACCGCGCGAGGTTACAATTAATATTTCTTTGGGTGCAAGTTTTGTCTCATGGAGTTTTGGCTTCCATTGTTCATGAAAGAGGTTGTTGCTGTTAACGTTTGAAACAACGTAGAATAGAAAGATTAGTTTGAGAAGCCTTTGAAAGGAAAGGAAAGGAAAAGAACAATATAAGAAGACAACCAAAGAAAGATATACAATCTAGCAAAAGGAGATCAATGTCAGACTCGGCGGGAACGCCGGGTTCTTCTTCAAATAAGTCTCCTCCACCACCGAGAAGCTCGAAATCGCCACCATCTTCAGAGTCTTCGCCTCAGCCTCCGCCGGAGGCTTCAACGTCGGGTGGGAAAGGAGGTCCTCCCCCACCAAACTCATCCTCTCCTCCACCAGACGATTATTCTTCATTCTCTTCGCCACCCAAGTCCTCTCCTCTTCCACCTCTACCTCCGGATTCGGAATCGAAATCAAAGGTGAATGGACCGCCTTCAAAATTTGGTTCCCCGCCACCTAGTTCGTCGCCGCCGGGCTCAAGTTCTGGTACCCCTCCGCCTCCGTTGAATTTGGGACCTCCACCACCATCATCACCATCAAATTCGATAGTTTCACCACCACCCCCATCGGCTTCTCCTCCTTCTCCTCCTCCTGCTAAACAATTCCCACCTCCATCACCAATATCACAATCCCCCCCACATTCTCCTCCTCCTCCTTCTCCTTCTCCTTCTCCTCCTCCTCCTCCTCTTCCTACTGTTTTACCTATTCAACAATCTCCACCACCACCATCCCTTTCTCCTCCAACAGCCATCTCTTCGGAGGCCAAGCCCAGTTCACCGCCGCCACCCAAGATATCGAGCCCTTCTCCACCAACTGAGCTTTCCCCTCGAACACATTCCAAGTCTTCTCCACCGCCTCCGCCATCCACTCATTCCTCCAACACCAAAACTGAAGGTTCCTCCTCTAACTCTAAGGGAAGCTCCAGCTCACCGTCAGGATCAAGTGGGACTTTCATTGGGGCGGCAGTGGCGGGAGTGTTCATCATAGCCTTAATTGCACTATTTTTTGTGTCCTCAATCCGAAGAAAAAGAAGAAGAAAACAGCTCTATGGCTCCCATTACATGCCCCCCAAAAACGCTTCTGTGAGATCAGGTAAAATACAAAAATATTTAATTTGAGGTCTGCTGAATTGCTTAACATGTGTCTAAATTGTCTTTGTGAGTTATTAATATGAGTTCTTTTTTTCTTTTCTTTTTTTTCTTTTTTCTGTTAAATCGTCACTTATCAAATTATGAATTTATTGATTTAACTTATACTCTTAACATTTTCTATCATAGATGGATATTACTACAACCAGCAACAGGCAATGGGGCACAGTGGAGTAGATGGCTATAATAATTCTTCCTTTGCAAGTAGCTATGGGAGTCAAAGAGGAGGGAATATGTACCATGGAGGGGCACCAGATTCTAGCGGCTGCATAAGCAGCGGAAAGTCCTTTTTCAGCTATGAAGAAGTGATGGAAATAACAAGTGGGTTTTCTGGCCAAAATGTTTTGGGTGAGGGTGGGTTTGGATGCGTTTACAAGGGCTGGCTGCCTGATGGAAAAGTGGTGGCAGTTAAGCAGCTCAAGGCAGGTAGCGGACAAGGCGAGCGGGAGTTCAGGGCAGAAGTCGAAATCATTAGCCGTGTCCATCATCGGCATTTGGTCTCCTTGGTGGGCTATTGCATCTCTGAGCAGCAGAGACTGCTCATCTATGAATTCGTTCCAAATAAAACTCTTGAGCATCATTTGCATGGTATGAGGGGAATTCATTTTTCTTGTTTTCTCAAACATTATTATTCATGTCTTTGATTCTTGGTATATATATATATATATATATATATATATATCTCCTGTAGGCCAAGGAATGCCGGTGTTGGATTGGGTCAAAAGAATCAAGATTGCTTTAGGTTCTGCCAAGGGCTTGGCATATTTACATGAAGATTGTATGTACTATGTATCCCTTTTCTTGCTTATTTCTCATCTATTGCATGAAAATGAAGAACAAATTGTATGAACTCCTGTCAATATGATATCATCATATCGATCTGATTATTTTTCTTCTCACTGTGATCTGTTTAATTGTAGGCCATCCAAAAATTATTCACAGAGACATCAAGTCAGCAAATATTCTCTTGGATGATGCTTTTGAGGCACAGGTTGCAGACTTTGGACTTGCCAAACTAGCAAATGACACGCATACCCATGTATCAACTCGAGTGATGGGGACATTTGGGTAGGTTTGAAAGCCTGCAACACCTGACCACCAATATTGCATATTGAAGTTTATTTACGAATATGTTTCCTTTTTCTTTTTCTTTCTTCTCTTCCTGAGAAAGATGTAGTTACAGTACTATATATAAATGGCAAATACCTCTAACAAATGTAGACAGAGTCGGAGCGGGTTAGGAACTTTCAGTTACTGTGACCCATTATTATTTATTAAGTTCTAAAATTAGAAAATTAACCAGGTTGGATAATTAACTGCAACAGTCTAATGTATCAACTCTTTAGAAGGTCAGAAAGTAGTTGTGATTTCAGGATATGATTTGAATCTGTAAAACCAAAAACTCCCGTGTTGTATTCATAATTAATACATCGACTCACGAATTTGACACAATCCGAACATGAAATTAGTGGATTATGGTTGAAGAGTTTGACCTGTTTAATTAAATGGGTCGAGTTATATAGTTTTATACTCATATCTTGACACAACCCCAATCCGAAATTTAGGGCTAACAATTTTTTACATGACCTTCGAACCCGAGACGAAATTAACATGAAATTATCAAGTTTGGGTGTAGTGGTCTCATACCCATGTGCCTCGACACAACTCAAACCCGACACACGAACACGAATTGATACCCCTACGTGATAGTGTTTGACCCCTCAAAATGTTTCCTGATAATTTGCTTTTAATAGCGCCGTTCATAACACAAGGTTGCAACTTTGCATAATCAATTTTCAATTTGGGGGTTCAGGTACATGGCACCGGAGTATGCATCAAGCGGAAAATTGACAGATAGATCAGATGTATTCTCATTTGGAGTTGTGCTTCTTGAGCTTCTCACAGGGCGTAAACCTGTTGACGCAAGTCAGCCTTTGGGGGATGAGAGTTTGGTTGAATGGGTATGAATTATCACTGGACATTCTCTTTAAATGCTTCATAATATACTTATGTAGTATTCTTTATTGGAGGACTGATGAAGGACTTTTTGGAGATTACACCTAATTTGATCTCTTCAGAGCCTGTAGAAATATAAGTAATACAATAAAAAATAAAAAATAAAAATGTTCATATTCTGGTATTATCTTTGGCAAATATCATTACTTAATATTTGAAAAAAGTGAAAATGTTTAAGTAGGCTTTTTCTCCAGAGGTGAAAATGTTTCATCTTTCTCCCCTTGCCTTGTGTTTTCACTGAATGAAATCTTTCTCCCATGCACCATTGCACCTTACAATGGGTTACATGGAGATTTGAGAATGAGTACGTACAGAACTTTCCAATTCCAGTTCTACCTATTACCAAAAACTATCATAAATTTCTAGCATTGCTTGGGGTTTGGCTTTGAGGAATCAGGATAGCCCAGAATTCTTCCCTGTAACCTGCTGAATCTATGCAAGGGTAATCAATCATGACTTCTGAAATATGACATGTTGTGATCAAACAAGATTGTAAATGTGGTTTCTTCTTGAAGGACAATATTAGGGTATACCGTGTACAGAGCCAACAGTTGCCTGAGGAGGCTAATAATATTGCCTGAAATCATATATATGCCCAGTGATCAATTTAGCTCAATTTCAAGTCCAGATTTGTTTGACTAGGACAAATAGCTGAAGACTCCATGACCTTATAATTGATCAAAAAATCCTTTACACTTTGCCCAGTGATTTCCCATGTCATATCACACTAGTAGCCATCAACAAAGCTAGGCTCTTTTTTTTATTGGACTTTTGCTCCTATCATAGGTGATAGGAGCAGCTCCACGCCTCCACCTTCTCTTGAGATGGGACTGCCATTAAAATTTTCAGGAGTACTAATCACCTAGCACATCACGTTGCAAAGTGGGCCGCTTCCAATAGAATTTTCGGAAGCCTTCCCAATTCTTTCCCTTTTCACTCTTCAATTAGAATCATCAGTAGGAAAGATATCTCCTTGTAATCCCCATTTTCCTTGTTGCTTAGAAGGAAAAAAATAAAAAGTGGAAGGTCTTTTGAGCTGAATTAGATACCTTTTAGATTATTATTTTTTGGGGGGGGGGGTGGGGGAGGGTACCTTTATGTTTAATCTGTTAGAATGCTGCTAATAATGGTTTTCTTACAATCCTCTCTTGGTTCCCTTTGAACAATGTCTTGTCAGGCTCGCCCACACCTTATTCATGCCCTTGAAACTGGTGATTTTGGTGAATTAGTAGATCCAAGGCTTGAAAAGCATTATGTGGAGAGTGAAATGTTCCGAATGATCGAGGCAGCTGCTGCGTGTGTTCGCCATTCTGCTCCAAAACGGCCTCGCATGGCACAGGTGATACTAATAAACAGCACTTCTTGATTCCTTTTTGTTGAGTCAATACAATCTCATGCATAGAAAATGTAAACAATATGCTTAATGGAACTGAACCTCTTATCCTCGGCAACTAGCATGTAAATATTTTCCACCTCCATCATTCTTGTGGCAGTTCTCTCTGACTTGAACAATTGTGGCCCTTAATTTCAGGTGGTGAGAGCACTAGACAGTGAAGGTGAAATGTCTGATCTTTCTAATGGGGTGAAATATGGTCAGAGCACTATATATGATTCTGGCCAATACAATCATGAAATTTCAAGATTCAGGAGGATGGCAATCGGCAGCGATGGCTCAGAATATGACATGTACAGTGGAGAATACAATTATAGAGAAATATCTGGATCTCAATCTTCAGCGAGGTTCCGGGATGCTTCAAGTGGTGAATCAGAAACTAAAGCCATTAATGCACATAACGGCGAGCACAGATATGGCAATGGGCGTCGGTTTTGACTAATGGTGATTTCTTCTGCACATTACTTGACCCACACGGCATACCGGAAAAGGCTATCTTATGCAGGGACGGCCTTTGTTTGACTTAATCTCACTTAACTATTGTGTAAAGCTTTTCATTTTTATTTATTTTTTTCTATGAGAATCTTGGTTGATCATGAGTCCCTCAAATTATCAGCAGAGTGGGGGAAGCTTGTAAAGTGCGAGTTTTATTGGAAGGTAATTTTTAATATCAACAATCGTGTCTTTTCAATACCAAGGTAAGACTAGTTTTGTGAGGATACTTATTGTGATAAATGTTTTATTATGGTGTAATGATTCAGTGTATTACATATTTAACGCATATCAGTTACTTCTATAATTAGTGTGTTCTTTTTCTCGTTTCTGCTAGAAGAATCACATTACAGTGTATGGTTTTAAAATTGCAATTTAAGTTTTATTTGAAAGCCATTATCCTATATTAATATGGAAATCATAGACAGAACCAGGGGGCCAGGGGGCCGTAACCCTCCCTGGTTTTCACATTTTCCCTATTTGCTCTTCAGATTTCATGTGCTTAGTGTAGGTGGATTATTATACGGTTATACCAAAAGCCATCAACCAGGGAATCGGAAGAGTTGTGACATGGAAGTTTTTTGTACAGAAGAATCAAGTTATTGGTTTGAAAAGGAACAATAGGCAATACATGATTGTAAAATCCTCAAATCCATTCAAAATCAGAGTTTGCCTAGATTTCTCACAAATGAAACAAAAGGTAAGAAAGTTACGGATAAGACCCACTTGATGAACCCCGATCGAGCATCATAAACGAAATGAAGAAAAAATACAAAATAAGAAAGCTAAAATTTCAGCCTTCTCTACTTTCATTTTTTCCAAGATATATTATACTAAATTTGAAGTTTACAGGACATGTCAACAATCATGCAGTATCAAGTGATGCTATATTGATAGAGGAGGTGTAAAAACTTTGTCAGTCAACTGTCTGATGTTATAGTCTAAACTTTGCTAGCTCGATCAAAGAGTCCCTCAATTTTTGTGTTTGAATGTCCTTCTTAGCCTGGGGAACACATACAATGTTATTTTGTATCAGAAAGATGATCCAATAACACATACAATGTTATTCTTTTTTTTCTTCATGGTTCTGGTTATGATGATATTTACTAACTTGCTGGCTCTTTCAGTAATATGGACTGGCAGATCCTAGACATTTAAGCAGTTAACCACTGATTTCATATCTCCTAATTCCATGTTAGTATTCCATTGCTTGAAATCTTACCTCAACCTTGAGAATGTTCAGGACCATGCCACAGAATGTGGTGATATTGGCATCAGCTACTTGAAGCCCTAACGAATTTAAAGCCTCCATCAACCTCGAAAACCCACCTTGTTTCTGCTCACAGTAGAATTTAATCAAGAATTCTCTTTGGCTCATTTGGTTCACTTCCACTTGCACCTAAGGAAAGGTTTCAACACAAAAAAGAATGGAGCATCCATTTACTGAGACATGTTAAAATAACAAACTGATCACAGACATTGGTAGTGACATCTAAAGGTTATGCTAGCTCTGTGTACCTCTGTTTGCTTCTGTTCTACAAAGCTAGATGAGCCGCGGTTCTGCTCAGTAGGCGGCAAACATGTGGTGCTGCCGTTGTGGATTCTATCTGATGTTGTGAACTTCAACTCTGCTTTATTCATCTTGCAGTCCACTTCTTCAATTTCCCTGAGCTCATCCTGAAGTTGCTCCACCTCCTTCTTCAACTCTTGTATATATTCAATTGCATCTGCAGGAATTGAAGCTCTATCCATCTAGAAATTCATTAAATGAAACAGAATAAAAACTGAGTAAAAATGGAGAAAAAAGAACTATGTAAAAAAGGAGACCAATTCAATACTATAGTATTTGACAGATTCATTGTCTTAACCTTGGTTATCTTTGGGACCAAAGCGCGTAGAGTGAAAAGCCCATCTTTAATCCTGTTCCTCCTTTTCCGCTCGGTGACAAGATTTTTGGAATGATAACGTTCTCTACCTGGCTTCTGGACAACTTTTCCTTCATCATTTTCTACCACATTGCCACAATTTGAAACCAAATCTGCCTGTTGCTTCAATGAACTCTCGTTATGATTGTAATTTTTAGAGCCAGAAAATTTACCAATTGACTGCTTCCCAGAGCCATGTAGATTGATAAAATCAGAATTTAAATCAAACGATGGACAGTCATTCGAAGGATTGGAACTGCTGGATGATCCTTCAGCACTAGGATAGGAGCTGGACTGGGTCACTGGAGGCAGAACCTGTATCCTAGGATTGGAACTTAACAAGTGCAGGGTAAGTGGCCAATGTTGAAAGTACTCCTCAGACAATTGATCAAGATGATATTCATCGAGGGTCAGACTGGTATCGCTACAGGCACTCATGGCTCCTTGGTCCAAAGACACATCACACTTAGCGGTGATTAACTCTATGATCTTTTGATCTATTGGTATCTGAAAAGAAGAATTATATATTTTTACAAACTGGAGGAGAATATCCAAACTACAAATGCAGAAATTAAAACAAAGAGCAAAGCAAATCTTACATGCTTGGCGACAAAGAGCTCAATAAGCCCACCAGCAACTGGGATCAGAACTTGGGTTCCAATTGAATCCTGGCAAAATAACATTTTGGGCAAGTTAAACGGTGTGTCTTATTGGATGAAGTAACACCTCTAAGCGTTCTGATAGCCAGTCTAAATTCAGTCATGATCCTCTGAAACATGGTGAACTATGATGTAAAAGATCTGCAGGATGTCCCATGTCTTAGCAGCATCGTCAATTTTTCAAGAATATCATCAACTACTTGATGAGGAACTTTTAAGAAAAATGTGTCTTACAGCCTGAAGCCTGGATCTTTGGGCTTTCGGTTTTTGGTCACTAGGAAGCAGGCACGGGCACAAACTCAATCTAATTAATCAATATGAGATAGATAAAACTAAAATGTTGTGAAGATCAGAGGACTTTCGAAGCACAACCGGCTTAAAAGTTATGGTTGAAACCTAATACGAATGGACCAAAGTTCCACTGAAACATGACATGCATTCTATGTTATCTTGGGAATTTGTGATCAACTTCAAGCCCATATCAATAGGCTAACTTATCTGAAAGCAAATTGGTATACCCACATTTGAAGTATCTGAATTGAAGGCATTGGCATGGCAAATCCACCTGGGTTGCGCTGATATCACAACCTCTCCATGTAACCTGGTTCCCAATCTTTCATATTAGTGTTTCTTGATATTCTTTTTATGGCACAATGATAGAAAGAAAGAGAGTTTGTACCCAGAATACAGTGGCATAGAAGAAGGAAGCCGAGCAAGAGCCTCACATGCCTTTGTTCTCATGGGATGCTCAAAGTGGGTATCCCTGCAAAGAGGAGACAAAGTTTGCTCTTTGACATTGTCATTCTCACAACCAGCACCACTACAACAGCAACCCATCCATTCAATAAACCTACAAAAGCAATGAACACTGAAAAATGAACAGAGATGATTGGAACTTGAAAAGAGTACTGTCAAAAAACTGATCGTATTGGGTGTGGTTGGAAATGTTTGGAGTCACAAACACCTGGAGGGATCATCTCCCAATGTCCAAACAACACAATAGTCCCAACAGTTGGTCTCAGCAAAGGGTCTAAGCCACTCCACGGCTCCATCCAAACGCTTCATTGTCTCCTCCATCTGCAACACCTCCCCTTTGTTTTAAAATCTGCAACGAGTACGAGTACGCTCACAAAGCCCCTTTAATGTCTCCCTTTATAACAGTCTCTGAAGTTGAGACAAAATGGTACAAGACAAAGCTAACCAACTTTTTAACCCTTTTAAATTGGGAGGGTCTGAAACTAATCAGTGGCAAATCTGTGACAGTGGGAATCTGCAGGCTGCAGAGAGAGAGAAAGAGAAGACAGACAGACAGTTTTGACCGACTACCAGAGTGGGTGTATAAAACAACCATCGAATGGTTCAAAAGCTCCAGCGAAAGCAACCCATAACCGCATAAAATCATCAAGATTCATGATTTCACGTTATTTGGAGAAAGAATGGTACCTTTCCACTCTACTGTGAAGCGGGTTCATGACACGCCCCACTTACTGTAGCCAGTTTCTTGGTGGCTACTCTTGTTTTATTGTTTCCTTTATTTTTATGGGATAATTGCACCATTGGTCTTTAGCCTAAATTATAAATCATTTCTTATGGTACAAAAAGTTTATGGAGGATCTTTGTGGTAAACTATAATTACGAATTATTCTCTGAACCCATTTTCTGTCCACTAAATTAACAGATTCTGTTAGTTTGTCACATCATACCTAATAAAAAATCGACGCATATTCGTTACAATATATATATAAAACTTAAAAAAAAAAATTAAAAAAATTAAAAATAAAAAAATAAAAAAATTTGAAAAATAAAAAAGGAAAATAGTAAAGGTGAGCCACCCCTAGACCTGGGGTAGGCCGTATGCCACTCCCAAACATGGTCGAGGGTGGCCGCAGGTGTCAAGGGTGGCCGCGCGCTACCTCCACGGATTGGGGGGTGGCTCGAAGGCCACCCCAAGTTGCCTTTGGGGGTGGTGTGTGGCCACTTTTGGCCACTAAGGGTAAGCTTGAGCTCAACTGAGATCAGCAAGTTGATGATTGCGAATCGAAACTCGTCAAGTCAGGCTATAAAATCAGCCATCACGATGTTGCAAACAAATGGTGACAGAATGGGTGTCGGGAAGATTAAGTTGCGGTTGGGAAATAACGCCACCCTAAACACCCATCTTTTTTTAAAATAAAAATAAGAAATGAAATTTTAGTTTATTTATATTTTTGAATTTTTGAATTTTTAATTGAAAAATAACACGTGACAAAGGTATTATGGGGATATTTCGCCAAAAATGTATTTTTTTAATAATTTTGGTAGTTTGAGGGACCAGAGTGCAAGGCTTGGTAATTTGAAAAACCATTCAAATAAAAAATGATAATTTGGAGAGTTTAATTGGATTTTTTCCTATTAAGGGTCCGTTTGGGTTTGTGATTTCAAAAAGTGCGATTTAAAATAACGATTTTAAAATGTGCGATTTGAAAAAAGTGATTTTTAAAAACACAGTTAAGCGTTTGGCAAAATCACAGTTTAGCCTTTAAAATCGCGAATTTACCTTTTAAAATTCTGCGTTTTCAAAAAAGCACCATCTTATCTGCGATTTGAAAAAGCAGATTTTCTGCGTTTTCAAATCGCAATTTTTAAAAACGCAGTTTCCAAACGATCTATGTTCTGCGATTTGGTTTAAAATCGCACTTATTGTCTACGAAATCGCAATCCCAAACGCACTCTAAATAGTATTACCTACAGAATTCAATTAGTTGCGCGTGGTGGACATACTTGTGGAGAAAGGATGTCAGAGAAGGGAATATTTGCACGGTTTGGGTAATATCTACTATGCTTCGCCAGGGCAGGCACAATTCTGTTTTCATCCCAGACGGTACAATTATGGAAGGCCATAGTAGAAAAAGAAACGACATTTTGCCACTTAAAAACATAATTATTTACTCTCTTTTTTTTTAATTTTTTTTTTTTTACAATAAAAAATACAAAACTAGACCCAACTTGTTTACATGATTTTGTAATTTTTTGTTTAATAAATAATAAAAAAAAAATTAATAGTTGTATCATGGGGTGGCAATATATCATACCTCACAAAGTGTAGAGAGAAATTGAGAAAATTAGGAAAAAGAGCAATGTTAGAAATTCTATATTTTTATTTCACAGATATTTTTTAATGCTGATGTAGGAGTCTCAACTAACTTTAAATAAATATTTCTTAAAATAGGTATTCGAGGGGAGGGTTAATTGGGTACTATAACATCAACATTATATTATATTCGTAATAGAGTAATGCTGAAAACTATATTTTTATATCACAAATATCTCGCAATGTTGATGTGGCCATTCAAACCAATGCATCGATCAATCATTATAAAAAGAAAATAATAATGTTAAAAACTATATTTTTATCTCAAGAATATTCTATAATGATGTCACAGTTTCAACAAACCTTTAATCAAACAACCTTTAGATCAATCAATATGAGTGTAGATGGGCTTAGCTAAAAACTGATCGGTTAAGTTGGGCCTATTCAATAGTATTTGGTTTCCTTAAACTAAGAAAACACAAATAGAACTAAAAGTTGTATCATAGATATAGGGAAGCAAAAATTGTTCCATTAACATAATTTTAATAGAAAAAACTTTTTTTTTACTTTCTTATTCCTCTAACATTTATTTGAAACAATATTTAAATGATTTATCTTTTCTCTCTTTCTCCTATCATTTAATTTAAAGAATATTTAAATGGTATATGAAAATGATAATGAAAGCTATTGTGAAATATAACCATATAGGTGAAAACCTAATTATGATTACCAATTATTAGTTAAAATTGGTAACCGTAACCGTAACCGAGGTAGCTAGTTGGCCAAAATCGTCAACCAGCTCCGGTAACTGGATAGTCAATTAACTGGTTATAATTTAAACTTTTTTAACCCTTTAAAAAAACATTTCAATCTTTTTGGCCCAATATGTTGGCCTAAGTTGGAATGAAAGTAAAAGTCTAAAATCATAAATTTTATTATATATATATATGCCCAGTTATCAGTTATAAACGGTTTCAATATTTTCTAAAATGGGTAATCGCTCCAATAGGGCCGGTTATCGGCCGTCTTTACACTCCTATTGTGAAGTACATTTAAATAAGGAAGCAAAAAATAATTTAGTTCCTTAAATTGAAAAAAATATTAAGGAAGCTGCAAAAAAGCACTATTATTACATCCCCAAGACGACAGTCGTATTCTATGTAGCAAATACGATGCTCGTCCACTACATGCCAGTGCCATCGGGCTAATTCAAATTTTCAGCTCAGACAATGAGACAATCGGGCTAATTCAAATTTCTGCACGTTACAATACCATATGTAATTACATATTCAAGTTCCGGCTGGAAATGTAAAGATACAGTCGAAGAAAAAAAAACGAAGGATTTGATGGAAATGTCATTCAGGTAGATAACTGAAATTTGTAGATCGAACCTCCTCTTTCTGTACCCATTATCATGCATCGGTTCTGAGGTATCCTTCACGCTCAGCAGGTTTCATTCCGCCTTTGATGTGGTCAACAGTTTCGAATCCCTTGTGTCCTCTGCTTCCTCCATTTCCACCTGGCTTAGCAGCTGAACCTTTCTTATCAAACCCGAACTCAATGTCCCCAGATTGTTTGGGACGGTGGTTGAGGTGGTGGTGGTGGTGGTTTTCCTTGGGTTTTTGGCTGCGGTATCGCCGGTTGCAGAGGCGGCCAAGAAAGCAAGCAATTGCCGACACAACAATGATTACGGCCAGGACAATAAAAACTGACCCGAAGGACCCATTTGAGCGGTGTACGGACGGTGGCGCCAGCTGACCTGTGACGGTGTTGGGGTAAACCACAACGGGCTGCTGTTGCTGCTGCGGCAGTTGCTGCTGCTGTGGCTGCAAAGACATCTTAGACTTCGGGCTTGGCTGATCGAGAGAAGTGAAAGGGAGGAGTTTGGCTTTAGTACAAGCCTGAAGCTCTTGTTCTTTGAGTGCATACAAAGGGAGTTCTTGGTTTACTCATGAAACAAGCAATTACATTCCCCTGTGTGAAGGGGTTATGTATAATTGGGTTCGAGTATGTGGGGTTATCAATTCAATAAAGTATCAACTTTCTTTAATAAAGAGGCAACTAAAGATATTCCTTGTATTCTTTACTGCGGAAGATTGGGCACTGCTGTTGCTGTTGCTTTGTATGGAGAGAAAGTAAGATTTTGGCCCCTTTTGACAGCATTATTTGATCATATATCCCATTTAGTCATTGGATTGGGATGATCTCGGGTGCAACTCATGTACACAAAAAAGATGATATGGTATAGTATAAATTAATCTCTTGTTTAAGAGACTCTCAGCATCTTGTTTCAAATAAGTTTTTTGATAGCTTTTTTGTGCACAGGATGGCTTATGATAGTTTACAGATTTGTGTGTGTAGATTAATATTACACAATGTCCATCCTTACACGTTTGTTATCTAATTAGTGACTGTCTCACAAATTTGTGTGGAAAGAGTGTTGCAAATAACAACACTAATTCAGGTTTGAATTGTTCTACTTGGTACTTGCACAAAGATTTGTGCAACTCTCATTCGGGTGAAAAGAACCCATTTTGATTCGTTGGTCAATAACTCTACAGGTTTGTTGCAGATATTTTCAAAAGAAGTAAAGATTATGGGGTTCAAAATTGGGATTTGTGTAAGAAATCGAGCTCCATTTCCCCAAGCCCAACCACAAGCTTATCTGCGTAATGGGGTCACTCTGCCTAATGCTTGCTTTATTCCCTTTTCTTTTTCAAAGAAGGATTCTGCTTGCTTGAGTGCACGAAAGCTTGTTTTTATGTCTTTTAAATTTTAGTGCATGATTGGAGAGTAATGATATAATTTATCCCCACTGCACTGATAACAGCTTGTGCTAGAATAACAAAATAAATAAATAAATAAAAACAGCTTGTACTTAGTACGAATATTACCAGGGGACAACCAGACATTTCAATTAACAAAAATAGAGGTGTCCTTGCCACTTTATGCGTGTCGAAGACCTACAGGCTGCAAGAGCGTTTACATTCCGTTAAAAAATATATATATTTTTATTTTAATTACTTAATTTTTTATTTTGAAGGTTAAATACAATTTAACTCTTCAAACTGTTGCTCGTTCTCCAAATGATCTCTCAAACTATCGAGGCTTCCATTTCGATCCCCAATCTATCAATTCTTTTGAAAATAACCCATTCCATCGGTGTTTCCCGTCAATATAGATGAAAAATAGTACATGGGCCGCATACATGACTTTAAAAGACTAAAAAATCAAAAATGCCCTTCTTTTTAAACATAAAATTACTAAATTACCCTGTGAAAAAATAACACGGCACTTAATGGCATAAGACCACAATATTACGAAAATGCCATTGTGGATCACAATAGATCTGCTTCACCTACACGGTACTTCGTCCCCGTACCGCATCTCCTCTGAACCCATAAACATGCTCTTCGCCACCAGCCCGTCTCGACCAAGCATGGGAATGAGTACTCCGAGCCGAACCGGAACTCATCGCCTACACGATCCAGTCCACTTCCCCCTGGATTGTGTAGTCGCTGAGGGTGCATGGTGTCCTCGCTAAGCTCATATTGGTCCTGCAATTTAAGCAAGGCATCAACAAAATGCTGCTTGGCACCACCACTCCTCTCACGTGCCTAAGTGGTATAAGATCACAAAATAGTTAGATCATGCAATGCCTCAAGTGGAAGGGTGTTCACCTTTGTTTTTATGTTCTAAAACAGAAGTGAACAGAGTACCTATGCCAAAGGATTTTCGCCATCAAATCTGGGCAAATCGAGGTACAAGGCCTTGGTATGTACTTGTACTTCACCCCTTTGAATGTCATAAATCTCATCCTCCTGATACCACACATTTCTTCTCCATCATCTCTCCGTTCTGGGTCATGGTTTCTTTTGTCTTCTTATTCCTCCATTCTCTTTGGGTCAATGGAAGATGATAGCATGGAATGGGTGTAATCATTTTATTGTAGCTTTCCTTTTCTGCGCCTCCGCGAAACTGTGTTAGAGGATAAAATCAGTAGCTCACCTCTCCTCCAGCGTGACAGTCAGCAAGCAAGAGACCTCCACATTTCCTGCTGACCAGTCCCCTTACAGCACCAGCTACACCGCAGGCTAAGCTCACAATCTCTCCTGGATTCCTGCTGATTTCTGCGCTCCATGTTTTCTGGATGCTCTCTCTACGCCTCAAACTCAACACTCAACTTTTTCCTCTTTTGTATCTTATTAAGTTTTCTATGTTTTCCTAGGATGTAAACCTTGTATTGATATCTCTCAAAACTCATGTACGTGTTGCTTTAAAAATAAAAGACAATTCTCTGGTTTTGGTAACTTAACCAAACCAGTTCTCCTAAATCTTTCAACTGCTCTGCTCTGCGTTCAAGAACTAAACTGAACTCAAGTGTTATTCTCTGTTTCTTGATAATTTAGTTGTTTCTCAAGCGAGAAGCTTCTCAATACTTGTTGCATCCAGAGAAACGATTTTTGGTTTAAAAATACCCAGGACCATCCTTCTGAATCTTCCCATGCGTCAGTGATGGGAGCTCCAAGGGGTGGTGGGAGTGCAGCTGTAAGATGTGAAAGGGAAAGATGTTTTAACCATGAACAAGAGAAAATGAAAAGCTGTTTTGGTATCTTGACCAAAACAGTTTGTGTTTCATTGATATTTATAGACGATTACAAGAGAGTGATTATACATTTCAAGCGGTCAAAGACCAGCGTACAAAACAGAAAACTAAGATGTATTTACAGGCTTTGGAATGTCAACTAAGTAAACTTAATCTAGTAATCCAAGTAAGCTGCTGTGACAGAGGAGCAGAGATATGGTTAGAGAGATCAAGAAAATGGTTTAGATGTGTGGACTTGCTGATGACGTGCCGTGCAAGTGATGTGGGCAGATTGCATGAGTTTCTGTGTGCTGTGTTCTGCATTGGTGGAGTCCTGCAATGGAGATTTGTTGGACTGATAGCTTGCATCAGTGGAAAGCTTGTTCAAGTAAGGATGAGTTGATTTATCCTTAACAGCAGCTGGATCATTAGGTGCTGCAAGGTCATTAGGTGGGGGACATATGTGGGGCTCAACTTCATTGATTGAAGCTCTAAGAGAATCCTTATGGCTAAAGAGTGGAACACATATAGAAGACGTGTTGAGTGGGGCGGCTGGACCAGGACATGTGGAAGGTGAAGCACTAGGAGGCAGTTGAGGTGCTTCAGAATGATGGACACGATTTTTGGTTTAAACCGTGATGTTCAATGTTATAACCCAAAAATATGCATGCATGTTTTGGGTCGGTAGTCAACAAAAAAAACAGATTGGAGTCATTTTTACTTCCGCGTGCATCAGACTTCACAATTCTCAATCCCCCAAGATTACCGAAAACCCAAATGAATTTGATGAATGACAAGAAGAATCTAACCAAGTTGATGCACTTAGAAAAAGAACAGAAATATTATCAAAAAAGCATTTAGAGAAACGATTTTTTGTTTAAAGATACATAGGACCATCCTTCTGATTCTTCCCATGCATACATGGCAAACCACTTCCTGTAAAATTGTTTTTGTACAAATAAACTGTAGTTGCATTTGAGCAACTACATTATTATTATACTCTAGTTTTGTTTCTACGGTAATGACTTAATTACAATGTTCCAGGCTACTTTGGGAGCCAGATGGTAATGGGAGTTCTCCTGTGTAAATTTATGCCAAAGAATCGAGTAAGCTTATGCTGGAAGTTCTTAAAAGCGGCCCCAGAATAAATGACGATGGAGATATTATATCTGAGAAAGGCACTGCTGCTAATGATACAATCTTTGATATATTTGGAGGTCACAGGGCTTTTATTGAAGCAGAGGAGGCCGAGGAGCTTCTAAAACCACTAAGGAAACCAAACTTGTATACTAAGATTTGTTTTAGTAATAGAAGTTTTGGCTTGTTTCAGTAAACCAAGCTACTGCAGTCCTCAGGTTTTTCAGGTCGTCTATGGCGATGCATTGAACAGAAATCTGGTCGATGGGTCGAAGACCACTTCGGCGAATAGCGGTTTCAGTTCGAACAAGATCCACGTCGACAAACTAGTTGGGAAGGGCAAGAACCCGACCTTGCAGATTTCGGTCTATGCAGGTCGGAGAGGGACGACGTGTGGATTTGGGGGTGGACCCGACATGAATCCTCTCTCTATCGGGCCAAGGTGAACTGGGTAAAACAGAGGAAGTGAAGGGGGTGGCAGAGAAGAAGATGAAGAAACAGATCGAAGAAGACGATATTGATGGAGAAGACTGAAAATGAGAAGCCACGTGCCGTTACGGGTAGGGGAGGGTATTTTCAGGCTTTTGGGTTAAAAGAGTCGCCTGCTGAATTTCAGCCTACTCTTTTTTTTTTCTTTTTCTTTTTTACATGTCCAAGATTTAAACTAGTGTCCTCCGCTTCATGAGGCTTAGTTCTCAACTGAATGAGCTATCTCTTGAGGACTATTTCCACCCACTTAAACCGGCACAAAGTGACGAATGAGACAAAAAAAAAAAAAAAAAAAAAAAGTAATTAGTATTTTGGGGTTGAAATGCAAGCATGGTAGTTCGAAAGCCATAAAAAAAAAAGTGGTAATTTAGGACGCTTTTTTGAATTTAACTACGTACATTCCCTATTTATTTTAACTATTTTATTTAAATTTTTTTTTTTTTTTTTTAATCTTTATTGGGAAGAGAGAGAATGTCATAAATTCCTTTTAAAATTTTTTTTGCTTATGGCCCTTGTAGTATATAGCGTTGGTGATAAGGCATTTTTGTTCATGGGCTTTGACTTTTTTAAAAAATAAAAAAATTGGGTAGTGCAATTTTATGAAAAATAAGTGTTATGCGGCAATTTATATTTTAGTACCTAATCTGATAAGTGCAATATGAATTATCACATCAATTTATAAACAATATAAATATTATATGAATTGTCACATGATAGTTTATATTTGAATGACTAATATAATAAGTATCACGTAAAGCTATACAAACCCTATTGCCAAGAATCCAAGGAGTGAGCCATAATGAATTACCAAAGCAAGATAAAATTAAATCCCCAAATCCAAGAAGAATAGGGTGATCGAGTCAGCTCCGATGCGTGAGATGTGTGACTCTTGTGAGGGTCAAAGTGCAACCACAAGACTTCCTTATTGATGAATTAATGATGAGCCACACAAATTAAACCATGCACTTCCATCCAAATTCGAACCAAAACTTTGCAAATTGCAACCAAACTATATATCTGCTCCACCCTCCATTCTAACTGAAATCCATCGGCAGCCTCTTCGACGTCGATCCCTCCACTCTCAAAACCTTCTCGGGCACCGAAATTAGCCTCATGATTGGCGTGCCCAACGAAATCCTCTCCTCCCTAGCCTCCAACACCTCCAACGCCTCTCTCAAATGGCTCCAGTCAACCTCGAGCGGTGGTGAGGCAGCGATTGCCGAGAATGCGTTGGTGTATAACAAGAATGTGGTGAGATGGGCGGTGAACAACGTCGGAATTCCGAGGAGGCCTGGGGAGGGACTGGAGATTTACGGCCTGTTTGGCCTCTTAATTTTATGAGATTGCGAAGGGTGGGAAAGAGTACGAGAAGCATTTTGGGATTTTTGGTCTTGATGGGTTTAAGGCCCATGAACTTAGTTTCAACTGAGACGGGCTTGTTTTGCACTAGTATGATGTGATCATACAAAATTACAAATCTCTAATTTTCCATATGGCACTTATTTGTAAAATAATTAAATTCACACATCAAGTTTGTATTGTCACGTGAATTTTCAAAAAAAATTATACTAAGAACGATAATACTCCAAAATTATATTAAACAAAACATGTGCCTTAATAACAATGAATTGGCTTACAAATAAACAAAATACTTCGGATATATACTACGGTTTTTAATACAATTTTCTTATAAATTGACATGGCAATACATAATTAGTAAAATGATTAACAACTCAACCGCTAGTTAATCAAGTAGATAAGTCAGATTTTTTGTTTAATCATTTCATAAATCTTGGACAATCGCATTAGTTTCTAAATGACTTTATAGTCAAAGTTGTAGTATCTCTAACAATACTTCACAAAATAAATTTCATAAAGAGGGGAAGTATTGAAAAGAGGTGATTAACATTTGACAGTTTTAACTGCAAATTACTTATAGACTCACGTGGTAGTCTGTGTGTCACTTATCACATAAATCACAATACAATTAAATTGATGATCTTATAAATTGAATCTTTTCAAGTACAACTCGCCATTAGATTTTATTTAGATTCTTATTGAATTTTGAATTTAATGGTAATTTTTACTGATACGAATATATAATTTTTTATTTTTTTGACATGTCCACACAAGAGGGAGTGGGGGATTTGAACTAGTAACCTCCGTTTTATTAGGCGTGGTCTCCAGCCGATTGAACTATTCTTTGGGGACTGCTACGAATATATAAGAATAAAAATATGTGTAACATTTTTCTTATAAAAATTTATATTCTTTTATGACAGCATCTTTATTTTGAATTAAGATGGCTATAAGAATCTACTCAATTAAAGGGCTACATAATCTCGAGATTCTTGACCATTAGACAGCTATCGCATAGCTATGTCCAAAATCTCAACAAATGGGGAAAAATAATATGTAAGCGATGATGAAGATTAGTGGAGAAACCATGTGCTATTAAAGAAACCATGCCAAAGGTTTTTTTATTTTATTCAAGAAACCATGTCCAAGGTGGGTCAAAGCGTTCACACGAAAGAAACTGTCGTATATGCTCCAATAAGAAACTGTCGAAATAAATCAAATCTACCTCAAAAAGGGCAGAACTCTCTCTCAACCCGCGGAACAAGAAAATAGCCAAGCAGTTTGATGTTCGCCGGGAAGGAGGCTTCTACGCCTCCCTTCCTCAGTGGTGGTGCCTCCTAGTCTTTTAGGCTATGGAGTCTTTTGTTTCCTCCATGGTGTGTACCATGGGAATGATAGTTTGTCTCCCAGTTTTTAGGTTGTGGAGTTTTAGTTCTCTGAGTCTTTTGGGCTCTGGAGTTTTATGTTGATTTTGGTTGGTTTTTCTTTTCCTTCTTCTCGTTTTCTCTGGCAGGAGGTTCATCTCGAGGCGTTCGGTGGAGAGTTTTGTTATCGTTTCGTCTCGCCGGTGGAGCGTTTTTGTGCCTAATCTGTTCAACTTTTTGATGCTAGATCTACACTTATCCATCGGCTTCTTAGAGACACACGCCGCTCAGATGGGTTCACCTGTGTTTTCTAGTTCCACCGCTGTTTGTTCCGGCCGTAGGGGTCATCAGTGACCGGCGCGTGATCGTCACCCGCCAGGGAAGTCTTCTCTTCGACCAGCGCGTGGAGGTCTTGCTCCGTCGTTTTTCGCCGTGCAAAGGCGATGGCCGGGCACTGGGTGGCTAATCTGTTGTTTGGCAGCTTTGGGGGAGGCGCGTGTTGTACACGCGCCGGTCTCCAGCGACGACAGTGCCCTCCTCCAACGACTTGGGTTGAATTTCTGTTAAATGTGTTTGTGTATTCTCTAGTTACTATATACAGTTGCTTATGTGTGGCTCAAGTTTTACTGGAATTTTATTTGTTAGGGGGCTGATTTGTAATTTTAGTAAAATTTGAGATTCTGCATAGGTAATTGTTTTTTAAGCTAGATCCTTCTAGCTTAAGAGTGTGGGAGGTATGTCCCTCATTTCTCATGATGTAGCCTGTGAGCTTTCATATGTTATAATAGCACATACTATTAGTTCAAAAAAAAAAGAAACTGTCGAATATCCTCCAATAAGACTTTTTTATTCTTCCACAAATCCATTGTATCAGTATAAAGAAACAAACCCTTTTTTAAAATTACAAACCAGTGAAGGGACAATTTTCCTCTCAAGAGAGAGAAAGTCCGAGAGTTTTCTAGAGAGCGAGTGTTTAGAGTGAAACTTGTCTTCCAGGGGGGGAGGCCTCACGCCTCTTCCTCCCGGTTTTGTTTTTTGGCTTTTGGTTCCCTTGGCCGCTAGGGCCAGGGTTTTGTTCCCCCTGGGTGTTTTTCCAGTGGTGGTTATTTGTCTCCGAGCCTTTACGGCTGTCGGAGTTTCTTCCTCCCAATGGTGGAGGCTGTTTTGTTTTGTTGTTTTTTCTTTCTTTTGTTTTTTGCTTTGTTTTTGTTGGTGCAAGCAGAGGCTTTTGGTTTCTGGTTCGTGGAGATAGATGGGTGTTGGAGAATGGCGACGGAATTGTTGTTCAAAGTTAGATCTATTAACCTCGGTTGGTTTTTTTTCAACAAGAACCTTCCTATTGCGGTCTTCGGCCCTCTCCGGTCTCGATGGTCACCTGGCAGAACCGTGCAACTCTCTCCTGTTCGGCGCGTGATCAGCACACGCCGGGGGTCTTCCTTCCTTCCCTCGCGCGTGCGGGTTATGGCTTGTTTTTCCGGCTTCGCAAGGTGTCGATCTGGACTTCTGGTGGTCGTCCGTTGATGGGGGGGGTTCCCGGAGACGTCGTGTGATCTGCACGCGCTGGTTTCTCTGGCTGTTTGTTTCTTGTGCTTGTATTCCTGAGCTTCTACTTGTTTTGGTTGTATATTCTTAACTTGTTTCACAGTCTACCGGTTTTCGGTAGCTGCTTTAAGCTAGGGTTTCCCCTGGCTTTGTGGTTAGAGGTTCTTTACCTCTAGTCGCTACCTTCGGCCTTTCAGCCTTGGTTTAGCTTCGCCTTCGGACGGCTGTTTATGCCTTCTTTCTTTGATTTGTGTATTTGTTCTGATCTTTGTAACTCTTTGTGTGGTCTCCGGGCGTTTGCTCTGGCAATGAAGAAGGTTTTTTTAAGTTAAAAAATAAAAATAAAAAAATAATAATAATAATAATAATAATAATAATAATAAAAATTAGAGAAGATAGACACAAAGGTCCCTGTGTATCTCTTTTTGTCAAATCACAAGCTTAAATTTTTGTGAATTTTAAGGTTCTAATATTTATCAATTGGTTAATGATATATATATACACACATTCACATTTAATGTGTGATTCATGTATATAAAATGAATATCACATACATAAATTTCAAATATATGTATAAAAGACATCTCTTATTAAATAATACATTTCATCATAATTTTGTTAATTTTTTAATACCTGAACACACTTGTCACGTAAAATCACGTCAGCATGGCACATCATCATTACTGTTAACAAAAATTTGACAGCAAATAACCCAAAAGGTTGGGTTCCAACAAAAACGCACTATTGGGAGATGATACATATGGACGGTTTACTGTCCCCATCACCCTTTTATTAATTTTTTAATAATAAATAAAAAAAAAACAAAAAAAAAAAAACAAAATATGTCCTTTGATGTGATCATCAAATGACATATTTTGATTTTTTTTCATATTAAAAAATCAAGAAGGTGGTTGTGGGTGACGGTTTGTTGTCCCCCATAAATCATTTCCCTGCATTATTTGAGTGCTTTGTTGTCTATTTATTTTAAAATTACGATGATGATGCAGCATTACATGGCAAGTTAGAGTGTTCATTTGTTGATTGGACATGCTAGTTTGTACCATTATGATACCTGCAATGTTTTAATTGGATATTATAGCATTTCTAGCATGACTTTTAAACTAATGATAATAGGTTTATTTTCCCTCAAAAAAAATTGATAATAGGTTTATTTAACTTTTATGTTATACTTTATTTTCTTCGGCAAAGCCTTTAAAAATAGGAAAATGATTTGATAAAAAATAAATTTTTAATAAAAAGTGACTTTGGATGTGATAATAAAAAAGTGACATCCAATTTGATATTAGAGGTCACTTTTTTATTAAAAATTTATTTTTTAATAAAAAGAGTCGTTCATGAGACGATTTTCCTGTGAATCACTTCTCTTAAAAATAAAGGCTTTTCATCAAATTGCTACAGTAAACTGTAGCATATTCTACCAATATAATAATAATTTTTGGTATAAAACAAGAAAAAATGCAGAAGGAAAAACGAGGATAGAGAAAGAGAGGAAAAAAAAATAGAATAAATTATATATTTAATAAAGACGAAAACTTTAGGAAGTAAATTGACAAAATTTGAACATTGAGCGACATGTCACCAGGGATCTTTAACACGTTTTTCCCATTGAAAAGCCAAATAAAATAAGATATTTTATTTGGTAAATGCATGTATAAAATAGAATAAGTGAATTATTAATTTTAAAATTAATGTGATATAAAATAAAAAAAAAATTATATGAAAAAGTGAAAAAAAAAAATTGTATTGTAATTAATTTGTTTATTTGAATAGTAATAAAAAATTATTGATGTGATATAAAAAGGAAATTTTTTTTTTTTTAATATTGATTATTATCGAAAAATATATATATAAAAAAAATAAAAAATAAAATATATATATATATATATATATATATATATATATATATAAAAACAGTAAAAACTCACAGTAAAAATTCCCTATTCTGTTCCGTTCTTATCCTTTTCAAACAAGGCCATTAAAGAAAGACCAAAAACAATTACGGATAAGATTAGAATTGCCGACCAAACAAGCAAAGTGGTACTATCCCCAAAAAAACAAGTAATATATTGACCTCGGTTACAAAAAAGATTCTATCCGCTTGCGCAAGCATATAATATTCCCATGACATCATGTGTTCGGCAGGATATTTTCGTCTTTAAATTTTTTGTTTCATACATTACAATATATATCTAATAAAATGAAATAAAAGAGTTAAACGAGATGATACTTACTCCTCTGAATTTGAATGGAAAAGAGAATGAGAGGATTAGATTTACTTAAGCAATAACAATATTGTCGCAGAGTAATGCTACATATGTATAGAGTAATTTTAAAAATCTTTCCTGTATTATTTTTGTGTCTCTCTACAAATAACAAAGCTTTTAAAATTATATTATCAAAATTTAATAGTAATTTATCATAAATTAAATTGTAATTTTAAAAATTATATTATTTCTGAAGATATATAATAAGGACTTTTAGTATTACTCGTACATACCACATAAATATTTCTTAAATATTTCACAAAGATAACAGGACATCTATTAAAAATTGATTTTTTTTTTTTCTTGTAACAATGATTATAAAAAAATTATTAAACTTTATTGCGTTATTGTTGTGCATTGTGAGTGTTTTGATCATTTTTCTATTTTTATTTTTAAAATTCAAAAAGTAGTAGAGGACCACCTTGCCACATAAGCAAGATATAAAAAATTGTATAAAAATATGACAATAAATCATTACTCTAATGTTTATTACTCTTGTTTTTTATTTCTTAAATATAAACGTCCTACCAAATCGCCAAGATACCAAATTGATGGCAATAAAGAAGCCACGTTGCATTCACCTCTGTTATATAATTTAAGAGAAATGATCCCCACACTCATTTCTTACAACAGTTTCACAACAAGTTGACGTGGCTAGTAATATTTTATTATTTTTTTTGTTTTGTTTTGTTTTCTTTTTGTAAAAAAGTAATAAAATATTACCAGCCACATCAGCTTGTTGTGGGACTGTTGTGAGAAATGAGTGTATGAATAATTTCTCATAATTTAAAGAAAACGGTCAGGTACTCTAACTTTTATCACAAGTCATTAATAAATTTACTTGTCATTCCAACTACCTCTTTCTCTGTCATGTTAAATAGATCACCTTTTGATAAATTCAGACCAACCAAGGGTTATGGGAGGGTGACGCAGTGGTAGTGGAAGACTTGGTAGTAGAGTCTTCTAATTAAAAGATAAAAAAAAAAAAAAAAAAAGTCTTAATGCATAAAGAATAATAAATTATGCAGAGTGTTTGAAAAAATTATCTGATTTGATAAATAATTCAATTGTTATTTATTATATTGCAAACTCACCTATATATAGTAAAAAAATGTTTGTAGAGAAAATAAACATATTTCTAGTAAAAGTAAATCTAATCATAGTATGGAAATAAATACTTGTAGAAAAAGAGAAGGTAAATAAAATAATTAAATCCATAATAATAAAAAAAATAAAAATTCAATGAAATTGACTTTTGTGTTAAAAAACATAGGGATTGGGAGGCCCCTGTCACATTTCCTATTCATTATTGGGTCTGAATTATTTGCCTAGATTAATCTTCAAAGACGAATCCCTCAACAATTTGCATGGTATTAAGATTAGTAGACAAGGGCATTCTATCTCTCATCTCCTTTTGGCATATGACATTATGATTTTCAGTTGTGCTAGTTCTAAAGAGGCTTGAAAAAAGTTGAGGGGTGCCGAACTATTTTTATAATTATTTATTGAGAGTATTTTTGTTATTTGGGAATACATTACAATTTTTCGGTAGTTTGAGACGATATTGATGCAATCTTTAATTTATGGAAAGCATTACAAATTGAGTGTTAATTTGAGAGAAGTATGAGTAATCTTTTCTATAAATTGATTAGCCTTTTTAATGTATAGCACAAATATAATTAACACTTTCTTAATCACGGTGACATCTCAATTTGTTTAAATATTTCTTAAATATGTCGGTTTGGCATATCTGCAACAGACACTCAGTCATGTTTTAAGAATGAGTAATGTTACTTGTACTACAAATTTTCTTATAAATTGATATAACAATTTATAATTAGTAAAATAATTAAATAAAAAATTTAACTTGTCAATTTAGTTAGTTAGTGACCGGCTTATTAACCATACAATATTAATTATTTTATAAATTATAAAATATTGAATTAGTTTATAAAAAAATTGTAATAAAAGTTGCACCAGGACTAAGAGGAGCATTTTCCAGTGCCTCACCTCCATTGAAACTTTTTTTTTTTTTTTTTTTTTTGTTTTGGCTAGGTGTTGTTATTTACAACTTAATCCAAAGTGTTTGGGCTTCAAACTCTTTGCCTGTATTGGAGATCTCCTTTGCCTGGACTAGATATAAGTTGTTTCATAGTCTGTTCAGTTTCGTTGGAAGCCGAACCGGATTTAATCATCTAAGTTTAAAGGGGTTCTCTTATTTCGGATAGTTTTATTTATTTTAGTTGGCTGCAGCTTTGACAATTGACATGCAAATTCTTAAAGAGTAATGATTCACTACCACCTAAATATACAACTTTTCATCACCTTGTTTATGTGACAATATGGTCCCCTGCCTTAATTTATTTTTAAAAAATGAAAAAGAGCAATGATTCACTACCACCTAAATATACAACTTTTCACCACCTTATCTATGTGGCAAGGTGGTCCCCCACTTTAATTTATTTTTAAAAAATAAAAAAACTCAAAAAGTAGTGGGGGACCACCTTGCTACATATGCAAGGTGGTGAAAAGTTGTATATTTAGGTGGCATTGAATCATTATTCAATAAAAAACTCAAAAAGTAGTGGGGAACCACCTTGCCATATAGGCAAGGTGGTAAAAAATTGTATATTTAAGTGACATTGAATCATTATTCTATTCCTAAATGACTTCTACCTTAGTTATTTTTTTGGCTATGAGGTGGTTGTAGTTTATCTTGATTAGGTTATTGAGTCGGTAGTTTGTTTTTGTTTTGTCTTTTTCTATATGTTGTTGAAATTTGTTTCAACAATATTTTATTTTATATATTTTTTTTTTGAAAAAAAAAAGGAAAAAAGAAAGGAGCATTTTCCGTTGGAAATTGCATGCGACTCAAGTCACTCAATCGCAACTGATACATATGGAGCCAAAGCATCGCAAAAAGAAAAACGGGAGGGCATTTGTGCCAGTTTCATGGTGTGTTCGGGTGTTGAATTTTTGAAATTATAATTAAATTTTTATTCTATTTACGAATTTTGAGATTTGACTTTTAAAAAAAAATTGAATAAAATATAATTTATATTTTTAAAAAATATAATCAAAATTATATTCCTTATCCAAAATTTTGTTGCCAAACAAACCTTATTATTATGCTTCTGCATGGAAACATGAGCCATCGACCCCAATTGGTCAACGTGTCCAACTCCACGTGGTTCCTACGCGGAGCTTAAGAGGGCTTAATTTCTTTTCTTCGACACCAAGAAAAGAAAATTCTAGATGCCGGAGCTTTTCTGATTCCCCCTATAAATATGTGAAACGTGAGTGCTTTTGCAACGGACTCGTTAACACCGAGCTTCTTTTGCAGCACTTTGACGCACACTGAGAAGAGAAAGAAATGGCGGGTGGTGAAGAAAGCGTGACCCAGATCAACAACGGGGATGTTCTTGACTTTCGCTCGCTCCTCTCTTCTTCGGAGAGGGACTTTCTTGTCCGCAACAACGGCGATCAGGTATTTGAGTTTTCTCGTTGAATTTCCATTTTCTCTGGAAAATATGGGATCTGGGGGCTGGGAAAGTTGATGAAGTACACACACACTGAGGCACTTTTTGTTAGCCTTGTTGTTGGTTTGTTTAAGTAAATTGAGCTTGTGATCAGGTCATCCCCTGATTATAAGGTGATTTGATTAGACGCCTTGGTGCTTGGTTTTTTCCTTTTCATAATTTTTTTTTTTTCGAAGAGCGGTTGAGAAATTTGGGTATTTTCTGATCTGATTAGTTCTTCGATCACACCCACAGAGCATTTGAAAAAAAAAAAACAGAGAGTTTCTGAGCAAGAACTTCTATCATGGCTAATTCATGGATTTCTTTGATGAAGATCTTGAGATTTACAGTAGAACCCTGTTTCTTATAGTGCTTTCTAGTTTGATTGCAAATATTGTGTCTATTTTGGACGAGGCTAGGCTGCTCAATAATTTTTCCCTTTGTAATGAAATTCAGCTATCAAGTGAAATTTTGAGAAAAATCGCAGCAGTAACCTACTTTGTAGCTTACATCTCTCAATTTACTAGTCCCATTGATGCACAACTTAATCACGATTATGGTTTAGAAGACCAATTAAAAGTTTGTTAGGATTATGAATTTGTTAACATTATCATAATTTTCATGAAATTTTCCTTTTGGTTGGATGAGCTGCTCCATTGACTGAATATGGGAAGTTGTAGTCATATGAGTTAAGAGGGAATCATTTATCGAATTGTGAATTTTACAGGTTAAAATTGACAGCTTGAAGGGGAAGAATCTTTGTTTGTATTTTTCAGCATCATGGTGTGGCCCTTGTCGCCATTTCACCCCAAGTTTAGTCGAGGCGTACAAAGAACTTTCTCCAAAAGGTGATTTTGAGATTATTTTCATCTCGGCTGATGAGGACGAGGAATCGTTCAAAGCGTACTTCTCCAAAATGCCATGGCTTGCGATTCCATTTTCTGATTCAGAGAAACGTGATCGCTTGGATGAAGAGTTCAAGGTTAGTGGGATACCTACCCTTGTAATCATTGGTGAAGATGGGAAAGTAGTGAGTGACAGTGGAGTTGAGATCATTCGAGAGTATGGAATTGAAGCCTACCCTTTTACACAAGAAAGGATCAAAGAACTGAAGGATCAAGAGGAAGCAGCCAGGAGGGATCAGTCTTTGAGATCTCTCTTGGTCTTCCGCTCACGCGACTTTGTAATTTCATCTAATGGAAACAAGGTAACTTTCGGATTTCGATGGTATTGATTGTTATATAAAAATGTTCGTGTCCATGAAATATGTTATTCCTCTCCCCTAATCTGTATTTGTTCTTAATGTGCAAGGTGCCTGTCTCTGAACTTGAGGGGAAGACAGTGGGTCTGTATTTCTCGTTGTTCTCATATAAGTCGTGTGGTGATTTTACTCCAATGCTTGTTGACGTTTATGAAAAATTGAAAGCAAAGGGAGAGAGCTTTGAGGTCGTGTTGATACCGCTTGATGATGATGAGGAATCATTCAATCAAGGTTTCAGAAGCATCCCTTGGTTTTCACTGCCCGTGAAGGACAAGGGCTGTGAGAAGCTGGCTCGATACTTTGAGCTCTCAACCCTCCCCACTGTGGTTATTATAGGGCCGGATGGAAAGACTGTTCATTCCAATGTTGCTGAAGCCATTGAAGAACACGGTGTTCTGGCATACCCATTCACCCCAGAAAAGTTTGTAGAGCTTGCTGAGATAGAGAGGGCCAAAAGGGAAGCTCAAACGCTTGAGACAATATTGGTTTCAGGAGATCGAGATTTTGTCATTGGGAAAAATGGAGTCAAGGTAAAATCTATGATTTTATTCATTGCTGCAAACTTCATAATAGCATATTTATTATTTCATATGTTTTAGCCCAACTTTTGTGATGTTCCATGTTTTCTTGGTTGAACATGTGGTATACTCTTCTATGTGCTCTGTGGCCGGAGGACTTTCTCTGTCCCTTTGCAGCATGCATCTCCTTTTCTTCCTCATTTACCTGTTTCCTTTTTTCAGATTCCAGTGTCAGATTTAGTGGGAAAGAACATCCTTATTTACTTCTCGGCACATTGGTGCCCGCCATGCCGTGCGTTTCTACCAAAACTTATTGAAGCATACCATAAGATAAAGGCAAAGGATGATGCATTTGAAGTGATTTTCATCTCTAGTGACAGGGACCAAGCGTCCTTTGATGAGTTCTTTTCAGGAATGCCATGGCTAGCACTTCCCTTTGGCGACAGAAGGAAGGCATCACTGAGTCGCACTTTTAAGGTCTCTGGTATCCCCATGCTCGTTGCCATTGGACCAAGTGGCAAGACCGTCACAACAGAAGCTAGAGATCTCATCATGAGTCATGGGGCCAATGCCTACCCTTTCACTGAAGAGCGAGTGAAGGAGATCGAGGCAGAATTTGCAGAGATGGCAAAGGGGTGGCCTGAGAAGTTAAAACACTCACTCCATGAGGAGCATGAGCTTGTTCTCTCTCGCCGTAGGAGCTATACATGTGACGGGTGCGAGGAGCAAGGAGACGGCTGGTCCTACTACTGTGATGAGTGCGACTTTGATCTTCATCCCAAGTGTGCCTTGGAAGAAGACAAAGGACCCAAGGATGGTTCATTGGGAGAAGAAAATCCCAAAGAAGGGTGGGCCTGTGATGGGGATGTCTGCTTCAAAGCTTGACAGAGTCGCTTGTGATACGACTCCTTTTTTCTTTTTACGTGTGATTATGATATGTGTCTAAGCTTCCAAGGATACCTTCTCTGATATGCCCTTGAGGTATCTTTGGGGTATATAATTTAATAATATGAATTTGGGTGTGCTGTTGTGTTAATATGATAATATGACGTTGTGGATGGATTTCACGGTATTTGTGCCTTCTAAGTTCTATCTTCTTGCTCGCATCGCATTCTTACTGAAAAATGAACTCAAGTGTGAGCCTTACTCGTAATTAGTGAGCTTTAGCCCAGAGTGAACTTAAAATTTGTGCAAAACTTAAAAGGATTATATTCTTAAAATTAGAAATTCAAGAATTAAATTTAAATATGATAAAGATTTAAGGATTAAATATGATTTTTTTTTTTTAAAAAAAAAATTGTTATTAGAAAAATGTTTAAAACATATTTTTGAAAAAAAAAAAAAAATCTTAAAATTGATTTTTTTTAAAGAAGAAAAATCATTTTTAATTTTAGAAGGTCTATTTTTCCGCCCAATCCCAATTACAATTAGTAGCAAATGCTGTATTATTGGATAAATTCAATGATGTGGCTTCTGATGTCCTAATCAGGAAAACAACATTTTGTGCTGACAGGTCCTATGCATTTAATGCCATTTTGACGTTTACTTATAGCACTAGTAACAATTATTTTATATTTGTTCCCTTTCCTATATTTAGGAAAAATTTCATAAAAAATATCAAAAAACCTCCCACAGCAGATGCCTTATATTTAGATGAGGGAGTTGGGAATGAATAGTGATTCCCTATGTATACATGTCTACTATTTATTCCCTATATATTATTTTAATATAAAAAAAAAAAAATTTAATTGATATAGGAAAAAGTAAGAGAATCTATTGTGGGGTATTTTTTTATAGGGAAGTAAAAGATAGTTTTGTTCCCTAAATATAGGAAAAATAGTTAAAAATCTGCTGCTAATGCTCTTATGCTACTTGCTTAAAAAAAAAAAAAAAATCCATGTTATGCTACTGCCTTTGGTTAGTCTTGTCGCGAAAGTTTGTGGCACACGAGTTTTAAATTGTATGTCCTTTCTTTGAAGAGCAAGGAATCCAAGGATTACTTATATATATATATATATATATATAAAAGGAATCCAAGGATTACTACGGACTCTATTATTGAAAAATGTTAGAATTTTTTAAAATTTTCATCCCAAATGATTTGTTGCAATTTTATAAGATTGTGATATATTTTTTAAAATGATAAATTGTGATATGTCATTTGAAAACTAAATTTTAGAATTTTTTTTTTGAAATGCGTAGCATTTCTTCTTTTATTTGGTAATTCTTTTATTATTATTATTATTATTATTTGATATTGTCAATTTATTTTTAAATCAATCTTAATTAATTGAAAAAAAATTACATATTTATTAATTTTAAAAATGATCACAGCCAATGAAAAGAGACTTTGGGTCTCTTCTCAAAATGTTATCATATTTTTGTTCGGATAAAAATTAGTTACAAATTGATTTATAGTTAATTCTTAAAAATCAATCTAATAAAATGATGTGTGTTTTTTTTTTACATACTATTAAAAAAAATATTTAAGAAGCACACCTTGTTAAAAAGAAAGAAAAAAATAAATATATCATTCTCAAACTACTACTTAATTGTTAATATCCCCATAAAACTAACAAGATAATGTCAATGTTCCCCTCCAAAGACCAACAAAAAGACAAAAATGACCATACGTTTTTTTTCAATAAGTCAAAAATGTCCTTATAAGTTCAAAATAATAATAATAATAATAATAATAATAATAATAATAATAATAATAATAATAAATAACTTAAACAATAACTTTTAAAAAAACAAATGAAAAAAAGAACGATTTTTTTAAAAAAATAAACGAAAATAAAATGAACCCCCCCCCCACCTTTTTTATAACTTTTTGTTATTTTAGATTTTTTTAAAAAAATTTAATAATTTTATAAATGGTATTTTTGTTATTAGGGAAAACAATGATAATAAGGTGGTAGTTTGAAAGAATTATATGGATTATTTTTATTTTTAAGATAATAATTTATAAATGATGTGACACATTATTTTAAGAAGCAACTTTTTGAAAAAAACAAATTGACAAATGAGAAATGATCCCTACACTCATTTCTCACAACAGTCCCACAATAAGCTGATGTGGCTTGTAATATTTTATTATTTTTTTGTTTTCTTTTTATTTTTTTTTGTAAAAAAATAATAAAATATTACCAGCCACATCAGCTTGTTGTGGGGCTGTTGTAAAAAATAAGTGTAATGATCATTTTTCTTGACAAATATATCATTTTCCATAATAGACCGGACTATATAGCATTCCACTAAACCGACCTTTCTTAGTCGCCAAGTCTCACGCTATTAACGGATATAACAAAGACTACATAAAGCCGTTCAAAAAAAAAAACAAAGACTACATAAAGCATCACAGCCGGCCTGAAGACAAACTTGCAGAGGCAGACTGAGCGGAAAAAAAGAAAGAAAGAAAGAAAAGCATGGCTAACGGCGACGTTGACCGCGTATCTCACGATCTGATTTCGCTTCTCTCCTCCGATGAGAGGGAATTTGTCGTTCGCAACAACGGTGACCAGGTATGAGCTTTGAGACAACAGAACTATGTTGCTCAAAATATTACATTTGATTTTTAGGTTTTTTTTTAAGAATCTATATGATAGCCATTTTTATAAATTTGATCCGTTGTATATGATTGTTAAAGAGAACGTGGGAAGTAGAAGAAAAAAAGAAGAAGAGAGATACTTTGGAATATATAATAGGATACTTTCCAAAAAAGGATGAAAGTAGAGCGTCAACTAACTCATATGAATGATATCATAGAAGAAACCCAGTTGATCAAATATTTTGCGACTATCTGATCTCCTACTTTCATCTGGTATTATGATTTGTGAGAAGTGCAAGGAGATTTGACTTCGATACTATGCTGAGAAAGATTATAGTGGTTTTTTTTTTTTTTTTTTTTTTTTGATTTTCTTTGATTTTTTTTTTTGGATGAATATTTCTTTATTTTATTTTTTAAAAATTTAATTTAATTTAATTTAATTTAATTTTTTTTTTATAGATGAATAATCTTTGATTTTCTTTCATAGGTTAAAATCAGTAACTTGATCGGAAAGACGGTGGGGTTGTATTTCTCTGGCTCATGGTGCGGTCCATGTTGCCGTTTTACCCCAAACTTAGTGGAAGTTTACGAAGAGCTCTTGCCCAAAGGCGACTTTGAACTGGTCTTCATTTCTTCTGATAGAAATGATGAATCATTCAATGGCTACTTCGCCAAAATGCCTTGGCTTGCAGTTCCATTTTCGGACTCAGAGACCCGGAAACGCCTTAAGGAATTGTTCAATGTGAGGGGCATCCCTTACCTTGTTATTCTTGATGCCAATGGGAAGGTTTCGACTGATCAAGGGGTGAGAATCGTCAGGGAATATGGAGTGGATGGATATCCGTTTAGTGCAGAAAGAATCGAATTCTTGAAAGAGGAAGAGGAGGCTGCTAAGAAGAATCAGTCCTTGAGTTCTATTTTGGTTTCTGGCTCCCGCGATTATTTGGTTTCAAATGATGGAAATAAGGTACACTTTTGGCTAAGTACATTAATTGATCACTTTGCTCTGGCCCTATTCTTCTCGTTATGCGAATGACATAATTACTAGTTGTTAATGTCATTTGTTGGCAGATTCCTGTAGCTGAGCTTGAAGGCAAGATGGTTTGCCTCTATTTTTCAATACAGACTAAAAATCAATGCCTTGAATTTACCCCACAACTTGTGGATGTTTACAAGAAACTAAAGGAGAGAGGAGAGAATTTTGAGATTGTGTTGATAGCTCTGGACTATGAAGACAAACACTTCAAAGAAGGGTTCGAAACAATGCCATGGTTGGCGGTGCCATTTAAGGATAAGAGCTGCGAAAAGCTTGCTCGTTACTTTGAGCTTGAAACCCTTCCTTCCTTGGTTGTAATTGGCCCAGATGGGAAGACATTACACTCAAATGTGACTGAACTCATTGAGGAACATGGTATTGAAGCCTACCCTTTTACACCCGAGAAGCTTGCTGAGCTGGCTGAGATTGAGAAGGCCAGACTTGAATCACAGACTCTGGAATCAATTTTGGTTTCAGGGGAAAGAGACTTTGTGATTGACAAAAGTGGCTCCAAGGTACCATTCTTCTTAATTTTACCATTGGATATAAGAGGCTGCATGAATAGTACAATTAAGTGAATTTCTTGTGAATTAATTCTCTTCTGTCCTTGGTTAGGTGCCGGTGTCTGAACTAGTTGGAAAGAATATTCTGCTCTATTTCTCAGCTCGCTGGTGCCCCCCATGTCGCGCATTCCTGCCTAAGCTTATAGAAGCATACAAAGAGATCAAGGAAAAGGACAATGCATTTGAAATTATATTCATCTCAAGTGACCATGATCCGTCCTCATTTGATGATTTCTTTGCAGGCATGCCTTGGTTAGCCCTCCCATTTGGTGATGAGAGGAAGAAGTTCCTGTCACGCAAATTCAAAATTCAAGGCATTCCTGCTGCCATAGCCATTGGCCCCAGTGGCAGGACAGTCAACAAGGAAGCCCGGCAGCTTTTAACAGCTCATGGTGCGGATGCTTATCCATTCACTGAAGAGCATCTGAAGCATATGGAGGAAAAGCTGGAGGAAACGGTAAAGGGGTGGCCAGAGAAACTGAAACATGAACTCCATTTGGCGCATGAGCTTATCAAAACTCGTCGCAAGTCATATGGTTGCAATGGTTGCAGGGAGATTGGGTATGGTTGGTCTTTTTACTGCAAGCAGTGTGACTTTGATCTCCATCCCGAGTGTGCTTTGAAGAAGAATGAAGGAACAAAGGATGATGATCAGAAAGCAGAGGGATTTGTTTGTGATGGAGATGTGTGCCGTAAAGCTTGATAAAGCACCCAATTAAATAATGTGTGGCATAAATAAATCGTGCGTTTAAGTACTATGTAATTCTACTGGTGTGTTCTAAGTTACTGTATCTTGTGGGATATAAGTGAATAACTTGTGTGTTCTAAGTAACTGAACTATGGTATATGCATGAATTTGGTGTGCTGTTGTGTTGCAGAGATCTATCGTATTGAATGATATATGTTGAGCAAATAGTAAGAGAAAGCTATGGATGCTGCACTATTTTTGCCTTTCAATTGTTGCTCTCGTTGGCTGGAGGAGTAGCTAACACCCAGTGATGGCCCTTGGACTAGCGTCAGTCCAGTCAAACGTGACCTTTTTTTAAAAGGAAAATGATTGTTGCACAAAATGAACACAACATGGGCACATCCCCTCACACTAGGTCCTACTCTCATGTGAGGAGATGTTGTGCTCATGTTGTGCCCATGTAGTAAATCTAGCATTTCTCTTTTTAAAAAAATAAAATAAAATAAAATTTGTAAACACTGCTTAGCCCTAGATTTTTGTCCCCCTTTTCATTTTCACCCAAAACACACGAAAACCCCAAATCTATCCATCGCCAAAACTCTACCTGGTTATAGTGTGCCAATAGGATCAATAGCATCGGGATTTTTCTTTTCTCCAACCACAAGTTCCTACAAACTGACCAGTCCCAGGAGTACTTACATATTGTTATGGGCCCAAAAACATATTGTTTATTGTTTATTTTTAATATTATTTATTTTATAAGTATTTTTTATGTTATTTAGTTGTTGTTTTTCAACCCAAAAGGGGAAGAAAAAAAGAGAAAGAAAAAAAAGATTGTTTTTCTTTTTTATATACTGGTGTTCCAAATTGGAGCATGAAATAGGCTGAAGCATCTGCCAACAAGTCTGGGTTTGTACGGACATTGGACATCGACACGAGGTCCAACTTCGGGGTACCTAACTGCAAGTCCTCAGGATATGCTTTGTTGGGGGCTGCGGACCTGAATCCCTTATACAATTTGTTAAATTACGGAATTTAAGTATTTTTTAGGCATAAAAAAGTTTAGAAAGTGTTACATTTTAGAAATGTTGTATCTTACTATTAAAAATTAAGTATATTTTTATCGAGTTATTATTTTTTATATTATAAAAAAGATTATTATTTCTTTTTTTAGTTATTTAAAAAAAAAAAAGCTGTAAAAGTAGGAAAAAAAGGTATTTTGAAAAGAAAATTCTTTTTAATTATCTTGATAATATGCCGTATTTTTAATAAGTGATACTTTCCAAACAGTTCAATGCCTAAAAATAGCTTAAATTACAAAGTTTGAGAATTTACTATTTCAAAATCCTAATTCCTGGTCGAGAGAGATTTGAATTTTCTTAAATTATTTGTCCAAATTTAAGAGAATTTAAAAAAATAATTATAAGAGATCATTTATAAAATTTATTGACAAAATAAAAATTAATTCCAAAACCACTTATCCGGCTAGATATTTCTCATCCATCCGGTTGAGACCACTGGGGAATGGTGATTACCACTGCAGATTGCAGAAAGTTATTAGTAACACTCTAACACAGTCAACGACAACGTGAACAGCTGCTGTGCTCGTGGATCTCCACGCATTTGCGTCTAACATATGCACCCCGTGCTATTGACTCTCTCAAGGCATGAAAAACCTTTTTTCTTTTTTTTCTCAAAAAATATAATTGTAGTAATATTCATATCCAACTGCAAATCTTGGATCAGCTTCTATAGAGAGCCTACGGTGGACTGGATATTCTTGCAATAAAATCCGGTCGGTAAGTGAATCTATTCACTCTGATTCCCTTTAGGGACTTCTCTTTCTTTTTTTGTGGGTCCTTCCTTTTACTTTCAAGAGCTCTTAGGGGTTTCTGTGGTGCTGCTTATCTCTAAGTTATGGGTTTTTATCATTGTAATTTTGAATGGTTCGTGCTTGATATTGATTGTAATTGGCGTAAATTTCTTGAATTTGCCTTAAAACCTTGATGGGTAATTCTTACTGCAATTATGTCTATGATACTTCGTTGATGTATAATGGTGAATTGGTAGCTGGGCCTTATCATTAGAATGTGGTTGGTTGCTGTCTAGCCAGTAATTAAGTAATTAAATTGAATTAACTGCTGCAAGCATTTCCAGGGTTGAATGGGTGAGACTGAGTTTTCGAAAACTACCGTAGATGTCCACAATAACAAGAGAAATGGACACGGCAAGGCGTTTGATTCAGCATTTTCTACATTTTTTATGCAGTTCCCTCACAGGTTTCAGAATTTTGTTAAGGTTAGTGTCATCTCATTTGAAGTCATAATGGATTGCCGGCTTTTAGTCTTAGTTGAAAGTTAAAAGGTTTCACCTCCCTTTGAATGTCAGTCATAAGGGAGGTGAATTCTACTCCCCCCTATCTCTCCAGAAGTGGCCATTTTATTGAAGGAATTAATTAAGCAGGAAGTGCTTCATCTCAGATCCTATTCTTTTGTTCATGTGCCTAGAACTTTAAATGAGGCAGCTCATACCCTTGCAAAATCAGCAGCTGCTAATTTTTGCGATGATGTTTAGTTAGAAGACATTCTTTCATGTATTTTTGATATTGTTACTTGGGAACAGAGAGTTCCTAGATCCTAAAGTTTATGTAATTTTGGGATCAATTCTTTGTTGTTTTAGCCAGAATTATCTGGCTTAGGGTGTAGGGGGTCTTGAACTCCTATTCTCTGTATTTGCCTTTGGGCTTTCTCACTAATATATACTGTACATGCTACATGTTCAAAAGTTAAAAGGATTCTCCTTTTCTGTCACAGTCTCGGTTCCAAAGGTTAGCAAAAGATATTGAAGGAGTAAACTCAATGAACCATCTTCTAAGAAAAGAGAAAGGATCATCTATTCCTTGGGAGGTTGATGTGGAAAAGCAGATGCAAGCGTGGAGAGAAAATCCATCATGGGTCGATCAACCTCCAGAAATAAAGGTGAGGAAATTTTAAGCAGGAGAAATGTTCTTTTTCTGTTTGGTTGCTACACTTTTGCATATTGTTACGCCAGCACATAAATCCAGTTACACATGAAGGATTTTCATGCAGGACGTAAATATGAGGTACATTTTAGATTGGTATTAGTTGCCCCAGAACAACAAAGGTTGTGTAGAAAAGAATATTGAAACAGAAACTTGAGCATTTTTCTGATGTTAAATTTTCAACCTATTGCGTCTGTTTTTAGGATAATCTTGTAAAGTTGATAGCTTCTCTGCTGTCCCCATACTGACCCCCATGGGTCGTCATAGTCACGAAGTATATGGATTCTAATGACACTCTTGGCAGGTCAGCGTACCAAGAGGTTCTCTTTGCAACCTCAATGTAAACGTCAATGTTGGATTGCCTCCAGATGCAGTATATAATATTGTGATTGACCCTGATAATAAGAGGGTTTTCAAGAATATTAAGGTGAATGGTATCTTTCATCCACTATTTCTTTCAGATTTTACTATTGACACCATCTCAAGGAAATGATGATATGTTGTGGTTAAGCATGATACTAACTTAATAAGAATTTGTCTTCAATATTTGTTAGGCTCTTATATCTCATGATACTCGCACTTACGGAACAATAATTCATCTAGTTTTAAAGCTTTACCATCTCACACAGATTCTGAATTTTGTGTGATATGTTAAATGTCTTGCCTCAGGAAGTAACATCCAGAAGGGTTTTGGTTGATGAAGGTCTGAGGCAGGTGGTTGAAGTGGATCAGGCAGCCATATGGAGATTTCTTTGGTGGTCAGGAACCATATCGGTTCATGTTATAGTAGATCAAAACAGAGAAGATCACTCGGTAAGGAATTGCTGTTATTATTGTTGTTGTTGTGGTCGTCTTGTGGAAGGGGAGGTGTCGGGGGAGTGACCTTTGGATGGAAATTGCAACTTGCATGCCCTCTGGTATGAAGTTGCACTGCATGGAGTGATGATTATTGGGCTTTTCATTTTTGGCCTCAAGTAGGAGTATACCTGGTTTATAAAAGACTTTAGGGGTTTACTAATTGTTTTCTTGTGGGATAGAGTTTTCCTCCGAACTAGGTTGGAGGAACATGTGAGAAGCTCATGTTTTTTAAATAACAATGATAAAGTTTGAAGAAATTTTATTTAAAAAGCACGTGCTTTTCACATGCAAAATTGACACTTGGCGTCTTTATAGATTGGGTTCCTCCAACCCAGTTTGTTGTGGTTGCATTTTGTACTTGGCAAGTTCATATTCAGAACCAGACAAATGGATACTTTGTCGAAAACCCGATTCTCTAGTATGAAGCAGACAGATTGTTCACTGTTTCTGGATTTTCTTTTAATGGAAAACAAACTCTAAAAGCCCCTACCCAAAGGTTTTGGAAGCAAACTTCCTGACTCATATGCATATTTATGTTTCCTGGAGTTTCTTTCTGGAAAATCTGCTGGCTATACCTAACTGATACCAAATTCAATCTTATAATATGCTTTACATTACTTTAGTATTTACCATCATATTGATATGCAGTGCCTTATTTATCAGCATCAAGACATTCCTAATTTTGGGCAACCTCATCCTTGTATTATGCAAAGTGAAAACCAATATTTATATTTCTAACATTGATTTTCAGATGAAGTTCAAGCAAGTGAAAACGGGGTTTATGAAAAAATTTGAAGGGTGCTGGACGGTGGAGCCCGTGTTTGTCGATGAAAAACTTTGCTTTCCCTTCAAGCCTAAGACATGGAAAGATTATTGTGGATGTTCGGGAGGCAAAGGAAGGGTTGGGTCAAAAGTGAGCTTGGAGCAACTGATCCAACCGGCCATTGTCCCACCTCCACCCATTTCCTGGTATCTTAGGGGAATAACCTCCAGGACAACAGAGATGTTGATAAACGATCTGCTTGCGGAAACTGCCAGAATCAGGCAAGGATTTGGCCCTGAAAGTTCTGAGAAAGAGCTTGTAATCTCCAAGGAAATGTCTGATGAACGCGGAGTCGACGATATATGTGATATCAAAGAAAGATGGACCCTTCATAGGAGAAATGCAAAGCAATGTCATAGACGGCTGCTCACTGCCAAGTGAACTTGTGTTTAATTTCTGTTTTACTCGTTCGCTTCTTATCTGAATCCGTAGCTATAATTGATATCTGAATTCTCTAGCAATATTTCATAATAATATCCGTATCAAAACTATCTGAATAACAAGTTGAATTATAAAAATCTTGAAATTTAGCCGTTGGAAAATCATGAAATTTCAATGAAAAATATTAAAATACTCTAAATAATTGTTAAATGGTGAGCTACTATCTTGTTGGATTAGTCCCAAACACCATGTTTGTTGATTTAGCAATTTCCGTTGTAAATTAATAATTAATGTGAAGTGACACGTAATTATGCTACTACTTTTTTTTTTTTCAATTGTTCTCCTAAACTCAGTAAATCATAAACCATATGTATTTTTTAAGAATAACATCTCTGTGAGAGTCTATCATTCTTGGGAGAAATGAGACACAAAAGGACAAAAATTTCCTCTCACTAAGTCTGACTTCGTTCTTGAAGAATGTGAATTCTTACGTACATTTTTAAAACTTTGTCGATTAAACTGATATTGTTTTTAAAGCATGCGATTCAATTCTCACATACACTACTAACTTATCAATTTAACAAATTGGATCGAAAGAATTTGGAAAAAAAACTTTGTCTCCATTGGAGCACTCACCCGGAGACGTAAATCAGACGACAGGAGTTCTGCTAGTCTTTCGAATTTTGCATTACAGTCCAAGAAGAAGAGGGACAAAATACAAAGGTTCTACAGTTACAGTAAGATATTAATTTTGTTAAAGTATCAAAAGTTACAATATGTTGGAATACTAAAAAATATAGACACGGCTGGTTAAAAGACAATCAGGGAACTAACATATTGTTCAGGTATGAGTTGTTACTCTCTCTGTCCACTTGATTTTCCTTTTCAGATATTTTTCCTACAATATTTTTTGCTATGTTACACATATTACACAAATTTCGAGTCTTCGACTCACTGAGAGTGCACCCAGGCAACCAAGCATTGCCTTGTCCAGCGTCCTGTATCTATGCCCTTGAGAAGAAACCGCTTCAAATTTAAGATGCATAGACACTAAACTCTATACTATCATTCTCATTCAATTCCCCATTTGGTGGGCTACATATCTTATCTCCTGCAAGGCAAGCAGTGGTTGGGAATGGCCGCATTAACCGATGGACCATCGTGTCATCAAGACCATGCTTTTCATAGCTCCTGAAGGCACCCAATGCTCCAAGAAATCCTTCATGCCGCAAAAACATTGCTTTAGCCTCACCTTTAGACCTGAAAAGAGAAAAGGTAATGTTTACAAAGATGGAATTTACAAATAGAACCAAAATCAGGCATGGAACCTGATAACCTTCCTAGAGAGAAGAATGAAGAGAAGAAAAGAGAAAAGAAGGAAAAACAGGATGAACCCACCACCCAAAAATGAACTCAATGGATTTATGAAGACAATTATTTGAATGTCAATTTTGTTGCATGTATGGGGTCATTGGTATGTTTTGAAAAAATAATGCTGTTTCGCTTAATAATTAAAAGGTCTGCTAATGTCTTTATCATTTATCATTATCATTACTGTAACAGCTGAAAATTGCAGTATCTTACAGTCTCCTTCCTTTATGTAAGAACTAGGAACATCGTTGTGCCTTAAACTGCCACCGTACAAAGAATGGAATCTGTTTGTTACCAAGGTTGAAGCACCACCGAGGATGCCAATTTTTTTTTTTTTTTTTTGGGTGACCTGAGGAGAGGAAGATGTAGCCGCTGTAATTTCAGGAAGCTTTTTTTTTTTTTTTTTTTTTTGTTGGGGGGGGGGGTGGGGGGTAAAATAAGATGATTTCAGTTAAAAACATGAAAGGATGATCCATATGCGAGATATGACCAAGGAAACAAACGCTGTCATAATTACCAGAAGTGAACTGCAACCGAAATTGTGTCCATGGTATAAGTGTGACCCCGAATAAAAAATCCTCCAAAAAATATCCGCTTGAGCCCAAATCGGAGTGCATTCAAGTAGGAGATCTGAAAGTAATAAAATAAACTAAAATAATATTAGAAACACTATGACAGTCAACTATATAATTTTAATGATTTCAGGAGGAATTAAAAAAAATTGCACAATACAATTCTGAGAAAAAAAGAGGAAACAAGTTGTCATTTTGTTTTGGACAAAGAAGAATCATGGATTACAAATTGCATTTTTAGGGATACGTAGGAAATGGAAAACAGTGTTACTATCTCCAGGCATGGCAAAGGAATATCAACTTGGTTAAGCAAATATGCTTCCAACCCTCGATTCTAGAATGGTTTTCTGACGAAGGGGCGTTCAACACCATTTTCAAGACCACAAAAATAAAAAAGTAAAAGTAAAACCCTGGACACCAGCCTGCTTCTGTAAAATTTCAGACTCGTTGATATTGTTGATGCACAAATGAATTGCAATGCCAAATTTAAACTACACCTATCTAGTAGTAAATAAATGAAAGGTAGAATAACTAATGTGTCGGGCACACCAAGGATGCCTGATCAGCAAATATAATTAAGATTTCAGGATACCATTCTTATGGTTTTGTTATACTGTTAAATATCATTAAGTTCTAGAGTGGTCTAGTCTAAGTACAGCCTGAATCCAAGGTTTGCCACTGAAAACGAACACTTAGAAAAATTTGAAGTTCCCAAAATCCAAGGGGATTACTTTAAGAACATGAAAGGAGATGAATGAAGAACGGAAGCCTCACATACTACATCCCAATATACCCATATAGCAAGATAGTTTTGACAAAGATAACACGCTCTTCTGTTTTTGTTACATATTAATTTATAGGCAGTACGAAAAAGAAATGTTCAAAATTGACAAGCATATAGAAAATAAAATCAAATGGAGAAACTCATAAAAATAATAAGCAAGAAAGAAAAGCAGAAACATGTTACGAAATGCTTGAATATGCGAAGAGAACAATATATAGCAAAAAAATGAGATGATTACAAAGTTTGTGAAGGAATTGTAAAATATAAATTTCACAACGTCGCAAACAAAGTATCAATTTTGAAGTAGCTCATTTGAGCAGATTGTTCTTTACTGCACAGACGACTTCAAGAGTTCAGCTTTTTTACTTTCGGTAGACGGAATATGTAAGCAAGAGGGGAAAAAAAACATTAACTATGCGTTAAATGTGTTATGAAAATAGGTTTCCACTGGCAAATCTTGGCTGGTTTGGTAATCAGTTGGCTACCAAGCTTCAGCAACAGATGGAAGAGAACTAATGGACAGGAGTGACGACAAATTTCTGTCAAGGATTGGATTGGGACAGCTTAATAAAAAATAAATTAAATTAAAGTCTAGGGTTGGTCCAAAAATGATTTCCAAAATTCTTAATACAGGAAAATATTAATTCTTAATTTTTCTTCTTCCAGTATAGACAGACACACATCACTACTTCTGCACTTCACACTATATAGGCAAACAAGAAATCTGTCGCACTAAAACTGACCTGTCCAATGTTATTTGAAATCATTCTTAAGAGTGACCGGGCAAGATCCTCGGGTCTGTAATCTTCAAGTTCTTTATTATCAGAAATTGCCTTGCCAAAGCTAGAAGCAATAGTTGTTGATGAAAGGCCAATCTGTTGGCATTAGGAGGGGGACAGTGCAGTTAATAATCATAAGACAAAACTAAAAATCTCTCATCATCATCTACTAAATTAGACCAATTTTCATTAAAATTTCAACTTGAAGCACACAAGCACCAAAACCAGCAAGCTCTCAGAAACCTAAATTAAAGCAAAGACCTGTCTATGAAGAATATTCACCTTTGAATAGTCCATTCCACCAAAGATGTCCCCAACAAGCATGTCTATCACTCTATTATTTCCCTGATGACTTAATTTCAGCAACTCATCAAAACTGAGGCAGTAAAAAAGAAATTTGTGGTCTGTGAATTAAAAACTATACAATAAGAAGATCAATCATCATACTGAGATAAGATAACATAGCAATTACCTCTTGCAATTTGTTAAGAGCCTTCCCAAACCCCAAAAAGTGCCACCACCAACACTTGTTCCACTCACACGCTCAAACTTCCCGTCTCCATCCACCTATATAAGCACAGGACAGAAATTAACAAGGAATATGAGTACAAATCATTATGATCAAATAACAAGTGAAAAGTTTTAAGAGCATGAAACTAAAGCAGTAAGTGAAGTGAATAATATAACTACAATACCTTGAGCATGCTGACACCAGACCCGATATTAACGAGGAGGTAGGGGTACAAATCATTATGGTCAATCTGCACAAACTCCTTCTGCCCTTCCATGTATGTAAATGCTTCTTGATGAACTGCCTACTCAAAAAATATATAGATCCAGCTGACACTATCAGCCAAGACATTGGTAAGGCAAACAAGAAAAGAGATGCAATGAAGCACTTGCTTTAAAACATGAACGAGATAATTTTAATATCAATAATGGTTGTACGCTTGTCATGCAGACATTTGAAACAATACAAACATTTCTTCACCCATTCCCCTCCCCCAAACAAATTATAGTTTGTTTGATGCAAATGAATGTGTATTTGAGAAGAATCAGAATAACAGTGCTCAAAATAAATGAAGCGCAAGCGACTAAGTAATATATGAGAGGACTTCACTTTGTCATATATAAAGGAGAGAAAATAAGTTGTACATACCAAAATTTGCATTTGGTATTAGGGTCACACCTTAAGTAAAAAGTTAATTCCACCAACAAGACAGTCCATTTCATCCTCCTTGTCAAGACTGATGCCAAGCTTTTCTTTGAAGAGATCCGCATACTTGTATGCCCCACCGCCTGTGGCCTTCTCAGAGACATTAAGTAGTAAATAAGTTTAAATAAGTACATACCATAAAACCTAGTTTCTCACTACATAATCTCTCTCCAAATGCACCCATTCTTCTGCACAAGCATTACATGTGCTATTTCGCCAGTAAATCATGAAAAGATATCTAGCTCCTATCTAGACAATAAAAAAGTGGAACTAATTTGACCCAACTACTTCAAAATAATAGTATGGTAATGTTAAAGAATAATTTTTACCTTAATTATGCTCTTGTCAGTTGGAGGAGCCTCAAGATTCTGGTATCCTGAATTCATTTTCAAATATAAGCAGAATGACCAGAAGTAGCAGAAACATCATGAAGAGTGAAAGAGCATCAGAAAGCAAATTCAAGAAAAAATTACCATAAATTAGCAGCGTCCTAATCTATATCGCAAGGATTGAGAAAATATTTTTGCATACACTGAATGCCAACATAATGGGAATTTTTTCTTTGAAAATCAGACTGTTATAACATACTTCACCTTAAGAATAATTTTCCATGAAAATGCAGGTGCTACATATGTCTTTTAGGAATTATATAAAAACTGATGATGAAAGCAGTGCAGGGCTGTTAAGCGCATCTAGACTAGGCGAGAAGAGTGGGTTTGGTTTTCAAGGAGCTTCTAACCAATCAAAGTTAAGCTCAAGTACCTGTATCTGCCAGGCTAGAGCAAAACTCGGATCAAGTAGATTAGACCATGACCAATTTAGATAGCTTCAAGGAGTTTCCAAAGAGACTCACCCAAAGTTTACAATAGAAAGTCAGTGACATACAGTGAAGGTTTCTTTAAGCTCTAGAGTATATTGTAAAAATTTAGTTGCCTTGGTAAATTAGAACTGTGAGATTCTGACAAGCATTTGATGATGTATCAGGCTGATTCATCAGCTGGGTTAGGCTATGAACAAGCTCAAGCTCAATCAAACATATACGAAACAAGCTTCAAAAGGTTATTTTGAGCTCAGATCACACTCAAACTCAACTCAAGCTTGATATTCAGCTCAGCTGATCTTGAACATCCACATGATTATTTCAGCTAAGTTGTTCTTAGTGTCCTTTAAAAAAAAAATCGCTCTTCCTTCAACACGGCTCCAAATGTACCACAAGTTTGGTCACTTTTAGGAAAAAATAGTTACCGAAGTAGCAATAACATGTAAGTGCAGGGGCACACATACCACCAAGATGAAGCTGCTTGGTTTGTATAAAATCTAAGCAATCATTGATCTTGCTCGTTTCGAACTTCACAAAATGGAGCCTCCCTTTGAGAACTGGATAGTCCCTATTACCATTAGGAACCCCAAGACTTTTCTTTCCCGACCTCCCCACCTCATCATCAGCGTCATAATTCGTTGAGAAATACACCAACTTAATGAGAGAACCTGCCAACAAACACCAATATTATTTCAATTCGCATGGGATTTTATACGAACATAAATATTACGGTTACGAATTTAATATCACAACTGAGAATAGAGGTCATCAAGAGGCAGTCTCACTACTGTAAAAGCAGATTAATAAACGTGATCACAACGACGAAATTCAGAGCCAAATAAGTATTCTAGCAATTCAATTTTGAATCTCGAGAACTTCTTTGACTCAATAACGGATTTTAGATACCTTCGAAGTGCCCCTCACTGTACCATGTAACACGTAATTGAATTGAGGAAATCAAATACATAAGTACATACAATTACACAAAGGAACAAGAAATTCACGGGAATTGAAAAGAAAACTTCTCGAGTGGAAGAATCACCTCCGATATCCAGAGCCAAATGAGATATTCGACCACCGGGTTGGTTTGGGTCGGAATTCCCTGGAATTTCAACCTCTTTTGGATCCATTTTTCCTCGCTCTCTCTCTCTCTCTCTCTCTCTCGTATTCGACTCTGAACTGGGCGCTGATTCTGAGCTTGGTGGGCCTGAAATAAATATGCAACAGCTCTGTACCTAACCCCTGGCTGCTTCCCAACGCAGCACTATACACATTACACACGTTCTAGGACTTGGGAGGAGGAAATAGAATAGACCGGTTAAATAATTAATGGGGATACGGGGATTTCGTGCGACGCGTTTCTCTCTTTTAGAGGAGTGTTTATTGGCGCAGTCCCTGTCACTCGCCATTTCCAATTTCTTTAGCCTTTTTTGACTTTCGAACGGGAAAGAGAGTACAACCGCATGATAGGTTAATCACAGGTAACAATCAACAAAAAGTCAATAATATTAAATGATTTACTTACCAAAAAAAAAAATAAAGAAAAATAAAAAAAAAATAAAGAAAAATAAATATTGAATGATGTGGACTTAAAATATATATATATATATATATATATATATATATATAGGATCCGGCTTCTATGCGGTACTAAAAAGTACCGCATAGATGCTGTAGTCTAAAACGGCATTGTTTTAGACTACAGCACGCCTTACCAACAGCTATTGCCTAGTGGGAGTTTTATAATGCATGACTTTAAATAGGACGGCGTTAACGGCGTGAGTTGAGTTGAAGGATCAACTCTAACAGCATCATTTTGTTAGTAGCTCAAAAAAAAAATATACCAGGAACTTCAAAAACTAGTTCATCTATTGAACCAACAAAGAACTCCTCGAACACCGGAGGAGGGACTTTATTCGATGTCGTTTGCTCCGAACTCTCAGACTGCCCATGCAAGTTGTTCTCCGTTGTCGTCCCCAACAACTGTTGCCGACACGTCTCAATAGCTACAGACACGCACAAACCCACAAATAATCAAAAATCGATCACACAAATTAAATACCATTAATTCAACCATTAAAAAAATAAAAAAAAAAATAAAAAAAACCCAACAAAAGAAAAGAAGAAGAAGCCAATACCTTGGGTCACAAGCTCTAGGCTGAGAGACAGCTCACGCTGAAACATCTGGATCTTGTAGCACTCTTTCTCTGGAGCATCCACGTACTCACGGAATCCCAACCCACCATGATGTTGCATTTTCTCCGTGTAATATATTCCATACAGAGAGAAAGAGCCTAGGCTCTATGGGTCGGTGTTATTGAAGATGCTCAAGGGAGAAGAAATAGAAGCAGGAAGCGAATAATATACAAGAACAAAGGCTATTTTGTCCAGAGCACATAGAATAAGGAACTCCAAAAAACCAGTTCATCCACTGAACCAACGAAGAACAAGGAGCTTCAAAAATAACAGCACCGTTTTCTCAACCCCGCCGACGAGCTCCAGACCACCACCATCTCCGACCTCACCAAGAACAAGAGAAGGCCATCCTCTTGGCTGTCCCCGGTGCCTTCACCCCCACCTGCTCCCAGAAGCACCTCCCGGGCTTCGTCGTCAAGTCCAAGTAGCTCAAGGCCAAAGGGGTCAACACCATCGTTTGCATTTCGGTCAATGACGCCTTCGTCATGAAAGCTTGGAAGGAGAACCTCAATATCAACGACGAGGTGCTCTGCTGTCCGATGGGAACGGCGACTTCACCAGAGCCATCGGGTGCGAGCTCGATCTGAGCGACAACCCCGTCAGCCCGTGGCCCGTGGGGTTGGGCGTGAGATCCCGAAGGTACGCACTCTTGGCGGAAGATGGGGTCGTCAAGGTCTTGAATTTGGAAGAGGGCGGTGCATTTACGTTCAGTGGGGATGAGGATATACACAAAGCTCTTTGAATTTGGTGAGCTTGTAACCCTTTCTTTTATCTCTTTTTGTTTGTGCTGGTTTTTGGAGTTCCTTTTTTTTTTTTTTTTTGAAAAGTTTTGGAGTTCCTTGTTGTTCGTTGGTTCAGTGGATGAACTGGGTTTTTGGTGTTCATATGTTTCTTCTTCTTTTTTGTTTTTTGTTTTTTGTTTTTTTTGAGCTACTAACAAACGATGCTGATAGAGTTTAATCACTCAACTCACTTCAACTCACGCCGTTAACGCCGTCCTATTTTAACTTTTTAAATCATGCATTATAAAACTCTCACGGCACCGTTTTATACTACAGCATCTGTGCGAAAGAAGCCCAACTAACCGAATGCTTTTACCCCGAGGCGGCGAGGTCGTTGCATAAACTTAAAATTCAGTCCTTCAATTTTTATGATAATTTTTAGTTGAGACCTATTACTTTTCTAATTTCTATTCAACTCTTAAAAACCTAATCATTAAATTTGTTTTTCTATGCATGAATGTTACATAATGCATATTTAATGATTAATATTTTAAAAAATTGTTAGAATTAAACAGAAATTTAAGAAATAGCATTTTTTTAAAGTTAGTTAATAAATTTGTTGTTTTAATATTTAAATAATTAAAATTAATCCATCCACCACCTACTGTCCACACAATCAAACATTATCAATTGGCCGTGTCATTCAATATAAAATTACAATCATACCATTTTTTTTTAACAATTTAAAAAAAAAAAAAAAAAATCATAAGGTTCATAGGCACCCTTCTCTATATATATGTTTAAGAAAAAAGGGTATGAATATAATTTTATGTTGAGTAATGAGTGATGTGACCAAGCTTCCATAACTATCTGGACAGCATCGTGACAAAATGATTGATTTGAGAAAAAAGGGTATTTTGATTTTTAAGGACTTAATTTGCTTTATAAGGTGTTGAAAAAAACTGTTCGAATAACGATTTTAAAGATAGAAAAAAAAAAAAAAAAAAAAAGAAAAAAGAAAAAAGAAAAGAAGAGAAGTTAATAATATATACACACATAAAACGATATTGTTTTTAATGTTTTGATATATGATTTTTATTTTGAGTTTATGCTCAGTTTGTTTCAGCGTAAAATGATTTTCTGAAAAATGATTTTGACATTTTTCTAGTATTTGGTAGGGGCGAAAATAATAGTTAACCGGGAAATAATTTCTGTTTGACAAAAAATGCTTTGTGAATTTCGAAAAAAGACACAAGACGCATTCGATCCCTTTTAAACGACACAGTTGACCTTCACGTTAAAGCAGTCGACCATCATCAAAATCTTGCCGGTACCGAAATCCGACAACCTTAGGTCAATATCGCCGGAATCTGGCAACGGAATCCGTTCGACCCAAATTCTGACGACCAAACTGATCGTATTCCGGCCACCAATCTAGCCAGAACAGCCGAATTCCAACAGTTCTAGCAGTTTCCGGCCAGTATGCCGGAGTCCGGCCGTTTTGGGCCGGATTCTGGCAGTTTTGGCCGGATTCTGGTATTTTTGCCAGAATCCGACCACTTTCGCTGGAATCTAGCCAACCCAGATTTTGACGAGACTGTCCGAATTCCGGCCTTTATCTTAGATTCTGGCTATAATAGCTAGAATCCAGTAAAAGTGGCCGGAATCCTGTCTGTCAGTGACGAATGGTCTGTTTGGCAAGCCATTGCCAATTACCCATAATTGTCTTTTTGCCCATCAAGTCAAAAATATTTTAACCTTTTTATACTTTTTATGTCATATCAATTATTTTTTATTATTATTCAAATAAAAAAATTTACTATAAAACAAAACTTTTTCACTTTTCTATAAAACATTATCAAATTTTATATCACATCAATCACTTCTTACTACTATTCAAATAAATATTCCATAACACAACTACTTACCAAACACACCCGAAATCTCGCCTCTAGTGATTTTTATATTATTTTACATTAATATTTATATGTTTTGAATATAAATTGATTTTTATAGGTTAATATGATTGAATAAAAATATAAAAAATAACACCGAAAAATGTTTTCGGCGAAATTTTTTTTTTAAAAAAATGACTTTCCTGAAACTATTTTACGACGAAAATCATTTTACGTCAAAATAAACGAAGCATAATGAAAATGATCTTTATTCATAAAATAGTATTCTTAAGCTTTGTTACATTTTGAAACTTTCTAATTAATTTTTTTTTTTTTTTAAAAAAATAAATTGCTGAAAACAATCTAAAATAAGCTATAAAAAGAGGTTAAAAGAAGGTACAAAGCACCAAAATAAACCTAAAAGGCCAATTTCGCTAAGCTGTTATTTTAAAACTATTAATTGTCTAAGACATAGGGGTTACAAAAATTCAAAAACCATCTAAAACAGTTGCGATTGGCATTTAGAGATAGTACTGGTAACTGCATGTTCACCCTTAAGTACACGTGTGTGATGTGTCTACCAACTCTTTATAATTTGCACCATCGTCACGGTGACTCCCTTCCATTCCTGGGAAAAAGGATAAACAGGGGAAACCGAATGTAACATATTATTTATGCTCCGTTTGTTTCGACGTAAAATAGTTTCCGTCGTAAAATATTTTCGACGAAATCAATTTCAAAAGAAATTATTTTCTCGAAAATATTTTTCGGCGTTTGGTTCGCACGAAAAAATTACGAAAAGGGAAAATGCAACTGTCGCCGGAATCGTCGCCGTCGCCGGAATCCGGCGAACATGTTTGGCCGGATCCGGCCAAAATTGCCGGATTCCGGCAGGACACCTCCTGGACCGGTCAGATCCGGCCTGATCCGGTCATTTTGGCCGGATCTCGGCAGGATCAGTGGCCGGATCCGGTCAGATCCCGCCGGATTCCGGCCATTTGGGCCAGATCCGGCCGGATCAGTAGCCGGATCCGGTCAGATCCCGCCGGATTCCGTCCATTTGGGCCAGATCCGGCCAGATCAGTAGCCGGATCCGGTCAGATCCCGCCGGATTCCGGCCATTCTGGCCGGATCCTGCGGGGTCAGTGGCCGGATCCCGGCCATTTCGGCCAGATCCGGCCGGATCAGTGGCCGGATCCGGTCAGATCAGGCCGGGTTCCGGCAGGTTTCTGTCCATGGCCGGATTCCGGCGGCCGGCGGTATTCCGGCAACCGGATTCCGGCGGCCGGCAGGATTCCGGTGGTCAGATTCCGACGCCGGCATTATTCCAGTGACTTGATGATGCCGGATACCGGTGCTGCCTATTTTCGAACGACCGACTATTGTAGGATTTGGACAGTCAGATATCAAACGTGCGTGCAAGGACGAAGAATATAATTTTGAAAAACGATTTACAGTTTTTAAAACCGTAAATCGTTTTCCAAAAATTAAAGAAGGTTTTACGGTCAAACCGAAAATGATTTTCGTTGACCGTTATTTTCGCCCCTACCAAACACCGTAAAATACCGAAATCATTTTCCGGAAATCATTTTACGCCGAAACAAACGGAGCATTAGATGATTCTGAATTTCTGATTTCAACCTGTTTGGGCTGAACAAATTTTTTAAGAATTTTTTAAGAATTTTTTTTTTTAATTTAATTTATTAAATTGACATATATTTTAAAAATATATCAATATCATATGTATTTTTAAAAATACATACAAAATTATATTTTCTATTAATCGCATATTCTTAAAAACAACAGTCAATTTAAAAAGAAAAAAGCTTTATCATTGGGGTTTAAGTAGCACCTCAGTCCGGGTTAGGGTTCCAGCTATCTGTACCCGACCCGCTCCATTCGCAACTGAAAGTCTGAAACCCATTTAAACAAAGCATTTCAAAGAAGATGAACGCGGGCGCGCGGGAGAGTGAGCTACTTTCTGTTCGCTTCCCAAGAGTTTTCTTCAATGGAGTTTGCTTCGGTTCATGCAATCTGTCTGCATGTGAGTTTCTTCAAACTGTAAGGGAAAGTTCAAATTTCTTCATCAATCGATTATCGCAAACGCACTATTTTCTTAAACATTCTGATATTTTTGTTTACTATTTTATTTTTTATTTTTTAAAACGATCACAGTTTATTTCTTCTGCGATTCAAAGATGCCGCTTATCCGGAGAGCTATGCAGACTCTCGGTTATTCTCAAGTGCTCTCCATCATCCGATCCTCTCGTTCTTCTAATTTCAAGTAAATCTCTCATTATTAATTTGATTTTGCCTCGCCTTTTTTTCTCGCTTAAAGTTTGATGAAAGTTCCATTAGCCGTTGATATTTTTGAGCTTGTCGTAGAGAAGGTGATAGTGGCTAAACTACGTCGTTTTTGCCTACTTTTCCTTTTAACCTAGAGTGAACGCAACAAGAGCAGCTGTAATTAATTTTTAGGGAATTACGGTTGAGAAGTTTCAGATATGTGTGATAATATATAGAATTCAAGTGAAAAATGAAATGAAGAGAGGTTTTCCTTGGTTTCGTCACGGCAGTTTCAGATACCGGCGTCGGAAGCTGCCTGGAGGAGTTTCGGGACTTGAAGTTTTCAAGGGAAGGCATCGGAGCCGAAAAGTGGGGTAAGTAGAGGACTGATATTGCACTAGGCTACTAGAAGCTCCTGGTCTTGATCATTGTATTGTTCATCTTTTCAAGAGGTTCAATTAATGCTAGTATTGGCTGTATTCATTTTCATGTTCGCGAAAACGCATATAGTTATTTGAATTTGTAGGAAAATATATGCGCTATTTTTTGATCAATGACTGGCATTTTGACGCAGTTGGAGTGCTTTCTGTCAGAACTACTAGTAAGTTCATTTTCTCAGTGTACCTGTGCTTTATTATTATATAGAAACTTGTCCGAAAACCACTTCTTTCTGTATCATGTTTGGTTGCCTATTAATTTTCATCGACCGTGTGGATGAGATATTGTAATGCTTGGAATTGAGGAGGCTTGAGTTACTTATCAAAAAAAAAAAAAGAGGAGGCTTGAGTTCATAAAGAAATATAATTCTCTTTTTTTTTTTAATGTTTCGCATATATTTCAATGTTGCTAACGTTCTGTGGAGATTACAGGCATATGTGATAATGAGGTATATCATTACCAGTTAGATCTAAAAGAGAGTGCTTCTGCCAGAAGGCTGACCAGGCTACCTTCAAACCCCAAGAATGGTGTGAAATTCAGGCATGCAAGTTACTTGAACTTTTTATATTGTTGATTTGTAGATTTCATGTAGTAATTGCTTGATGATCATATCTTCAGTGGGACTGAAGTGTTTTTCTCCATCTTCGAAAGTGTTGAGGTTTTACTGCCAGAGATCAATGCCTTCTTTCAAAAGGTTTGTTGACTCTTTTCTGCAGATTCAGTTGTTTCTCTTTTGTTACATGAAGCTGGTAAATACTCAGATTGATTTTTAGCTTATGATTAACTATTGTCGTCTAGCAACCAAAAACAAACATATACATGGTCTTTCAAATGATTAAAGGAAGAACTTGAGATCATAGCAACTTAGTATTATTGAATCTCGATATTGGGACATCTTTTTTATGTTTTCACACGGTTAGTGGTTAAACAAATGAAAGAATTTAAGATCATAACCACTTATTATTATTCATGTTGGGATGTCCTTCTTCTTCTTCTTTTTTAACAGGGCTAGTGGTTTAATTAAGTTTATTGTTCGATGTACTTCTAGGCTGATGCTAGGATCCTCAAAAAATTTAGTTGATTGAAAAATAATATCTGCTGCTTGAATTGATTGATATCACATTGTTTCATGGTTTACATTTCTGAACTCACTTTCCATACTTCTCTCTTAAGTGCCCATTGAAAAATTTATCTTCTATTTTTCGCTCTATTTACTGGAATCTGTTCCCTATTGGTTTTGCAGATGCTTGTGCTAAAGATTCCTGTGAGTTCTACTTACTACTCTTTATTATATGATAAAGGTTTCCATGTTATCAAATACCTTGTATTCCAGTGTAACTTTGTCACAAAAGCTGAAGAACTTTCTTACTTTTTTTTTTTTTTTTTGGAGAGTTCCACTTGTCTTTCCGAACAATGGTGACCTCCAAAACCTTGTTAATTCCACTAGAAAATGTTCCTAAGACTTTGGAGCTTGATTGATTTGATTTAATATAAATCTCACACTTTTAATATTCAATAAGAGAAGCAATATGCAAATTTGTCTAACTGCAACGATGAGTATGACACTAATTATTGATCAGATTTGTTTTTTGTCCAGAATGTTGCCTATGAAGTGGTTGTTGAGCGTGAAGATGCTTCTGGATCACGATGTGAAATTTTTTTTTTAGCGAAAGAGCCCTATCCACCACCTTTTTCAGCCTCAAATCTTGAACGTTTGAAGTCAGGTCTTGAAGATTATGTTTTAAAGCATGGAAATAACTCAAATGAAAAGTGTGGCTCTTGTTTTCCAAGTTTGTAAGTTCATACCAAATTCATTGTTAGGTTTCTGTTTATCTTTTGGGGTCAACTTGCATTTTTATTCATGAGTAAGTAGGATGGATCAGGGTGCTCTACTTGAATTAGTAGAAAAGTTATTAGTCCCATTATTGCATGCTGAACTTCATATTCTTTGGAAAATATTTCATGCTTAATCATGTAAATATTTACTTCAAAAATCTACTAGATGAGCTATCTATTTATGAACCTCTTGATAGGGAGCATCATCTCAAGGTTGGGAGTGGAATATCATGCTGCACAGAAGGCCATAGGAATGCTGGACGGACAATGGAAGCCATTATTGTGATAAGTGAAATATCAGAGCCTACCAGTTTTTGCTTCAGAACATGTGGTGCTAAAAGTGAGGTTTGTTTCACCTCTTCGGTTTTATGTCATTCAGTTCTTAAATAAAGAATAACAATCAAATATATCATGGTTAAATGTGAAGTCTGCATGGGAATTGGGTCACCTGCATTTACTTGTCTTGTGCATTAAGGCCCAGCTACATCACTTGTTTCTTGCGATAGAACTTTATGATCAACTACATTTATAAATTCATTCCACTACATGCAGAAAGTTACCTGCTACGTGTATTTGTTAAATGTTGCTCCTTTGGCCTCACCTGTTATAGCTGAGGTGATGCTTGTTCTTCATCATTAATTGTCAATAAAATATGTATTGACAGAAGATTTAAGTTCCATAACGTAGCATAGTACACACACATAGATAGAGAGAGCTGATAGTATTAATTCAGAAAAAATTTCAGATCAAGAGAGCCTAAATAACTCAGTCTGCACGCTTGTTATTTATTGAACCAAATTTTTAGTTTTTCTTATATACAAAGCTTATCTGTGCACTAAAATGTTGAATTTTAGGATCTGTGTATATACAGAGCACAAAAGGTCGTTGCATATCAAGAAAATCCGGCATAAGCATTTGAATAGTTTGGTTGATCAGTACAGGTCTTACATTGTCATGTCGTGACCCAGGTTCAATTCCCGTATCTATGCTTAAGAGATATCATCTGACCAAGTTGGATTTCTGCTAGAGTTTTCTCAACTCTGCTCCCACCGTAATATTGGAAAATTGAAGGATTAAAGCCCATTACTTGGTGTTGGAAAACTTGGTTGGGAAATTATGTGACAATACATTTATTTATTTTTCTTGGATTTTGCATCTCCTTTTTTTACTTTAGTTTGTTGTAGTATGCAATAAAGTAGGTGGAAGTCTTAGGCTATGCTGCCCATGGTCCAATCCAAGATCACTTTCTCATCATATATATCAAATTGACAAAGCATGTTGTTTGATTATTATTCAATTAATCTACTGTTGAATTGGTTACCCCTATAACAATACCATGTCTCTAGGTATGCTATCAAGTACACATGTGTCGTCATACTGGAATTATTGGTTGTTGTACTCCAAACCATGTGCGAATGACTTTCAGCATAGAAAGAGTTCGTTTAATATGTGAAGCGTTGAAACTTGAAATTACCCATCTGAAGAAAGAAGTTAAGGACCAAAGGTCATCAGAGAAAATAGAGATTAATGTCTAAGTAAATTACCTTTTATTCTCAGTAATACTTGTTTTAATTAGTTCTGTGAGTTTGCTTTTTCCTTTGTAGTTTGTCTTTAATTTGTATAATCTGGATTTGTTTTCAGGTTTTTAACTTTAAAGACTTCTTACCTTCTTCAATCTCCCCGTCATCTATGAAGGCATTGACTAGCATTGACTGGAGAAGTTATGGGTTGACTTTGGCAAGTATTGTCAATCAAGGTGGCCGTGCATTGCTGGAATGGGAAGGGTTGCCACCGTATGCTCATATTGATATTGTCCTCCACTGTTACCATGAGCAATATCCAACATTGTGCTATATGCTTCAGTTCCTAATATGGCTAACGTTAACCCTTTCATGCTTAATGATTGTTGTTCCTATTATATGTATGTATGTGGCAAATCACCTTTTTTTTGGGGTGGGGGGGGAAAGAGCGGGGGGTTGGTCTCCCTTGAATTTTAAATTTTTTGGCTGTAAGCTGCTGCTATATGTATGCCTCTTCCTTGACTTCTCACCAAGGTCATGATACCATCAGTGGGGCAGAGGACTCAACTTGATCGAAATCTTATAAAAAGAGCAGTGAAACTTGCATTGGATGATTTGAAGGAGAAGCATGCAGGAGTTCTTCTAAGTGCCCATGCCCTCAAGGTAAATATCTATCCTTTTCTCACAAAAAGATTATATCTTCGAAGTTTCAACGTATTATTGTATGTTGCTATTGTCTTACGCAATTGTATATATACATTGGGCGTTTTTTGACATGTGCAATCATTGCTAAAACAACTTGGTTTCTGCAGCAAAAGATGTGTTCAATGTTCAAATTCAGCAGATCAATTTTTTATTCGAAAGAGCTGAAGTTTCTTTTATTATAATGCTTGAAATGAAATTGATTTCTCCAATTTTTCTATCATAACCTAGATTATGTATTAACCTAAAAATGTCTTGGTTATGTGGGATATACCTTATGTTTGTGTGGTTATTTGCACTGCCTTGGTTATTTTACTCATCAACAAATGGCTTCATGGTGTAGCACTATATAAAATCTGTGAATTCTTGCTATTGGACGAAGAGTTCAATGTTTTTAACTGTCAACAAAACCGAGAGAAAACTCACAAAGATAGTTGTCAAACACATGCATTGCTTTGAGAAAAACTTTGATCAAATTAACATCAATATTGCCCCATCTTGTTGGGTTAATAAACAAGTTCGCTCTCGAACCAGAAATACTGCATGATTGTAATTGTTGTGAGAAAATTGTCCCATTTTTGTTATTATCAAGGCTCCCTATTTAACTACTTGTCTGAAGATCATAGTTTTCACGATGGATAAATAAGCATCTTTTTTTTAGAAAATTGTGATAATCTAGCAGCTTGACGAACCCATATTGGTGACTTGGACTTGAACTTAATTCTCTTAATTCTCAGATTCGCAGTTATGCTCCTGATCTTGCAAAAACAATGACTGGCCTAATCTTGTCCTCCAACGACTCAGGCTTCCAGGAAGAATGCTTTTCTCTTCTTGGCTTGCAGTTTCAGGGAGTTGGAGGTGAAATTGTTGAAGATTGTATCAAGGAAAAGGTTGTCTCAGTTATAGAGATGAACGATAGAAAGTCACACCAGAGAAGTGAAGAGGTTGCTCCTTTTCCTTTTAGAGATGACTGCCTCGAGGAGCTAGAGTTCCAAGAAGAGGAATATGAAGAAGGCGAGGATGCCTTCAGTCCCTTGGATATATAGATAATAGACGTATCTTGTGCATTATGCCTTCGGCCAACCCGAGATAACCGGAAAGTTCTACAAATATGAACGTCTTTGTCGATTGAAGATGCCACTGTCAGCCCCGAATAAAGCAAGTTCCACTCGTGGTTTCTGCTAATTACAACACCAAGGTATAATTTCCAACCTCAAATACCTGTGGATTTGGTGTTCTCGCCCGTTTGTGGCTGTATTTTAGCCAACTGGACCAACTGATGTAGAAACCCAGAATGCTCTCAACTTGGTATTGGAAAGTCCAGCCTGGCTATGACCTGTAACTCGGCAATTGGCAATATCTACGGTGGGCATGGATGATCCACATATTACTCTTGTCCATTCCCTCTCAATAGTTAAAATATGTCAAATACATGGTGGTTGTGCCTTGCCTGTCCTCCATCAAATTTCTTGAACATACACATGGACCATGACAATGTGACCTTTGAGTTGATTTTTACCAGTTTGATGTGGAATAGAGGTGGCTAATTGGCCAAAGGGTCTCGGGTTTATTGGTGGATTGATTATTCAGAACCATAGTGTTGTTCACATGTTTTTAGTTTACTCATTTCTGTCATTTTTGGCAACCTCTACCAAAAGATAATCGAACTGACGGAATAAAAAAAAAGGATTGAATCCTGTAAAGCTCAATGGTCATAAATTGCTTAAGCTGCAACTGCGTGAATTTATTTTTGAGGTGTGTACTTTATATCTGGCTATAAAAGCTTAAAGAATTGCTAAATTGAGATGGGCCAGCGAAGGATATTATGTATATTTTCAAGTGGTGTGAAATTGCTAGAAAGTGTTGTCAAACATCGAATTTCCTTTTCTTTCTTTTTCTTTTCCCTCCCACCAATCACGTCCTTTTCCCAAATATTGCTGATTTGTCTCCCCCACGCTATGGGTTTGTTTTAACACTATTATCATAATTATGATGATGGAAGCCTAGAAGGCCATTCACTGGCTGATGGTTTTGACATGATGGTCCAGACCCATAACAAAGCTGCCACGTGTATGGTGAAGACAGTTCTCACCCATACATGAAGCAAATGTAAATTTTTGTAGGAAAGACATTTTCCCTTTCCCTCTCTGGGAGGGGAAAAAGAAAATTGAAACTTGGGGAAGGCGCCAAGGCAATATCGTTATATCGTTACATGCCTAAAAATTAAGAGCTCTCCGTCAAAGTATCCATAAGTTATCTAGTAATATGTAAATGGTCTTTTCTTTTTCTTTTTTTCCCTACCACATTGCAAACGTGTACTAGCTAAACCTCTCTGATCTTCAAGTCTTAGAGCCACCTTTTTATTTATGGGCAAGTTAAATTTCATTAATAAAAGAAAGGGAAATACAAAAAAAGAAGGGGGTGGGGCACTATTTTATTTTTTATTTTTCCAACAGTTTGTGGGGTGATTGCTTATATTGGTCAAGATTATTAGGCAGATTTCACAGGGAAATTGCCCTTAAAGACTAATGATTAATTGCCTTCTTTTTCCCTTTTAAAAAAGAAAAAAAATGCAGGCTTGGCAAATTCCTGTGATGTTTATCTCTCACGTTATCACGTACCACTTCTAGTCTGAGGTTTCGAATAAAGGACAAGTTAGATGCGGTACCACTTGAGAATAATACTTTGTTAATAAGTGGATGCTATAAGGCGGTAATTGTGACTGATGTCACAAACGGACACAAATTTCTTTCAAAAAGATTTTTAAGAAATTTCATATAAATTATATTTAAAGTTAATATGTGTTCTTTAACATATAAGAATCTTATGTTGTACATTTTAATAGCATGTACTTATCAAATGTTTTAATAACATGTACTTTTCATATGTTTTTGTAGTAACATTACTTCTTAATTACATGCTTAAAGAGCACTTGCAATGACATATTTAAGGGGTGGCCGGGGGTCCCCCCCTCAATTTCAAAAGAGAAAAAAATAAAAAAGGTAAAAAAAAATAATTTAGCCGACCGGATCCTACAAATTTTATTTTTTTTAGCTCCTGGCCCTGCCATAAGAGCATACTTCCCTCTGGGTACGTTATTAATATGTTTTAGGTTTTTTTTTTTTTTTGGATTGTTTATTAGAAAATAAAAGGAAAAAAATAGAAATTATAGGAAATCCTCTAGAAATTAAGGAGAGGTCGGAGGAAGAGAAAATATTCGAATTTTTTTTTTTTTTTGTCAGATGAACATCGATATATATGTAGGTGTAATACATGAAAGTTTCACAATATATATATATATATATATATAGAAGTTCTCGATATGCATTCAAGACAAGAGTTATACATGCATTCGTTTACCAGTAGATCGAGATACATATCAATAAGATCAAATATGTTAAGAAGCTCTACATGTATTAATTTCCTATGAACGTACTCTCACAACAAGAAAAGGCCAAGTAGTGTAGAAAAAGTATAAAATAGGGAAAAGAAAACATGGGACATGATTACACCATCGGCGTCCAATTAACACTCTCCTCTTAATTAACAGATCGAACTGTTCAAGCGGCAGAGGGAGCAGGAATGTAGGACATCGTGGGCTCAGGCATGGAAGCCATGATCGACGACCTTGAGAATGTCTCTTCCTCTAGAACTGGGTTTTCATCCTTGATCAGATCGAGTGACTCGTCGTTATAAATATCCCACCATTTGGATACCAACGTCTTAATGTCCTCTCTGTCCATGTTTACTTCCTTGCCAGTATACCTCCATGGTTTTGATCCCTATTTTTGGCAAAGAATATAGAGTTGAAGGTTAAGATAGAGATCCAGGATATATTAAATACTCAATATCAGTTATCTTACAAGGTGTGATCGATCGAATGAGATCAAAAGAGTACTTACAGCAGCACAATAGTGCACCACCTTGACCTTCTCAAGCTCCACGTTCTCCGGATGGCGCCATAGCATAGCAAGAACAAGGTTGTATACAAGGGGGATGGGCTTGTACACGTCTTTGAAGAACATATTCAGGAAATCCTATCATATGCATACAATTAATTAATTACCAAATATTTATAGGAGTACAATATAGATTTCCTTAATTAATTCTTTTTCCAAGCTGATAGCGACGGGAATGATGATAGCGATACTAAATTACTAATTATACCAAATAAGCTAGCCTACAAAATGAATCAAATGATGGTCACCTATGCTTATTGCATGCCCATCATGCAGATTATTCAGCTTTGATCTATTGACTGAGCAAATAAATATTGAATAAAACAAAAAGAAATCATATATACTCGGGGAAGACATAAAAACCAGAAAATTAGAAAACTCACTTGCTCTGCAAACGGCGTAGGTGGAGTGATTTGGAGGACCTCGAGAAGGCTCTCATAAGTCAAACGGCTAGGCTCGAAGACGAACATGCCGGCGTTGAAGTACAAGGGAGGAGGAGGAGAACCCATCTGATCAGCAGGCCATGTCACCTTCTCCGGGCACTGCTGGCAGTACCCAATCTTATACTGCGGCGTGTGGCTCCACGTCTTCTCGCAAAAGCAGTCCATCACGGCGTAGAAGTAGCCGTCCGGTGTGTCAAAGAGATGGTCTATGTTCTCAAACACTTGAATATCCGCATCCAAATACATCATCTTGCTGTACTCTTCAAACTGCAAATAAAGCGTAAAGCATAAAACTCCGCATCTAAATGTGCAACAACATGTACGTACGTACGTACGTGTTCTACATCGATCCATATATATATATATATATATATAAGCGTACTTACATCCCAAATACGAAGCTTGGAGTAGTTGATAACGTAGTAAGCCATAGCAAACTGAGTATGGTTTTCAGGCGGATATATAGGCTCAATCTCACGGACGATGCATCCTTGAGACCTCAAGATCTCCCGATGCTCCTCAGGCACGTCAGGCAACATTGCAACCACCAAAGGGTATGCGCTTTTGAGCTTACGCAGACCCTTAGCCAAACCAACTACCCCCTTCACGTAGTCGCCATTACCGGCCAAAAATGTTATGTACGCCCTCTTAGAGTAGCCGGCGTTAAGCGTAGAAACCTTGCCCGTGCCGGTGAACACGTCGACAGGCACTTCGGGGGCCATTAATTAATTGTATGCTTTTTGTGAGATTTCTGGTTGTGAGGAGTGTTGGGAAAGTAAAATCAACAACCCTACTATGGACTACGTACCCTTTGTTCCTGACTCCTGAGTTCTGCAATGGCAGCCTTGGTCTCTTTAAATAGACATTAAAGGAGGCCAGGGTAAATTAATGCATGCCAAATGAACGCCAAATGAAACTCAAATGCAATTTATATTGTCCTTTGTTTCTTTATCTTAATATTTTGTTTAGGTTTTGGGTTTTATAATAAAAAAAGGACAAAAAATAAAAATAAAATGAATGAACATAGTTTGCCGCCATCATGTAGAGCCTTATCAGTTATTGTCAAGATGAACGGCTGAGATTCGATGAGGTGAGGTCACAGTCGATTGGAGGTTGATTTTCTTGTACTGGTATACTATATATATATATATATATATATATATATATATATATATACTTAATTGTAACAGAGGAAATGTAAAGGCATCAAGTGGAAGTCATCATTTTCGTTTGGGGAAGGCAAATTGATCACAAGGAAGCTGGCTGGTAGCATATACAGAGGAATTAGTCGGCTGTCGTGGGGTCTGGTTTCGGGGGAAAAATCATGGGATGATGCCAAAATTAGATCATTGAGGTTGTGCCAAAAGTTGAAGATGGTTTTTTCAAAGCCGTTGTTTGGCTATACACAACATCACATTACTTACTTTTATAGATCATTCACATTCTATTTAGCTCCCTCATTTTTATTTTATTTTATTTTATTTAAGCTATCAACTTTTTTAAAACAATTACATTTCACTCTTTATTTTAACTAGCCACTTTAATTATTACATTTTTTTTTTCGAAGTCGTGCATATCTTACAATTTTTTTTTTTTTTTTTTTTTTTTTTTTTTTTAAAAAAAAAAAACACTATATTTGGTGAGCACAGTAACATTTTGCCAAATTCTAGGATAAAGTAACTAGTAGTATGCAAATACTTTAACACCTAAATTTTCATATAGCTAGCTAGCTGAGTGTGATTGCTCTAAATCCCTGCACTCCAAGTATGCAATTATCTGATCTTATTAATTGGTCAAAAATGTTGTAGCACTTCAAATCAACCATTTGATCTTTTATTATTATTATTATTTAACAATAATTAATCCAAATATTAGTTGGAAGTGTCACGCTAGCCTTGTTGGATCGATGAATGTTGGATAAAATTTTAGTATATAACATTTCTCTTAAGTCATTTATAAACTGACGCACTTGACACTTGTCATGTCAATAATTAAAGTGTGTATTGATACATGGAAATCCGCATGTCACTTATATATATAAATTGGTCATGTGATAGCTCGCGTGACCTTACCACATCAGCCACTAGAATGTAGAGTTGTAGACTATTATGTTGTAGTCCACGTGACATTTATTTTCATAAAATTTAGATTATCATGTGTATTTATAGTAAAAGTTATAGTATTTCAAACATTTTTTTTTTTATGAATATTTCGGAAAAAGTTGGCACCTAAAACATGGGGTATCTCCATTGGACTTGTGTCATCCTCAAGCTAAGTAAAAATTTAATAAGATGTAAATAAGAGTCAATTTAAAACTGGAATAAGAAATTTCCATTAGCTCAATCTTTTGTTTTCTATTAGCTTTATTCGGGCTCATTGCTAGGCCACCCTTAGAGCATTCTACTCAATGACTTTCCTTAAATGTAGGGAATAAAACTATTTTTTAATTCCTTATCAAAAGATACTCTACAACACAATAGCTTCCCTTTATATTTTCCTATAACATTAAAATATTGTTTTTTTTTTTTACTTTTACTTTAATTTTTTTATTCATTTATTTTATTCTCTCTCTCTCTCTCTCTCTCTCTCTCTCTTCGTCAAGCAAGAATCCAAGATGCAGAAAACTCAAGCATCGATTCGTTCCTTGGTCCGTTCCATTTCCTCGATCTGTTCTATTTCAGTCCTTCACCACTCACTAGGCATAATTGATAGAGAGAGATGAGATCGTCAAAGAGGGATTAAGCTAAGAGAGAGGGCTTGAGCAGAGAGAGAGAGAGAGAGGACAAGCAAGAAAGAGAAGGGCTCGGGGTTGAGTGCTGGGTGCTCTGCAAATCTAGCGTGGTGGGCGGTGTCCATGGGGTGGGTTGCGGTTAAAGAGGCAGATTGGGCGTTTGAGGTGGTGCTGCGTGGGAGGTGCGGTGGGCGTGGGATGGTGGAGGTGGTGCCGCGTGGGAGAGAGGGAAGAGGGACGAGATCCATAGCTCATGTCGTTGCCCAATGCACAACGATGGTGGCCCAACCACCGTGCTTTAATTTCTCTCTCTCGACCTGAATAGCACGGTCATCGTCTCTCTCAATCTCATTCTTTGTCTCTCTTCAGTATACTCTCTCTTGCAAATGACGTGCAGAGATGATAGAAAGAGTGAATGTGAAGATTGCTGAAGTGGAGTCTACGAGTGTGTGGAGATTTCAGGAAGGAGGGACGATGTGACAATATGAGATTTTGCGTGTAGAACATGATGAGCGTATAGGGAGTTGTGAGATAGGAGAGAGCGTGTCGTTTTTCTTTTTTCATTTTAATATGCATTGGGTATGCTACAATTCTACCAAATGCATTGGGTAGAACTATAGCATTCTTGGTGTTTAGAGAACATGTAAGGAAGCTGCAGCATGCCCATTTTTATAGTTTTTTTTAAGATTTTTCCTACATATAGGGAACAAAAATAATTTTAGGGTAATTGTTGTGAATGCTCTTAATGGCGTTAATTTTTATTTATTTATTTAAAAAAAAACTCTCAAAAAATATTTTTTATTTTTAAAAAAAAAGGTAAAAGGCCACAATAAAAATAAAACGAGAGGATGCCGTGTGACATGCTACGAGGGTTATATATATATATATATATATATATATATTTAAAAAATGATTAATAATTTTGATGGAGCCGCCCTCACAGGCTTTATCATAACATGATATTCGTCTCTTTATCTTTTAGCTTTTTAGTACTGCATACTCCACAATATCCCTTTGGTAGATTTTTTGGGCTCCACGGCATCTGTAAATAAAACTCGGACATCTCTCTGTCTCTCTCTCTCTCTCTCTCTCTCTCTCTCTCTCCTTTAGCTTTTGCAAAGATTAATTAGGAGGTACGTAGACCCAGATATAAAAGAAACGTAAAGATGGTTATGACCTTTACGAGCACCGGCCTCGCGAATCACGACTTTAGTTAATTAAGATATTTATTACTCTTTTTGAAACAATGCTAATGCTATTCATGCATTATCAACGAACTAGTTGCTCATTAATTAAGGATCGATATTTTACAAAATTTTATTTTGTCATTAATTTCAAAGTAAATGTTACATAGGAGAGGGAAAGCTACATTGTTGTACGTACGTGTTGCATATTATTATTATTATTATTGAAAAAATTTCAAATAATAATGACTGTAAACAAAATAACAATATTTATTATGTAAGATCTGTTCACTTCAACTGGTTTTTCCAAGACACGCACCTCTCCACGGTGGTCGCCAGCTTCTTCTAGCCCAGCAGCCCCAGCCGCGGTTGTGCCGGTTCTTCACGCTCGGCGCGTGGCCTACACCCGCCAGGGAGGTCACTCCCTAGACCGGTGCGTATGGGTCACAACTTGTTTTCTAGGGCGCGGTTGGGGTTTTTTTGGTGGATCCGAGGTCTTCTGGAAAATTTTTGCTGCAAAGGAGGTCTTCGGTGGAGACACGTGTACTACATCGCCACCCGACACCGGTTTAGGGTGTTTTATGTTGTTTTTTTTTTGTTTGTTCACAGTCTGCCTCTGTGATGCTTAAAAGTTACTGGACTATTTGTTGGCTTAGGTGCTAGATCTGCCATCTTTTATTTGTTGATTATATTTAAATGTAAAGAGTGGCTCATTGTTGTCCCTATAATGATTATGTATTGTTTAGGTTGCTGTTCAAGTCAGATTTATCTGACTTATGGTGTTGTGGGTCTTGAACTTCTTGTTTTTGTCCTTACCCTGGAGTTGTCTTCAGTAATATATGATAACACATGCTATTTGTTAAAAAAAAAAAAAGTGATATATGTAGTGCTTCCTTTGGCTAATTGCCTGGAGATAATTGTTATATTTATTTTTTCATTTGTGCCATTTTTAATTATTTATAATTATATATGACCAATTATTTACTTTGGTCAAATGGAACGTGTATTACATTAATACATATAGTTTTTTTTTTTTTTTTTTTTTTCACACATATTTATGACAAAAAATATATATATATAAAAAATAGTTATCATTAGAGCTAGCCGACATTATCTTCCAAATATTGATCAGTACTTTCACCCAACTACATCTTATACAAATCCCATTTTGCTTCTCAAAGGATAAACATAGGTGATTTGTATACAAGATAATGAGAAGAAATGGAGATTTATACAATTTGGTTGTTTCCATTGGACGTTAGTAATTCAACATTAAATATGAAAGAGTTTTTATAAAATTTATCTGGTCGAATAGATTTCATACAAAATGTTTATCTGTTTAAACATGTAAGTTCTATAAGGACTGTCTAAATCATTACAAATTCAATCAACAAATTACTGAAACTTGAGAGCCGATCCGTGATTTGTATAAGAGTGATTGCAACCGGTTGATTTTTCTAGAAGTAATGGGGCTTATTTTATTGATAATATATATATATATATATATATATATATATATATATATATATATATATATATATATATATATATATATAAAATAAAGGATCTTCCTATAGAGTCATTTTCCAAGCACGTTGCGACAATCTTAAACTCGAGGGGCATGCAGTGGGTTCGAATGTTCGATCAGCTTCCGAGGGGACTACAAAACTAATTATTGAAGGGGTCATGGGTTCGCAAAGTGGGAGATCGACCACACGAGCTTCTTCCCACCATGAGTAGTTTAGTAAATTAGCCCCTTCCAGCCGCCAGATATTTCACTAATTAATATCTCATCCATTAGGATCTGTTTGTTGGGGTTTTTATCTGACTTTTTCACCCTCCTACTTTTCAAAACGGATCCAGATTGGTTGCAACTTGATTAGCTTACCTAACCTCTGCATCAAAGAGCCGGTAGTTAGTGCTCGATCATGTAGTTTGAGACTTGTTTGGGTATGTAAGTCCCATCGTAATCCACTTGAATTAGCTACAACTTAGACTATACCATTTTAATAACCGCAGCCATCCCGTATTAGGCGATTAGCAAATATAAAAAAAAGTTGATTAGTAGTTATTCAAAGCTATAACTGCTTTTAAATTTGAACATTTTAAACTTATTTTTGAGTATTAAGCATTCATTAAACCTCTTTTTTAGGCTTATACAATTCATTATAACTGCCGAATGTATGATGTCATTTAGAACCGTATATATATATGAAACGACGTCATTTTGTTATATATATGGGTAGACAGTTAGCGGTTAATAACCACATCCACCTACTTCTTAAACCGCTAACCCTTCCGCCTTAGACGTTTAACCTTTTTTTTCAATTACCTACAAAAGCAATTAGGTAGTTAGTAATTAGTAGGTGATTATTAACCGCAAACCTACTATCAATTATAGGAATCCTAGTCCTAACTACAGTCCATTTGGTGACAAATGCAGGCCTTTTGTCACTTTCTGAAGCGGTATTGGCTTTCTAATCAGATATAGCTTATAAGTTCTAATTGTATAATGAAAATCTGCAATCCTACCAAAGTGGCTCTTATTATGTGTTAAACTTTTTTTCCTGCGTTTTGTGTGAGCCTACTTTTAGAAGGGCAATTTCATAGAAATTTCTTTAAACTTTATTGATTTAGAAATCTTACACTAGCAAATCTAATGAGAGATAAAGATTTGGTGAAGAAAGAAATTAATGAAAGTCTTGAAGTGATCCTAACCACTAATTCTTGTAATTGTGGGGCACTAAAAGACAAAAAATAATAAGAATAATAATAATAAAATAAAAATAAAAAAATGATTGGCAAAGAAGGATGAGAACAAATTATGGAATGTGTGTAGGAAACCCAAAAGCGAGGCTGAACCTCTCATCCCAGAGAACTGATCGCAACCTTTTTGTCGTGCAGGACATACACATATCTTGTTTATTACCCAAAAGCTAAACTAAGATTATTCTTCCCCAATTTTTTTTTTTTTTTTTTTTTTTTTTTAAGTGATTATTCTTGCCAACTTGTTTACTAAAATATACTCCTTCATCTAGAGAAAAGCCATGATATTTTGTCGGTCGTTTTCTAGGGACCAAAAATGAAAAGTAGAAAGGATAAATTATATTTTGTTCCCTCAACTAAAACTCTATTTGCACTTACATCTATAAATTATATATGAGTCAACAATTTGGCTGTTTCTTCTGAATTATCATTTTATTACGAACTTACGAGTAGCATCTTCAATCAAAATTGGATAGACTATAAACCAATCTAATAAAGTTAACATGTATTTTTAAACTCAAAATCCTGCAAAAAAAAAAAACGTACTTTTTCTTTTTTTAATTAATGTTATTAAAAATATATATGTGAAAATTACATGATATTAAAATATTTATCACATAATAAGGAAGACTTTAAACAATTTTTTAGATCAACTTTTTCACAAAAACAAACTTAACCTAAGCCCATGAAAGAGGGTGCAAGACCATATGAGGAATATTTGGATGAGCTCGTTTTGCAAAGACCATCACGGTCCAGAAACTTGAATGGCCACAATCAGATACCCCAATGCCCTCCAAAAGGGATGGGCCTTCCTCAATATCCAATTCTAGCATTTGTTAACAGTATTTGTTAACAGTAGATGTGCATTTCCCGATATTTATTTTATTTTATTTTATTTTATAAATGGTATTTTTATTATTTTGGATCTCGAAAGAGGGATATTGGCATTGCAACCTGCCAACCTCAACGATAAATGGAAGGATATTACAAAAATTAAAAAAATTGAGTAAACATTGCAAAAAGAATAATAGTTAGGAAGGATAAATATAGTTAATCTATTGTGTGGACTGTGGAGGATAAATTTTTGAGAGTGAAAATATAAACGTTAATTAGAATAAGAACGACATTTGTTATTTTCTTAATAAATAATACTATTGCAAATATCACAATCTCAGCCCTGCAACAGGTTTTGCTTTCTAAGCAGAAAGTTTGAGTGTCCACTTCGTCGATTGAACGCCCCGAGCAATGCAATGGGGATGCGACAATTTTTTTCCTGAAGAATTCGTCATCTGATTCATGCATAATATCATGGAAATTGTTGGGAATAATCCCTTCCCAATAGGGCCAGCCCGGCTCAAGCCGGGGGCTACAAGCCCACCTTAGTTACCATCCTCCAAAGGCCCTTCCGTAAGGTTTTGGGCCCCAAGGCCCGAACCAGCCCATAAAAGAACTATTGGCCACAAGCCTGGAAGCACAGAGCAGGCAGCCCATTATGGGACCGGGCGTGAATTTAATGCGCTGAAAGCGCATAGTAATCATAGTAGTTCAGAATGAGTACGGACGCCTATATGCTCCCAATAGGGGCGATGAAATATCTCCTGCGGTGCAAAAATATCTTTGGCACACCAAGGATGTCCCTGCCTATGTAAAGAAGCGACAGTGAACGGTGCAAGAATATCCCTGACACACTAGGATGTCCCTGCTAGTGCATAACAATGGACGGCGCAGGAATATTCCTATATGTGCAATAAATGCAGGCAAAGATGCATTTTTTAATGAGAAAGGAAAACCGGGAACATAAAGGTCTATAAATACAGCTCATTACAGGTATGAGACACACATGCTCTTTGAACTCCACCAAAATTATTCTCAATCTTGCTATTTGACTTAAGCATCGGAGGGAGGAACTCCGATCGACTCCAGAGTATTCTCTTAAGCTTTGCAGGTATTGCAGTGCCCATACGATGAAACCACCTACGAAGAAGAGTGAGTTGTCACAACCATATCGAAAACTGTACCAACAAAAATGAATACAAATTTTTGGCAGCCTTGCCTCCTGTCTCCCTCCAGCTTAACCAAAAGGGATTCTCATCCTTTATAGATGGGAGCAGTTGTCGATGATTGAAACTCTTCCATTTTGCGCGTATGAGTCATGACTCGTGCTTAATACCATTGGTAACATGGCACCATCCCTCCGAGTATGGGACAGCTTACTGCATATTATATTATTTCAAGGGGACAAAAAATTATTTTAAATTTCCAGATCCATTAGTGCATTATTCTCCCTTTTTCAAATCTTCATACCTCTTTGATCCCGGGTATCACTTAAAAAGAGTGGTATCCACTATCCAAGCAAATTTGGGTAAATACACACAAGAATGAACCAAAACGATAACTAAAGCAATCGGCAGCGATTTCAGCTTCCAAACAAGCCTAATTCAGGGGTAGGGAAGAGAGAAGAATTGCTTCCCAAGGTGACAAAAAGGAGGACAGGAGCATTAAGATCACTTGTAAGAATAGCTAAAGAACATTACTTATTTGCAGTTGTACCAAACTAATCCGTTGAGTATTGATCTCTGAATAAGCTATCGGTCCAAAATTACCTCAAACCATTGCGCATAGAAATTCGCATCACAACCAATTATCAATTAACACATGATATAATTGATGACTTTGAGCATTCATAGCAAACACTCTATAAGGAGTTCCGTTCCCTAAATTTAGAAAAAATCTCAAAAAAATCACAAAAACTCTCATCTCCCTCTTCCCTTCACCATTCTCACCTCCCTGCAAGGCTGCAACATTCCATCATTTGCAACCATCGAAGAAACACAAACCCATCAAAAACACTTCCAATTTCTTTTTACCAGCCAGCCATCAATCCAAAATCACCAAACAAATTTGCAACTTTCATTGCCAGCCTCAACTTTCAATCTTTGGACATTCGGTCAACTAATTTCCACAATAGCCGAATACCCATAAAATCAACCTAGTAAATCTAGAGATTACCTCATCGAAGGAGACCCAGGGCTTTGAAGTTGTTGGAGGTGGCTAAGACCCAGGGCACAAGCTCACTAAACTTTCGAGAAATGGCTTTCGGCCTAGGATCTCTATCACCAATACCCACAGCATCTGTCAACACACTGGCATCCTCTCCCTCTCTGTCGGTTCTCTGCATCTCTCTCTCTCTCTCCTGAGCTCTCTCTGTCTCAACGTCTCCCTCTCTCTCAAGCTCTCTGATCTCTCTGTCGATTGTGCCTCTATGATGTTCAAAAATTAAAAATTAAAAATAATATTTTAATGTCATAAGAAAAGATAAAAGAGAAAGCTATTCTAAAGTATATTTTAATGTTACAGTTTTACCCACAATTTTTTTTTTTTTTTTTTTATATATAAAAAATAAAGAATTGAGGGGCGGATGTCAGAGGTGACCTCCCCACATAGGCGCCACCCCTTGTCTGTCGAGGGGCAGCCTCCGCTCACCTCACCTTCTTGGCTTCTTCAAGTCCATCTCCAGAGGAGTTGCCTGGTCTTGGGCTCATAGTCCGTAGAGAGCTTGAATATTCGAAGAAAAAATATTCGGGAGTACAGAATTTGTGCATTAACACTCAATAAACAACAACGTAGGTATAAAGCCAATCAAGAACTTTGCAATCAAATTAGTTTCGATTACAGCTAGGAGAATTGAATACAACCCAGACAAAAAGCTCAAGTATATATATCCAACATACCAATTTTCTGTTACAAATTATAGCCATAAAAGTTCCTAATTAAGAGATCATTTCCCGGAGAAAAAAGGCATAGCCACAATCAAATTGTCTTCAAAAGAACGGAAAAGAAAAAAAACTAGATAATATTCACCCCTGCATCCAGAATTTCCCGTGCACAAAACGACTCCCCAGGAGCTTCATGCCTGTAATTGAAGAATACAAGATTAAAACGGAATGAAACCATCAAAGAGTGACTAACAAGATAAGTCAGTATAAAAATTTAAGACTATAATATACAGAAAAAAGAAAGAAGGGTGGGGGGTTCGACGCAAGCAATAATAAGAAGGAAAAAGAAGCATCCGTGCTCTAAAATCCAATGTAGAACATTGATCATCATCAAAAGTGCACCACCTGTCTACAATTGATTTTGTTAAATCCAACTAAATTACAGGGTGTTGCTTGCTTAGAGTGCCATATATTTTACCTACTATTTCTTGTAGAGAGGGGAAATTAGGTCTCAATATTTACCTTGTTTGCAATATTGTTAGAGAGCCAATCCAACCCCTCATAAAGCCCCTCTCCTGAAGTTGCACAGGTGCTCTGGATGTACCTGGAAAGACCAGATAACATATTAGAACCAATTAGGACAAATATGATGGAGACAAAAGATATTATTATGAATTACAGGATTGAACCATGACAAGAAAGTTTACCAGTGACGTTGGCGGAGAGAGTGGAGGCCAAGCTTATCAGTAATCTCAGCAGCATTCATTGCATTAGGAAGATCTTGTTTGTTAGCAAATACAAGCAACACTGCATCACGCAATTCGTCCTGAAAACAAATGGCATTAGACTTGAGTAGTTTGATCCATCACATACAGAAAAGTGAAGCTAAAAAAGAAAAAAAGAAAAAAAAAAGGCTTTTGAAGACTCAGATGCCGATGGCAAAGAAAACTTCATTCAAACAAGGGACAGATATCTTGGACAACAAAATTCATCCCTCTAAGAAACTTTTTCTCAGAATAGTATAAAAGTTTGGCAAAGAAACTAATCCAGAACCTGCTTTTAGAACCAATACTGCACAATAGACTCTAACCTCAATCATGTATACATCATTTGAGCATTCTAACTAACATGTTCTGGGCATACACAATTTGTGCCAACTAGAAAGGATCATTTAATGTTGCACCTGCTTTTATAGCAAATGCCACCAGATAACAAGGTTAAAAAAAAAATGCTCTCGCGATCAATTACTTTTTGGCAGAAAATCCACTATACATCAAAATCAAACTGATAAAAGCAGCAACTACTCAAAATTTCTAGAGGTTTGCAGTATTTCATTAATTTCACACGCAACTTTAATTGTACGAGAGATAATACATAAATATATATTTCCTTACCATACATCCAAAAACACCACAAGAAATTAAAGAGTTCATATCAGAAAACATTTACTCCTAATGAATGCCTACTAGAGAGTCAAAGCACAATTCTTCCAAATGAAACAAATAATTTCATAAGCATAAAAGCTTCCACAAGTTATAACTTCACAATTTAGGCTGTACAATTAATAAAAACCATGATGGATCACAAAATGGGATGGTAAAGAATGAAAAAAATCATCAAATTCTGAAGAGCTTCCATAAGTCAACAAGCTAATGATATCTTTATCATGCCATTATATTTATTATGAAAATATCCGCTCCACATTCCCTCAACTAATTAAAATCCAATTCATAATAAGATTTAACTCCTATCAAACACACCTCGTTCAGCATCCTATGCAATTCATCCCTTGCCTCAACAACTCGGTCTCTGTCATTGCTGTCCACCACAAATATAAGACCCTGGGTGTTCTGAAAGTAGTGCCTCCACAAGGGACGGATCTGTAAAAGACAAAATATTCACTGTTTATCCATTATAAGGTAACTTTATAAGGAAGAAGAAAAGGTGATTTCATCCAAAAATATCAAATTTCAGGCCTTTGAAAAAAGTGAGGAACCAGTCTAACATAATTTATAGGCAGAAAATTCAATCAATAAAAAGGATCACAGGTTCTCACCTTGTCCTGACCCCCAACATCCCAGACAGTAAAGCTGATGTTCTTATATTCCACAGTCTCCACATTGAACCCTGCAAATGAAGTATATTTGCTAAATAACAATAATTCACCATTAAAATATCAAGACAATACCATAATTGTTGTCAACTACATGGAAGCAAGAAAAGGAAAAACATGAATATATTTAAATGAGGATCACCAAATAGAATGATTGGTTTAACACATTCTCTCTTCAACCAAAGCATAAATTTAATCATCATTGAGAAAAAATCGAAGTACTCTAAAAAAATTGATTGAAGTTTGATCTTTAATACCATTTAAGCATATAGTATGGTTGTTTCCAATCTAAAGAAGAATACAAAAAAACTGATACTTCAGATATTTCAGGAAAAACCATGCATCTACACTGTATCACAACAATAATCACATGTTGATCATATGTAATTAAGTTATACAGCACATAAAACTCACAAACAATGCTGAAAGTGAATCAATTCAAGAACTTACCAATGGTAGGAATGGTTGTGACGATCTCCCCAAGCTTGAGCTTGTAGAGGATGGTAGTCTTACCAGCAGCATCAAGACCAACCATCAGAATTCGCATTTCTTTCTTGGCGAAAAGCCGGCTGAAAAGCTTCGTGAATGTCAACCCCATTACTCTTTCTGGCTGTTGATCCCTAACATTCACACGCCAATTAATAAATATTGAAACTAAAATTCATCATTAATACATATATAGTGCAACATAAAATTAGATTATTCATCACAATTCAGTTTCAAAATTTCATCAGAAACTATAATTAATACGTATTAGTTGGTAAAATTCTCCTGATGCAAATCTAAACCCATAAATCTCAAAATAAGCCTAGAAAGCTACTCGAAAGAGAATCTCGTAGCCATACATATATGGAGCATATATTCTTGACAGATCAAACAGATCCGACGGTAAAAGTAAAATCATCACCACAGCGACACAGAAATTCTATGAAATCATTTCCAGTGAATGTAAATGGACCTCAGCAAAGCACCACAAGGAAATTAAGATTCCTTTACCAAGAATTCCGAGGAAAATTATACGCTTTCATCACTAAACACAACAGATCCAAATGAATTCCGCAACAGGATCTTCAGATCAGAAGAGAAACATGACGAAACAACAAAATTCCAAACATAAGCAACAAAATGCATCACAAAACCCCATAAATTAAAGCAGAAATTCATGCGAATCCGCGGGATTCGAGTAAAACTCACAATTCTCAAATTACAGAAGAGATCATACCTAAGGCCTAAGAAATTTAGGAAAAGAAATAAATATGAATCAAGCTTCTACGATTATCAAAGAACTAAAAGCGATTAAGATTCGAGGCTTTGGATTTACCTTCAGAGAGCTTCGCAGAGGGATCTAAAAACGCGTAGGTAAAGAGAGAGAGAGGGAGTTGAAGCTTCACACCAACGCGTAATATATTATATGAGGGTGAGGATCGTCAACCAGAGGGGATATATAAATTGGAAACCACGGGCTGGCTCCAGAGTGCTTTGTGCGATACTGGATTTCTAAAATGACGAGGATGCCCTCCTTGATCGTGCGTGGAAATTACGACTGTAGGTTACGTTGTCTGTCCAATCGGTGACAGCCACGCCATTAAAGTGAATGATAAAGAAGAGGTATCAGGGCCACCGGCCCGTTGCTTGCCATTCCTAAGTGACGAGAATGCCCTTGCGTTCCATTGCAACATCAGGGAATTGAACATGAGTTGCACGACGCATTTGGTATGTAATGGCCAAGTCAATGACCGAAAGAGTCATTTGACTCCGACCGAAAATTCGAAGCCAGGCTTTGAAAAGGCAAAAATTTAAATCATAGAGAGCCAAGGTAAATCCTCTATAAATAAGCCTAAATGTGACAACGTTTATATATATATATATCAATGACTGATCCAAGAAGAATTAGACCCCATCCTGTCAATTTTATGGAATGTTTGTGTGAATATATAACACTACTTTTTAGAATAACTGTATTTAAGGCATGTTTAGTATGCAAAATAACTATTAAATTATGAAAATAAATATCTATTACTAGGAATGAAAAAAGTGAAATGAAATAATTATTCTTATTTTTTAGCGACATCACATATGTTCTTACTAGAATTAAACCAACATAAATATTTTTCAAAAAAACAAAAAAAAAAAACTAAAACTAAATGAATTATGGGAATGATTTGGGGTGGTAGACCACCTATAACAGAACCCTAAGACCCGATGTGGTACTGTCAATCAACCATTATTAAAAAAAATCAAAATTCAAAAGCTGATTGGTTGTGCTACATCAACAAAGTAGAATAAAATATATAGTATTGTCCGTAGAGTTATTAAAAGCCTGAGTACTAATTTTTAATTGCATCGTTTATTTCATCAATATAATATGTTAAGCACCCTATGGCCCGTTGTGAAGGTTTCCAATTCTATCTATTGTCAACTGTAACGATTGTGATGCACAAGGTTTGTGTGATCATTGCAAGCTAACTCAAAAGAAAAATGATAGACCTACAACTCCTTCATAACTTGTTGACAGTGTTAAATTGTTTTTTACTGGCTAGCTTTAGCTTAGCTCCAATCATGTGTTTCAGCAAGTTGTTAAAAGAGTTGTTGGTGTAACATTAATCAATTCCCAATATTGAAAGGATAGAATTTCATGTGGCAATGAGAGAGAGATAAACAAAAACTCTTTAGAATTTTGGCCAGGAAAGCTAAAATGCCATCTCGAAATCCCTGGAATCTAGATATAGCGGCAATAACCAAAAAAGGAAAGAGTCCTAATATAAAAAATTGATTCAACCAAATCTGAAAAGAAATTTACATATGACACTACGAAGTTTCTATACATTTCAATAAAGTTCTATAATTTTTTTTTTTTTTTTCCTGCTCTCGCCCTTTGGGATGACAGGTAGTTCATGGCTGCCGATCTGAAAATTGAAAGAAAGAAGTAATCTCAGAAATTCAATTTATATACCAAAAATATCAGACTCCAACACCGCCCCCCCCCCCCCCCCCCCCCCCGGCCTTTTTTTTTTCTTCCTTTTCCTCTGGCAAGATACCAGAAGACAAAAACAGGCCATTGCTTCGGTAATATTAACTTTAGAGTGAAGATAACAAAGCAAAGGTTTCTCTTGGGTCCAAACCATATAAGGCCCGTAATTATAAACTTCTGTTCATGATTCGAGTGGTAAGACAGCATAAAAATAATCAAAAGACATGGGACCAAAGACACGGTCAAGATTTGGTAAAAGAGTCACTGGGGAGAATTTGGAAAAACCTAAACATGTACACTAGTTGCGGACACAGGTCAGGAGACTATAACCATCCAAATTAGTTGGTAGTGATATAGATAGATATAATATATGGAAAAGCTTTGAGTTTGAACTTATTTCCAACCAACATGACTACTATGGTTCATCCAAAGAAAGCATCCAAGATATTGCTTCAAAATCACTAAATAGTGGAAACACAGATGCGATCTACCATAATGCTCCATAGAGTTGTTGAAGATGATTGCTGTCATATTTTCTATCCTCTATGTTTGTCTTTTCAGGATCTAAACAGAGTATCGGCTGCACCCTAAAAAAAGAATAAAAGAATAAAAAAATAAAAAGGTGACAAATGATTTGGTTATAAGTGCAACTCAGCTGAAGCTTGTGTTTTCAGCAAAATATACAAATCAACTCCAAGTCAGAAACTTTGCCAGAAAATGGGTTCAATTCCAGTTAACCTGTTTTGAAGAATATGCAAAAACTGCAAACTGAAACAGAAGATGCTAGAAATCACCTGGCTATTTACAAAGGTGTTTATGAAACAAAATTTCTCTCTGGGATCAGCGCCAGTACTGAGCCCACCTATGAATAGTCTCAACCATTTGAGGAAACAGTGCACTAACACTCTCATTGATAAGATCCTGGAAAAAATGTATTGAAGCTTCATCATCCAAGTCTAAACGGAACTTCTCCTGAAGCTGTATGGCATCAACAGAGTCCTGGTTAAAGCAAGAAACACAAACAAATACGCACCAGACTGAAAATCAGAACAAAAACATAAAGAAACTCACCTTTAGAATGCCTTTTTCAGGATCAGAAGCTATGTCAGGAATGTTGGAACCCGCCATTAGATGAAACAGATTTAAAATAAGGTTACTTGATTTACGGAGGATGTTGTATGCCTCGCAACAATAGGATTTGAACCTTGTATAATATTGACTGCAGGAGGAAAAAGTAATCAACAATTTGCTTTCTTGTATACTGATTATGCAGCACCATGCCCGTGGGCTTCTGATGTCACAAATCAAATGGAACTTCGTCCAGCAAAGATGACGTAAACAAGGGCACCAAAGAGTCAAAACTATTTACCTTTCTTGTCCACCCATAGCCACGACCATTTCTTTGCAGAGCTTCATTGGCGGTGGAAACGGCTTTGGGTCTCGACCGAGAATGAAACCAAAATCAACATGGAAAAGACGCCCATCTTCTGTGAGGAGAAGGTTGTCTAGGTGCCTATGGACCAAAGAAACTAATGTCTTAACCAAGGCACTTCAAATTGGCATATTCAAAACTGGCCCAGAAGTGGAAAAGTCGACATGCTTTCCCGGTGAACTATCCATGATAAAGCTCAGAAAAAAAAAGAAAAAAAAAGAAAAAAAAAAAACTATCCCTGACATTCCCCAGAACAGAACCAAATGTTGCAACATAAAACATGTCCAATGACCTTAAATTTTCAACAAGTAATATTAACTGCATCAGGTGTAGCAATAGAACTAGAGAACTTGAAATGGAAAAATAGTTTTATGTTTCTAATGGACGAAGCATTTTTCACTACGTATATCCTTTTTCCTTTTTAAAGGAATAGGAAGAGAAGGTGGGAGGTATATAGGGAAAAAATAAAAATATGTAAATTTATAGCTAATTCAAGTACCAAGATGCATATCTAGATAGTCACCTGTCTCCAATACCCAGTATATAAGTGATAACAGAGTAGCCAGCACAGCTTTTTATAAATGTTTCAAGGCAGGTGGCTGTAATGCCAAATGGACCATGCTCATCCGGATGAAACTTCTGGAGATAGCTAATAATGCTACGCTGCTCTAAGATAATCTGGATACAGAAGGAACGCATATGACTAACCCATTGCAAAAAAATTGCATTATACATAGAGGATAACATAGGACCAAATAAAACAAATCTTAAAGATAAAAAAATAAGATATGCATTTAGGTTATCTATAAACTCCGATACCAATTGCAGAAAATTTGACACCAGTACAACTAAAAAGAACCTGTGCAAATGTAACTGCTAATCAACTAAAGGTAATGTTTGCAATTGAATTTCTAATGTCACAACACATTTACTTTATGCAGTCTTCAGAATCCACTTACTTTCCTCTGAGCTTTCCAAAAATACCCATCAGAAAGTACATAGAAAGTAATGATATCACGTAAAATGAATGACAATTAGTAAAACATATGCATGTGCTTGGATCACAACCAAGCCAAAAAATCAATGGCCTAGCCCACTAAAAGCACTTGCTTAATCTTTAACCAAGTAGTAGGACCATTATCTTCATGACCATATAGGCACCAAAACTTCCGCTCATAACAAAGTTCAAATATTTTACGTCAAAATCATCCAAATGACACTCAGCACTAATAACTTAAAATCCCATTTGGGGTTGCATTCAAGATTACTCCATAAAAATAGATATCCTGACACATTTGTCTGTGGTGGCAGCTAGTGTCTGTTTGTTAGACAAAGACATATATCGAGATTTTTACTTTGATATAATTTGATTTCGATGTAAATGCAACTTTCTTGCAATCTTTGTGGTGCAAGAGAAAATCAGACAAAAGATTTAAATATTATTTTTCGAATAAGATTAGCCCAATAATGAAAAGAATCATACAAAATATTTGAAGATTATTTTTAAAATAATATTTTACTTTCTATACAAGAATTTTACTATGTTTCCAAGTTTACGGTTATTTTTTGTATTTTTATTTTTTTTCTTTTTCTCCAAGTATTCTGCTTGGAAAATACTCAAACTTTGCCTATATAAAGGCAAGTCTGTATTATTTTGGAATCAAGTTTTGAAGTATCAATTAAATTTAAGTCTTTCAGAATTATTTCTCTGTTTATTTATTTGAGACAATTAGGGTCTTTCTCTTCCCTATTTGTTATTCTCTCATCCTAAATTCATTTTTCAATCTTTAATTCTTAGTTTCTGCTACTATCATACGTTGTCAGAACAATCTTAGTTCTGCCCCGCGTTAGTTGGTATCAAAGCTTAGCGTCTTCTTAGAGTGAATTTTCATCAGTTTTCATGACTGGTGGTCATGGTTGGCGTGGGCAGGTTCCGAATGAAGAAGTCTCCTACCATGAACGTACTATACAAAACATGATGATTGAAGACTTGCAGAGGTAGGTTGCGGAGTTAACCCAACATCTAGAGGCGCAAAACATGGAGATGTATCGCAATATGGACGGTCGCAATTCAGAATCCAATTTCGAGAACCCGAGTCACAATTCTGTTCTGGTTCGGGAACAGCATGGTCGGGATGAAGAGTTGTTGATGAAGAGTTTCAACATGAAGAAAACGTTGAAGATCCTTCTCAATGTTTTGTAGATTGGAATTCTCCACCAACTTATGATACAGATGTCAATGATGAAGGTCTTATAGAGGTAAGTTTTTTGTCATATGGTCAAGAGGTTGAACAAAAAGTGGATAATCATGTGTTTAATGAAAGTCCAAAGAGAAATATCTCAATGGGGATTTAAGAAAATTAATAATGTTGATTTTCTTGGGATTGAAATTTTTTTGTCAAATTTTCCTAAACAAAATCTTGACGTTGGTTTTGGCATGTTGGAAGAAAATTTGATTTTTCGTGGTCAATAAAGAATTGAAAATTTTTAGAAAATTTTTACGGAGAGTGAATTTATGACAATCAATCAAGAGCTTGAAAAGATTATTTCATCTCAAGTTGGTACAAGTAACTTTAGATATAATATTTAGAGTCATGTTGTGATGGGTTGCAAGTTGTTTTTCTTCTGGTATCAAGTTACTTTGGTTTTGAGAAGTATAGAATGGAATAAATTGATTGGACATCCAAAAGATCGAGGCAAAGATGATTCGAATTCGAGGACAAATTCTTTCCTACCCTATGAGACTAATGTAGGAGAAAATAGGTATAAGATTTGAAGATTATTTTTTGAAAAAGATCAGACAAAGAATGGAAAGAATCATACAAAACTTTTGAAGAGTATTTTTAGAATAATATATTTTACTTTATGTACGAGAATTTTACTATGTCTCCAAGTTTACGGTTATTTGGTGTTTTTATTTCTTTCTTTTTCTCCAAGTATTCTGCTTAGAAAATACTCAAACTTTGCTTATATGAAGTTTTGAAGTATCAATTTAATTTAAGTCTTTCAGAGTTATTTCTTTGTTTGCTTATTTGGGGTAATTAGGGTCTTTTTCTTCCCTATTTGTTATTTTCTCTCTTCCTGAATTCTCTTTTCAATCTTCAATTCTTAGTTTCTGCTACTATCATATGTTGTCAAAACAATCATAGTTCTGCCTCGTGTCACTTTGTCTCATCTTTATAAGGATTGTTGGATCAATCATAAATTGCTTTATATATGTAAGTATGTATGTAATTATGTAATCTAGTAGACAGGTGATTGAATCGAAGTATAGGCTCAAGAGAGGAGGTTGGCTCAGAGGAAGCTCGAGGTCCTTATGGGGTGAGCCTTTGGAGGAATGTTAGACATGGTTGGGGTTCTTTTTCCAATTTCCTATCCTACAAGGTTGGTGATGGTTCTCATATTAGTTTCTGGCATGACATATGGTGTGGAATAGAGCCACTTAAGCATTCTTTTTCCGATCTCTATTCCATTGCTCGAAACAAGGAGGCCTCTGTGGCTAATTATTTAGACCTATCCAATTCCTTTATCCATTGGAATCCTAGTTTTATAAGGGCTGCACATGATTGGGAACTGGAATCTTTTGACTTGTTCTTTAGACTCTTATATTCCTCAAAGACGCATCCAGGGGAAGTTGACAACTTGTTGTGGACTCCCTCTGGCAGCCAAAAATTTACAGTGAGGAGTTATTATACTCTGTACAGTCAGGTGAGCACAGTTCTTTCCCTTGGAGAAGTGTTTGGAAGGTCAAGGCGCCTCCTCACGTTGCTTTCTTCTTGTGGGCAACAACACTTGATAGAATTCTCACGGTAGATACTCTTAGAAAGAGGGGCTTTTCTTTAGCTAATTAGTGTTGTCTGTGTAAAAAGAACGAGGAAAGGACTAATCACCTTCTCATCCACTGCGAGTATACTTTGGCTCTCTAACAATTGATCCTTAATCTTTTTGGAGTCTCGTGGGTTATGCCTAACAACACCCAAGAACTTCTTCATTGCTAGAAAGTACGGGGAGGAGACATCCCAAAGGAGGAGATATCCTTTTTTTGATAAGTAAAAGTTATGGACAGTTCCCAAAGGAGGAGATATCCCAAAGAGAATATCTGGAAAGTTATTCCTACCCTCTTAATGTGGAGCATTTGGAGAGAAATGAATCATTGTATTTTCGAGGATAGTGAGACAAACGTGTTCTTTCTAAAATCTTCCTTTTCGAGATCTCTCTTGGGTTGGGTTCTTGTTAATGTCCCTAACTTTGTCTCTACAAATTTAGTTGATTTGATTAGCTTTTTACATTGTAGCAGCTTATAGGGTTGAGTCCATCTTGTATACTTTTCGCGTACGTGGGTTTAACCCTTTTTTTCTCAATAAGATCTGAATTATTCATCAAAAAAAAAGTAATATAGTAGTCTTTTATTCAAGAGGCGAAGGATATTGGGGTTGGTCATCATGCTTCAGACCTTAAGCATTTAAATCCAGTGGTCCAAATGCCATGGATCTTTCCTCTGTTAAATGACATGGTTACAAAATACGCATAGGTTTGCAAGACTAGCAGGTATAGTAGAGACTACTGAATCAAGAATGGCATCAATTTTCTGTTGATGTCAGCAAATTTTGTAAGAAATCGCATCACTTTCCCAAATAAAAGTAACAGCAAACAATTAGAAAGAACCACAACTATATAGCTAAAAAACTCATTTCTCTCTTGAAAATGTTTTGCCTCCAAACCACAGATATTTAGCAGCAATATTTGTGAAACTCAACATTTCTAAGAGATCAAAAAAGGAAAATGAGCATTAATAGAATTTACCACACAACATACCTAACATGTAGTATTTAATGATCATCAAAATACAAAGATAAGACGACGCTTTGAAAGTCAGATTTCTAGATATACAAAGTAAATGGTAATTGTACAGTGTCTGCCCTTCTTGGAAAACTAAAGCATCCCCAAAGGATATAATACCTGTGCTAAAGAACGGGATGGTATGAATTCCAACATGCCTTCATCTTGCCCAGTTGCTAGAACCTTATATGGAGTAAGGTGCAGATCAAGATTTTCCAATTTAAGCAATCGATCCATGAGTGATACCATTTGAACAACCTACAGGAACCAGATATCCATATAGCCTAAGTCAGCTTGTCTCTGTGTGTGTGTGTGTGTGTGTGAGTGAGTGAGAGAGAGAGAGAGAGAGAGAGAGAGAGAGAGAGAGAGAGAGAATATTTAATAGCTACCAATTGGTCTTGCCGAATATCATCTCCCTTTTTAAATATGATTTTGGAACTTCCGCCATTTGCTGTTCGGAAAGTTAAGCGCAAGGGATGCAATGCACTTCTAAATATTGATGACTCAGATGGCACGAGCCCAGTGATGAGGACATTTGGAGCCAGTGGTGATCGTATTGGCTGCAAAAGCGACAGACCATAAACTATAACAGCCTATCAAAGTTGAGCAGCTGTCAAGAATTGACAGGATACAATAGAAAGATGTTGATTAAGACCAATGTTGTCAAAGGTAAAAGGCAACCTCAAGGTGCCAAGGCCTTCTATGGCCCAAAGCGTGAGGTGCGAAAAAAGACACTTACCTAGGTGAAAGTAAGGCACCAAGTTCTAAACATAATTAGTATACATATTATGAACTGCAAAAAGTTTTGAGGACCGCGAGAGGACTTTAGAGAATATTGGGTCTTTATTTTTCAACACATTATATCTTTGGACAACTGCTTTTGTTTCTCATTTGGTGATTAGTTATCATTATTTTTTTGTTCTTTTTGCCCCTTCTAGCTAAGTAGCTTCTCTTGTATATTTTCTGTGTACCTGAGAGCGCCTTACTTTTTTAATAATATCTTGATTACTTATAAAACATAAGCATATTGTGAACTAAAATTATATGTATTTACTGCATTGAAATATTATAATCAAGTGAATTTGTTCCTAAGGGATAGAAGCTGGTCTATCAAGTGATTTGCTTTCTTTTTCTTTTCTTTTTATCTTTTTTCTCAATTATACCTTTCACCTACCCAGGGTTTATTTGGCAGTGGAGGTTTGTAGGGTTTTGGGATAGCTAGGGCTACGATTTTGATGGGAAAAGGTAAAAAATATTTGGGAATATAAAGGTTTCTACTAGTGTAAGAGAATAGTACGATTCATATCGGAAACAAAGTGAAAAACTTATGGTTTGAGTGGTTCCTGGGCTGTGAACAGTAAACCCGGGAATAGTGATCTTTTGTCATCATTTGTGAGCTTTTAAGGGATGGGTGGTTTAAGGTTTTAAAGGTTAGAATTGTTGGGAAAGACAGGGTCTAAATTCAGATCTAGTTTTTTGAATGGAATTTGATGGAAAATTTCTAAAAAATTCAAAAGAAAATAGAAAGGAGAAAAGATAGATAAACTTGAGCAACGCACCTAGGGTTCCCCAGCATCACGCCTTAGATAGTGTTGCCATACACAATCCTCATGACTATTCTTTACTGAAAATTCTCAAAGACTTGTTCTCCCCCAAATCGAAAATGTTACATCCATGTTTATAGAAAACTAAAGCTAATCCTAACCAGATTTGAAAATAAATAAGACCCACCGATAAAACCTAATAGTGTATATAACTCAAAACAAGAACCACAGTCCATCAATTCAGGCCATACTTAAAAATTCTAAAAATTACAGAAGTACCACTAACTCCTAAAATTAAATAAAAATAACTTCAATACAACCATTTCCTTACTGCCTGCATCATCTAAAAAATTGGAACTTTTTTTTTTTTTTTTTATAAGTAAAAATTCAATAAAAAGCACAAAGAGGGTGCAATCCTAGTACACAGGAAGTATACAAAAAGTGCCCATAGTCAAAGGAAATAAATGAACAATAAAGTAAAAAATCAGCAAACGACATACTACCCGGGCTATGCGCCGACACCCACAAATATAACATATTAAGCATATTTCTACAAAGAACCCCAACCGGTACCTCCACATCCTCAAAAAGCTTAGAATTTTTCTCACGCCACAAGCCCCACAAAACACGCAAAGAAACCTGCTTCCAAACACGGTTAACAGGACCACAACCCAGCAAAGTGCCCCACCCACTCAATAAATCCAAAACACTACGAGGCATAACCCACTCCATCCCGAACAAGCTATAAAAAGAACTCCAAACAATCCGAGCCACGTCACAATGAAGAAGAAGGTGATCAACGGATTCCCCATACTTCTTGCACATAACACACCAAATTGGAACTTTTAAAGAAGTGTTAGCCTCAAGCGCCTAGAACTTTATGCAAGGTGCTTGCCTAAGCGCTAAAGGCAAGTGCCTCACTAAAGGTCCCTTGCCTCAAGGCTTCAGAGGCACCTGGCTTGCCTCGCTCACCTTTGACAACACTAGCTAAGCCCTCAATAGTTTAAGAGATGAGTTAGAACAACATGCAAAGGATCTTAAAATCAAAGAAATACCTCTTCAAAATAGGTAAGTTCACTAAGAAGACCAGAAAGCAGCTGTCTAAGCTTTTCAATCTTCTTCTGAGTATTACCACGTACATTTTTTACATCTCTCATAATTGAACACAATTGGGCAGTTAATTCTGTTTGACGCACCAAACTTTGCCACAATTTAAATCCATCTTCATCTCCACTTACACCTCCTGCCAACTGTTAAAAAGTGGATGTAATTATATGACTGCAAACGTAAGTACTCAATTAAACAATTTCAACACCACGAAGACATTCATTTCATACCATCAAGCTTAATCTAACGGAAAAATATTAAGATAATACCATTGTCATAGCTCAGATACATTTAACAGAGAATAATGTTCAATGTTACAACAATCATATATGACAATGAACACTCTCATTAAATGAATATCTTCAACTTCTATCCTTTTATATTCCTATATGCTAGAAGAAGCAGATGTAGTTAAAGGAAGATATTTCATGTTTTAAATATTATAACTTGTTAAGTTCTGAATGCATAAAGAAAGATTTAAAAGCAGTTTGTCATCTAGCCACATATACAGATATAAAAACATACCTTGAAAACAAAAATAATAACCGATATGATATTTTTTTTTTTTTGATAAGTAAACCAATGATCCAAGCTAGCTAAGGGACAATAATAACTGATATGATATTTATCCTGATCAAAATAGACATTACACTAAGGTAATGAAAGTTTATGATCTCAAACCTTCATCATATTCTCTTCCAGAATCTCGTAGGTACAATAGAAACGTTTGGCGTACGCTGGATCATAAAGTTCAACAGCAACATACCAGCGAAGAAAGCTAGCGAACTCAATATTGCGCAACGCTGTCAAAGTTCATGGGGACTCTCAGATGCCACCAACAACTTAACTGCTATATGTAGCACTTGAACATGTATTCACACACACACAAAATATACATTTACAATCACAGTACATACCACGTTGCACAAGGAAATGAGAAAGGCGAGATTTATCAGAGCGCTCAAACCGAAGAGCCTGAACCAGTTGAAGTAAATAACACAGGAGCTCTTCATCATCAGCTCTTTCAAGAACACTAACAGCATATGCACGCACCTGTGAAGAGAGATTACAATTAGGGATTATTTTTAAAAATTAAAATGAGTTAAATATTACCTACAAATGTCAATCATGGAATATTACATCTAATTCTTCTTTTCTTAAAAGGTAAGATTTCTATGAGACCATTGGGGAAATGGGTGAAGATGTAACATCAATCAAAACTAACCCCTTTAAAATATCAGTGGAAGTGGCCAAATGAAATTACTAACATGTATGTGCATTTAGCCATTGACACGCACACACACAGAGATGTATGATTTCTTTGAGAGACACTGAGAAAATTATTAAACAAAGGCCTTATCTTTCATAGCCACCTACCTCTTCACTTTCAAAAACAGGAGACAGAAGCTCCAGCGCATCGCAGACATCAATCATTTCCCACTTACCCATTAACTCTAATGCCTGTTTTGCTTCCTGCAGATACATCAGCATTAGAATCTTTTAAAATATATCAAAATCTTTTAGTACTTCGTACTTATTTTTAGTTTAATTTTGATATGCTTAGCTGCTATTTTCCACAGCTTGTACTCTGTTCTGTTTAGTTAGAACAAAATTGGATCATCTGGGAAAAAAAATCATCCTCCTTGCTCCTTTAAGATAAAATGTAGCATGAACTAGGGAGAGAACAAGCCAACTTATAAGGTAATAAATAGCATACCACAACGGAAATCTAGTCTGGTACATAATTTATACTAAAATTAGTAAACTAGATATATATAAAATCTACGCATAAATTATTCTATTATTCGAAAAACAGTTAGATGGCTGATATTTCAATGCAAAAGACAATCCACATAATAAATGAAAAATAACAGCAACACATGTAGACAACATCAAAAGTTCAGTAACTAAGACATGGAATTATATCCTATCTTTACTAGGCATATACAGGCAATAGGTAGGGGGAGATTCCCCCCACTGTAGCCTTCTGACCAAAGAAAAAAGCAAATGAAAGAAACAACATAACCATAACTGAAACAACTGGAAGACATGAAAACACAGTAAGACAAAAGGTTAACCCCACTCCGGAGGACTCCATAATGAGCACTGACAAACTCTAAGCCTAGCATACCATGTTCCAAGTTCCATTTTGTGTCCATAGCACAAAACCCATGCAATCCCCAAGGTAATGCCTTTAAAAACTGGGCACCTTGCTTATAAAAAAAAATGGGGGACACCTGTGAATCAAGGGCATGTAGGAGCATAAGCTATAGCGCAAACTCCTTGCATCAATTGCACATAGGCAGTGAAAGTCTAAAATCCACATGAAAACTAAGGTGAGATAATTTTTTTTTTGATAAGTAAACAAATAAAGTGAGATAAAGATAATAAAAGAACAATGTTTTTCTTCATGAAACAAGTCAGAATGAGTCCCTGCTAGGGTGGTTCAACTTTCTTGTACTACATTGGTTTTTTAACTAATGGAATAAAGTCAATCATAGGAAATTCATCTGATAATGAGTATTTCCATCTTTGTTTAACTTAAGGATTATGCAGTCGCATTCAGAAGTTTATGTGTTTAGATATTTGAGAGTAGAATGGACATAATTCCTGCTTATGAGGTCTTTTAGTCTTTAGTTTTCCCATCTTCTCCCAAAGAACAAAGTACGCTTATGGCTTCTAAACCAGAAGGGTTTCACACAACGACGTAGCTAAAAGCTCTAAGATATTCCAACTCTCTTGCCCGAGGGATAGGCTATCATCAATCCTATTTACTTTAGCAGTTCGTCTTTCCTGGTAAAGGTTTGCGGGTGCATGGTGATCTCAAGAGATGGTGATGATAATGACAATGGTTTCAAATTATCGCAACTTCAAAAACACTGCATTTGGGATTTTTCTTTCTACTCGTAACTTCTTTTTTGATAAGTTTTGCCATAAAATTATGTTTCTAAAACTTGGATGTAACTAAAAGGTCTAACGAGTGTTAACAAGCAGGTATCACATTCAAAACAAAGATCTATGGCTTCCAATGCACCACCCTCACCATTCAGCTCCCCCAATCCCTACCTTTTACTCCTCCTGAGTAGGGGGGAAAGGCTGAAATATTCACAAGTGTGAATAATAAAATATAGGATAAACATGAGGAAAAGATGGAACAGAAAAAGGGAAAATAATAAGTAAAAGAAAGGTGTGATGCTCCAGTAATATGGTTCAAAAGCGGATGCTTAGGAGGAAGAAGAAGAAGACTGAATAGAAGAGAAAAGAGGGCATACCTGAACATCACTCCATTCAACACATCGGAGAAACTTTGTGAGAGCCCTTTTCTCAGCCATCAATGAGAAACGGAATTTCCATAGTAGTTGCCTCTCATCTCCACTCAAAGTCCTTGTCGGTGGGTATTTTAATATTCTTTGTATTGACCTTCAACAAAAGGAGTATGCAAAATGAATTAACTCCAACCTCTTTAGACCCAATAAACAACAAAATGATATAGCAAAATGAACTAACCCCAAGCTCAATAGCCCAAATTATGTTATTAGGAGGGAAAAAAAATCTAAATATAGCTCCAGCAAGATACAACAAGATCATTCAGATTTCACCAAATATAATGTGCTTTAAAAACAAAACTCCAGCGAAATCCAAAATCATTAACTTTGCAGAAACATTCATTCACATAGCATGTGGCTTTTTTAAATCCATGTATTGCATTTTAAATGTATATCTTTTTTCCTTTTTAATTCAAGGGCTCATGTAAAAGTACCTTTTACTTTTTGCAATTAAGTATACCTTTACAAAAACACTTAATGCATTCCAAGCAGGCATGACTCTTGGTTGCTTTCACTTGGAGAGGTATTTGTTCAGGAGTATATTATGCCAAATATTAATCTAAAGTCAGAACCAGGCCAGACAATTTGGAGCTCTAAGGACCAATTGCCGACTCTGAACCAGAATTTCAAACAAGAATAATCGGTCCAGACCTTTTTTCAATATTAAAAATGTCAAGCGCATCACAAATGGAAAACCTGGACATAGCTTACCAATTTGCTCAAAATAGGGAATTATTCAGAATGTGCTTTTTAAAAATAATAATAATAATAATAATAAATAAATAAAATTAAAAAAAAAAAAAAATTGGAGAACATTTTGAGGCTTAAGGGGACTAGAGCCCCCCCAAGCCTCTTAGTAGTTCCGCCCCTACTTCAAAGCTTCTAGATTCAATGACAATAAAATATATTAATATTGCAGCAGCCAAACTGTGTTCCATCATGATGTGAGTGAGACAATCGACATGGAGGATATTGACAAAAGGAAAAAAAAAAAAATACGAATAAATTTCAGATTAATCCAGGAACGGATTTAACTGAATCTTGATGTAAGAATTTCGAGCTTACTTTCTCTCATTAGAGCTTGGTTTAAGATCCCTGTCAATAATACCACGGGTTAAACTCCTTGCAAGCTTTAATTGCTTGTGCTCAGAGGGATTTATCTTTCCAACTTCTGGGTCCCAGACGGTAACAAATTCATTTGTTGAAGTTATAGGAGACGGTAATAAGAAGTTTGATCCTGATTCCTACATTTCCAACAAAAAAAATAAAAATTACTCCTAACCAAAAATAAAATCCAAATGAAAGTTGCTATCTTGTATAAATTTTGGCTCAATATAAGAAAAAGTCACTCCCCTCCAAAATCTAAAATAAATCCAATAAGCGTTATTTCAACAAGGTACCACAAGTAAAAAATAAGTATTCATTTCAAGATATGATAACATTCAAGATCGAGTTCACAAGTGCCCAAATGTTTATAGTGCCTACTTAGGTAATTGACAAAGACCCTCTCAAACTTGTTTGCTTTAGAAGCATCATCTCTTCAATTGCCATAGATGATTGCCTAATGCTAATACAATTATTTAAAAGATGAAGAAAAGAAAAGAAAAAGTAAAATAAAACCAACTCAGGGTGATCCTATCAGAAAAACATAGAACTACCCGATACATGTAAAAATATAAAATATACAAAAACTACAAAGATATTCAAAGCATATTTACCATGTCAAAACTAATTCAACATATGAGATACTAAATAAATTTATAAACTGCAGACTGGCACTACCTGGAAAACAACTTGATGTTCAAAGCTACAGAAATCAACAACCACATACAGATGAGAACTTCCATTTTTAGAGCTTTCACGTTCCTTAATTCTGTCCATAGCTTTAAATGTGAGGCGGTCCAGCCAATCGACACGTTGAATCTGTCCCCTCTCATACTTGTTCACAAGCTTTTCCAAGCGCTCCAACTCCCCACGCTCATGCTGCGGCACCTATAGGAGGATAAACCAAAGTATAGAGAAAAGGATCTAACCATTTAATAAAACTACCAAGGCAAAGAGCTTGAAAGATCATATATTTTAATTGCTAATAAACTGAGAGGAAAACCTTTCCAGGAGTAGTCGTAGGAAATGACCCATCTGCTTCTTTTCCTGGCCAAAGCCTAAGCTTTTGCTTCCCTGTTTTGAGTTGCTTTTTGCCATTAAAGAGAAGAATTGTTGCTCCACCAATCAATCCCTCGTCTTTCCCACATGAAACATCCCAAACCTATATTTGTTTCCAGTAAGATTGAGGATAAAAGCTCAGTCTCAATGAACTCAATAGAAAAATTAAGACAATTATTCATATGAAAAAACACAATAACCCAGATATATAACTGCCTACGCTATTACGGAAATGTAGAACAACAATAGTCCAAGCACTGAGTAGAACCACAGAAGATAGAGGACAAAAAAATAACAGCCATATATCAACAAAAAATATCAACTTTTAACACCAATAAAAGACATTTCTCCGCCCTAGTAATTGCTAAACAATGGAACAAAATGTTCCAGGTAAAGGCTGAACCCAACAACTATATTGAACAATGTCTGGGCCCGAATTCTTTAGGATGGCCAAATGAGACTGAAAGGAGCATGTTGATAGGCAAGTTCCTGGACTTCATACAAAGACGGCTTGGAAGCACCAATTACATAAGCAGATGATTTCCCACTTACCGTCAAAGCAAGTTGTGAGTGAACAGTTAAGTCTCGATATTTAGTACTCAATGTTATGAGTTCATTCCAACAATATGGTGGTCCGGTAGATTCCAACCTGGCACAAAAAATAAAATTCACCTGATATCAGAGAGCAATAGCAATAATATAAAAAAGCCACAATAAAAATCAATCAATAGAAGACAGCAATAGCATGATTCAAATGTGAAAAGAAAAAAAGCAAAGAATTATCAAAATACAATAAATCCTTCAAGAAAAAAGTTTTTAAGCCTTGTGAGATCTTGCATCCTGCCTATTTCAAACTGCCTAAAATAATATAGGAAATCAGAAGAAACAAAATCAACAGTCCAGTAAACTGAAAATCTGAAACACAGACAATGCAGCGAAAGTCACTTTAACGGACGAAAGAAGAAGAAAGAAGAAAGTTAATTTAAAACATTTGACATGGGCAATCATGTGCGTGTTTGTGTGCATGCCTGTGTGTGTCTGTTGTCCACATCTGGCTCGCTGATTCAGATCATAAAACAAAATTGAAAACCTCTTTATTCCTGAAAATAGAGCACATAAAAAGAATTTAAGTAGGACCTTGTTCTCGTGGGAAGGCCAAATGGAGTGCCATCGATGTACAATGCACACTCAACATATAGCTCTGCTTTTCTCTCCTCTGTTGTGGAATCGATTTCTGCAGTAGAATTTAATAGGACGCAGTTTAACTTAAAGGTTTAATGACAATAAAAAAGTTACTGCATTGCTCACGTATCACTGATTTATAGCATTTTCCAAAGATTATCTCGTAAAACACAGATGATAAGCAGTCAGTATCCCTTAAATCGGGGAAAAAATTAGAACAATTCTATTGACAACTCAAATGAAAAGCTAAAAGTAACATTGCCAAAAAGTTGCACAGAAATTGTAAAGCGATATCAATGAATACAGAGTATAACATAAGGCTTATTGAATTTGCCACGTATCCCAATTAGAGATTCTCATTCCATAAACTTCCTGAATAAATTTTTTGGCCTACCCAGTTTTCCATTTCTTCCTTCCAGCATTTCCATCGGGCTTACCAGACTTGCACAACTTTAAGTTCAAATACAGCACATATAAAACAAAATTTAATTAATTGGAAGCGCATAATTCAAAGGACATAGAAGATTAACATCTCAATTACCCCAATCGTTGTTTTAGACAATCCTACGCACTGAATATTCAAACATAAAAACCAGGGAAAAAAAAAAAAAAAAAAGCGCGAAGGACAGCAGTACACAATCCTGGAAGCTTTAATGAATTTTCTGGGCAACCAAATGGAAAGTTAGAGGTGGAGTTATAGAAGAAGAAGAAGTTACCTGAATTGGGGGACTTGTTAGGTGGCAAATTGCCCTCCAACCTCTCGATGCGAAAGGTCACTGGGAGATTGATGTCGCAGGACAAGAAGAATCTGAACTCGTTCCCGCTCATATTTTCCAATTCTTATTCTTATGATAGCGTTCAGAGGCCGTGAATTCTGAAACTCATAATTAGGGTTTGAGTGGAACTCTGTATCGAAGAACTGTAGTCCTTCCTATAATCAAATTCCGAACGTAATTGGGTGCCGAGTTTGATCTAAATTCCAAACGACACGCAATCGCACATTCCTGTTGCGTCAAATTCAAATTTTAGTCGAAGAAACAGTTGATTACAGAGATTTGGAATTATGTTATATTTCTCGTGAGAATTAGACGACAATTGGTCAAGCGAGCCGATTCGTTTTATCCTTCGCCTAATTGTCGCCTCAACATCATAACATCGCCTCTACAAAGTTTTTGGAGAAATCCACTTCTTTTTTCAAGCTTTTGAGGCAACATTTTTCTTGTCTAAAAACTAGACTAAAACTTGTGAATTTGGATCCTCTCCGTTTCAAATGGGTGTCCAAACTTGCTAGGTGCATATGAATTGGTTTATATATATATATATATATATAAAATTAGCTTTGCCTAGTTATCAAATAGCCACTTCATTGTCTTCAAGGGTAATTCAATCGGTTAGGGACCACGTTTTATAAAGCGGAGGTCACTAGTTTGAATTTCTCCATTCTTCTTTTTGTGTGGACGTGTCAAAAAATTAAAAAAAAAAAAAATAGCCACTTTATTTTGTAAAAATATCACAAATAATATTTTTAGACATTTTATAAATGCAAACCAAACGAGTGCTTAGTACTTTTTATCTGATAACTTAACGTGCTGCATCAAGTTTTCTCATAATCCGATAGGTGTCTCACAAGCCCACGTTAACATTATTTTATTAAAAAAAATATAAAAAAAATAATAATAAAAAATAATTAAGTTATTAAAAAAAAAATGATGGTGGAAAAATTCACTTGCCACCCGCCGTTGGATGTGGGAGAGATTCCCGGTCAGTGGGTAGCGGGCTGGATCCAACCCCGCAACCCACTTGCGACATGTGGGTTGTGGGGAATCCCACCGCTTGTGTTGGGGGGGGGGGGGGCCGTGTAGTATGGATCTCCCCCAAATTTTATTTACTTCGCATTGCACTAGATTTTAGCCCTTTGCAAGCTCATGTCTAACTTTTTGCTACTACTGCGCAGGATTATTATCTTCTTCATTAACAGAAAAAATATCTTGAACAAAAAAAGAATGTCGTTTTTTTTTTTTTTTTTTTTCAAACTAGAGCTTCCGCCTTGAGTTCGACTGTTTGAGGTGAAAGTTAGAATATGAGAATTTTTCTCGTATTAGCTTTAATTTGTTTTTTTTATTAAACTATTTTACGATAGTTGTGTGATAGGAAAAAGTTCCATGCATAACAGGTTGTATACAATCACTCACATTAGTGAGACTCATGTGAGTAGGTTGTGCACAAATCTATTGTGCATGAATCAATTCCCAGTGTGATATGATATATGATTACCAATTTTGTCTTCCATTAACCTATTCGAATTCTCCTATAAATATTAGTTATTTGTATTATAAACATTATAAATGAAGAAGAGTAAAATGTAGCCCTGCAGAGCTCTTCTTTAGTGGTAAATGTAGGTGTCTAACACTAAACCATTTGAAAAATCTCGTGTGTTCCTTTTTTTCTTCACTTCTGCTATTTTCTCCCATTTCACATTTAATCTTAAAAGTTTAAACTTTTTGGATAAGTGATGATTTAATATGGTATCAAAGTAAAAGTCATGAGCTCGAACTTTTTCTTTATCATTCACATCTTATTTCAATTAAATAATCCATATGTTTTACCTCGCTTGTTAAATGGGAGTTTTGACCCCACATGTGAGGATAAATATTATAATATTAATTAAATTATTGAATTTCGTATTTTTTATTGACTTAAAGCTTTTTTTATAAGTGATGATTTAACATGATATCAGAACAATGTAATGAGTTTGAACCCTAACTCCTTAATTAATCTCCCCCTAATTTTAATTAAATATCCAACATGTTGGGCCTCACTTGTTGAGCAAGAGTTTGGACCCACATGTGAAGAGAAATGTTAAAGCATTAATTGAATAATTAAAATTTTCATTTCCTATCAACTTTAGCTTTTGAAATAAGTGGGTTAAATAATTAAATTTTAATTTTCTATTAATTTAAACTTTTAAAATAAGTGGTGATTTAAAATAATTATTTATTAATGTTGTTGTCTTGAGAAGAGAAAATAAAATTTTAACAAACAGAGCATTATATGCAGATTTGAAGACATATGACTTTGTTTGGCCAAGTTTTTATAAATTTTCTTACAAATATCAGATATTCAAATGAATTTTTTAATGTGGCCCGCCAGTAACACTTTTTTTTTGGGGGGGGGGGGGGGGGAGGGTGGTTCATATTCAATACGAGGAAAGGGAAAGGGGGATAATACAACAAATTAGAAAAATAAAACAAAGGGCAAGGTGACCAATAACGACCCAAAGCAACCTCAACAATGTATAAAAAGAAACAAAGTAACTATCAAGAGTGGATCAAATCGGGAACGGATAGAAATAAAGTAACTATCGGGAATGAATCAAATGAATGACTTAAACCGTTAAAAGGAACGCTAGTAAAGGCAATTCGAAAAGGCAAACTAATAACGGTACAAGAAGAGACCTCAAAAGGCCCTTAAACCCTTTATGTACTAGAAACGACACAATCAAAAAGCACAAGAAGGTACATGAGCCTGGAGATGTCCCTCATACTTTTCTACACCCCATTAAACGAAGAGGAGACGGGCGTCACAAGAGAGCACCTACTAGGCGTTTAAAGAATATAGAACTCGCCACAAGAAGCTTGTAGGACACCAACACGCGCACCACGTAGGCATATGGGCAACATGCGCGGTGATGAAAGGCATTGGCTGAAGCATCAAATGTAGGTGAAGATATAGGGGAGGCACGTGAGCGAAGCAAAACAACAAAACACCATAGATCAGGCTTCCAAGGTGCTGTAGAAAGAAGAAGAACAAAGAAAAAAAAATGAGACAAACACTGAAAAGCAGAGGAAGAGATTTAGAGAAAGAGGGGGGAGGGGAGGAGGATGATAAGAAGACCAATCATCCTCCCTCAAAGGTACTCACAAAGGTGTTTGAGGGTCTCACCAAGGAGATAGAAGTTTCACTAAGGTTGCATTTGGAATTGTGATTTCGTAGACAAAAAATGCGATTTTAAACCAAAAATCGCATAAAATGAACAGTTTGGGAATTGCGTTTTTAAAAAATTGCGATTTGAAATTGCGAAAAACTGTTTTTTCAAATCATAGGCAAAAGGGGTGTTTTTTTTTAAAACGCATAATTTTAAAGGCTAACCTACGATTTTAAAGGCCAAACTGAAATTTTGTCAAACGCTTAACTATAATTTTTCAAATCATTCATTTTAAAATCACACTTTTTGAAATTACAAACCCAAATGGACCCTCAGGAAACAGCTGAGAGCTTCTCTTAAAAAACAGACGGTTGAGAATTTCACTAAAGAAAAGCTTCACTAACACACTTTTCGAAACGTTATGTTCTCTCTGCTCAACCCCTGAAAACCTCCCTACAAACTGACTTCGAAGGGAAGCAAAAAGCTTCCCCCCTTTCATGTACCTTCCCACTTAGTAACTTCCGCCTCTTATGAGGTAACTATCATGCTGGTTTTATTTTCGGTGATGTACATGCTTTTTATGCTTTCCCTATTCTCAACACAGAGACCACCAATTTTCCCCATCTCCACCCACCGTATTTTGTGCGATCTTTGGATAGGTTGTAGGGTCGAAATCTTTGTATTTAGATCTATGCTTATATGTCTATTATTGCACGACACGCGCCTCATCAGTGGGTTCAGCGGTGTCTTCAGAGTCTACCGATGGTCGCCGTGTTCCCTACCGCCGCCCATTCATTGGACCATGGCTTGCACTCGCCAGGGCCCTCTTTAGGGCGTGATGGCCACGCGCTCTCTACCTATCTTCCACCACCATGACTTATGGCGGATCCTGTGCTCCTGGCTGGTGAGAGACCTTCCATCGGCAACCCGTGTCCCTCACGACTCACGTGCCACTGATGGTGGCTCCCAGTCCCCTTCCCCGAATCGGACCTCTATGTTTGCTTATGTTTTTATTTTTGTGTTGCTGTTTTTGTTGTTTGTATTGGGTTTTTCTATTGTTATTTCTTATTGTTTACCCTTGTGTCGGTGTTTGAGTCATTGGGACTCTATATACATACCGGTGGCCTTGGTTTTTGGCATCTGTGCTACAAATCAAAGGGCCCGCATTTTTGGAAGCATTGCTCCCGCGCAGGGGCGGAGGGAGGGGGGGGTCGAGAGGGGTCAAATGCCGCCTCTCACCTCCCAAAAATTTTTCCTTCTCTTGAAATTTTTTTTTCGAAAGTCCTAATTGCCCCCCCCTCAAAAACTCATCAAGGGGCAAATATTTTTCAAAATGATCAAGTTTCACGAGGCAAACCACATTCTACCATTTTTTTTCACTGGTTTTTAACCTAAAACCAATCGCTTATGACCAGCCTCAGGTTGAAGGTGAGGTTGAAGATGAGTTTTTTTCTTTTGATAAAGACGCACCATTTTATTAAAAACAAAACGGTGCGTTACTTCGTTTAAACCAAGTGGTGTGTTCCTACTCAAAGAAAGTGTGGAGATCTATATATCCTTGGCAGATGTCGCTATCGTAGGAGAGGACAGTTCACATGGGATAAAGAGATCAGGTGAGTCCGAGACAATTTATTTATAATTTGAAGGGCCAAATAAATTTGCTTTCTTTGTGTAACAGTGTACCCTCACTCCCATCTTTTATAAAATATATTCATTATAAGCCATGAGAAGAGATAAGCATATTTGATTAATTCATTCAAAAGAAAAAAATAATAATAAAAAGAAAAAAGAGGATATTTTTTAATATTTTTATTTATGCTCCCAAATTTTTTTTTTTATATTTATTTATTGCGTTAGTTACTTTTTTTAATATTTTTATTTATGCTCCTAAAAAAAAATTTGATATTTATTTATTGTGTTAGTTATATTTTTTAATATTTTTATTTATATTCTCGAAAAAAAAAATTTTGACCCCCCTCAACTAAAATTCTGGCTCCGCCACTGCAGTCTCGCGTACTTTCGTTCTTAGTTTAAATTTTAGATTACCCAGCCCTTGTTGTTGTGTATTTTCTTTCATGTTGTAATTTTGTTCATGTATCTATTAAAAAAAAAAAATCAAACAAATTACAACACCCTTTTTTTTTCTTGTTCTTTTAAAAAAAAAAAAAAAAAAAAAACCCCACTTCTTACAAAAACACTTATTAAAAATAAATTACAAAACACTTACTATATATATATATATATGTGTTTTTTTTTTTCCTGAGCATGAAGACACATTTATTTTTTCAGGTGTGGACTTCTGTTACATATAAAAAGTTTTTTTAAAAAAAGCATCCCTTTATGCCCTTCCCTGCCTCCGGATAAAGTGATTTTGAATTGTATATCTAATGGAACATTTTATGTTATAAGTGCCTATCACTTGGGGTTGGATTTGATGAGGAGAAAAAAAGGAGAATGTTCCACCAGTTCTAGTAGAGTTGAGTTCTGGAAAAAACTTTGGGCTATTAAAGCTCCTAATTCTTCTAAAATATTTATTTGGAGAGCTTTTCAAAACTTGCTTCCAACTAAGCAGAATTTATTGAGGAAAGGAGTGGTGGAGGATGATCTATGCCCTTGTTGCAAAATTCAGGAGGAATCTATCATCCATGCTTTATGGTCTTGTCCAAGTACTCAAGATGTTTGGGGTTGTGGCCCTATTACGTTTCAGAAATGTCCTTCGATGTTTACAGGTATGGTGAAGCTTGTTTTCTTTTGTTTAACAGATTGAATGATGAATTATTGAGTTTAATGGTGGTTGTTTTTCGTAGCATTTGGCTGAGAAGGAATAAAATGGTTTTTGAGGAGCAATTTTCTTCTCCTTTAAAGGTTTTCACATAAGCTTCTAAGAATATTGATGACTTTCAATTGTTTAACATGAAGGAATATTTGGTAAGGGCTCCTGTTGAGGACACCATAAAAAGGAGTAAATTTTGGAAAATTCCTTATGTAAGGTTAATTGGGATGCCTCTTTAAATTTGAGAGATGGTGTTGTTGGTTTGGGGTGTGTTATTAGGAATGATGAAGGCTTGGTTGTGGGTGCTAAATGTTGAGCATGTAAGGTTCAGGCTAGTCCTTTGTTGGCAGAAGCAATGGTTGCCCTTCTTGCTATAGACTTTTGTAGAGAAATAGGTTTTTCTAAAATTATAAGTGAAAGTGATTCGTTGCTGTGATTAAAGAGATTTGTGATCCAGGTTCTCTTTTAGTTCGAATTGGGCACTATATGGAGCCTATTAGACAGAAAGCTTATGGGTTTTCTTCTTGTTCTTGGGTTCATTGTTGTAGAGAAGCTAATGATGTTGCCCATGTTTTAACTAGAGAGGTTTCCTTAAAATGTTTATCTAATTGTTGGGTTGAGGAAATGCCTAATTTTATTTATGCTGTTTCTCATAGAGACTTTTTGGTCTCTAAACTGTAATTTAGTCATCTTTTATTAATGAGTAGTGTTTCAGTGTTCAAAAAAAAAAATAAAGAAAAAAAAAGGAAGTTGATGTGTAATCACCACGAGGCCACCATACGGATCTAGTGGCCACCTTTTGTTGGCATCGCAGTCGTGAGGACCATACTAATTCTCAAGTGGAAAAATATTATTGCACAACAATATTGCACAACACAAGACATATAGATGAAACCTTTGTGAGTGAAACCCACCACATGAGTCTCACTTTATATGTCTTGTGTTGTGCACAAGTTGTATAATATTATTGTGCACTAATCACTTCGCTTCCCCAGTATATATAGTTTTTCTCATTATTTGCTAAGAAAAAAAAAACCTATAAATGATAGAAAATAATTTTTGCACAACCCACTATATATAGGTTCCACCACCGATGTGTCTTGGGTTGTGTAAAAATTGTGCATTTGAGTTGTACAACAAACACATCCCATAAATGATAGGTTTGAAAAGAATTATCTTGCCATAGTCTTGATCTTTTGTTCGAACGGAGGTTCGTCTCTTTAATTACAAGGAAAATCAGTAATGATCACAAATTAATTAAACACAGATAGGACTACAGGGCATGATCTCAAATTTCTTCTTAAATGGGCAGATCAACAACTGAGAAAAAGAATTGTACAACATTAAGGTCGCCGAGGAAATTTCGAGAAATCCGGGCGTCTACGTTGCGTATATGCTGTCTTTCCCTCGTTACCTTCCTCGGTGCCATAAAATATGAGCGTAGCATTTCCACCAAGTTCCTGCACCAGAAGAACAAATTAGTTGAAAAGTACGGATATACAAGGGAAAACAAGCAAAAGAAAAAAAGAACTACTAGCATCACAGGATTCAAGATTTAAGTAGGGCTAAATTTTGTTTGACATAACCAGCGAACTTGGGCCAATATAAAATTAACGAATTAGTAGGAAGAGGTTTGACTTATTTAATTAAATAGGATAGGTTAAGGTTGACCTATATAATCTTATATTAATGCTTCGACATGACCCGAACCTAACATACGAACACAAATTGGCCCTCTAGCTCAAGTATGCTGGACAATACAATTGCACTAACTTGATGATTGGATATTTGGAGTACCTGGAGCCCAGCATGGCCATCATCAACTGCATTTAGAGCTGACTTGAGCACCCGAATTGCAGTTGGGCTGTTTCTTAGGATCTCTCGGCACCATTGAATTGTTTCTTGCTCTAAACTCAATAGCTGGAGAAAAAAAAAAGAGTAGAAAATTCTGAACATAACTGTGTTTATTGATTGAAATGACAAGCTGATTTTGCTTCGTGTAATTTCCAGCCTCCCAGATACGTTATAAAAGAAAATCATGAAGATATTCATGTTCATTGACTCATAGCTTAAGGGAGAGACAGACAGAGGGAGAAGCATAGTACTGTTCAGGTACTGATGTTCTGCCTCAACAATGTTGAGGTTCTCCTTGACTGGAAAATGAACTCACCGGTACAACAGTGTTTACGAGTCCCATTTTCTCTGCTTCGGAAGCTGTGTAGAACCTTGCCAAAAACCACATTTCACGCGCTTTTTTAGGGCCAATCTGTATAACAAAATTCAGCGTCCAAGTTTATAAATATTTATATATATATAAAATCACTTAACAAAATCCACCACGTTTCAAGTAATAATCAAAGAGAATAATGTGATAGAAGGATCATACAGAATATGAGGCATGTTCACCTTCTGTTAATGTCTTACCAAACGGGACATGATGGAACTTCCATAACCAGCATCAAAGCTTCCAACCTGCCATATATGCAAGATTATAAGGAGCACAGCATCTGAACAGAAGTTATTGACCAAAGATTAAATGACATTTGGTGGTGTAAAAAGGAGAAAAATGACTTGCGAGAACAGATTTGATGACATGCTAGCACACTTCTGTTAGAATATAGCATTGTCATATTCGGTTTGATATTTTCCTTATCAATGTATTTCCCATATTTTGTTGATTGTAATCAAATAACTAGGATTTGTTATCTTGTTTGTGTTCACTCTACCTACCACATTTTTCCTACAAAACGCGGTCATTTATATTGTAAAGACATTGAAGACAATAAGAAGACGTAGGCCTCTAAGGCCGAACCACCCAAAAATTTGTCTTTTCTTCTCATTCTTCTGCTATACTTTCTTTCATTTACATCTTATTACAATTTTCAAAAACTTCAATCAACAATCTAGATATCAGCAAAACAAGGAAAAGAATAAAACTACCTTAGGACCAGTTTGACCAAAAATAGCATTATCTGCAGCAATGGTTAGATCACAGACCATGTGTAATACATGTCCTCCACCCACGGCATAACCTGCCACCTATTGATGGAGAGTATATTATATATATAACTGAAGGTGAAAAAAATCATTGATAAATAGAACTGTGATCTCTCTAACTCGAGTCTGATGGCTGTAAACCTCAGAATGGGTCACACGCAAGTACACAACGTGAAATTCTCTTAACAATTTTCATCAAGATATCATGAGGCACACACACAGCTCAGTACAGCGGAAGTCCATGAGATCATGAGCACTAAGACTAGATGCAAGGTGGGCTTAAGAGGAGTATACCATTGCTATCACTGGCTTTGGAAGACGACGGATCTGTACCTGGTAATAATTAACAAAATAAAACAACAGAAAAAAACCAAATTAGAAGATTAATTACGTACGGACTATGAAGCATTTGATTTTTTCAAGGCTCAAAGGTGGCATAAAAAAAATAAAAGAACAGAAAAACAACCAAATTAGAAGATTTATAACGTACGGGCCATGAAGTATTTGATTTTTTCAAGGATCAAAGGTCGCAATCAGAAGAAATTTAGGGGCGACTGATGCAAGTACTAAATACAGAAAATAGATATATTATTTATGATAAACCACTCACCTGCAGGTCTAAAACATTAAGACGACCAATATTTTCATAGTCAGCATAACCATCTGTGGTTCTCAGTGCCTGGTCACCGCCACTACAAAACGCCTTGGTTCCCTATAACATTTAATTGGCAACAATAGCAAATAAATACAGGCAAAAGTTAATTTCCTTGGCAGATAGAAAGTGTGTCAATAATTTTCAAAATGGAGACAGGTGAGTAGTCACACTCCCCTTCATGTGTGAGCTTAAATTCTCTCTTAACAAGTGAGACCCAATATGTAAAATATTCATATTTAATTGAAGTAAGATGTGAATTGATAGAGACAATGTTCGAACTCAAGATATTTGGCTCTGATACCATGTTTAATCATCACTTATCTTAAAAACTTAAACTGATACGAAAGGGCAAATTTAATCTTTAATTAATGTCCTAACAATATTAAGTTTAAAAATAATTAATTTGCAGAACAAGAATAGATGCTTGATGACTATAAGATTAGTAACTTCATATTAAAAAAAAAAAAAAAAAAAGCAAATATTTTTCCACTTCTATTCTCCAAATGCACGACATGAAGGCCTGCAGCCCCTTTGCAATGCATGAGATCAAGATAGTCATTGACTCATTGTGTTGGCAAAATTATAGGGCACTAAATGTAACCATGTCACAGGGCTAGAAATGGGAGTTAAAGATTTCTGTTTGTATAGCACAGCCGTATAGAAACAAATAGTTACACAACTTACTGACAGACAGACACCAGAATTGACAGATTGCTCAGTTTTTGGAATGAATTCACTATACTTTAGACAATTACGTGAGGCAACAAGCATAAGAAATTTAGATGAAACAGCGGCTTCTTAATTTAGAGTCCTACTATGTCAAAGATAATTTTATGCAACAAAGTTAGATACCTTCCCCGTAAGAATGATCACTCCTACTGAGCTATCATCCCTCGCATCATTGAATGCGCAAACAAGTTCCTTAATTGTCAGTGGCCGGAACGCATTTCGCCTTTCAGGCCTATTGATCGTAATCTACAAGATAACAGAAAAGCAGAGGATCATGATCAAAATGCATAAAATGCGAAGTTCGGTGAAAAGCAGACCTTTGCTATGCCTTCGCCAACGGCCTTCTCGTAGATAATGTCGGTGAACTGAAACTCCTTGCCACACTCATCGCAGGCGATTGTCCAGACAGCTTCGTGAGTTGGAACCGCACCGTGTATCCGATGGTAGCTATCGTTCATCGACGCGTTGCGCAACCCGATGGAACCGCATTTGGGAGGCAAATGAACCGGGACGAGATGGTTGGCTACAGAGGCCAATCTTCTTCTTGCGGTGTTCAGGTCCTTCTCTGCCATTTGTGCCACTGCAAGAAGCTCTTTGCTGACCGTGAGGTTTTAGAGATTTTTGCTTCCGAATGAGACGAATTTTGAAAAGGATTGGGAAGACATAATTTAGTGCCGCAGGGTGAGGAAGATCGTGGTTGGGATTCCCACTCGTGGCAATTGGATAGGATAAGGGGCGAAGAAACCAAAACGTTGCGTTTAAGGATTCAAATGGTAAATGCATTTATGCTCCAAGTCGTTTACGAATTCTCATTGCAAAAAATCAGGGCACTTTTTTATAAACCCCCTTCCCTCTCCCTCTTTTTTTTTTTTTTTTTTTTTTTTTTTTTTTTTTTTTTTTTTTTTTCATTTCTCAAAAAATAAAAAATAAAATAAAATGAACATTAAAACATTTTAACTCTTTTTTTTTTTTTTTTTTTGTGTCACATCAATTATTTTTTTTATTACTATTCAAATAAAAAAAATTCACTACAATTTTTTTTTTTTTTTTTTCACTTTTCCTTAAAAAAAATCAAAATTTGTTTCTACTTTATATCACATCAACCACATTTTATTCCTATTAAAAAAAAAAAAAAAAAAACTTTCCACAAGGGTTACCAAACAGGCTTTGTAGTCATGGTTAGGAGTGAGGATGTGAGGATAGACAATATTTTACCCGAGTCGCAAACTCGATATTAACCCTACAAGAAATTAATAGGTTAACACTAAGCGGTTTAACCTGTTTAATTAAATTGGTTGGTTAGAATTGACATGTATAACTTTATACGTTATGTCTCAATACGACTTAAACTTGACACACAATATTTATGGTTGCCAATTTTTTACATGTCTTGCGAGTCCAATACGAAATTAGAGAAATATGGTTGAGAAGCCTGGCTCATCAAGGATGGGGCCAGAAGTTCTTATGGGCAGGGGCCAATGTCCAAAATTTTTTTTTGGCAGGGGGCTAATAAGCTAAATTTTTTATTTTTACCTCATATTTTTTAATTTTTTACAATTTTTTTTCCCATTTTATAATTTTTTTTTTAGGAAATTGGGGGGTGGGTGCCCTTGCCAGCCCCCCCTCCCTCCCTCCCTCCCTCTCTCTGTCCCTGTAACTCATTTAATTAAGAGTGCGTTTGAAATTGCGATTTCGTAGAGAAAAAATGCGATTTTAAACCAAATCGCAGAAAATGAACTGTTTGGAAACTGCGTTTTTAAAAAATTGCGATTTGAAAACACAGAAAAGTACTTATTCAAATCGCAGGCAATTGAGTGTTTTTTTGAAAACGCAATATTTTAAAAGGCTAAATTGCGATTTTAAAGGTCAAACTGCGATTTTGCCAAACGCTTAAAATCACTTTTTTAAATCGCACATTTTAAAATCGTTATTTTAAAATCGTACATTTTAAAATCGCAAACCCAAACGGACACTAAATGGATTAAATTGAAATTAACTTATATAATCTTGACAAAGATTTACTCTAAAGTGGGTTGTAGGAACTCAAGTCTATAAAAATGTTATATGCCTCTTTGTATGTGAGAAGTATTTTTTTTTTTTAATTGAAATAGCAAAGTTGATATTTATTTTATTAAAAATGCATATGCTATTCTATCTTCGCCTTATAATTATAAAAATAAAAAATAAAAAAAGAAAAGAAAAGAAAAACGTATATTTCTCATATGAAAAAAAAAAACACAACATTTTTATAGACTAAATTGAAAGAAGTTCTTTCAACCTAATTTGAATCAAAACACTATCCATATAATTTTATAAGGGGAATGCTAAACATCCCAATTTTTTTTTTTTTTTTTTCAAAAATTGGTTCTCAAATAATGTGTCACAATCTCATATAATTTATCATTTTGAGAAATATACCACAATCTCATGAAATTATGACAAATCATTTAAAAATCAACTTTTTTTTTTTAAATAAAAATTGGGGTGCGTTGCATTTCTCATTTTATAAACATATCTCATAGGATTTGAACCCAACAAACGAATTGTCATCCCTTCACAGTAACGAAAGCGCGAAACGTTGGTCTCTTTCTAGGAGAAGCCAAACAAATGGATTCTATCTGGGTCGTCACTGGCTTTCTCATCGAAGAAGCCAAGCAGCCGCGAAGAAGTAAAAATCTGTGAAACAGAGGGAAAAAGTCACACCATCTTCTTCTCCCTTTAGCTGCTCGGTACTTTTCTTCCATAATTCCATTGTGTATTTCAGTATTTGTGTTCTGTTTGATGTTGTTTGTTAGTTGCCATGAATATTCATGGAAGTTGATTCAGCAATACATGTTTCTTGTCGATGCTCTATGTATAGAGTATTTAGCTGCTCGCTACTTTCCTTCCATAATTCCATTGTGTATTCAGTATTTGTGTTCTGTGGATCACATGTTTGATGTTGTTTGTTAGTTGCCATGAACATTCATGGAAGTTGATTCAGCAATACCCGTTTCTTGTCGATGCTCTATGCATAGAGGATACTCTTTGTTAGGAATTTGGATGGAGCAATTTGTATAATATCCAATACTCTGGCAATCTATTAATAACAAACAAGCTTTCCTTATACGCTATTATGGGACTCTAGCAAAAAGCAATGCCTTATGCCTGTATACTCTATCACAATCGCAATCCATACAACCTTGCTAGAGAAGAATTCCTATAAATAAAATAGGACTGTCATAATATTAATATACATGCTTTACCTAACTAGCTGATGGTGTAAAAGGGGTCTGGCAGTCATGCCGACCACACAAGCGACTATATCATTGATTAATAATTTTGAGCTCAACAGAGATCATAATCGGATTGAACCCGGTTGTTCGGTGGCTTGCCAATCTGTACACAATCTATCGGTGGCAAAGTGGGAGTCCTCAACTCTCCAAAAGTCTGCCAGCAGAAGGGATTATACATGTGGTATTGCTCTTGCAGTGGTTTTAGCTGTATGGCAGTTAGTGTCACATCTACACATGGTAGACTGTCGCTGCAGGCAAAGTGAACGGGCTTAACTGTGTATGTCCCCCTTATCCTCTCATAGTTGATTCCTGATAGGGCAACAGCTGATGTTTGGTTCTTGCAGGTGCTTTTGTCACAATAGTATTGGTCGATCACAATTGGGAGTTGAACTTCGGAAACTTGAATGTTTGAGAACAGTACCCCCTGCACAGAGCCTGATCCTCCCTGCAGATTTAGCATTTGAAATCACGTGTAAGAGATACAGCTGGTTTATGCCTGGCATTTGCAACAACTAGCTTGGAGGTTTTGGAGGAGCACAGATTTCACGAAGAATATAATAGCTTAAGAATTGCTTGTCTGGTGTGAGTAACAACATGCATTTGTTTTGTAATTACTCAGATTCTGTTCTTAAAGGTTCAAAATTTTGATTGAATTCATTTTAAGTTCTTGGAAATATCAAAATGGCTTCTCAAAGTTTTCTTACTTCTTTATGAATTTGTCAAATCCTGAAAACTATATGTTGAACTGGATCGAATTGATGAAATGGGAAGTTCTAAAATTGTTTATAGCCCATACAAATTGTTGAAACTCTCTTGAATTTCAAAGCTTTCATGTTGACTTAGGATTTTGTCCCAAAAAGTCATTGGCTGAGCCATATTAGTGACCAACAAAGGATAAAGGTGCTTGGCTTTTTTTTTTTACTTGATAAAAGTCAATCTGCCTTTGGGTCAAAGGGCACTTCCAAGAGTGAAAATGCGAGCGGATAATAACCGACCGCATCTGCACTTATCCGCTTTATGCTATCTACATATGCGGATAGCAAAAACCACTATCCGCATATGTGGATGTGGGTAGCGGTATTAGGGTATGGGAACCGGATCCTCATACCATTTATATATAATATATATTTAATTAAATTAACTAAAACAACGTCATTTGGGTGTTACCTCATATGGAGATAGTGATTTTTCAATATTTTTTTTTTTCCTTTACCCACTATAAATAGATGATGTAGGAAGCTAAATAATGTATGAGATGGAAATTTCATGGCAAAATGATTAGCAAGTTTGATTTGAATAATAGTGTTCAACTATAGAATTATAATTTCAAGGCTCAAAATGCCCATTACCTTATATGCGGATAGCGGATAATAACCGCAATAACCGTATGGATGTGGATAATAATCGCATGGTGCATATGCGGATGCGAATACTTAAATGTGATAACTGCATTATACGGATGCAGATATTGCTAATAACTGCATTCGCAACCACATTTTTACCCCTAAGCACTTCTACCCCTTATAAGTACATAGTAGTGAGTGAGGTATTGGATTTAAAGTCCCATGGAGTGCTAAGTTATTTACTGAATAAAAAAATAGAAGTTGATCTGCTTCCTTGAGCAGAATCTTGGTTTTATTACGTCTTGAGTTTTTCAAGCATATAGAATCACACAATTGGTATCAATACCTGCCATGTCTTGATTCTGACACCAGTCATTGTGTTGTGCATAATGACATCCCGGATAGTGATGTTTGAGACACATGCTTTGGTGCCATCCTTTCCAAGACTTCCAATGCTGATTCCATGTCCTGGCCCACAGTTGATATTGTGTACGTATACATTTGAGCATCCAGTTTGTATAGAAATACAGTCATCTCCTGCACATCATTAGTCATTTAACACCTCTTTTTCTAAAGTTATAGTCAGCTTATAATATCATATTTTATTTCAAGTTTAGTGCTTATTCCATGTCCTGCCCACTTTCCACGTTATTCATGTATGTATAAGATTTGAGCTTTTAATTTTTATATAAATATATGCAGTAATTTCCTGCTAGAACATTTTGTTATTAAGAGCTAAATGTAGCTTACTTATCAAAAAAAGAGTGCTAAATGTAGCTTATACTGGATGTATGGACCATAAGTTCATTTAATGTTGGCTACTACGTCTGACATAAATAGACAAAAGAGACAAGGATTTGGAAGCATAAATTCTTGTTGCTGATGAAGACAAAAGAAAATTTGAGAGAATACAACAAAAAAAAAGTGTTGTTCTTGTCTGTGGGGTAAGGGGTTCAAGACTTGAACCTAATCCAGTACTGGATGATCCACTAAAGATTTAGGGTATGACACCTGTCATATAATTGGTGGCTACAATGCTTGAAATGTAAGAGATTGCTGGAGCCATGTGTCGAACTGTAAGTGGTCAGAGATTGTTGCTCTGAGGAATAAGGCTTTGGCAGGATAAGATTGTGCCATTTTTGTTTTTTTCATAATCCTACCTCAGATATCACAGTTATGTAATCTTTTCTGTCTGTCATTTCTATATTGCCTTCAAATTATGTAACCTTAATCTTTGACTCTGCAGGTTGTGTTCTTGATTCTAGCTCAACATGTGGCCCAGTATTGTTTAAACAAATAGAATGACAAAAATTGTTCATGTAGAAGTATTTAATTACCACAGGCGAGATTGCAGCTGTAAATTAGAACATCTTTGGAGTTCTGGAGATGGATTCCATCCGTGTTGGGACTGTCACCAGGAGATGAGATGCTTATATCATGGACCAACACTCCCATGCAGTTGTCAAACTTGAGGTGGAACTGGGGACTACTTTGAATTGTTATGCCTGTGACCGTCACATTAAAACTCCCATAGAACCTCAGTGCCTGTGCAGTAAAATGCAGCAATTATGTTAAAGGATTGCAGGGCCACGAAATAAGGCAGGCATTTAAAGTTTTGAATGGTCCTTACAGTTGGCTTGATGCTTGGCATTGTCCTCCCAAGCTGGCTTGTTATCTACACCACACAGTTGCATGTGGGAGAAGCATGAATGATTAGCTTCAGATAATTGTGAATGTAATTGCAGGGAAAAAAACAAAGGGAGAGAGATTGTTACCGGCATTGGTGGGTTCTTTTCAATAGTGCTATTTAATGGGATAATCAGTTTTGATTCGTCATCAACAGGATCATCAAAAGGGGAGTCTTGCCACCAGACTGAGCCTCTTCCATCAATCACACCTTTTCCCTGAATGGTAATTCCTCTCAGCTTTGTGAACTCAAGCCATTGAAACATACCTCCGCCCCAAGCTTTGGAGTTTGTTGGAGCTATGATCGTCCCGTCCAGCTGACAAAAACAATCTCTTTAGTCTTCAAGTTAAAAGTATCAGTTTTTGTTTATGCATTACCGGATGGATGGTAATGGAGGATGAGTTCCATCACAATTCACAGCCTATACTTCAATGATCAAAGGTGACAACATTGTTTAGAGAAGTACTTTACTACTTTAGTGTCTTGATTATATATATTCCTAGGAGAAATGCTATACAAAACATTTTTATCTCTCAATTATTCTATAATATTGACATGACAGTTCAACTAACCTTTTGATTTATTTATTTTTTTAACACGGACTGATCCAATGGTTAGGTATGATTGTCAAAGTACACATTGTGAGATAACAATATGGTTTAATTTTTTAGTATTACTCGTATATTCCTCCAAGATTTATTAGTTTTATGTAAGATAATGATAATCATTCAATTTTTTTACAATAATGAAAAATGACAAGTTATATATCACATTTTTATCCCACAATACTGACTTGACAGTTCTAACCAATCTTTAGTTTTATCTTTTTAATAAAGACTAATTCGCAGGTTGGTTTAGACTATCACCCTAGAATTGTGAGATAAAAGTGTCACTTCTAGCCTTACTCATATTAATATTTACCAGCATTTCTCTCCTATAAATTCTTAATAAAATTTAATTATTTATCAAAGGGAAATTAGTATGTTGATATTTACCTGAAATACAATGTTTGGTTGGCAGTATGGACCAGAGAATGAAATGGGTCCCACGAGGAATACGGATGCTGATGGAACGATTACCTTTGATGCCTCCACCTTGCAAGCAGCTGCCCATGCAGCTTGGAATGCCTGCGATGCACCGTAACAATTTTCAGGTAAGCTACTACTCACTCTTCATACATCAACTTGATGTACATGTGTCTTATTTAATACTATGGTTGCTGTTCGCTTGTGCTAAACTGTATACAATAATTGTTGGAATCATTACCCCAACTGCCATAACGAGAATCATTTTCTGGTGTGGGTCCCACCTGCTTGGTTAGTTCTTTTGTCTTTACCTTTTGTATCTATAACTCTTTGATGGAATGTATAATTTGTATGCCATAATTAAGACTTATTCTTCTTAATAGTTAATTAATTAATAATTGATCGATAAAAGTTTAAATTGATAAAAAATAATGTATTTAATAATTCAACACTTTCTTATATGTGAGACTTGATATGTGAAATATTCAACTGAAGTAAAAGTGAATGATGAAGACAAAATTTAAACTTATAATTAACCTTTGCTTTGATACTGTATATAAAAAAAAATAAAAGACAAGAGGATGAAAACACACTAGCACTCTTGTCTTAGAAAAAACAAAAAATAAAACAAAAAGTACTAACACTCTTGCCTTTTCTTGTGGACAAAAATTTTCTACAATCCAGTCTAACAAATTAATTAACGTATGTTTATTATTTTGTAATTGTAACCGTGATGATCTTTAAAATGGCTAGAGCAACTTGCATTGCTGTTTAGAAGAGAGAACTACGATGAATTGACCCAACAACCCCACTATACTGGCATTCCCCTGAATTTTCCGTGAGAAAACTAAAATGTTTGTACTAATTATCTGAAAAAATGAGAATCCTTGCACGCAAACCATGTTTCCCAGCAACATATATCAGACATGTTTTTTTTTTTTTTTTTTTTGAGTGTTTGCACAAATGAAAAGTGGGAGAATCACCTGCGTGTCAACGGTGCTACCATCACCCTTGGCACCAAAATCTAGCACGTTAAAAGTGACAGAATGCCCGCCATTGGAACCTTTCTGCGGCGGGCTTGAGGGGAGATCTTCTTTTGGTTTAGGATTTGGAGGTGAGGGAGCTTTGGAAGGTGGAGATTTTGGCTTTGATCCTCCACTGTGGTGGTAATTACCCTTGCCGTGATTCTTTCCTTTCTTCTTAGCCAGAGAAGCTGAGGTAGCTCTGCTGTGCCTCCAATGCCTGCCTCTTCTAGCATTGCAAGCTTCGAAGTTCGATGACCAAACTAAAAAGGCCATGAAAAGCATGAATGCGAGGCTTCTGAAGCTCAACCCACTCATGTTTAGCTCAAATGTGGACGAGAGAGAGAGAGAGAGAGAGAGAGAGAGAGAGAGATAGAGAGATGGATGTGAGGCTTCTTAAGATAGGCAAAATGAGTGATGGCTGGTTTAAATAGGAAGAGAACTCCAATGCTAGCTGAAGACTGTGCAGACGTAGTTTTTATATTGGTTGGCATTTATGTTTTATTCTTCCTTCACTTTCTTTTTTTTTTTTTTTTTTTTCTCATCGTTTATTAATTGTCTTGTTTTCTTTTATGTGAATTTAGGTTGGGATTTGTTTAGCTCACCAGCAGGTCCATTTTGCCACACATGTCAATATGTCGTTGCATGTGACTCATCCAATTGCTTGTGCGAACACATCCTTAAATCAATTATCAATATATGCCAAACTCTAATGCACAAGGCAACGACAGCAACCCAAATGCACAAATAACTCAAAACACTTTTCCAACTATAAAAAAACTGTTTTCACTTATCAGATCACCTTCTTAAACAAAACAAAACAAAACAAAAAATAATAATAATAATAAAAATAAATAAAAAATAAAAAACCCAAAACACATTTTAGAAGCATTTTTCCCCTTCCTGATCCTTATCTTTAATTTCCACGTGGCATCTTCTTTCGAAATTGCTTTGGGTTTTTTTTCCTCCATGGCTTTCAAACCTGCATAGCACATTTTTTTACTAGTAAAAACAATAATTCAGCATTAGATGTAAAAGCCAAAAAGAGGCACGTGAGTGGGTCTATAAGGTGTCAAGAGCCGGCACTGATTATAACAGCTCTACACGGTCACATGCACCCTTCACGGGCTAAGACTTTATTGCTTTGTCTTCTTAACCCGCTCCCCATATGATATGGCTGGCTAGGAAGAAGAAATATGAGGCTGTTTGATATTATAGCTTTGCTTCTCTTCTCCCTTCCTCTTTCTCCAAGCAAAATTCCTGTTTCCCAATGATGGAAGAGAGAGAAATGGTGAAAAGTAACTGAAACTAACTGTCTCCAATAGAACACATGGCGCCATCACTCATCAGGGTTTTGAATTTCTGGTTTCAATACAAAAGGAAACACCCCCCCATGCGCCCATAGTTTTGCTATTTGATATATAATTGAAAAGAAATATACAAGCAGTTTCCAACCAACAATAATTAAATTCACAAAAAAGAAAAAAAGAAAAAAAAAAGAGAGGCCTTTTCTGAGATCACATGTTTAGAACCTGTGTAGAGTACGATTGCCTTGATAAAGAAAGAAAGAAAGAAAGAAAGAAAGATTAGAAAGGACACTTTTTACTTTATGTAAACAGCTGTACGGTATGATGGCTGAAAAAGCATCAGCTTTGAAGCTTGGGAACCCTGAAATATTTGTTCATCAAAGAACCAGTTTTAAAGTGCTATTTCTAATTTCCCCCATGCCAGTCCCATGAAATGCAGTCAGTGATCGAGTTGGGGTTCCAAAAATTATTCTGAAGCTGAAGTTCAAACAGAGATTTCTTACAAGCCTATATACAAAGCTAAATCCACATTCTATTTGTTTTTTCACTGAAAACAAGCCAAACTCATCAAGAAAATTCGTCGGGAAAGGAAAAAAAAAATGATATATATGACATAAATACGCTCATAAATTCCAGGAAAACGATGGAATTCGGTAGGAATATTTTATGTAAACATCATATTATTTCTGTTAGTTTCCGTTTGTTCACTCAGAGCTTCTGAATTAATTCACGAGACCGTGCCTTCCGTGAGGAACTACGCCTCATTTTCGTTGCCAACCAAGGTTTATCTTTTAGATTCTTTCACAGTTTGACCCCTCCACCCGTCCCTTTCCATTATCCCATCAAAAAAGATCGATCTCTCTCGCTCGATCTGTGCTTTGGGAATTCCAACTATAAATAAAATAAATAAAATTTTATTATTATAATTATTATTGGAGAAATGTTACTCGTTCTGTAATTTTCACTGCCATATCATAGAGTTATTAACCAACGGTCACCATGCATTGGCACATGAAGAAGATAAAGCAACAACATTGAAAATGGACTGCCAATGCTAAAACCACACGAATGGTGGAACGTTTGGTAACGGGATTGAAAGTTTCAGTAAAGTCAATTTCACTTTTTTTTTTTTTTTTTTTTATCAAATCCCTTGGTTACGAATTACCAATTACCTTGCCTTAAACCGATCAATAGATCCATTTTGGCGCTGTTTGAAAGGTTTGATGTAAAGTCTATCCCACATTTTTATCAAATCCCTTGGCTACGAAGTACCAATTACCTTGCCTTAAACCGATCAATAGATCCATTTTGGAGCTGTTTGAAAAGTTTGATGACGGGACTAAAAGTTTCAGTAAAGTCTATCCCACATTTTTACCGGCTACGAAGTACCAATTACCTTGCCTTAGACCGATTAATAGATCCATTTCGGTGCTATTTGAAAGGTTTGATGACGAGACTAAACGTTTCAGTAAAGTCCATTCCACATTTTTTTATTAAATCCCTTTGATACAAAACACCAATTACCTTGCCTTAAACCGATCAATAGATCCATTTTTAACTGGCGCTGTTTGATTTTATATACCCACCTATTGCAAATGATATTGTGATTAGATGGTTTAGGACAAAGTGACCAAGTACCATTATTGGCAAGAAGAGCATCAAACTCCTCTCCCATCACGCAACTCAGGATACAGCAGTACTGAAGCTCTTGGTTAAGCACTTGGGAGTAAGTACATATAACATTTCTCTTATAAATTATTGTTGTAATAATAATGTTATTGGTAATTGTATATGTTTATACGATATAAATGATTTAATTATTTAATTAATATTTTAACATTTTTTTTTATGTGTGAGCTCATATTTTTCTCACGTGGAATATATTAATTAAAATGAAAAAGTGAATATTAGAGAAAAAAAATTTTAAACTTAAAGCACCCCTTGAAAATCATGCTTTTGATTAATAGACATGGGCTCCAAAATGTTTAATCTGCCAACACTAAGAAAGAGTCCAAAGTTGCTTTGATATCATATTAAATCACCAATAAATTAATAAAATATAATTAACGTAACCATTTAATTAATATTTTAATAATTACAAGTGAAAATTATTGATGCTACACGATAAATTAATCTTTGTGGCAAAAACCGTTAAAAGACAACATTTTATATGTACTCGCTGTTTATCGTTGTGAAATCTGAAATATTATAATACCCTTTCTGGTTCTCCTGTACCCTGGGGCACCTCATTTATTTATTAATTCTTATGTTTCCTTTTTTAATTCAAATAATATATTTTATTTGTTTATCCTTATAATATGCCTAAGTTGCATTAATCTAGGAACAACTACATATAGGGCCATAGGCCCAAGGGGGGCTATGCATAATGCATGGCTCTCCATAGTTTTCAAAATTTCTCTTTAAAAAATTGGGAAAACTATATTTACCTCCCTCTAATATATGTCTAATTTTTGCACAAAAAATGACAAAATTACTCCTGATAGAAAGTTCAGAAAAATAAATTAAAAAAAGCAAAAAATTCAGGAAATTAAAATTGATATTTTTCCTTCATTTTTTCTTCTTCTAAATTTATTAGAGATATTTTTGTCATTTTTTTTTTAGCAAAAAAGAGACATTGCAACCATATAGTAGTTGGGGGAGGGAGCATTGCACATGCAAATTAAAAGTTTGAAGTAACATTGTAAATTGTTTAGTAGTTAGAGGAGATAAATGTATTTTTATTTAAAAATAAATAAATAAGTTATTTAAATTTATATATATATATATATATATATATATATAGATACGAAAGAAGAGCTTTGACTGCGACCTTCTTAGCCGTCTTTTTGTGCTTATATGCTCGTGAACTTGGGAGGAGTCCTCTCGTGAACCCCATGCATACAGTCTATACAGATGATTAGGGTTTCTTGTGTGTGCTCCATTATTAACTTGTGAAAGTGTGTCAGTGACCAACCAAGGCATGAAAAGCTTCATGCTTTAAGACCACACATCATCATCTTGGGCAGCTAGATATGACCAGATAGGGGAAAGGGGCATGTGCGGCCTATTAATGTACTATTGATTCTACGGGTAGCAAATAAGGAAAAAAGGGAAAAATGACAATTACTCATTTATTCTCATATAGGGACTAGCGAGGGTGTTCCAACTTCCTACCATGATCGAGATGATCAGTTGCACGGAAAATCTATACACTTGTTACACCTACACCTAAGCCTCCATTTGTTTCCCTTTCCTCATACTAATATTTAGATCTACAACTTTGCATCGGTTGGAATGTTGTCATATTCAATGTCATTATCTATTATGCTGGTATGGTACTTAAATCTTGAGGATAAAGCGACAAATCGGTGTGTTTTCAATATTAAAGGAAAAATTTCAATTAATGTTCTAAGATTAATGTTGAACAGGATGCCCCTCACCCATCATATGGACCACAATTTTTTTTTCCTAATTAAAGGGTAGGAGGGAGGGACTAATTGTGGCTATTCTACATGTGCGTTACCATGATAGCATATATATGTACTTGTTGTGAATTGCTCAAGTGAGGCCTAGAGAGCAATGAATCATAGGCGCTCGATCGATCCCTCGAGACGAATTAGGTCATAGCTTGACCCGATCACATTAGGGTATTAGTAGGACCCAAGATGACCGGCTAACACTAATCAAGAATAAGTGATTCTCGTTGCAGGATTCGGAGCCATCACTCACTAATATAGTTGCCTCACCCCATTAGGATTCCCTTGAGACTGCTGACCCACCACCACTGGTAGTCAATTATTTTCTTCAAGTATCATATATATATATATAGGGATATATTTGTATTACTGGTGAGAAGAATGAGACGAGGACCATACAAATACAAGTTTCCACGTCACCCTTCAAATTAAATTCGAGTGGGAAAAAAGTGCATGTGTTTTTGAAGTACTAGTGGTCCTAGAAATAGCAGTCACCCCCATTGAAAAAAACTGATGAAAAAGTTATCACGGATCATTCTAGAATTTGAAGCTTTGAAACGTAATAATTTAAGAGTTTCCCTTGCACAAAGAACAACGGGCGCAGTATTTGTTTTGATGTTAATAGTTGTGTGGACATTGTCCTTGTGCATGTGAATGTTCAGTTGGAAGACCCTTCTGCTTATGTGCGTGATCCCAATTGATTCAAGACAAAAAGTGCCTTCGCCCCCACCACTTTGTTTGTATTAGAGGAGCCTGAATTCATGGCCAACAAAAGGCTATCCAAGCAAAGCAACATCACGGATCACTCTGATCCCCCAAACTTCCCCTCATGGTTTTTTTTTTTGTAGGACAGGATCGATCTCGGGCTACTTTTTCCTGTTTCTTCTTCCATCTTCTCTCCCCCATGCATGTACCTTTTTTATTATTTTTTTTATTTTCTCTTTACCAAAGCATCACCCGCAATTTAGCTTTGTGATTTGTGTTCACTGTGCATACACATGCGCCATTAGATTATGTATTCATGCGATCGAGTTGCAATTTTCTTTCTTGACGAGATCGGTGTCCTTTCAAGTACCATCTCTGTACGAGCCCACCGCGGAGCATGGAGCCATCGGCCACGGACCAGATGAAAATGAGAGCTGCTACAGGAAAAGAATTAAGAGTCTTTCTTTTCCTTGGATTATACATTTCTCTAATTATGCACTTGGCGTGCGTGTGCTTGTTTGTTTGTTTGTGCTCGGCCAATGTACGTGTTTCTTTTTCTTTTCTTTTCTTTTTTGGTTTCTACATACGTATGAGTTTCACACAAATTAACCCATTTATTTGGATTCGGTGCAATACATTTTATTTGTGCTAACAACAAATACAAAAAATTAAAATTAAATTTTTTTTTAAAAAAAGTTTGGGTGTCTGTTGGGGTGGTCGAACACCCCAAACTAGCAATCGGAGATGGTCGAACCACCCTAACAATCACCCAAATCACATTTTCTTTTATTTGTTTTATTTTTTTACTACTACGATCTGGATTGTTTATTTAAAATAATTAGTCCAAATAAAATGTATTACACCCAGCACCATACCCTAAGTATTGCACCGGATCTCAATCCTTTCAATTGATCGAGGTCCCTTTCAATGCCTCTATTCGATACGATAAATGTTACATCTACTTAAACTTTTATGAAGGGAACCTTACTAAGATGATGTGCAGCTTATTTATTGGTACTTGTAGCATTTCTTTTTATTAATTGTTTTAATCATCTCCAATGAATAAGCTCTACATTAGTTAGTAAGGCTTCCTTCGTAAGAGCTTAAGTACATGTAGCATTTCTCATTTAATATTACTAAAGTTACGTTTGGTACGCGGAATAATTATTCCATTAAAATAATAGCTTTTATTAAGAATATAATACTACCGTGTTAGAGTATATGATAAGCAATCTTGTTGTCCAAAATGAAATGATTATTTCATTCCACAATATTTTTTTTAGTTTAATGAAAACTACTTTTTTTTTTTAATGAAATAAACATTTGTGTACCTAACCTAACCTAACTATTTGCCGGCATAGTACACATTAGTTGAAACACGTGTTGCCAAACACTTGCCTCGTTAGATTTTATTTGCTCTCAAATGATAGAAGAGTTCCAAGATCTCTTATCGGAGAAGAAACACGTTTGGTATTGTTAAATTACCATTAATTATTTCAAAAGTATAAGGTAATTGAAAAATGATGAATTTTATTTATTCAATTAATATTTTAATATTTTTCATTGTCGCGATCTAAAATCTTACTTAATAAGCGATGTCAAATGCATGAAATATTTAATTGAATTGAGAGGTGGATTACAAAGACATAGTTCGAATTTAGAACTTTTACTTTAATATCATATTAAATTATTAATTGTCTCAAAAACTTAGAGAAATGTTATTTCTCTAACTCCGGTCAAATTCCTATTCAACTCTAACAACATATTTTTAAAATTAATTATTGGATATGTAGGACTCACATGTAAGAAAACAGATCTAATAGTTAGTTTGAAAAAAATGTTTGATGAAAGTTAGACATGAGTTAAAATTTAAGTGAAAAATAAACGGTAAATTTAATCATTTAATCAATATTTTAACAAAAAAAAAAAATGGTGATTAACTTTTCTTTATATATGAAAAATACAAAATTAGTCAAAATAGTTACACCGACTTACAATAAGTTTCATGAGGTATATATAACAATATTCTGAGAGCTAGCTCCTGTGGCATGAAAAAATAACAAATAGGTTTCCACACCCAACTTCTGTATAATTTTATGATGGAAACTGTTAAATGCTATATTAACATCAATCGAATTATGGTACATGTTACCTATAATAATAATAAAGAAATTGTAATATTATATGAGAGAGAGAGAGAGAGAGAGAGAGAGAGAGAGAGAGAGAGAGAATTTGAGATAGTGGTGGTTTCGGTCACCCCTAGGCCCTAGTCCCCCTAGACGCCCCCACATGGTGGCCCCCTCCGAGCATATTTGGGTCTAACCGAACCACCCTATGGCTATTGGGATAGTTTGGCTACTCCTTAATTTTTTATTTTATTTTTAAACAATTTAGCGGTGGTTTGGCCACTTCATATATGGTATTTGGTGTAAAATGTAGGTATCATCATCGATGAGGGTACCAAGAGTTGTCGATAAATGAAAAATAAATGTGTTATTTCTATATCACTTTGGTTTACATCAAGTATACACCAATACACATTGGGTGTGGGAACCATACATGTAAGACGTACATGCACAAGTCTCACACCCCATGTATCTTGATGTAGAATTTATGTACACCAATATTAAAAAAATCATTACCCACTGAAAAGGGAAAAATAGGCCAGATTGTTGTTGGTTGCAAACAAAGAAGTACAACACTTGCATCCAGATCTTTTCCGACTGGGAAATTGACATCACTAGTAATGGGGAAATGATGGGTGGGGGATGTCTTACCGTCCCCAAACTGGCTTTTTGAATAATAAAAAAAAAAATTTCTTTCAAAAAGTGACTTCTAATGACATCATAAGTCACTTTTTGATAAAAAAAAAAAAAAAAAAATTGTTTTTTAATTAAAAGGAGAGGGTAGGGGACGGTAAAACGTCCCCCGCCAATCACGGCACCCAATAATGTCTTTAGCTCAATCACCAACAAAGGAGTTGAGTGTCAACAAGAAGACCCGTGTCAACTAGAATATGAGGAAATGCATTATTTGCACATCACCTTGGTGTACATACATCACATTGGCGTATACTTATGTACACCAAAGTGACGTTGAGGAATCATTAGCCAATTACCATCAACGAGCCAGACGTCACTTACGATGAATTCCAAGTCTGGAAGAAAGGATTTTGCTCTTTTGCTTATAGTGGTATACGAAGCCGGTTGGGGATGGGATTCTTGTGTCTCAGTTTATGTTTATCTTGTCGTCTTTATATGTTCACAATTACTTTGTTATTACGTCTAATCTGTTCTTAACAGTCCCTTGCCTTGAAATAAGACTTCTCCATAAGTTGCGTGTCTATTTGTGTTCTTTCCTTTATTTGTTAGCTTTTACCATCAAGCAATGTTACATGCACTTATTCATCGGAGATTATCAAAATAATTAATTAAAAAAAAAAAAAATGCTGCAAGTACCAATGAATAAGTTTCACATCATCTTAGTAAGACTCCATTTATAAAAGTTAAAGTATATGTAACATTTTTTTTTACTATCGGTGCTGCGTGTCAAGTACCCCAGCCAGGGTAGTGATTGGAGGGAGGCACTTGACCGGCTTTCTCCCCCCACTTTTAAATAAACAAACCCACTTTATTGAAAAAGAAAACATAAAATAAAATAAAAAATCAGTTTTGGAATAAAATAGATTTGTTTATTCAAAAGTGGGGGGAGAAAGCGGTCAGGTGCCTCCCCGATCACTACCCCCAGCTAAGCCCACCTGGCCCCTATCCTCTGGAAAAGAGACCCTCGCCCGGCCATTAGCCCCGGAGTTTGTCTGGCGCCTAACATTACCAGCTAAGTCGGGCGGCCCCTCGATCAGATTAAGACAACCGTTAGATATTACAAAATGGTTATCCGTCTTGGCCCATGTGTCATCTCTGTTTGGAATTTTTGTTCTTTGTCTTTCTCAATTCTTCCAATCCCAATCCCAATCATAGTAAAGCTGGTGAAATCCCATTTCATCCGCACATTGTTGAACTTATTTTGGATCAGATCAGATCCATGCCATATGAAATTGGACAAAGTTTTTTAAAAAAATATATTTCAACTCAGTTGATTAAATTGACATTAAAGACAAATGTGAGTTTAATAGACTAAATTAAAAGAATTTTCTCAAATCTAGTTTCGAGAAAAACTCTATCATTTGAAGTTTAGATCTTTAAACCCAATTGAAGGAATGATTTCATGTTCATATTATGTTGGAAATTATAATCATACTCCAAGTTAAATTGGGATAGTAATCCCAATTCGGGTCCAATAAGGACTCTTCGAAAAATCTTGTCAACAATCCAACTCCCAGTTGAATAGAAATAGAACTCTCATAACAAATCGAACTCCAGACATTCATAGTTTAAGTGAGAATAATAAACTTAATTTAGGTGTGACTCCACCTCTTTGCGTATAAATATGCTCATACCCCAGATATAAACAAGACTGATTATTTTATGTATTGATCATACTTTTTATCTCATAAGCTAATTTAGACATTGGAGAACGTGTAGTTCACACACACAAAGAGAGAGAGAGAGAGAGAGAGAGAGAGAGATGGCCTGTACGTATTGGTTTTCTTTCTGTACCGAAAATTGTCCTAACATATTCCATTTTTAAAATTGATTAATGATAAGAGAGAGAGAGAGAGAGATGGCCCATACAAATTGGCTTACTTTTCTTGCTGATACAGCTAAGGTGGATTTATGCAACAAAATAAACAGACCAAATCCCTTGGTTAATATAACATGTTCCTCTGGACCACAATGTTTCTTGTAATATACAAACTGGTTCGAAATTCACGCATTTGTCACTTTGCAAAGATGGGAAGTCCAACAGAGACTTTTAGTAATGAGTGGTTCTTGATCATAGACTTATAGCTAATGTTTCTGACATGTATGTTTTTTTTGCCTCCAAACGAAGCTTAGGGTAGAAATTGTTCGGCAATGGGTCTGATCAATAAGCTACAAATCAAATTTATCGGATCATTATGGACTGGATTCGAATATTTCAATGGTCCCTCGTTGTCCCACATTGGATACTAATTAATGGTTAATTTGTCCCCATTCAGATTTAATCATTTAGAATCACAACTTTGTTGTCTCGTACATTTCTGTCTAGCTTTGAAGACATAAAGATGAAAGAATTGTATAGTGTATGCTGCCGAGGCACATTTGTGAGAATCATTGGAAACGATATATATATGCCAGCTTGCAGCAATCAAAGTAAACAAATAGCTTGACCCAAGGCATTGGGTATTGCCTGGCTGGGATCTAATTTGTTTCTCTATGGTATAAATAGGGCAATTGTTAGAGGATTCACATTTGGCCAGGTAAATTTTAACTATTCAAAACTGGCTAGAACCGTAGCAGCTAGCTATCTTTTCTGCTAAATTGGCTAGTCAGATAAAAATAAATTTTTGTCAGACCTAGTCAAAATGGCCCAATAAAATTGCTCTTAGGCCTTTCTGGGTCGATGTAGGTAGGACTGTGACAATATTGGGTTTAAGTTTGGGGTTTGTGTCTCATCCTATGGTTCGGCGGGCTAAGTTCCGCCCAACTCTCTCTCCCCTGTTCTCTGTTGGGGCCTGAAACTATTCAGGCTTGCTTTTTTGTCAAGTTTCCCATCAAGAAGGTATGGTAGGCTATGTTCTCTGTTTGGGTACCAGCCCTTCCTTTGTGACAGCACGTTTCAGGAAAATGGAAAATAATTAATTTTAAGTTTTTTTAAATGTAACTTCGGACATTTTTTCAGGCCTACAAAAGCGGTTAATTTTTTTTTACCATAACTTTTTTTTTTTTAATGTATATATAATATATATACCACAAAAAAGAACAAACTATGTACAAAAATACCAAAAAAATACAGAACCAAATACAAACAAATCAATAAAGAAACCCAACTAAATAGACATGCTCACTGCTCCGAAAGGGAGACCTCAAAAGAGAAGGTCAAGTCGGAATGCCTATAACGAAGTTGATAGCGGCCTTTGGTTGGAATTGTTAACAAGAGAACTCCATAAAACTTAACTCATAACCAACTTCCGATGAAATTGGAGAAGCTAAGAGGTTATAATACAATAATTGAGAGATCTCATACAACGACGATGAGTCTAACACCTAACCAAATCGAAAGTTTGACCTCAAATTGATATCTGAGAAATCTGGGGAATCAAAAGGGTTATTTAAAAAGGAAAATGATATGTGGGGGACAAACAACCGTCTCCTATCACCCTCTTTTGATTTTTTAAATAAAAAAAAATATAAATTTGTTATTTGATGTCACATCAAAGGACAAATTTTGATTTTTTTTTTTTAATTTAAAAATGAAAAAGAGAGTGATAGGGGACGGAAATCACCTCTCATTTAGAAAAGAGCAAGAGAACCTTGGATCTACTGGGCATATCCATAGTAGAGGTGGCACATGTAGCCCATGTGCGCCAAGGAGGTGAGTGTGGTACACCAGCTGGAAATAAAGCCATAGGGAGGAAGATGGTAGACCGATAAAGGTGGAGAGGAGGAGCGAGAATGACCGAGGTGGAAGGATGGTTAAAGATCTAACCTCCAAAACTTCAAGTAAAAAACAGTTAAGGAAAAATCAGTAATAGATAAACCATTCCAAGAAGACAGGTGGTCAGGGGCGGAGCCAGCCTCCCCAAGTTGGGGGGGTCAAATTGAAAAAAAAAGTTTTGGGAGGGCCAAAATTAAAAAAAATAACAAAATTTGGGGTAAAATTTTAATTTTTTTTTGGGAGAACTTTGGGGCTAGTGGCTCTGCCACTGCAGGTGGTGGGGACATCATGTGATAGAGGAGGAGAAGGGAAGAACGGAGATTGTTTGGGAAGTTTTCTCTCCAAGTATTTTGAGCTCTACGATAGAGATAAGGGTACCTCAGACTAGTTTAATTTTTTTTATTAGGTGTTAAACTGCTTCTTAGACTCCCAAACACAAAACAAACATGCTCTTGCCCACAAAGAGCTTTTTCTTTTTCTTTTCTCCTCCTCATCATCTTCCTCCTCCTCCTCCTCTTCTTCTTCTTCTTCTTCTTCTTTTTTTTTGTTTGACTTTTCTCATAGATGCGGCGGAGTTGTTTGGCAAATCACTCTAACTCTTCCTCTATTTCTTTTCACTTCTCTAAAAAAAAAAAAAATTGTAACTTTTTTACTTACTATTTAAACAATTATTCCACAACACAATTACTTACCAAACAAGTCCGGCAGACCGGCTACAATCACAACTTATAAGAGCATCTCCATCAACTTAATTAAAATTCATAAATTGTTTAAACTTTGCAAATATGAGCCAAAATTCACTTCCAAACATATCGTGTTAAAGTTATTTAAACCCAACATTTTGCTACAGTTATTGCTTACATTTGGGCACCCATTGTAGCTAAATGTTGTGAATAATTTATACATAGTAGACTATGTTAAAAAGATGATCGATAACAAATTAAACGACAAAAAACCATTCATGATCACCAAGATGTAAAACAATATATATAACTCAATATTCATAAAATTGATAATCTCTATCTTTTCTTTTAGTACGTAGTACATTGTTTCTTTCTATTTTCTCTGAATTAGTTTCAGTCCAGTATTTTTTTTTTCGTATAACTATATGATACAATATCTTGAATTTGGCTTGGGCAGCTCAAACTTCCTCTAAGAAATCCATAGTGGCGAACGCTAATCGTTATTTAAGCCCTATTGAGAGAGCCAAGTTAGAGCTCAGTATGAACAATATCCTCTCTGCTGGTTTCTGCAACATCAGCATTTTCTTCCAGCTGACTGCTAACGATGCATTCTTCCTTGTCCTGGGAAGATAGGCAGTCAGCTGAAGGATGCACAACTCCGTAGCCAAAGCCTTGGGCAGAGTTGCAGTAGGTCTCTACTGTGCCATCTTTCTTCTCTAAGTTGATGTTGCTTAGGACTATGTTTCTGCAGGGAACTGCGTCACTGCAAGCAAATTTCATGGCCTTTTCACTCATTGTAGTCCCACTAATGTTCCTGTAGACGATCTGGCTTATATTCACTGCTGACGTCTGACAAAACAAGAAGCTTTGATTGGATGATGACCAAGTTCATCATTACATACAATTTTCTGACTATATATGGTTTTGTTTGTGTGACTGAATTAAGGCTCTTTGTGATGAAATGATGAAAGGGAAATTGAATTTTGAAGAGCTTTACCTGGTTTTGACAAGCGCTTGGAGAATCACAGTAGAACTGATCAATAATAATGGGGTTTGATACATTTTCCATCCTCACATTTTGGAAACGTACTCCACGAACATATCCAGAACCTCCCTTTAGAGACCACCAGAGTGAAAGGAATTTATGTTATTGTCATCCTCTGGGTATTATATGAAACCTATACTTTTACTGCGACAGAATGTATAATACTAGCTAATAGCTCAGTTGGTATTTTCGAGTTTGGATTGCTTCGAGAGAAAAATTACTGTAGATCTTCCTGAGATTGCCACTGGTGAAGAAATAACTGAATTTCTCTCCCGTTTATTTTTACACAGGAGGCAACCCAAACTCGGAATTTTCATCCAATTATCAATAATGGGTGTCATCTGATTAGCCAGCATGATGTCGAGCATTTACCTGCCAAGTCTTAATCCTGACGCCGTTGGTTGTCTCCTGGAAGATTGCTGTATCCAAGACGACCTTCGTTACTATACCAGTGGAGTTGTCCTTCCCAAGGCTTCCAATGCTGAGTAGAAGAGTTTTGCACTCGTATAAGTAACGAACTAAAATAGTCTGGTTTCAGTTTTCTATACCTTTTAGTGTAATCAGAATCTGCCATTTTTGCAAGGTCCTTTTGGGATAATGGGAGTTGCAAACTGTTAAGTTTGTAATGTCAAATTAAGACTGTACCTGATTCCATGCCCTGGTCCACAATAGATTCTCTTCATCTTGATATTGGAGCTACCATTGACGATTGAGATGCAGTCATCCCCTGGATATTACATTCAGAATCACACGAAACTTGTTAGAATATTAATTCAAATTATTAAATTCACTCTTTCCTAGCTATTAGCTTCAATTTTGTGGGATAAATATTAATTTAACATGATATTGGAGCAGAGATTACCATTTGAATCAAACTTCACAGTTTATCTTCATTTTAGTTAAATATTTCACGTGTTAAGAGAAGAGTTTGAAAAACTGTTTTGATATGACATAGAGGTGAAAACTATTTTTACATTTTGAGTTGGTTGTTACGGCATTTGTTTTGAGAACATAAAACAAAAATTTTAACAGATGCTGGTCTGCTAACAAATAAAAGAAATGGAAATAAGGTTTGAGAACCTGTTCCAATTTTGCAATCTTGGAGAACAACATTAGTTGATTCAGTGATATGAATTCCGTCAGTGTTGGGACTGTCTCCTGGAGCCGAGACTAGGACTCGGGAAACTCGCACGGAATCAGACCGGGCAATAACAAAATGCATCTGTTGGCTGTTCTTGATAGTGAGGCCTTTTACCACTATAGCTGAGCTTGTATCTATAGTTAGTGCCTGCAATAAACCTTGGAAGTTAAATTCTTTTCTGGAAATACGGCTGTAACTAAGACTATAAGAGATAGATGTATTCTTACTGTTGGTGCCCCTCTGCAAGGCTGTAAAATTGGAAACAGGGGGAAAAAACAAATAGGGGTTAATTTCATTTGCTTTATAAAAGTACTTGGTCACAAAAATGTAGTGGAAGTTCTCAAATATTACGTTTGTCTTGTTCTTTTTGCAAGATGATGCCCACCATTTGCTGCCCGAGCCGTCAATGACTCCACCTCCTTGGAAGAGGACTCCGTTCAGTTTATAAAAACCAAGCCATATTCGTGGCGAATTTGGATCCCATTTTTTTGGCTCATCTGGTGCTATTATAGTTCCGTCAATCTGTAGTATCGTGATAAAGATAGAAATGTTGGAATATTAAGTAAATGATTACATTCATCACTTTTAGAATAATTGGAGACTGAACATGGTAACGGAGTCGAGATTCTGAGTTACAAAATAAAGATAAGACACTTTAGAAGCTAATTATGATATGTGATAAGAGTAAAGCATATCACCTGGATAACCAATTCGTCTGAGCATGGACCTTTAAATCTTGTTGCATTAACTAGATAACGTCGTCCTTGAGGCACCAAAAGAACAGATTTTGCTGTAGAGCAGGCAACCACCCATGCTTTTTGGAAAGCCTGATAGTAATAACATTAGAGAAGAATCAAGGCACACCGCAACAGTAATAATAGCAAGAAAATGAAATTGATCATATCAGGTTAATAATGGGATTGTAAAATGTCTTCCAGGCAGACTTTCGATTAAAGTATAGGCTTGGTGAAAAATGAAGTTTTACAAAGCTGCATCTGAGTGCCACAAATATTTCTAAAGGAACACACTTATTCACCTGGGTATCATCAGAAACTCCATCTCCAGCAGCACCAAAGCTATCCACATTCACAAGAACCTTGCTACCACGTTCACTTGTCCATGACGGGATAGGGGAAGCTTCCACCTCATTTTCTTCTTCAAAGTCCAAGCTTTCGAGTTCCTCAAGCACACCAATATTGTCATATATCATGTTTCCTGCAACACTTTGAGCCGCTATCAGCAAACCAAGAAAGGTAACCAAGAATAATTTATCCATTTTTGGAATGTTCTGCCTGTCTTGCAAGATTGATTGATTCGTATAAATTCAATGAACACATTGGATTATAATATATATGCTGAGATTAGTTTAGACAATGAAGGGTTTTGTGGGCTATATGGCTTGACTTGAAAGTAGATGAAGGTGTTCCATTCTCTACATGCCCACACTTTAAGTACAAGGGAATTCTTTTTTCCCAAGTTCCTTGCTTTACTCTTCAACTAGTGCACAAAATCCACCAGTCTTAGTGTTCATGGATATTCTCTCTCTCTCTCTCTCTCTCTCTCTCTCTCTCTCTCTCTCTCTCTCTCTCTCTCCAGGAGAAATAAGATAAAAAAATCTTACCTTTTCTGGAAATCTCAAACTTAAAATATTAAAATGGACAATATTTTAATGAAATCCCCACCCCACCCGAAAAAAAAAAGCAAAAAGAAGAAGAAAGCAAAGAAATACAGAAAAGGTCACTCGGTTAGTTAGACCAAACAGGCAACCCATGTACAAATGATGCTGTTCATTGCATGCACGCTAAGTTTTTTAAGCAAAATAAACTCTTCCACTCTTAATCTCTATGGACGATCCAATAATAGGTTCAGCTTCATGGAAATGCTGCCCAAAAAGCTCTCTTTTGAGGCTCTTTGGTGCCCAGTTTGTTCGCTTGATTTCATCTTATGTTAACAGCAACTGTTTACCTCAATTAAACTACGACCGATCTCCCTTGACATAGCAATGTTTCTAATTTGTGTTGAGGTTTGAAACTCCCCAATTTCAGAAAAGAAGTTTGAAGCTTGCAAACAAACTGCAGGATTCTCTGGTTCAAGCTCCATCAAGGTTTTTGCTACTCTCCTCCCCACTATCTCATTCCCATGGACCCGGCAGCTTCGCAGCAATGAGCTCCACATCACACTATCACCCTTTCCCCGTGCTCGTTGCAGCAACTCTTCAGCTTCATCAAGCAAACCTGCACGGCCTAACAGATCTATCATACATGAATAATGCCGCCTATCAGGGTCAATTCCATGTAGTGTTTTCATTGAATTGAACAGCAACCCTCCTTCTTCAACCAGCCCCGAGTAGCTGCATCCTGTTAATGCACACAAGAATGTCACTCCATCGGGTTTCAGGCCCTTTTGGACCAGTTCTTGAAGCAATTCAAGTCCTTCTATTCCCATTCCATTCCGGGCATACCCATTGATGATAGACGTGAAACAAATAACATTTGGTGAAGGAATTTTGTCAAAAACCAGACGAGAAAGATCAACATGACCACATCTCGAATATGCATCAATCAGAGAACATCCAACTGCAGTATCAGATTCGCAACCTGATTTTATTGCACAACAATGTAGCAATCTGCATCTGGCCAAGCTTGTCGAGGCAGAAACTGACAATGCCTTCAGTGTTGTGGAGAAAGTGACTTCATCAAGTGGAACTCCCTCATCAACCATTAAACCAAACATCTCAACCACATCTTCAGTGATGCCACAGTGCAACAATGAAGTCATTAATGAGTTACAGCACTCCAATGTTCTCTCCGGAACACTTTCATATATCGTTACCGAACTCTCAATATCACCGCATTTTCCATACATATTGATCAAAGCAGATTGGATATGTATGCTTCCATTATCATACGCCAATTTTAGAACATAAGAGTGAATCTGCTTCCCAAGATGAATATTCTTGGTCCGACTAGACAAATTCAAGAAACCTAAAAAAGATCGAATTGATGGCCTCTTCCCTTGAAACTGCATTGTGGAAAATAATTTGACAGCATCAACCAATAAACCATTATCTGCATGCGCTGAAACAATTGAATTCCATGAAATCACATCCTCCAATGGAATAGTCTCAAATGATTTCCTTGCATCAATTAAACTCCCACAAGCGGAGTAAAAATCCACCAAAGCATTAGCAACAAATATATTTGATTCTACCAATCCAACCATAACCGCGTGGCAATGCAGCTGCTTTCCTTCATCTAAAAGTTTCTCATTACTGCATCCACGAAATAAATAACAAAATGTAAGACCATTTGGCTCCACATTATCCAATGCCATTTTAGAGCACAATCCTAATAACTCATCTGGCCGATGCAGTTCACAATACCCACGAAATACCAGATTCCATATGGCCAAATTTCGGTCTGGCAACTCATTAAACAGCTTCAAAGCTACATCATGAAGCCCCATATGCATATAAAGATCAACAAGCGAACTCCCAACAAACAAATTCAAGCTAAAGCCAAGCATCAGCACCCTGCAGTGAACTTGAATTCCTTCTTTATAGAACTCCGCATCACTACAAATATCCAAAACACAGGAAAACGTTGATGGACTTTCTCTCATTCCTATTAGAACCATTTCAGCATAGAGGTAAAGAGCCTGTTTTTGAAGCCCATATCGCCCATGTCCAGAAATCAGTAAATTATAGGTAACAACATCACAAAGCGGCATTTCATCAAACAACTTGAGCGCAGAATTTAGCTGCCCAGATTTGATCCAATCATCAATAATTCGGTTTTTTGAGTAAACATCCTCATGAGCATTCCTTCCACAATATGAGTCCAACACCAGAGAAGGCGTTGATGAAGCTACGGGTATGCTGCACTTCGGTGTAAAGGTTGTTATGGCTCGGACACAGGACACGGGTTTGGCGCTTTGCATGGTCCATGAGACCATTTTACGTAAAATCGGCATCTCTGAACCACGAAAATATTGGTAGCGAATACTTATTAAACATGAATTGCATAAAGAATCAAACTTTCCCACCATCCAATTTTCGCGCCGTATCCTCCAATTTCCATATTACCTCGAGACAACACTGGCGTCTAGAAAAAGAGACTTTCATGGCCTACAATCCTCAAATTTATCTCTGTGACAATCGATTTCTTGGCTACTATAAGTTAACAAATAGGATAACCTGAAGCATGCTTAATCATGCACATTTTTGGCTAAAACGTAAAAATGTAGCATTTTAATTATCTGGATAATATTCACATATTAGACATAACGCCCCTTTCCTTTTTTTTTTTATTCCAAGTAATTCAATTTTTTTTTAAAAGGATCCAAAAATTAATACAAAAATGAAAAAGATTTTGAGAAACTGGCTGCAAGTTCTTGCGCATTATTACATAGAGCTGTATTTTCCACATCAATAACTTACCCAGATCAGGAAGGGCCACAAATTAGCAAACACCAGTCCACAAGTTCACATACCTGAATATTTTTACATTTGTAGTGATATTGACAAACAAATAAGAATGTTCAAATAAGCACGCAAATCAATCACGTTAACATGTAGAAGCAATAGCTTCCAAAAGGGAGGCTACAAAACGCATCTGGGTTTCTTGATTGATTCTCGAAAATAGAGGCACATGGACAAATAAAGATTTGTGACCCTTCTGTTCTGCAAGACGAAGAGAATGATAATACACATAATTGCACACGAAACGGCCAGCATCATCTGATATCGTCACATCAAAGCCCTTCTTCTTCAAGAACTTCAGGATTTCCTCAGTGCAGCAAGAAGTCTTCAACAACCAAAAGATGAAATTTAAAAGTCAAACTCAAACACACAGGAAAAAGAAACATGGAGGAAGAGCAAGAGACAGAGAGAGCAGAGGCATGACAAACAAAAACTCCCAATATTTTACCACAGTTGGTACAATTTTATGGACAGGCCAATTATTAGTATCTAGGTCGCAAATGAAATGACATTGCAAGTCACTTATATGTGCCTCGTTTGGCAGTGAAACTTCCTAGAGGATTCAGCGGTGCCCATTGCTTGGTTCAATTACCCCTGGTACTCATCAAAGAGGTCAATCAACCCAGTCAATCTACTGACCAAACCATGGTAGTCACAACTCTCCACCTTCAATGGGTTGCAAAAACTGCCTCAAACTATATTTGGTTCATCTCTTGTGAAAAGAAAAGAAGAGAACTTTCCAGTGTAAGGTTTGTTAATGAGGAAAGAAGAAAGTTCAAGGAAAATGCCACATTCTTCTCTCATACCCCCACTGAAACCCTCCTTGTAATGGGTACGCGTTGAAAAAGAGAGCTTTTGTTTATAGAAAAAGCCTCAAAGCTCTATAGAAAAATCCTCATTTTTAAACTTCCCTCAAAACGCAGTTTTGGACTTTTTTTAGAGCAAAAAAGTCTAAAAATGCTATTTAAATTTTATGTACATCTTTTTATATACTAAAAGTACTTTTTAAACTCTTTAACGCAATTCTCAATCAGGCTTTTAGAAAAAAAGTTAGGTGTCAAGAAGAAAAGATACTAGAATCTCATTATATTCTCTTTAAACAAAATACCTTCCCTTTCTTTTCTTTCCTATTCATTTCTTTATTTTATTTTCTCATGTAGAATGCGAACAAACCAAGTGCAGCAAAACTTATGTCTAGTCAAATTACAATTTCTGTCAGTCAGTTAGACAAGTTAAAAAAGTTTCTAGGATCTCCATGATCATTGCAAACAGACACAATAGTTCGGTGCAGCTGTGAATGACCCTTATGTTTATATGCAAGTATTAGAGTGCTCTCTTACTATTTTTTTTTGATAAGAGATTGTTCTTTGTTTCAATGATTTTGTTAAGCAAATTAGTCAATTTGATTACAACATTACCCCACACACACCTCCGACCCCAATGACAAGTATCATTATGCCATAAGTCCTTTCTCATTTATCTGGAGCTACTTTAACTTCACAGAGATTAAAGAATCCAAGTTGCCCATCTAATGGTGAATACTGAATAGCTAAGGTAAAATAGCAAAGCCAGCACTAACATAGGCCAAGTGTTGCTTATGGAGGATTAACTCTCAATAGTCCCGCATAACGCTCAATTTTCAGCATAAACTTAATTTATCATTTTAAGTTCCTCTATCAGTATTGAAGCAGTGAACTAATGCCATATCGATGTTGTCGCTAGAAAAATTCATTCAATATTAATACTACCTAACAAAGAATGAATGCCAAGATACATATATTTGAAGGAGATCATAAAGTACCTCTCTTGCGCGGGAAGTTTCTCCATCTTCAGACACTATTGGGACTTGCTGGGGAAACATACAAGAGAAAAACATAACATAGAGGATAAAAATAATAAAAATAATTTGCTGTAACGGCACCAGTGGAATAGCTCTAAAATAAAAGAAGAACCACATGTACCTGAGGTTGCCATCCTAACTCATCTGGACAACGGAAAGTGGCTTCATTTACTGCCTGCTTCTCAATGGCAAATTTTAGAGCCCCACTATTCACCCCCAAGTGTAGCTGAAGAAGCAAAGAAGGTACAAAAGTCATTTAAATCAGCAAAGTTCAATCCAGGAAACAATGGATCTTTTAAATTATTTTTGCAATTGTCTACATTATCATAAAAGACCATATTAATTACGGTTGAAAGCTTTGATTTCCATAGGAAAGCAACATAACCTGGCAATGATTTAAAGGAGAGGGAAAAAGAAAAGTTACACCAAGTGAAATATCAATGTGACCACTATCTTCAACTACGATTGAATCCAAATGTAGTGGAGTGGCTAGATATGGCATCAAAATGCTGCATTAAACTGTGAGAAGGTTCAGCAGATTTGAGGTTTAACAAACAAAAAACAAAATCAAAGACCAAAGGTATGTGGTAATTCTGGGTAAAACTTTCTTTCCAGCAGTGTCCAAAGTATGCTAGACTTCTGAAAGATTTCCTTCCTCTTTTCCACTCCATTACCAGTCATTCCTATAGGTTAGGATACTGATTATCAATGAATCAAATATTAAGGGCATCCATTCTGATTGCGTGAACTGATAAATGACAAAATTTATGCAAACCATTTTCTTAACTACCAAGTCTTTTACCATATACGAATTCAATGTAGTAAACGTGGAGTAATCAAATAATTAAGTAATAGTTAAATTGAGGGCAATGTATGGTGATGGTTAAGTTAACAACTCTAGATTTTCTGGAGACAAATCTCTATGATACAGTTGAGTTGAAATGATTGGAGTAATGACGAATTCATATCTACTAATTTTTCTTCAGGCAATTTGTTAGTCCATATCTATGCAAATTTCCAGGTAAGCCTCACAACTACTCCATTGCTGAGGCATCCTGAGAGCTTTTCTAAACATTCTTTTTTAACCAATATGTCCCACTACCCTGATTTTGGTCTTACCGAAGTAGCAAATCCAACTTGCAGGCCCCGTGACAGCTGCTCTTAGAAGATAAATTAACTTCGGAAATCAATGCACAAAAGAAACTCATTTATGCCATAATTATTATTATTTTTTTTTTAAAAAAAAAAAATGCAACTAATTTATCAAATCATTAGGAGTTGCATAATGGAAAGTGATTACTAACCCATACGACTTGCTCGTTGCTTGTAGTTCTTGAGACACCTGATTCCAAGGTCTGGTAAAGCAGGGGTAGGGCACCATCTCCAGCTGTCTCAATAACAGTAGAACTTCCAAGAGTAGCACCAGGGGGCAATCCTCTCCTTTCAACAAAATCCTTCAGATTATTAACAATTGACTCTGTAGGATTTTCAGCAACCCCTTGGAACTTCTTAAATCCAGTTACATGAATGGTGACCGCCTTTGGTCCTTCAGATCCCATATCCTTGTTTTGGACACGAATACAGTTCCCTATTTTTTATGAACACTGTTACTAAAGCCTCTGTATGCACCAACCCCTGGAAAAGTCAACTAAGATTATGATCTCTTTTAAAGAACATGAAAGAAGAAAGCACCATCACTGGCTTTCCTATAAAAAACAGAGGCAAAATTTGCGCCAAATAGACTTCCAAACGAATATAAATTCAAACACAATCCTCTAAAATGAGATTGCTAGATAGAATAAATGCCCAGTACCCAGGGTTGGTCCCACCAAGCAGGATTTTTTAAACGATATGCTCCCAATCAGTGACAATTTTTGCAAGAAGCAACCACTCCCAAGACTCAAACCTGCATCACTTGCACTTGCAGTCTAGGGCATTTACCATTACACTAGACAATGAACCCAATTGACAAACACCAGAACGAGGGCTAAAAACCTCCAACCTTGTCACTAGATTGAAGAAGGGATAGAAATTTAATGCTCAAAAAATGGGGTCCCATTGAAGCATTTCCCAATGGAGAAAATATATATATATATATATATATTCTCAGTGTCATTGAATCATATTTTGTTCCGCTTTTCCTGCAAGTGCATACCATCCTTGATAGCCTTGACAAGTTGCAATTCGCAATGCATGTGAAAAAATTTTAAATAGTAAATCATGTAAGGCAGTACTAAAGCATATAAATGGAACCTCGACATTGATTTTGTTAGAACAATTGACCGCGTGCCGAGGTAACAATCGAAAGTACCAGCAATAAGAGAAGAACTTAGCAAAAGAGCTTGCCGAAGTGAGCCAACGGGAGAGAGCCCCGATGCTTAAGTCAGTATGAATCAAATTGAATAACTTTACGAAAACCAAAGGTATTGTGCAAAGGATGAGACGAAAACTCCCATTTACCTGATGTTTGCTGCTTTTTATAGCAAATTTTGCCGTAACCGTCTGCCACGTGTTACGCCTTCATTGGAGACTTCCCTGTTGCCAATATTCCCTACATCCCACAACTCCTATCATGCGATTGCCTCACGCTGGGAATCATTAGAATAAATACAAGCGTGCCGAAGGAGGGAATCCGGTGTGGTACCATGCAAAGGCCTATAACAAACAATTTCCTTTGTCCAACTTCACACGTTGCACAAGGGAATGGGGGTAACTGTTTGGCCTATAGACTCGATACCGGGTCGATCAACCAACCGACCCAAGAACAGCTGCATGGTAACACACTGGATCCCCTCCATTGACACGTCAGCAAACATCCACACAATTCCCAATATGAGGCAATCGCATGATAGGAGTTGTGAGATGTAGGGAATATTGGCAACAAGGGAAGTCTCCAATGAAGGCGTAACACGCGGTAGACGGTTACGGCAAAATCTAATATAAAGAGTGGCAAACATCAGGTAAAAGGGGACTTTCGTCTCCATCCTTTGCACACTATCTTTGATTTCCCTGTGATTATTCCCTTTGATTCATACTAACTTATGCATCAGAGTTATTCCTAGTCGGCCCACTCCGGCAAGCTCTTTTACTAAATTCTTCTCTCCGTCCAGGTAATTCCAATTGTTACCTCGACACGCGGTCAACTAGCGTAACAGATTCCATTGATGCTTATAAAAATTGCGAAAAGTCAAGTCCCATGAAGATTCACCCATCACATATCCTGGAGTGAAGCTAAAGCTTGCAACTTCACACAACGTTTTTAAAGAAATAAAGAAAAACGAATACCATCTACTTCAAGAGCTCCAAAAGTGCCAACACTACTTGGATTGCGAGAAACCAAACCACATAGTCACCATAGTACGTCAAATTCTTCGCATCTTCCCCCAAAGAAAACCTGTTAAAAACGACCTCCCAAGGAAATCTACTTGAATGACTTTATCAACTATTAAGTCCTTAGTTTAAGATTCTATTTTGATTGAATTGAACTCTGCTACATGTCCTCGTCGTTTGTGAAATGAACACACACACTTCATTCAAGAACAATTACCAATGATTCAAGATATTTGTTCCTTAAAAAGCAACAGAAACTCAAACCCATCAATCAAAACTCCCTTCAGTACTCGAATATCACTCTCCAAAGATTAAACATAAAAAGCATAGTAGTAGGAGAAGAATATAGCATCATCTAAACAGAGCGAGTTGACTAACTTATATTGCTCCACCAAAACAGGAAAACATGATAAACATAAGCAAAAACAAAAACAAAAATATTCGAAGTTTGATTGCAAAGCAAAATTGAGAGGTACCCTTCAAAATCACGCTGGTTCTTTCAGCGTAGAAGAATTACGGATTGCGGTCTTTCAGGTAGCAGAGACCAAGTCACCAAACCTTCTTTCGCCTCTTATCACATGCCATGGGGTCGGAGATATATTGCAAAAGCGCCACGGTAATGTCTCTTTTCTATGATCTTGACTAGCTATAACAATAATGCTGCCAGGGTGTCAAGCGGCGGAAACACCTCATCAGTCTTTTATCAAAGGGACACGGTGGTGCTTATCCATTTATTGATTTGGTCAATTTATATTCCTAATACACAAAATAATTATAATAATATATTCCTAATACACAAAATAATTCAAGTACCTCTAATTAAAAATTATTACAATATTAATTAAATGAAAAAAAAAATACAATTCTTTTTAAGCTTAAATTTTCAAAATAAGTGGTGGTGAGTGTGAGTCAATATGGTATTAGAACATAAATTCTGAATTTGAACCCTTCAATTAAATGTTTAACTTATAAGGAGAGTGTTAAATATTAATTAAATTATCATTTTTATCAATTTTTGATCTGTTTAAAATTTAGAAATAAACAGTAATTTAATAAAAATAATTACAAGTTTCTTTTAATAGTGGGTTGTTTAAAAAAATGGTAGCAAATATGATTGACAATTTTTTATGCAATTTGCAAACTCGATACGAAATTAATAACTTATGATTAAGAAGTTTGACTCGTTTAATTAAATTAGTTGAATTAAGATTTATCTATATAGTTTTATATTCATGATTTGACGCGACCCGAACCTGAAACGTGACATTTAAAGTCGACAATTTTTTACACAATCTGGGAACCCAACACAAAATTAGTGATTTATTGTTAATGAATCCGACTCATTTAGTTAAATCAGTCAAATTATGGTTTAGATATGTTGAGACAAATTCCGGTAGGTAATGTGTCGATCAGTGATTTGCTCGTATACTCCTTATTCAAGTACTTGCAAGGGAAAGCTGCGTCAGGGGATGCCGACAATCCCGCTCCGATGCTTAAGTAAGTGTATTGTTTTGAGGATAAATGCACAGAGTAATGTCAATGAGATAATCAGTGTACCTCAATGTCCGAAGGGTCTCTAGTATTTATAGAGTTTGAGGAGCAGTTAATCAATTCCCTGTATATACGGGAATCGGTAGTTGATGCTTCGGGCGCACGGATATTTCGGGTCCACGACCGCTTATCCTAGGTACACGATCCTTTATGGGTGACGTCACTAGTGAAGCTCCAGGCGCACGATCTAGATTTGCTTCATGCCCAAAGTCCCTAGATCCCAAGTAATCCTGAGATCTACGCGGGCATAGGTATCAATTGGTACCCAGGTCGGATAGTCGGGTCGGCTAAACATGTTGAGCCTTAATGATCTTAGCGGGCTTGGATATATTAATTTCTCTTGAACCGCTATGGCCCGGTCGGGTGGACCCAATGGGCCTTGTGTTCGGGCTAGGTCTGGCTGTCGAGAAGGCCAATATTTTCCCTAACAACATATATATTGTAATGCTCCCAAATTATTTAATTAAAAACAATTTAGATAATTACCTCTAACTCCTCAATATCATTTACAAATTGCAATGGAAAGTAAACATAAGGTACAATATCGCTATATTTTCCCTTCTTTTTTGTACACTGTCATTATTATATACAGCTAAATCATTAAGCAACCATTTAGAATACAACGCTGCAAAACTCAAGTCTTCCTAATGACAACTAGATCTACTTATAGTCTTGTGCCATCGGTCACACCTACAGCTAGGGACAGAATTAATATTTTTTATTCAGAGAGACCAAAATATGCATGACTTGTCAATGGTCCATTTTAATTTTTAGGGTTAAATTCTTTATTGGTATTTGAGTTTTAGACTTTTTTAAATTTAGTACCTAAATTTCATTTGTTTCAAAATGGTATCTGAGTTAGGAGTAAAAACCCGTTTGATACCTCTGTTACATTTTTCGTCCAAATATCAACGGCTCATCAGCAGTTAACACGTAGCACTATATACAAAAATTAAAAATTAATTAAAAAAATAAAAAATTTGTAAAAAAGAAAAAGAAAAGAAAAGAAAAGGGATGGGCACCTCCTTGGCTTGCCATGGGGTGGCCGAACCACAAAAAAAAAATAATAATAATAAAATAAATGATGAGTTTTGGCTCTTGGAGGTGGCCAAACTACCCCCAAGGGCCACGAGGGTGGTTCAGCCACCCCCAAGGCCCAAGGGACAAAGCCCATCAATTTTTTTTCTGGGTGGTGGTTCGGCCACCCCATACCGGCCAGCACCCCTCTTCTTTCTTTTCTTTTTTACAATTTTTTTTTTTTTTAAAAAAAAATTAATTAATTTTTGAAGATTATATATATAGTGCCACGTGTCAACCTCAGTGGTTGACAAGTGGCGGGCAGTTAATATTTTGACGAAAAATGTAATAGAGGTACTAAACGAGTTTTTACCCCTAATTTATGTACCACATATGAAACAAATGAAAATTCAAGTATTAAATTTAAAAAATCATAAAACTCAAGTACCAATAAGGTATTTAACCCTAATTTTTAATCCTAAAAATACATGTTTTTAATTTAATAAAAAAATAAAATAAAAATTGAAAACCCAAGGGGGGCCATGGCTCCCCTTGGTTTGTATGTAGTTTTGTTAGCACCAACTACTCTATTTATTCTTTTATGAGTGACAAAAAATACATAAGTCCGTGATTTAATAAGTAATAACAACATCAGTAAATAGCCTATGCAATGAGCCCGTTTTAATAACAGCTATGAAAAACTGCGAATTTATAAAGGCAGGTGAACAGAGTTTCATTTTGATCCAAAAGCATCTATAGGAATGTATTAAAAATGCGTTGTTAAAGTATTACACTATTTTAAGAAAATCATGCACAGGTGGGAAGGTAGAAAATCATGTTGATGTATTATACAAAAATAATAGATTACCCATGGTCCTAACTCTATTCTACATGGCCTATCCTTATATTAAACCATTTTCACAGTAGGGTTTGCATGTCTTGTGGGACATCGGTACTATTGAGCATCCATGTGTTTAGCATAGAAAACGTGTGAGATTTCCAGCTCATGTACTGCACGAGTAAAATTGTTTTTAGATTGCTGTTAGTTAGTTTTTGTTAATTAGTCGTAGTTAGTTCTGTTAACTTGTAATAGTTAGTTAACTTGTTATAGTTAGTTTTCTATTATACTCTGTTTTGTATAAGAACAGATTACTTGTATCAAATTATTCATTGAATGAGAATCAGAATTTTCTCCCAAACTTCAGTTTCTAACATGGTATCAAAGCGAATTTTCTAAAATTTCCGCATCAATCTTCTTTTCTTGTCTTTCTCAAGTTTTTTTTTTGAAAGCATTCATCAATGGTGAATTCTACTTCCATTGAAAATCATCCTTCTCTCTCAGAATTGGATTATATTAATCCATTTTTTCTCCATCACGGCGATAGTCCCGGTGCTGTCTTGGTTTCGCAATCACTTACCGGTGACAACTACAGCTCATGGAGGCGAGCTATGATCATGGCGTTAACTGCGAAAAATAAGATAGGGTTTGTGAACGGATCTTTGTCTAAACCAGATGTTGTTGAATCCGATCCTCTGCATTTTTCTTGGTGCCGATGCAACAATATGGTGTTGTTGTGGTTGATCAATTCTGTCTCGAAAGAGATCGCCGCCAGCATTATCTACATTGATTCTACAGCAGAAATGTGGAAGGATCTTTAAGATCGCTTCTCGCATCTTAATGGTCCAGGAGTTTTTCAATTGCAGCAGAAACTGTCTTCTCTTTCTCAAGAGAATGATTCGGTGAGTACCTATTACACTACTTTGAAGGGTTTATGGGATGAACTTGATCATCAGGAACCATTGCCCTGTTGTACATGCGGTGCTGTGAAGGCTTTACAAGCCAAGCACCAGCGTCAATATGTGTACCAATTTCTCATTGGTCTGAATGAGAGTTACTCACACATTAGAGGTCAAATCCTCTTGCTGGATCCTCTGCCCCCGATGAACAAGGTGTTCTCTCTTGTTCTTTAGGAAGAAAGACAACAAGGTCTTTCGATTTCAAGCAGTTCTTTTAATCCTAACACCACTGCCTTACTCACCAAGGCTAACTCTTCCACTTCCAATTGTGGCAAGGGTTATTCCAAAGGCAAGGACCGTCCTGTTTGCTCCCATTGTGGGATCACAGGTCATACCATGGAGAAATGTTATAGGCTCCATGGTTTTCCACCTAGATTTCAATTCAATAAGGGCAAGAATGCATCTTCTGTAGCAAATCAAGTTTATTCTGAAACGAAGTCTGAAATACCTCAATTGCCGATTACATATGAGCAATGCCAACAGCTCATGAACATGTTCAAGTCATCTTCTTCGGAGGCCTCTTCTTCAAACATTTCAGCAGCAAATCAGGTGTCCTCCACTTCTTCTCAAGAGCAACTGATCTCTCACATGGCAGGTAGTATTTCAATCACTTCTTAGTTTTCTTCCGTAGACAAATCACATTATGTGTTTGCCTCTTCAACATCTTTGCTTCAGCAAACATCTTTTACAAATTCAATTCATGCTCCTTGGATCATTGATACTGGGGCCACAGATCATATGATATGTACAGTTTCTTTGTTTACTACCATAACTGCTGTTATTTCACGAATAGTTCGTTTACCTAATGATCAATCTGCATCAATTACTCATATAGGCACAGTTCGAATTTCTGAATCATTTGTTCTAACTGATGTTCTGTGTGTTCCTTCTTTTTCCTTCAATCTGATCTCTGTTAGTGAGTCGATAAAAGTGACGCATTGCTGTCTTATTTTTTTTGTCTCAATTTTGTTTTATTCAGCACCTTACAAGATGGAGGACGATTAGAGTGGGTAAAGAGGAAGGAGGCTTGTTTCATTTGCTGCAAGTACCAGTTTCGGTTAAGTCTTCTTTGTCTGATTCTGTAGTACATGATTTGTCAAATTCTGTTGTAAATACATGTTCTGTTCAATCCAATAATGATGTATCTTCTGGCTATATTGATCATTCTGTAGATAACAGTCTATGGCACTACAGATTAGGTCATTTATCTGATAGACCACTTAAGATACTCTCTCATGTACTGCCTCATTTCATTCATAATTCAAATAAAGCTTGTCCCGTTTGTCCTTTGGCCAAACAACATCGATTGCCTTTTCATCATAGCGATCATATTTCTCAACATCCTTTTAACTTAATTCATTGTGATATTTGGGGTCCTTTTTCCACTAAATCTGTTAATGGTTCAGCTTATTTTTTGACAATTGTTGATGATCACTCTTGTTTCACTTGAGTTCATTTAATGCAACACAAGTCTCAAACTAGAACTCATATTCATAATTTTTTTTACATGATTGCAAATCAATTTGATAGCAAAATCAAATGTATTCGATCTGATAATGGTGTTGAGTTTAACATGACTGAATTTTATTCATCTCAAGGAACTCTACATCAACTTAGTTGTGTAGAGACACCTCAACAAAATTCAGTAGTTGAACGAAAACATTAACACATTCTGAATGTTGCTCGGTCCCTTAGATTTCAATCTCACATTCCTTTATTTTTTTAGAGTGACTGTGTTCTTACTGCAGTCCATTTGATTAATAGAATTCCAGCTCCTGTTTTGCATAACAAATCTCCATTTGAGGTCTTATTTTCAGTTCAGCCTTCATATTCTCATTTAAAAGTTTTCGGTTGTCTTTGTTATACAAACACACTCACTCGATCTAGACACAAATTTGATGCCCGGGCTAAACCTTGTGTTTTTCTTGGTTACCTTGCTGGTGTTAAAGGCTATAAGCATTATGATCTCATTTCTTAATCCTTTTTCATTTCCAGGGATGTCCAATTTCATGAAACTATTTTTCCCTTTGCTCTTTCACATTCAGAACCTATTCATCTTTCTTCACCTGATCTTGTTCTTCCTTTACCTTCTTCAGATTTTGCTCCTTCTTCTTTAGTTTCTAACATTTCTTCTTCTTCTATTCCTCCTAATATTTCTTTTCCTACTTCTTCTTCTCCTTCTCCTATATCTCATCCTCCTGAACCAGCTAGAAAATCTTCTAGGCTTAAAAATCGTCCTGGTTACTTTCAAGACTATCACTGTCACCTTGCTACTTCCTCTGGATCTACTTCAGGGTTATCTCCATCTTCAGGTATTCTCTATGACATTATTTCATTTATTTCTTATAATAAGCTTTCTTCTAACCATAAACACTTTAGTCTTTCCACTTCTTCCATTGTTGAACCGACATATTATCACCAAGCCGTTCAGCATGCTGAATGGCGTGACGCTATGCCCAATGAGATCCAAGCTCTTGAGTTGAACAACACCTGGACTGTTGTTGATCTTCCTCCTTCCAAGCAAGCTATTGGATGTAAATGGGTTTATAAAGTTAAACTCAAATCAGATGGTACTATTGAACGGTATAAAGCACGATTGGTGGCTAAGGGCTACACTCAATGTGAGGGTCTTGATTACTATGAGACCTTCTCTCCGGTTGCCAAGCTTACCACAGTGAGGACTCTTCTTGTTGTTGCTTTAGCCCGTAATTGGCATCTTCATCAGATTGATGTGAACAATGCCTTCCTTCATGGTGATCTTCAAGAAGAGGTCTATATGACCATGCCTCCCAGATTTGGTAAAAAGGGGGAGTCAAAAGTCTGCAAGCTTAACAAATCTCTATATGGTCTTAAGCAAGCCTCTCGCCAATGGTTCACTAAATTCTCTTATGCTTTGCTTGAATTTCAGTTCACTCAATCAAAAGCTTATTACACTTTGTTCACACGGTGTCAGGATTCATCTTTTATTGCATTACTTGTTTATGTTGATGATATAGTAATTGATAGCAATGATCAAGTTGCTGTTTCTCAGCTTATTTCTGTTCTTAATGCCAAGTTTAAACTCAAAGATCTTGGTCCCTTGAAATTTTTCCTTGGTCTAGAGATTGCTCGGAATCAAGAAGGGATTTCTCTTAGTCAACGGAAATATGCTTTGGAAATTTTGGAAGACACTGGTTTTCTAGCCTCTAAGCCCGCTAAATTCCTTATGGAACCGAATGCCAAGTTCTCTCAAACATCCGGTTCTCTCTTGGATGATCCTTCTTCTTATGGACGTCTTGTGGGTCGTCTCTTATATCTCACCATCACACGTCTTGACATTGCTTATGCTGTTCAAGTCCTCATCCAGTTCATGGCTCAACCTTGATCCAATCACTTGGTTGCTGCTTATAGAGTGCTTCGTTACATTAAAGCCTCTCCGGGACAAGGACTTTTCTTTTTTGCTCAGTCTTCCCTTCAGCTCAAGGCCTTTTGTGACTCGGATTGGGTCGGTTGTGTTGACACCCGCCGCTCTGTCACTGGTTTTTGCATCTTTCTTGACAACTCTTTGATTTCTTGGAAATCTAAGAAGCAGTCCACAGTTTCCAGATCTTCTGCTGAGGCTAAGTATAGGGCTATGGCCTCTACTTGTTGTGAAATAGTTTGGCTACGTTCTTTGTTGCAAGATTTTTTAGTTTCTCCTCAAGTGGCCTTGCTCTATTGTGATAGTCAGGCTGCATTACACATTGCAGCCAATCCTGTATTTCATGAGCGTACAAAACATATAGACATTGATTGTCATATTGTTCGAGAGAAATTGCAACTTGGGATCATCCGCACTTTTCATGTTTCTTCTGCTCATCAATTGGCTGACTTGTTTACTAAGGCTCTTGGTTGTTCTTCTTTTCTTTCATTAATCTCCAAGATGAGTCTTCATAATATTTACTCCTCATCTTGAGGGGGAGTATTGAGCATCCATGTTTTTAGCATAGAAAACGTGTGAGATTTCCAGCTCATGTACTGCACGAGTAAAATTGTTTTTTGATTGCTATTAGTTAGTTTTTGTTAACTAGTCATAGTTAGTTATGTTAACTTGTAATAGTTAGTTAACTTGCTATAGTTAGTTTTCTGTTATACTCTGTTTTGTATAAGAACAGATTGCTTGTATCAAATTATTCATTGAATGAGAATCAGAATTTTCTCCCAAACTTCAGTTTCTAACAGGTACAATTCCACAGTTAGCGGACAAACTATTATAGCAAGTCATCTCCTAGTTATTCGATCGAGTTCGATCTCGGGTGCCACTCAACTAATGATGCGACCAGGAGTGACCCCATGGACGGAAATTAGCTTCAAATTAGTTTGTAACTAATTTATAGAAATCAGTCTAATAAAGTGACATGTGTTTCTAAAGCAAGTGAGAAGTACATTATTTCTTATTAATGCTATTAAAAAAACAAACGATAAGCACATGCTATTAAAAAAACATGTGTTTGCAATTTATTAAACTGGTTTGTAGGAATTAGCTACAAACCAATTTGTGGCTAATTTTTGTCGGCGACACCTCCTGTACGTGGTTGCTTTGATAACTATAGCCTTCAAATTCAAGGTAAAACTTGCACACACATCACATGGCCATAAGGTCAAGTATGTATAGTGTAGTATGTCCGTGCTCGTCATTAATCATCAATTTTTACAACATAAAAATGATTGATCACGTCAAACCATCACTTAGTATTTGTTAATATTAAGCATTATTTAGCAAGCTAATTTACAAGGCAAAAGCATGCAATTGATCAATAATATATATTACTGCAAAGCTTAAGGCTCACAACATGTAATCAAGGTTTTCATGCTAGCTTGATACCCAACGTTATAAATATACCATTCTCATTCTGAAAGGATTTATCATTTAAGTATTCTTGTGGTGATTACTTACCTTGAGCGCTTAGTTCCAAACACAAGCTTCTTGCAAAAATTTTAACTCATTGCTCTACATTACACTCGATTAATAGCCAAAGTTTTAAGCTAAAAATCATACTCTACAAAAAAAAAAAAAAAAACAATCTACCCCAAAAACCGTACATATATCCTGAAAATCGTTGAGACGGCCTCTACCTTTATGATAGTCTTTGACATCGTTCGAACTTTTTACCACATAATGCATTTTTCTATTCTCTAATTCGAGCGTTCTTAAATCATCAAATTCTGCTTGGGTGTTCTAGACAATCAACAACATTAACCTATTGGATTTGTATACGTGCGCGCATGCACACATGCAATTTTAGGTGGGACTATATATATAGTCTTATACTAATTTAAACCCTATACGTGAATACGAATTGCTACCCATAGTGACAAGATAATCATTTTTAATGTACACGAAACATTAAAAACAAAAATCATTTTCAAGGTTTAATTAAAGCCAAACAATGTAGTAAACATTTTTTAATAAAAACATTTTAGGTCAAAAGAAAGGCAAATCAAGTTTCTCGTAATTTAAAAATGTTTTTCAAGCACCTTTTTTTTTAAAAAAAAAAAAAAACAAAAAAAAAAAACTGACAAGCTTATAAATTATTTTAGTATGATTATGTAACAAAATAATCTCACCATACATAATTCTTATGAAATTATAATTATATATTTAAGTAAAAAATTATAAAAAACAAAAATAAAAAGAAAATAATTTGTGGGTGGACCACTCCAATAGAGCTTATGAGTGGGGCTGAGCATGGGGCGGGGGGGCGAGGATGGGGATTTTTTGACTTCGCCCTGCAGAGGTGCGGGTTCCCCCCCCATGCACTTCCCACGGGGCGGGTGGGGATGGGGCGGGGATCTCCGCGGGTTATGCCTGTTTGAAAACTCTTGCCAGTTGCCACTTATCAATCTTCTTGGCAAGTAAAGAGGCAGCTCCAATACATGTAAGATTTTGCCCAAATGATTCAAAAAGCTTAGAATTTTTGCTTGTTGATCTTCAAGGTTAGTTTTCTCCAACAAGACTGGTTTTTCATCATCAACATAGGTTAGTAATGGTATGGAAATCTAGCTGATATTTTCGTGGCTATGCACAGTCTCTTCATTTCCACAGAAGAAATGAGTGGCCTAGACAACACAAACATAAATCAAGTAGATAGAAGTAAAAGAAATGGCACCCCACGAGTTGATTTTCCCATTCGCTATTATAAGGACAAGAGAAAAAAGAGAGAAAAGGAAGAGCAAAACATCTCTAATAAAGCTAGGCTTACCGACTAAAATATGGTGTGGGCTAATTAAGATACTTATAACTCCGACAACAATACTAGAAACAAAGAGGGCACCCCCCAAGACACTATTGAGGCCGACAACACCATTGCCGGATCTTGTGAAAGAGACAATTGAAGCAAAGACATTAGGAGCATCATTTCCCTCTGATGCGGGCTGCAGCGCTTAGGAGTTAGAGAAGTTAAAAGTTAGGGTTAGGTTAGAACTTAGAAGGAAAGTAAGAAAAGTTGAAAGGGCTGTAGTGGGCCAGTGGCTGCTTTAGCTTGCTTAACGTTTTTTACATTTTTCTGCCTCTTTTCTTTTTTCAAAACCTGCGGGGCGGGCCGGGGACTAGAGAAATTTTAAGGTCCCCCCCCCCCACCCCCCCGCAACCCGCCCTGCACCGCACGGGGGGCCCAAATAAGGCCCCGTGGCCCGCACCATCGGTGCGAGTTTAGGCTTTGCGGGGGCAGTGCGGGTTCTGCAGGGATTTGCTCACTCCTACTTAGGGTCTGTTTGGGTTTGCGATTTCAAAAAGTGCGATTTAAAATAACGATTTTAAAATGTGCGATTTGAAAAAAGTGATTTTTACAAACGTAGTTAAGCGTTTGGTAAAATTGCAGTTTAGCCTTTAAAATCGCGAATTTACCTTTAAAATTTTGTGTTTTCAAAAAAGCACCATCTGATCTGCGATTTGAAAAAGCAGATTTTCTGCGTTTTCAAATCGCAATTTTTAAAAACACAGTTCCCAAACGATCTATGTTCTGCGATTTAGTTTAAAATCGCACTTATTGTCTACGAAATCGCAATCCCAAACGCACCCTTATGATGGTAATTGATTGTGTAACGACCTACCCCTAATGACACAATATTGTCTGCTTTTGGCTCCCAAAACTAGACTTCCCAGGAGGTCACCCATCCTGAGATTACTCTCGCAGAAGCACGCTTAATTGCAGAGTTCTGATAGGTTCATGACCACCACGGCTTTAAAACTCGTTGTGTCATAAATTGTGCATTTATACATATAAGCACATCCTCATTCCCAGGCGATGTGGGATGTCACAATCACCTTCTCTTTGGACCCAGCGTCCCCGCTGGCGTCCCTCAGTGAGCTTGTGCACGCTCCCACCATCTCAGACTGGGCAATGGCTCTGATACCATTTGTAACGACCCATCCCCAATGACACAATATTGTCCGCTTTTGGCTTCCCAAACCAGACTTCCCAGGAGGTCACTCATCCTAGGATTACTCTCGCAGAAGCACGCTTAACTGCGGAGTTCTGATAGGTTCATGACCATCACGGCTTTAAAACGCGTTGTGTCATAAATGACACATTTATACATATAAGCACATCCTCATTCTTAGGCGATGTGGGACATCACAGATTGCCCTCAAGGATCAGTTATGGAGTGTTTCAGACACCCCTCAAGACATTTTGAGTGGTTCATCAATCTTCAAATATCAATTCAAGATGTCACTTAGGAGGGTTATCAGTTATCCTCTTTGGCCGCCCCGGATTTTTATTATTTTATAATTTTGTTTTATACTTTTTAATTTGAAAATAAAATTATTGTTTCATAAAAGTTTGGGAAAAGTTCACATATTCCCTTCAAACTGCCGCCTTATTAACAATGCCTCTAAACATTCAATTGAGACAATGTTCCTCCCAAACTACAAAAAAAAAATTATCAATATTCCCCCAAGGCCAACAAAAAGACAAAAATGACCTTAGATTTTTTTCAATAAAAAAAAACTCTATAAATTGGAAAAAAGAAAAATTGATTTTTTTGAAAAAAACGAGAAATTATTGTTTAAAAAATATATATATATTTTAATTTTTTTTAAAAAAAAAAAGAAAAAAAAAATTCTTTTAAAAAAACATTTTTTTTTGTTGGTTGTAAAAACGATTTAAATTTGGCCACCGTTAGTTTTTATGTATATATGTATTTATTTTATTTTTTAGTTTTATTTTATTTTATTTATTTATTTATTTTTTGTTGGTTGTAAAAACAATTCTTCACTGAATTTTTAATTTTTTATTCAGGATATTTTTGTCATTGGGAGGATATTGACAATTTGTTATAGTTTATGAGAAACATTGTCCAAATTGAATGTTTGGAGGAACTTTGTCAATTAAATAATAATTTTAAAAAAATATGTAGACTTTACCTTAAAAGATTTGTCGAAATAATGACGGTAGAAATATATTATTATTTCGTTGCATAGACATACCAATTACATTTGTAATTAAACTCATTTTAAAACTATAAATTTATTTGTTACAATAACTATAAATCATTTTAAAACTATAATTTTTTTTTTGATAATAACTATAAATTTATTTGTTACAATAACAAACTACATGGATCAATTTAATGGTTTTTTTTTTAAAACAAAAAATTGCATTAATTTGTCAAAATAATGGATACAAAGTTGCTGTAGCAGTGATCAGTTTTCCTCCTTTAACAACGATTTTGCGGTGGAAAAAAGAAAAAGAAAAAGAAAAAGAAAAAGACAAATTTGGCACGTGCGAACAGAATTCTCTATAGAAGTAGCTTCTAGACTGCATAGGATAAATTGAGAACTAATTTCTTCTGAGACGACCCCCATTTGCCCTAAAAGCTAAGAATCAGAGAGAGACCCAAACATCGTCGTCTCAGTTCGATCGATTAGAAATGGGAAAGCAGCCGGTGAGGATGAAGGCGGTGGTGTACGCGCTCTCGCCGTTCCAGCAGAAGGTGATGACTGGGCTGTGGAAGGACCTGCCCGGCAAGATCCAACACAAGGTCTCCGAGAGCTGGCTCGGCGCCGTCCTCCTCCTCGGCCCCGTCGTCAGCACCTACACGTAATTCACTCTATTACCCTCCTCTCTCTTTGCTTTACGAGATCAAACTTTGAATGAGAAATTTGCTGATCATTGACTTGGATTAGACCGTGTTGTTAGATAAATGATTTAGGGGTTTTCTCTGGCTGTGAGAGGTGAGATTAAATTGTATATGAGAGACTGGAATGAACCAGATGAAGATACTGTAGCCCAGTGCGAGTTGGAGACTATAGACAGTCTCCAGCTTCTAATCGATTAATTTTGGAGAATTAACAACTAAATGACTTTAGGAAATGGTAGTGATGAATAAATGCCTCGTATTGTGATTGCAGCAAAGAAACCGAGGTTTCATATTGCATATTTGGTGTATGTATCAAATATATTTTTGATGGGTAAGTTATTCATCATTTTTTTTTTTTTGATTGGTAAGTTACACGCACACCCGGTGGGACTTGAACCCACGACCTCACCCTCCCCATTGCTACAAAGGGAGGAACTACGATTTGAGCTAAAGCTCATTGGGATTGTCTATTATTGGACCAAATTAGGATGACTGTGCCGGCAATTTGTGTTACGAGTGAATCTGATATATGCTGCTTTCTAGTATATGGCAATTTCATGAAGAAGAGGTGGTATGCCTTATAGTTTTAACGAAGTTATGGATTCTTATGGGCAAACTATGGTTGATGCTATTTGGAATTGGTTCTGCGGGGCTTTTCATTGCCATCTGCATAATGATCAAGAAAGGGAACTGATGTTTAAATGTGGGGAATGTTATGAGTTATCACTATATTGAATTTGTTTGATGTATGTGTACGTGTGTGTAATTTTCAATTACGTAATCATTCTCCTCTATGAGCCATTGGGTTGATGTTTGCTGATGCATGTGTTCAAAATTGGCCTTGAAGGTTGCACTATAACCATATAAAGTATTTTCTACTAACAATTATCAATAAAATTCGTTTGACATTCTAGGGTGTAAGGTAGATAGCTTTTAGGGAAAATTATTTATTTGATCCTTGGGGATTGCAGTTGTATCAAACTGATCCCTAGGATACCGAAAGTGTCCTGAAGATCTTTGGGGGTAAACTAAGTGCCAAAATAATCTCTGCCGTCCAGTTGTTTGACGGAAATCGTTAGATGCACATGTGGATCCACGTTATAACCAATAGCAGATTGACACGTGACATAGCTGATCACTCACACTTGTCATTATAAAATTACAATTTTAACCCTAAATAAAAGACAGTAAAAAAAAAAAAAAATTAAAAAAAGAGGTGGCCCATCATAGCCACCTACTCGCCAGCTTGCCCTACGTAGGAGAGGGTTGTGAGGGGTGGCCCCTCTTTTTTGTTGGTTTGGTTTTTTTCTTTTTATTTGGGGCAAAACTGTAATTTTACAGTCATAGTAAGTGTGAGTCAACTATGTCATGTCTCAATCGTGAATCTATCAATTCCGTCAAACGGCTGGATGACAGAAACCATTTTCGACACTTAACTTAACTCAAGGGTCTCCATGATACTCTTGGTACCTTAGGGATCAGTTTGGTTCAACTGAAAACCTCAACGATTAGATTTAAGATAGATATACAAAAACAGATAGAAAGTTTTTTCTCCCTGCAGGAACAATCTAGAAATTGGATGTGAATGAGAATCTTTCGGTATGATGTATATTTGTGATGCTGGTAATTGTAAATTGCATGCTCAAATTCATAGCAAGATGCCCTAGCTGATGTTAAGAGTAACTTGTGGCTGCGAGACTAATATTTTTGACGTGGAATCAGGTGGAAGTTCCTTATTATTATGTTGTTCATTAAGGTATTTGTATATCCATGACCTTTCTGTGAGCATAAACATACATTTTGTACCAGTTTGGTGGTGCGATAACTTCTTGCTTTTCTTCTGTTCCACATTATTGTCTCTGTATTGTGCTATCATTTTTATCCATGGAATTCGAAAATTTAGTGGATTTCACCTGGAAAAAGACATAAGAATATACTTCCTGATCTCCCCCTTTTGTTAACTATATATGTTCTTCCTAGTAAAACCGTACTCCTTATCTTCCATCTGTTATATATTGCAATCACATTGTATTTTGCCTTTGTTATCTATATATTTGTGTGCAATGGATGCAGGTATGTGCAATATTACCAGGAGAAAGAGAAGTTGGCGCACCGTTATTAAAGTGCATAGATGGGCATCCACTATGCAGTATAGCTCCACATCCTTTAGCTGCAACTTTGATGAAGTTGTGTGTCATGATAAGACTTTGTTATTTGGAGTTACCAGATTTGAGTTACTGGGAATTTTGAACAATGTTTGGGTTGTAATTCTTCTTGAAATAAATTTGTGAATTGTGTCATCAAATGCATGAATGTGATGTAGAATGTGGAACTGCATGATAATTGGGAGATCATCTTTTAACATTAATAAAGCAGAAATTCTCGTATAATGGAGGATTTTTTACAATGTGTTTGCTATAAAATTTAGATAGCAACTTTCCTTGAAGGAGGAAGGGCAAGAACCCGGATTTATGTCTCCAGATCTGTAGTTCTTCCTGTATCCGTTATCCCCAATTTGCCACACGGAATCTTGTACTCGTTTCCTTACATTTTATTTGCCATACTTATATTTAAATGCCCTACTTAAATTTCTCCTCTTCTACTCTTTTTCTTAACATAATATTATTTTCCTTTTTCGACAGACACTTTTTGACTTCCACTCTTCTCACAGAATAGAACTTTTTGATTGAGAGCAAAATTCTGAGAAACAACTTGATAGGAGCAAATTCAAAGTTAAAAAAATTATTCTAAGAAACAAATTTCCAAATGAAAGGAAAATGTAGATTATTAATATACTCGGGTTACATTTTCAAAATAAACACCCTAAAAGCTGTGGAGAATGTTTTCTAAAGGCAACTTATAGAGACGCCAATTATGATGGATCGGGGTCCTTGCAATTCTTCTGGATTGCGGGGACCTGTTATTTGGACAGGTGGCATGTTTTCAGGTTAGTTGCATGGAACAACTTAGAACATTGCTAAATGTCTTTCAAACTGGGCGCATTGTGTGCCATGAGATACATTTAGCCATTTAGGATGTGAAATAGACTATTGGAAAGAAATGTTTATTCCTTTGAAATAAACATTCTTTTATTTGATAGGGACTATTTTTTTGGAAATAGACAATATTTTAAAAAAAAAAAAAAATCCTTCAATTTCTTTCAAACTAGGGCATTTTTTTTTTTTTAAAAAAAATAAAAATATAGAAACACGTTCAATCTGTGGGTGGCTCTATCTTTTAATAGATTTGAGTTTTAGAAAAATAAAAAATCATGTGTTTTTTATTAAGTAATTTTGGTTTAATTTTAATTATGATATATACATTGTCACCAAACTAAAGAATAAGAATAATTATTTCATTTCACCCTCTTTCATTTTTAATAATAACTATTCATTTATTAATGAAATACTCATTATTTCGCGTAACTTTTTTTTTAATTATTATGAGAATAACTTCAGATATTATTTCGCGTAACTTCGCGTAACAGACGAGACTTTAGAAATAATTATTTATCATTATTAATCTATTCCTGTTGTGGACCAACAGCCGGAATTGAGGCGACATTTTCCTCTGTAAAGGCGACTCGACCAAATCGTTACGTTACGGAAAGATAATCGGACACCTGCTTTCTGTGTAGCCAAAACGACACCTTGCCGCCCCAATAAGTTATACATAAAATGGTCTAATCACAACGAAACGGCTTACTTTAGAGGATATGTCTAATCACAACGAAACGGCTTCACTGGAGTTTGGGAACACAGGAAGGACGACGAGAAATAAATGCCTCGGTACAAAGACGAGCCTCCGGCGGTTCGCGTCTACGCGGTCTGCGACGAATCCAGGTCTGTCCCATACCGGAATAGATGAGCTTTTGAGCGAGCGAACCCTAAGCAATTTTAGTTTATGTTTGTTTTGGGAATAAGAGTAGGTATCTGATCGTGAGGAACGTTCCGGCACTGGGGTGCGCCGACGAATTGCTCAAACTGTTCGCTTCCTATGGCGACGTTGAAGAGTACGTCAAAATATCCTTCCTATAATTTTTACAAACATTAATTGCTTTGACTCACTAATTTTGCTCTTTCTTGTCAGCTGTAAACCAATGGATGCCGAGGACTGTGAGCCATTCACCGACGTTTACTGGATCAAATTCCGCCTCGTCAGCAACGCCAGGTGATTCTGTTATACAGTATTATTGTTCTCTTTCATGTGTGCTAGCGGGGAGGACAATGGGTTGAGTATTATACATTTGTATGAAGGTTTGCGAAGAGAAAATTGGACGAGTTTGTTTTCCTAGGAAATCGGCTACAGGTTTCGTATGCTCCGCAATTTGAGAGCCTCTCTGAAACGAAGGATAAGCTAGAATGGAGGAGCAGGGAAGTTCTAGAACGTTTAAATCGTACGGTTTCGTGTTGCTTCTTTTAGACGTAACTATGTCTGTGTGATGTTCTTCTTTTTAGTCGGTGTGTGTCATCGTTTCTATTTTCAGCCGGGAGATCCAAACGGCCTGCGGTTGGTGCTTCAACTGAGGACTCGTTGGTTGCAACTCCCTCGCAGACGAACCGCCTTCCCCAACAGATGAACTCTAACCAAAGGTGGGGTCATTTAATTAATATTTTAACACTCACCCTCACCTCTGAACTCAAATTCCCATTCAATAAGCGAGGCCCCTGAAATATGTAATTCAAATTTAAATGGTAGGTGAATTATGAAGACAAAGTTCAAACTGATACAGTTGGCTACTTGTCGCAAAAGCTTAAACAAACAGTCATTTTCAGAATTTGCAATGATATGTTTCCTGATATAGCCGTCTGCAGTTGTTTCTGTGTAGTAATTGATGGGTTTTTTCTTGTCTTTCTGTAGGGACTCCAGAGAATCGAGTAATAATTATTCTCTGATCACACGGGTTTCCTCTGACAAGGTTTGTTGCTGATTTTGTGCATTGACATCGCAAATATTTCCTTCCATCACCAATTCTTACACTTTAATTTACATTTTTGAAGTGAGGGAAATTGCTTTCCACTGCAGCAACTTCTTAGAGCAAGAAATCCAACTTGAAATGGATATATTTTTTTTTTTTTTAGTTTTTGAACGCAGTGTGATTGCCCCATGGGGACATCCATTCTATTTTATCTCTCTGTCAGTCATTTAGGGACTTACATTTGGCTAACTATTTAACTTCTGGTTGAGGTTTATCATCTCTGATATAATCTTTAATTTTTTTGTGAATCTTTAAATGTTATAGTTAGATGCCACACCAGAAATTTGTGTGCATCATATAATGGATAATATATATGATTCCATATTACTAGACAATTATATTAAGTTAAACTTGAATCTTTTCATGAAAGGTTGTAGAAGTTGCTTGTTGTGTATGGCCTGGGGCCGAGATTTGAGTCTCTTTCTGTAATTGATTTCAGGACTATTTTGCATCTCAATCGATGAATCAGACAGTTCAGTTGGTAAGAGAGAAGCTCAATAAGGTGATAACCCACTAATACATGAGTTCTCTTTCAAAAGGTTCTCAATAGTCTTGAATTTTGAAAGTTCTTTTCTTATGTGTTGAGTTTTGGAAACATCTTTTTCTGTTTAGATTCATTCAAGTAGTGAGCATATACAAGCTGCGCCAAAGAAAACACGAGTAGACAACAGAAGAAGAATCTAATGGATTGTTAATGGTGGAGGGAACTGATTAGATTCCAAAAAGGTGTTCATTTATTTTTGGGACTCACCTCAGCTTTAACTTCTCTGACGTGCACATTTTGTCAACTGCACCTGTTTAGCTACATCCAGCATATCTTGATAATGTAAATACTACTCTCTTTGTTTCCATTTTGAGTTTCTGAGGAGCTTTTTTTTTGGCCTTTTGGAGTGCATTTTAAACCATGTGCTTATATTCTTTATAAGAACAATATTCAATATTGTAAATGTTTTTCTGTGATACATACATAAGATGGTTTCTCATGATTGTAGTCTTTTCCCATTTGAAAGTTAAAAGAGATCATGTATTGGCAGTTAGGCTACATTTATTCTCTATGGAAAATGCCTATAATTGGGCATTCTGTACTGCTTTTCTATGGGTTGTATGCTGTAATTGATCAGCAAATTTTGAATGATTATTCTGGAGCATTTGTCTGCAGTAATGATGTCATGGCATCTCCTCTTCAGCTGTGCCATTTTCTGTCTTCCCCTCTCTCCTTCTCAAGAAAGATGTATGCAGAAGTGCAGAAATGAGCATAGATGGAACGGAATTGGGAGTTGTTGTGCATATGCCACGATATGGTGCTTGAATATGACCTTAAAACGACCTGCTAGATTCCACTGATTAGTGCATGCACAAGAAGTGGAACGCTATAAGAGGAGGTTAGCTAGAATCTCTTGTAATGTTTTCCAGAAACTTGGGCATAGATCATTGATTCAAAAGATTGTGGGAAAAACATGCCAGATAAACTGAAACACGAGATTCAGGAAATATGCTCTCTGGTCCGAAAAAATAAAAAAGAAATATGTTGTTTTATTTTTTTTCTCCTTGGTGGTTACGATAGGGCCATAGGATTTTCTCGTTGGTTTCATTTTCATGAGAGAGAGAGAGAGAGAGAGAGAGAGAGAGAGAGAGAGAGAGAGAGGTCTAACACAAGGCTGGGGTTACAGAAAATCACAGGATCTCTTTTCATGAAGATAATTAGTTACCCACATTGAGTTCATAATTTTAGAGATATATCAACCAAAGAGTAAATGATTTTTTTTCTTCTTCATTTGTATGGTAACATGCTTCATAATTTAGGACAGATACACTTGGACACTCGCAGTTTTCATCAACTGGCATACAGGACAAACACTAATTAACCCATCACAGTCCTTGCATAAACACAGGTGCCGACAGGGCATCAACAAGATGGATACCTCCTTTGCCTTGCATGCTCTGCAAGCGATGTGCTCCTTCAAGCCCATGTTATTCCTGGAAATAGATTTTCCAGGAAGGCTCAGGTAGTTGTTTGGATCAATATATGAGGCCGCATCATCAGCTTCACTGTCTCCAAATCCTTCCTTCCCTAGCTCAGCGCCCTGTGAAATTGCCTGCTGGAGGTTGCTCTTCAGGACATTAACAACTGATTCATTGTACTTTGCTTTGTAGTGCCAATTCTGGGCTTCTATAGCTACCTGCTTTATCCTCTCTACCAGTTCTCTGTTCTTACGGTTCATGTTCTCTATTTCTATGTCTTTCTCACGTAGCTTTTTGCCAACACCTTTCTCTATAGCAGCGAGGAAAGAAGCCATGTGTCTCTGCTTCATGTCCCTCACCCCTTTTGCCAAGTATTCCTCCTGATTGAAGAGTAATTAAAGATTATTCCCAGAGGTGAAAAAAAAAAAATAGCATACAATGATCACATAAATATCCTATGAAATTAGCTTGACTACTGCCTTTAGTCAAGTATGACTGTAAAATGTACAGATGCCAGAGCCTAGAAAACCACCATTCATAATCCTCCCAACAGGTTTCCAAGATGCAACATAAATAAAAGAGGATTTGCTATTTAGTAGTCAAAGAGGATCCTCCATTTGAAATACTACCCATGTCAGCAGAATCAGACATTATTAATAATCGAATTCAGATACAAAAAAGTTGAGGATCTAATGAAATAATTTTAAAGGAAAAGTCAATAAAAATTTCTTTTGGTAAATAAAAAGAAGAATGGGTATAAGTAAATTGGAATTGACTGATTGAACATCCAATCATCTATAATTAAACAGTTCCCCCCCCCCCCCCCCCCCCGAAAAGAAAAAAAAAAAGGAGAATCTTGTCTAACTGATTCATTTGAACTGGCACCCAGAAGACTGGCAATATCAATACAAAAATTGGCAGGACACTTATTTATATGCTTACTTGAGGGCTGCAGTACCTGAATTTTAATATATTGGTCAAACTCTTCTTTCTGCCGATCAAGCTCAGTTGTAATATTGTCACCAAGGGACAAGATGATTGAAGGTGCAGCTGTCATACTTCCACTTGCTGAAGTAACAGATGAGTTGCGTTCATCATCATCATATGATAGCCTTAAACCTGTTGATACAATGTTTGGATTTGGAATGCTTGCTGAGCGATCAGCTTCATCTTGACAAGCATTATAATTCAAGGATATCTGAAGCTTTTGCTGCTTTGAGATATCTTCCGTTTCCCGGCCTCGTTTATTTGGCCGAAGCATAGGAGTAATATGCTCACTCCCAAAATAATTTACTGGATCAACACTACACCCAGCTGGCACTGCAACATAAGTTGTTTAGTTATTATGCTTAGCAACCAGTTTGACCACAAAAATTTCTTAAGATATAGAAAATGAAAAGAGCATGATTACTATATTAAAAAGAAAAAGGAAGGAAAAACACGTTGTTCCATGATGAAATACCGATATTCAAGATGTGTAAAGACATTCAAGACCAAAAAATCACAAAAGATTGTTACTATCAACCAAAAATATAACTATAAAATCTTCTCATAGAGGTACACATGATATAAAATTCCTAAGAGCAAGAGACTCGAACCACTGTAAGTTTTCTCTTAACATATTCCTCCTTTTAGGTTAAACAACAATTTTCATCCCATCTCAGCTTTATTCACATGTTTATCATTCTATGCTCATAGCTGGCAAGAGTTAGGCACTAGATAATCACGATGAAATATGATAACTAGAATGCACACAATGTAACTTATGCTTGACAAACTAGATAATGCCCAGATTTATTCCTATTTTCAACATATGAGTGGGATTCTCGTTTAAAGTACCTCAAAAAGAAATAAACGATAATTGTTATAGTAACAAAAAACCCTTTCAGCATGATAGAATTTTTTGTTTTGTTTATTTCTTACTACAGATTTGCAAACATCTCTATCTCTAAGTCTATGAATTTTGATCACAAGTGAGAACCTCAAATAGAACAACAACCGCAATGTGGATGATGATATCGACAAAATTCCAAAAAGAAAAATAAGAAGAAGAGAATATTCATGATGATAATGTTCTTACCCTTTCTTCTACAGTTGACTGATCTTGATTTTAAAACCTTTTAAGATGTTTTCTCCCTATTATTTAATCACATATCCTTATCGTAAAAGAAGGGAAAATGCACACCATTTGCGATAATGATATAAAAGTGGAGGTGATTATAAAATAGGGAAGTTTTTTATTTACAAAACAACAAGAATGGTTGTAAAAGAAAATATAAATGTCTAAAAGATCTGAACAATGCTTTGCCTATGAAGAGGCAAATATAAGACTCAAGGGAAAAACAATGATTTGCAATATACAAAATGAGCAAATTATACTGTGTCAGTATCGTGACAACCTAAAAGGCATGGAATATGCAATGGTAGAAATCTAATGAATAAATGTTAATGGGCTGCTTGGTAACGTGTTTGGAAAGTCTTTTTTTCTTTTTAAACACAAAAACACACTTTTTGAAAACAAGCTACCAAACAAAACATTTTTCAAACAACAAAACATAAAACACTTTCCAAAAAATAAAACACAAAACACTTGTCAAAAAGCAAAACACGATACACTTTTTAGAAAACTTCCCACACCTTCTTATGGGAATATTTTGAGAAAACACGTGCTTATTTTTTCAAGTGTGGAGGTTGACTTTGTTACTTACGATATTTTTTTTAAAAAAATATAGTAGTAGCCAATAGCCATAGCCACCCCCAAAGGAGGAGAGGGGTGGTCAGTCCCACTGAGGATGACCGCGTGGCCACCCCTTCTTCTTCGTTGGGGTACCTCTCTCTATTTTTTTTTTTTTGAAAGTAAGAAGTCAACCTCCACACAAGAAAAATGTGTTTTCTCAAAATAAGCATATTTAGGGTGTTTCTTTGAAAGACTAAACACTAAAAGGTTTACCAAACAATTTTCTACTATGGACCCCATAAACAACTCTTTTCGAATGTGGACTCCTTCGAAAACACTTGACAACTTTCCATCCCATAAAAAACTCTTCAAATCAAAACACAAAAAACTCTTTTCAAAACACTTAAAACAAACATACACAATATTACCCGATCTGCTGAAACAAAAAGGTAATATAAGACAATCTGTCTTTCTCTGGATAGATACATCCAGTGTAAGTTAGTAAAAATGCCCTCTTGAATTCATGAATTGCCAGCAAAGGGCACACCCAAAAAGTGAACCCAATCTGGCTAATAATCAACATGTACACACATAAGCATCTGCAGATGTGCACATGATCATTGCATGGGCCTACCAAACTGATATCTGAAGCTGAAGTATGTTCGCAATACAATGTATCCATTCATATTTGAGAATGGACGATTGGCAAGTGGTAGATTTCAGCTCTCTACCACCACTGTCCAGCTCCATCATCAAAACTGGGGAAAAGATAGGAACAATGAGTTTTATTTCCACCAATCTGGAAAGCAGCTCCTTAAATAATATTCCAATCAGGGGAGATTACAATAAATTAATCAACCTAATAACCCACAAATATACCCTAGCCAGAAGCAAAAGATCCACCACAAAAGCAGAGGAGCACAGGGCCCAATGAACATAATACTATAAACAAAAGTAACAATAACGCGTACTTTACAGAGTCATGATGTTCAGGAAAAAAATTATAAATTGATATGCTAAGAAAGGCAGAAGAGTAGACTCACAACTGCCAAATAACTGCAGCTGATTTGATGCACTAGTCTGATACTGGAAGCAAGTCTCATTCAGGAAAGCAGGAAGCACAGGATTACCATTGTTGCCCCCCAACATTTTCCTTGAAGAAAAATAAGCTTCTGCTTTTTATGTTGCTTCTGAAGTAGTAAAATAACCGGTGGGAATCCTACCTGTCGAAGAAAGCTAAACGTTAAACATTAAAAGCTGGCAATTCTAGCGAATAGTGAACGCCTGCAGAACAACCCAATACCCGAAGAACAAATTTAACCAAATTAACTGGTCCCAACTCAAGAAAAGATATTTAAGAAAACATGCTCGGCTCACCCTCTAAGGAGCCTTGATGCAGGATTCAAATAAAATACCTTTAAGGAACAAACTTGGGAATTTGAATTCTTTACCAAGACAATCACAAATTCGTATCTCAAACATAATCTTTGAGGCATGTCTTTCAAGATTATTGGGAGAGAAAACAATATCAAGACAGTATTAATTTGAATAACTGGTGGCAATGTCCCTTCGTTATCACTTCAGATGCTCTTAAAGTTAATGTATATAGGAAATGAAAGCAACAGATGCGAATCGCATGTCGACTTCTATGGTCCAATAAAAAAAACCAGCCTTTAAGGCCTTTCAACACCCGTCACATGAGCTCAAATTTAATACCTATGGCGTATTCAACTCAACCACAGCAGTCAAATTTACTTCAAGAATTTAGAATGTGTGTGATGAGCCTTCATGGCCATCAAGACATAAAGAAGTAGCTTGAACACAATTGAAACCCTAATGTAGTTGAACAAAACACCAATGTCAGGAAACACATAATAAAACCTCAATGTTTTACTTCACTACAAGAAAGTGGGTTGCTTAGGAAATCGGCTCGCATGAAACACTTAAAATTTCCCAAGAATTTCTGATAATTCATAAGCATTCAGAAGTAGACATCCATGAAATAATGGTGACAGGGTTAACTCTAAGGATAAGAGTTTTCAATGACTAAAATTTAAGCCGATCCAATGTGCTGTAGCTTTCAATTTGGATTTAGTTATATGATGTGTTTTAGCAATTGAAGACTGGTTGTTATTAATAGCATATCCATATTTGGATAAGAGTGAACTTCAAAAGTTAGCAATTAAAGATCAGTTGTTATTAGTAGCATATACATATTTTAAAAGAAGTAAACTTTCAATGGAAAAGCACTGCCTCAACTCTGATACGAATAAAATAATTGTCGTGCTTTTACCATATATACCCTCAAGAGGAATGCAAATACCCGCAAGGACGTAAAAACTTGCAAGTTTCAGAACTAGAATTTAAAATTTGAATCTTTATAAAAGGAAATGAGTAAGTCAAGCCTTGGCATGTTGTAGGTATCAAGATCCAGCAACGGTCTCAGGACTACAATGACATAGTTAATGCTTCTCTAGACACAATGTGACACTAGAAAGAGGCATTAGTTTGTGTCCTGTGCCTGTGCACACATGACACAAGTTGTGGGTGCCATGAGTCTCCAATTACTGATATGGCTGCTCCACCTTGCGCCTAGCCTCGTGCACACAGGACCAGGACACAAGTCATGCCCCAATAACGAACTTCTCATGTAGCAACTTCTTTACATAAATTCTCTATCTACCTAAACCAATGAATAAATTAAAATTCTGATAACTATAACCATATCAAAAAAAGAAATCATGAAATTGGCCTTAGGACTCCGGCTGTAGTTAAAGGGCAGGTCCAAGAACATCATCTCAAGTCTATGGCAACATGTGAGATACTGCTCATCTTAATGTGGCACCATCACAACCTAAAAATGGTATCGCCAAAAAAATGAAAAAGCACAAACAACTCATTTAATTTCTTTGCAACCAATGAAATTTGTAAACCACACTGCTAAAGGGCAAAACCCCATATGCAAAATATAGCATATATGGTACTTAAGCATGTCGCCCATTGGCTGACAAACAAAAAGAAAAACATATGGGCAAAAAGGAAGCATACAATATAAAAGTTGACGAGACTAAATAAAAACTCAGTGAAGGAAACAAAGATGCATCTCAGATAGCCCACTTGCAAAATTAATTGTGTGAGAGAGAGGTCAATGATACCCAGAAAGGAAAATTAGCGAATAGAGGAGGAGATATGAGTATATATGGTGAGTAAACCACAGAAAAAGAAACTACTTGACAATATTTTCTTCTCACCAAAGATGAGAGAATCTTGAAACAAGAAAAGCAAGTTTGACCGGATTTTCAGATGATACAATCAAGATACAATAAAGCAAGGGGGAACAAATTGTGATGAGAAATCTCACACTAAGAAAGATTGTAGATATCCCCCAAGATTCTTATCAATCTCCAAAACATATCTATATACGTACACATCCGCATAATGTCTATAAAAACAGCAATCCAACAACAAAAATAACAGAACACAAGTTACCTTAATATGCCAAACCAGTTCGACACAGTCTCAAGGAAGACAACGACGGCCCCGGGTCCTGTAATCACACGACATCTCTGAATCCACAACAAACAACAACAAAAAAAAAAACAGCTTTCCGATGAAAAAAAAAAAAAACATTAAATCAATACCTCTACAAGTATAATGCTTTTTAAGGAGGAACCAGAAAGACCGATCGCACAGGATGTTCCGTCAAACCGATCTAAAAATGCAAAAAAAAAAACGTAGAGAAAGGGAGAGAGATAGATAGAGAGAGAGAGAGAGAGAGGGTTGAGGCAATAGTAACTGAAGGAAAAGGAAGATAAAAGCGAGAGGGAGGAACTGTAGGGAGTTGGAGGCGAGTAAGATGAATTATGATTCGAAAGAAAATGAAATGCAAGGAAATGAATGAGGCACTGAATCGGTGGTAGTGGTTACGCGAAACGGAATTCCGTTCTGTTTTTTCTTTCTTTCTTTTTGTTGTTTTATTAATGTTTTGTTCTGATTTTTTCGTATTCAAAATTTTTTTTTAAAAAAAAAAAAAATGAAAGGAATGGTTTACGGGGTTAGGGAAAAACGTCCGACTTAACAGCGGAAAACGGACCCCACGCTTCCAGAGGAGTCAGAGATGGGAAAATGGGGTTGGAAGGGGTGGGGGGCAGTTTTCTGGAATCCCGCTCACTTGTATTAGTCGTCCTGCTCAATACTCATCCACCTATCCGCACATATTTATTGATTTATTTATTAATTATTTTACTTTCGTTTTTTTTATTTTTCGGTTTCTTTTTTTGTTTTCAGTGGACTATACTGCCCCTTCTCTCTGTCTCTTGATGTTTCAAGGGACATTAAATCGATGTTACAAGTGGATCTTTAATCGATATTAATTGTTATAAATTAGTTTATAAAGCCGTTTGGTATAATTAAAAGATACAAGTCAATGAAATATAAATCCCATAATGTGATAATGCAAACCACCACCACCACCCATAGCTCAACAATTTTTTTTTTTTTTTTTGAATATATAAGTAACTCAACAAAGTTTTTGGTTTATCAGGGAGAGAGAGGAGAGGAAAAAGTCTTGAGAGCTTGGTTTTCGCCGGGAGGAGGTGGTTTTCTTGCCTCCCCCTTCTGGTGGTGATTTTCCTCTAACTCCTCGTGAGTCAGAGTTTTTTGTTCCTCCTAAGTTGGTTTAGTGGGGTTAGTTTTTTCTCCTAACCTTTAGGGTTGTGGAGCTTTTGTTCCTCCCGGCTAGATCCGGTGGAGGCTGGTCTTCCCCTAGCCTTTTTGGGCTATGGTGGCTTTTATGGGTTTTTATTTGTTTGCTTTCTTTTGTTTTGGCAGGATTTCTCATCTCACGTTGTCTTCTTTGGGGGATTGGCCGAGCGTTCGTGTCGTCGGCGGGATGTTTTTTGGCCCGTTCTTTTACATTTTTTCTTCAGATTTTGGAAGCCAGATCTGCTATTTCTCGCCCACTTCTGACTGACACGCGCCCCCCAGCTGGATTCTCCGTCGCCTTCCGCCCCTTCCACCGCTAGATCCGGCCCTGTCGGTCGCCGGTGACCGGCGCGTGGTTCCCACGCGCCAGTGGGCTCTCCGCTGTTTGGTGCGCATGTGGGCCACGCGCCACTTTTTCTGGCCGATCTTGGCGGTTTTCGGTCGTCTGGCTTCGGTCCTCCGTCTGGGTGCCACCGGTGTCGGCGCGTGTCCCCCACGAGCCGCCGTCCGGCTTCTTGGCATTTTCTCCACTGTCGGCAGCTTGTTTTTGGGTGGTCTCTGCTTCAATGTCATGTGTTTTTTCTCTTTTCTTGGGTCACAGTCTGCTTGTGTTGGGTTTAATTTTTACGGGAATATTTGTTGGCTAATTGCTAGATCTGGTCTCTTTTATTTAGAAAATGAGCGTTAATGTAAAGAGGATCAAATGCTTTCTTGTAAAAGTTGTATTTCTGCTTAGGCAGCTGTTTTTTAAGCCAGATTTTTCTGGCTTAGAGAATGGGGGGCTTGTCCCTTATTTTCAAGTTGTAAGCCTTGGGCTGTTCACCATATCAATGATAGATTATCATTTCCGTTAAAAAAAACAAAGTTTTTGGTTTGATAAAACTAGAAAATGAAGAAAAATATAGCATCATGTGCATGGACAAAAGCATGAATCCTTTGTTAATGGTGTAGACGCTTGTGGTCACTTGTTTATTGGGATGAGTTCCCTTCAGGCCGTTCATTTTCTCCACGTTGTTGATGATTTTTGTTTTCTTTTATACTTTGTGTATTTTGACGTAAAATAGTTTTCGTCGTAAAATATTTTAAAAATATTTTTTGGTGTTTAGCTAGTAAGGAAAATATCATCAACGACCATTTATGCCTGATTCTGATACAATACAACTGAATTCTGGCTAACTGACCGGATTCCAACAAATGTGACCGAAATATAGTAACTGGAATTTGGCGACAGTGGTGGACGTTGTCAGATTCCGGCATCAGCTAGATTTTGGTGGCTGTCTCTAGCACAGGAATTCGGTAAACAAGAACCTTTTGAGGTAGATACGGGTTACCAACAAACTCTAATGCCAAGTGATGAAGATTCCTACAAACGTGTCTGGAAGAATAAAGAGTTTAAATTCAAAAAATAATTTATGGTTAAATTAAAAATGATTTTTGTTGACCATTATTTTTGCTCCCACCAAATACTAAAAAATGACGAAATCATTTTTCAAAAAACATTTTACGCCAAAACAAACGGAGCATGAATATTTAAATTGTCCAAAATACTAGATTAGCCAGGAAATTGTTGAAGTTTTGTTTGTTAAACCATTATTTTCTTCGGTTTTTTTTTTTTTTTTCAAAACAAAATTATTAACAAATAATCTAAAACATAAAATACTCAAAATTATTTTTCTATTTATATTACATTAAAATCATTTTCAAAAAAAAAAAAAAAACCTTAAAAAAGCAATAACAATCCGAGACAATCAAAGGGGCAGATTTGCATATTAACGAAAGGTAAAAACAATTTGAAGGGTAGAGATTTAGAGAAGCCTAGAGCGGGGGTATGGTCGTCATAACGGCAAGGATATACTGAATTTGGCAATATTAATGGAGTGCGCAGAAAGGGTTTTAGTAATATCGAAAAATGAATACTTGTCTCCGCGGTCGGTAGGAGGCCCATCAACAAGAATTTAATATAAAGCGGGAAAAAGGCAACGGGGGTTGGCTTGGCTGACTACTACCGGGTGGGACCCGCGGTCCCACACCACCCACGGGCCACGGCCGTGTCGTAGTTGGCTCCTAATTCTGGCGGGTCAGCAAACGACGAGCTCTGCAGGTCCAGAAGTCACGGAATCAGATGCAACGTTACTCCCCACCACGGTCCACGGGACACGCACAACCTCATCTATTATTATATTCAAATCTAATCTAATCCAATCCAATCCCGCAACTAATCCATGTTTTTTTTTTTTTTTTATATAATAATAATAATAATAATAATAATAATATTTTTATTTACGCTTCTAGACCTTAAAAAAAAAAATTAATAATAATAAATTGACATTTTGCCAAATAATTAAATGTGGGCACCAAAACTACATGTCGAGCTGTCCAATCGATAATGGAAAGAAGGGAGATTATTAATTAAGAGAGAATTTTCTTTCCTTGTTATGATTGCGTCTTTTATATATGGAAAGAAGGCATTCCTAATCCTAAGTCCTAACTCCATCTACCTGTTTTGGAAAAGGATTTTGATGTAATTGGACCACTGAGGGGCCCGAATTCGGCCTCCTTCAATTACAACTTTCCGTGGGGTTTCGGTTCAAATAATATTGATCACGTGGTTAAGACAATTGGTAGACTGGTTAATTCATTGCCTTTTTTTGTTTTTCTACTAAATCATCGTCCGCCACCCATCACACGGCGTTAACCATGACTTTCTCCCGTTTTTCTGCTTTCAATTTCGGTGCAAAATTGTGTTCACACGTATCATTATGTACGTCTAGAAGTGCTTGATATTATCTTCTTCCTCTTTTTTTTTCTTTTTTTTTTTTTTTTTTTTTGTTTGTAGGTTCTTCCTCTTTTCTTTGTCCGACTTTTCTGATTTTTCCCTTAATTCCAAACGCTCACGTTTATATGGTGGAGTCGTAGCTGATCATGGCATATAAGGATTTTCAGTTTTAAAGTTTATTGGGAGAAAAAAAAAAAAGAAAAAAAAAAGTCTTATTTCATTTTAACGTTAAAGAAAATAGCTTAATTTTTCACTGACTTTTTGCATAAGGTTTGTTGTCGCGATAGTTTTTCTAAAACTTTGCATTTGTTATAAAAGAAAAAATTTACCTTGATTTTGAGAATGAGAACCAATTTCATTTTATATGACTACGATAAACAAAGAGAGATCAATTTTAATATGCTGATATCATACACCTAGAATCAGGGGCGGAGCCAGTCTTCTCTCCAACTTGGAAGGCCAAATTGGAAAAAAAAAAAAAAAAAAGAGTTGGGGGGTCAAAATTAGAAATATATATATATATATATGGGTAAAATTTAAATTTTGAGATTTTTTTTTTGGGAGAGAACCTTAGGGCTTTGGGAGGGGGGGGGGGGGGGTGGTTAGCTTTTGGAGCATACTAAACTTTTGTGGTAACCCAGGCAAGGTTAGGGTTTGGCCTTTAATGTTGAGTTATTTTCTTAACCTTCGTCTTGCATACAAGACACCCAATATAACAACATCCAAATTTGTTGTTTATTATATGGACTTTGTATAAACATTTAACGACTATTTCCTCTAATATGAAGTTTTTTTTTTTTGTTTTTTATTTTAAAAGTAAAATAAATGATACGACATTGACGATCTTATAGGTTAATACTAAGATTTTTGAACTACAATTGATCCGGGCCTCATTTGGTCAATATCTTGTTTAATAGTTATAACTAATAAATACCTTTGCCTCTGAATTCCCTTCCATTTGTTTTATTTCAGCAACTGTCTTTGTGTTATGTAAGGGAAGTTATTTGTCTTGTATTCTTGGTGGTCATTTTATTTTCAATTCCTTAACTTCTGTTATCATGACGATGTTCAACCTATTCATTAAATTTTTTTTTGGGTTAGCTTTTTTTTTAGTAAAAAATTAATATAATACGTTAGTATTTTTACTTGTCAAGAACTTTGACAACTTCAGGAATGCCAAGTTAATGTACACCCTTTTTGCACTTATTGATGATAAGTATTACTTACCTACAAAAAGTTTAACTATGTTAGTATTTTATATTGACAGCATTCTGGTTGACAAAAACACTTTATGTAATGGTTGTTTTTTAACGGGATTATCGGTTCTATTCAGAGTCTTCAAGTAATATAGACAGTGTCTCATTTCATGCCATGTGTATGATCACAAGTTTCTAAGAAGATGTCCATGAAGATTCCATGCAATTTTCAAGTCAGAACAGTCGGTTCATGTGCAATCGTCTGGACGGGCCTTTTAAGGCGTCTGGACGCCCCGCAATGTCTTACGGATAACGATGAAGACATCCAGACGTCAGAGCAACACCGTCCGAACGCTAGGTCAATCATTGTTCAACACAGAGTTGAATTTCAAAAGTCGACACTGTTTGAGAAGTCTCTGCAAGCCATCCCGACAACGTGGCAACACGTCCAGACGATGTCCAGTATTTCAGAATACTCCAGAGTTCCGTTTAAACGCGGAAAGGATTTTAGCAAAGACCGTCCGAATGCTCGGTTAAGCCGTCCGGACGTGAACCTGATAAAGATAGAATTACGCTGTTTCTGAAAGGATATCGCAGAAAATCGTCCGGACGTGGCTAACTTTTGTCCGGACGCTCGACAGCTAGAGCCCGAATCTCAACAGTTTTAGGTTTCCTTTAAGCCTATAAATAGAGGGCCCAATGCTTGTATTTTGTACAGAATTCGGTGTTGAATTCTCTTAGCTTTAAAAGGGTGTTTAGGGAGAATCGAAGATCCGCTAGCTCTCAAGCCGTTGCTGGTGTGTGCTCAACAGTTCGTGTGAAGTCTATCTTAGGGGTGGGCTCTAAGGTAAAGGAGTCTAGGGGTGTGCAGATTAATCGATTACCGCCTACCGACCACCTACCGAACCGTGACCGAACCGAAATTGACCGACTTAACCGACAAAATTCGGTTTGGTAGTCGGAAGAGAATCTTTTAACCGAAAACTGGTCGGTTCGGTAAGCGGTTAGTTAAGCGGTTAACCGAATTTCCGAACCGAAAGTTGACCGACCGGTTAACCGATCGCCTATGCCAAAACGACGTCGTTTCAATTCATTTAAAAAACAAAAAAACAAAACGGCGTCGTTTTGTATGGAGTATATATTCAACGCATTCTCCAATTTCTTCTGCTCTTCATCAGTTTCAACTGTTTCGTGATTCGTGAACCTCCTTGCCCAGTTGCCCTTGACCTAACCTTGACCACGTTGACGCCTTGACAAACGGCTTTTGGGCTTTGGCAGTCCAGCTATCCCGATTCCCAATCCCGACTCCCGGATCCCCTCTCCACTTCTCCAGTGATTCAGCCATTCCCGGATCCCCTCTCTGCCTGCTGGCTACCGCGGCACCTCCCCGGGACCTAGAGTCCCCACCTGGCCGCCTGTGAGTCAGTGACCTAGTCACCTGCCCAGTGCCGAGTCGCCGACTGCTCAATGCAGCAGTGCTCAGTGCCGAGTTTGCCGACTGCCCTCTTCTCCGGTAGCTCTCTCTCTCTCTTCTCTTAGTCTTAATTTTTTTTTTTTATGTATCATACTATCATTTTTAAGTTTTTTTTGATGTATCATTTTTAATTTTTTTTGAAACAGCCAGACAGCTTATTGATATATATAGGCCTTAAAAATTAATATTATTTTGAGTCTTTTTAACCCATTAAAAAATGAGGCCCAAATTAAGAAGGGCTAGAAGGCCCATTTTAAGGCTTAATCTTAACCAAAACCGATTAACCGACCGCCTTAACCGATGGTTAACCGACTGCCTTAACCGTTTTAACCGTCTTAACCGAAAACTTCAAAAAAATTTCTTGTTAGTTAAATGTCGGTGAATTAAACGACTTAACCGACATGGTCGGTTAACCGAACCGACTTCGCCGATTTAACAGACTTTCGAACCGCTGCACACCCCTAAAGGAATCCATAAAAAACCCCTTCAGGTAGAAGATTTGGTTGGGAAGCGTTCACGATAGGTTTCGTGTCAGAGTTAAATGTATGACTACTGCATAAGGGTATGTGAGTACGAGTGTCTTGTAACTAACTTTGTTTTTTGATAATGGAGTTCCTGGGTTTGGCTACCCTGGAGTGATTTTTTCTTTTCATAGAATTTTCACTTCGTAATAAATATATTGTCTTATTTAAATTCCTCATATAAGATATTTTCTTGCATACAAACACACACATTTGGTTTAATTAGAAGTCAATATTTATTTTCAACTAGAAATCCATTAACACTATTAATGATTCGAAGACGTTCTATGGTTTTTAAATATACTAAGTAAAATAGTTATCTCTAAAAGTTTTTACAATAGTTAAAGTTAGGGGTAATTACATTTTTCCCCCTTCAACTACTAGCCATTGTCAACATGCCCCTATGAACTAACACTTCGACAAAAAAAGTGCATCAAACTACCATATTTACAAACTTTGGCCCATTCCGTCAGGGAATCCCGTTAACTTGGATGGAATATGCTATTTTTTAGCGTTAATTTTGGTTTAAAGACCAAAATGCCATCTACAGTAATTAATAAAAATTATTTAAATTAATATATTTTTGTTAAAAAAAAAACGAAAAAAAATAAACCTAAGGGAGTGGCGCGGGAACCACCCCTAGAGGTGGCTCGCGGCCACCCCAAAACCTAGGGTGGCCGGAGCCACCTTTAGGGGTGGCTCGCGGGCCACCTACGGCCTTTGGGGTGGCCGTGCGAGATAAGTTGGGGTGGCCGCGCGGCCACCCCTAGTTTCGGGGTAGCCGCGAGCCACTCTAAAGGTGGTCGAAGCCACCTCAGGGGGTGGCTGCCGCCATCTTTTTTTTTTCTTTTTCTTTTGTTTAAGATGAGGGCATTTAGGTCATTTTTTAAATTGAGTTAGAACATTTAAGTTTTTGCATAAATCAGACTGACGAAAGGGGCCAAAGTATGTAGAGATGGTAGTTTGATACTCTTTTTTGGTCGAAGTGTCAGTTCATGGGAGCATGTTGACAATGGCTAGTAGTTGATGTGGGGAAAATGTAATTACCCCTTAAAGTTACTATTACAATAAGTGCCTTGGATTATTTTAATAGAAATCATCATCTATTTGTAGCGTTGTAGATCCTCACAAAGTTGTCTACAAAGATTTGTTTCTTAAATAATAGATAATTAAGTTATAAATCAGTTTCTCAATTTTCAATTTATTTTTATCTTTATTTGATAAGAATTTATTTATTTTTTTGGATTCAATGGCTCATCGTATTTCACATGCAAATAAAATTATGTCTTACTTTTCAAATAATAGCTGAATTGTTTGAATTTTTGTTGGGCGACCTTTTGACTTAGCCTCTTGAATAACTACAACTGATTCTAATCTACCAATCACATATGCATATCCATGAAATTGATTTGTAGACTGCAATTGCAAATGTATGAAAATAAATTATCGATATACCAGTCAAATAAGTGGTGTCATTGCAACGACTCGTTATAGTTTCATATATAATTAGCAAGTTTAAATCCACATTGAGGTATGAAGTGATCTATTTTCATGGATCTTAAAGATCGATGCTGTGGTTGACATGAACATAATTTTAACTTGGTTATGCACTAGACGATACTTCGTTTTACATTCATCGATTATAAATTTATTGCTCCATATTTGAAATGACTTTTATTGAAAAAAAATGGATATCGAATTACATTTTCATAAGCCCTAATCATGTAAAGATTGATGATCAACTCATGGTCATGTGCTATGTTAATTGCGTCCCACATTCGTATAATTATGACTTTCACATTCTATGTGCCTTTTTTGACTGATATTTGATTCAAAGATGGTAGTCATGTTGATATGATTAAGTAACACCTTAACAAAATTTATGTTAGTAAAGTTTACTTTATACTTGTACGGAAAAAATCTAGTCTTTTGAAATCAAGTTACAATGTAAGGATCGTGATATATTCTTTAAAATATTTAAAATTTATGCTAAATGTTACATTTATGTAAATTGTTGAAGATTTCCTTATATACTTATTTTTAATTTTTTGTATGGAAATGATCACCATAATGTTTATCTGCAACGAGTACTCTAAGTCCATTTCGACTTGTAAGTCTAGAGATAGCGACATACAATTGACCATGACTGAAGACAAATTTAGGTATAAAAAGGCATACACATTGCAATAACTGCCCTATCTTTTATTAATTGTCAAAGCAAAGCAAGTATGTAACACCCCGATCCCATATTGGGAAGAGATGAATAGTTCCAATAGAGTTAGTAGTTTATAAAGATACTCATGGGTGCTAAGTCTCACATTGCCTAGTTACTAGGTGAAACTGGGCTTTATAATGGATTCTAAGGAAACTTCAAATTGACTAGTCCTTTTAGGGTGATAGCGCAGATGTGGCTAGCGCTTTTCCTTGGATCGTTACAAATGGTATCAGAGCCACCTAGTAACACCAGGTCATGTGATACTAGAGCACTGCATGACATGGCCCTGACGGGGACGTCAGGGGTTTAAGGGGGGAAGTTTGTAACACCCCGGTCCCATATTGGGAAGAGATGAATAGTTCACATAGAGTTAGTAGTTTATAAAGATACTCATGGGTGCTAAGTCTCACATTGCCTAGTTACTAGGTGAAACTGGGCTTTATAATGGATTCTAAGGAAGTTTCAAATTGACTAGTCCTTTTTGGGTGATAGCGCAAATGTGGCTAGCGCTTTTCCTTGGGTCGTTACAAAGTATATATCGGAAGTTGTCTTCTTTTCAATACATACAACAATTGAGAATCATAATGAGATATAACTATTTGTGGAATGAATACTTTATCTTCAACACAAGTTTCTGATATGATTTTAGCTTCTAATATCCGTTTTAACAATTGAGTAACTAAAAGTCTAGTATCATTACAAAGTCCAGCACTTTGATTTAAATTACGAAGTAACATTATAGAGATTCCAACTTTGATTAAGAGTTTATGGTTTGGAATACTAGGAAACTTCAATAAATTTAAGAATTCTATTGAATACATAATATCTTAGTCTTGAATGTTGCTTGTAGCTTTACATATTGAATCTAGATTGAGATATGTTTTATCATCAACGTTAATAATTAAGATCAATCATGTAGTCATTTATGCCCTGCACAACATTATTTGTTTGAGCTAAAATCTCTCTATCTTCTAAATACTTTGCATCAGTGTATTTAGGGTCCGTTTAGGTTTGCGATTTAAAATAACGATTTTAAAATATGTGATGTGAAAAAGTGATTTTTAAGAACGTAGTTAAGTGCATGTTTAGTAAAATCGCAGCTTAGCTTTTAAAATTGTAAATTAGCCTTTAAAAAAAAAAAAACACAATTTTACATGCGATTTGAAAAAGCAGATTTTCTGCGTTTTCAAATTGCAATTTTTAAAAATGCCGTTTCCAAACGATTTATATTATGCGATTTGGTTTAAAATCGTACTTTTTATCTACGAAATCGCAATCTCAAACGCACCTATAGTTTGCAACTCAAGGTAAATATATAGCATTCACAATATCATTAATATGATGAGTATCATGTTGAATTTTTAAATCATATGGTATCTTCATCAACACTTCACCTTCACCATCATCTAATTTGCAATCACATGTTTTCAAGATCCATTGTGCAAATTCTCTTGCAACATTATCACCTGTATTGAATATTTACAGCCATTAATTCAAGAGACCATTTACATAGTATAGTAATTCACCAAAGAATAAAAAGCAAAAAACACTTTAGATCAAGATTGGATGCAAATATCAAATAAGGAGCATGATTTTACACTTTTATAAAGTAACATACACTAACCCAAAATAAGCCTCAAGATGATTGTTATGATTGTAAGTGTCATATCAGCAAAATAAAAGAGGAGGCTCTCTTAAAAGACTCAACTTGCAGTATTTAAAATCGGTGGATAAAAAAAACTAAACGCATGTTTTACTCAACATGTTTCACTCACTTAATCACGCTTCACACTTAAAAGGGACACTTTTTAGCAGAATTTAATGTCACTTGTCGCAATTTTAGCCCCATCTCTTAAAGATTTAGCTAATATATATAGAAAAATAATTTGTAGTGGGCTTCTTGAATTATGAATAGAATGAATTTAAACTTTAAAGACTGTAATTGTTGTGTTTGTATTCTGAGTTGTAATGGTAAATGGATGTGTTGTGCGGATGATGATGAAATAGTTAAAATGGAATGTGTAATTGATAATTAGAAAAAAGGATGACTGATTAGAGAGATCTAGTCACTCTCAAAAGAAAGAAGGATAAGAGAAGCTAGATGAGAATTCTTGTTTTATTTTCTCGATGCATGTTAAGACTTTCCTCAATTACTCACTCTTGTGTCTACTATCCGGTGTGGGATTTAACCATTCTCTCTCACGCTTTTATGCTCTAATTAATATATAATTGGGTGATGGGTATCTGCAAGCACTTCACCATATATACATCAATGGTTAGAGCAACGTTATGATCAATATTGTTGGCTAAATTTCACCAATTTGTGTTTGTATTCTACTCTGCCTTCCTCCTCTGTTCATATCATCATGTACGTTCTTGATTCCTTGAGCTTTTACGCTTGCATTGCATGTAAAATTATTAGAATGCATGCACTGGAGAAAATTATGTTCTTGCTTTAGTTAATTATAGCATCATGAATGGTCTTGACACGTACGTATGACTCATGAACCTATCTCGATCACTAAATTAAAATATGTTTGTTGCCTGATATATATATATATATATATATATATATATATATATATATATATATATATATATATATATATATGCTTCTTGATATATTGATGTGAATTGTGCAACTTTTTGTGGAAGAACATCTTAAAAGTAGACGTGAAACGTTAAACTACGTTAAAAGAAGAGTTTGAAACGGTAAAACTAGGTTAAAAGAAGAGTTTGAATTAACCAGTGAGTTATAAGGATTCACTCGTGGTTGTTCAATCGATATGCATGTACTAGCTATATATGTATCTTCTAGCTAGCTTCCATTGAGCCAAGAACGGGCAGCCAAGTGTTCAAAATCGCTGTCAGAGTGGAGAACAAGTTAATCAGGTCAATAATGGTGGTATGTGCATGTGTTTTGGACCGCAGCGCTTTATCGTCACTCGCCCAATGGGTGGGCAATGATGGCATAGTTTAATCGAATGGCCTGCATTATTGTTGACTTCCATCGGGCGACGTACACGCCTCTCCCAACAACGACACGGGAAGTAGGGGCAGCGCTGGGCTTTTCTCAATTTGTCAATGGCCACGCTCATCATCATCAATGCAAATCAATTCAAGTTCAATTGAGATGACAATGCGTGTGGCAAAAATAGAGTCGGTGAGCGTAAAGAATGTGTAATGTGGTGTTAGTGTGTTACAACCTTAGCGTAGAAGTCATCTTAATTTGAAATTAAAATTGGTTTGTAAAAAGAAGGCGTTGTGATTAAGATTGGATTTAAGACCATATGAAACATGGCTTAAATTAGAATCGTAACATATCATTATGCTTTCGAATTTGTTGTCCATTGTCGCTTATTCTATCTCATAGATTGCTCTCTCCGTGGCTCGAACCTGTGACGTAATGATTGTTATTGATATCAAATTATACAAACTTCAGGTAAAACTCATCATTGAAAACCGACTTACAATGGGAGGGTGCCCAATAGCTATTTTTTTCTTTTTCTTTTTCTTTTTTCTAATTAAGAAAAAAAGATTACAAGGAATGGTGCCCAATAGCTTATATGCACATAATTAAGATTGCACAGTTGCACTTAAATTATGTGAATTCCAATATTCAATTATTCAGTGAAATTACAAAGACATACATGTACAAATTTGATAGGGGGCTGATCCCTGCACAACAGGTTATGCATAATTTGTGCACAACCATTCACATTGGTGGGACTCATGTGAGGTGGATTCCACCAATGTGAGTGGTTGCGCACAACCTGTTGTGCATGGAGCTTTTTCCAATTTTGATAAAATATGTCAATATTAAATCGATCATGATATCCATTAGATTTGTAAAAGCTAATTTGAAATATAAAATAGATTATCTCATTTTCATCACTTAAAATACGCTGCTTGGTAAGCTTTCTATGGGAGAAAATATGTTTTCTCGTTCTATATTTTCTTTCTTATTTTACTTGTCGATCAAACAATGAAGCTCTTTCCTTTCTCTAGTGAAACCAAGAATAATATAAGATTCAATGTAGACCCTTATTTTATGATGATGAGGACAACGTATATACTAGCGTATGATAAGTGAATATCAAATACTGGTTAAATAAACTAATTCAAGAGTGAAATTTTCATCATTCATGATGTGGCTTTTCATATTCTTCCCTCTTTGATAAACCAAGATCCCATCAAACGTGACCAACTCCAACGGTACGTGTTCTACACATTATTTGACATTTGCACAGCCACAAGAAAGGGTTAGTACGTGGCTCAATGATGAATTTTCCACAATTTTTTTTTTTTTTCTTCTTCTAAACAATATTCCGGGAAAAGAGAACAATATAACGGGGGAATTTTCCACAATTTATCTTTGAATGAAAAGAACCCACTTTGGTTTGGTGGACCGGGCTTAATTAGGCCCATATCCATTTTCCACAACTCGATATACAATAGAAATCTCATCTTACTTGAAAAAAAAAAAAAAAACTTGAATGAAAAGAAATATCTTTGTGTCTTTAAGGTTCCTTCCATTTAAATCTTTTTTCTTTTAAAAAATTCCTTAAGTAATACCCATCAATTTGCGATCATCCAGTTAGAGCATTTCCAATAGAATAGTCAAATGGTTCATAATAGTCAAATTTGACTATTATGAGCCATTTTTCGTCTTCAGCAGAATAAGTGAAATAATTTTTTTTTTTAGCCTATTTACTATTCACAATAGAAAGAGTTTTTTTTATTATATATTTTCTCTCCCTTTCCTTTTTTCTTTTTCTCTCTCCCTATTTCTTTCACATTTTTTTTTTCTATACAAAATAATATTTAAATGCAAATAGAGAGTAGAATAGAGAATCTATTAGAGAGAATATAAAAAAACAATAGTTAAAATAGAGAGTTATACTTTTTCAATAGCTACTTTGGCTATTTTTGCTGGAGATGTTCTTAAGGGTGGGGTGGTGACAGCGAGGATGAGAGTATTAAGAATAATGGGGGCTGGTTTGATAATGTAATATTAATAGAGCTTATATATATATTATAAAAATTCTCTATTAAATTTGAACTTAGGATTTGAAGATTGAAAATCTGGAATAAAAATTTCATGAAAACTTTGAAATTACTCTCTTGTTAATCCAAACAAGAAAAATAAATATCGATAATTTTATAAATTACAAACTTTAAGTAAAATCTCACCTGAAAATTTCTCATCTAATTTCACTATTAGATTAATTCTCGGGGAATTGGGGGTAAATTAAAGAAGAATATGAAACAACGGGTTTCTATTTCCATCTTTATTCAAGATAGCTAGTGTCTTCAACTATTGATCAATATATACACGGTTAGATATTATTCTAAAATAGAGAGAATCCTGTTTCAAATAAAAAGAAAAATGTTAAAATATAAATTAAAAGATTAAATTAATCATTTAATTTAAATATTTGAAATAAAGTGATGATTAACAAGGTTTTGAGCTGTTATTAATTTATGTAGGCAAGATCAAATAGGCCGGTAACCGATCGATGAGTTGTGAAGTGGGTATCATGTAACATCAATGAAAGCAATCTGACAGCAGAAATATCAAACAATAGAGATATCAAATAATATGATCGATTTGGTTGAAAAAGCAGTTTTTGTGGCCAAATATATTAATCATTTTTAATCCAATGATAGAATTAATGGTGGAAGTAGGTGCATGTGCCCTTCTAGGTATCGAAATAGATGAGGACGTGGCAGATCGATGTTTGTACACCAAGGATCTCCGTGTATTAATTTGAATGGTTATGATGATTCGATGTATCGGGATTGAAGGGTGGCTAGCTAAGCTAAATGAAGAGGCCCCTGATGAGCAGCCCGGGGACCGCCCACATTCATAGCACTTGAAGAATGTAGGTCCCAGAAATTGCAGCAAATGGGTGCACGTACTGGCGCCTTAAGAATTAAGATCGATCGATCATGGTTCTTCAAGTGGCCACGACTCACGATCGAGTGTCATAATCGAAGCGAAGTTTTCAATCTCCAAAGCCCATTGCTTTCTCTTATCTCTTGAAGATGAGGTGAATCTAGCGTTTGGATTTCTTGTGCTTTTTTGGCCCTTCACTTAGATATCTGTGGATAACAATATTAAATTCTTTTTTCTCTCTCTTTGTGCAATATATAAGCCACCAAATATCTTCTCTACCAAAGCATAATTTGTTTGCTTTCTCATTCCCATTAATTTCTTAATTTGTTTATGTATTTCCTCGTTTTTGTCCAATTCTACTCCAAAGAAATGTGCCATAACCCCCACCTCTATCCTTGTTTACATTGCCACCCACACAGCTACATTAGAATGGTTAGTGAAACTCTCTCTCTCTCTCTCTCACACACACGCGCGAGCACAGTATATATCAGAATTGCATAAAAGAATAATAGTACACATATGTGATGAGAATTTGGTGTAGAATCTTTTGCTTTGTCTTGACATCGATCTCATATTAATCCTTATTTTTGATACCAAATGGGTCAAAGTTTCATGGACACTATAGCTCATTTGCATGGCAAAAACTGTAGGTTCACCATCTTATAGAAAGATGCTTGCTCCTTCACATGAGTAGAGACCAATGCATAAAGGCGCTTGCAGAGCATGCAAGCATTAGGCCCGTCGTCACACTTACAGGTCCTCTCTCTCTCTCTCTCTCATATATATATATATATATATATATATATATATATATATATATATATATATATATATATATATATATATTCATATGTTTTGATCATGAAGTTATTATATTGCATGGCTGCAGTGTGGAGAGAGCTACAGAAAGAGAATCAAGACTTCTTTCAAGCATACTTTCACGCTATACCTCCGAGACCCTTAATGAGTAAGACCCTAGCTAGCTAGCTTCAGGGCTTTATTTTTAATATCTTTTGAGAAGTCACATTCAGTGATTTTTTATTTTTGGTTAATTAGGATATTAATTAAGACTAATAAGCTGCATGCATTAATTCAATAGATAGTGTGACTATTCGGATGTCTTTATCCCTTTTAATTTATATGTTTATTTACTTCATCAATCAAAGTTTTCTTGGGTAGCTAGAATAACCTTTTATTTAAGAATACGATCACATTGTTCTCATAAAAAAGTACTCTTCTCACTTACTGATTGTATGTCTTTCTTTGGATGAGGCGTTATTGATTGTATATTTATATGAGTTCATACTTTATTTTTCAGGAAGATATATTCAAAGGGCACCAAAATTAGCAAGGAGGAAACACTACTGGAAGCTTTGTTGAAGATCAATCGATGATCGATATGTGAGGGAAGAGAAGATAAGCTCAAAATTAGCAATGTATTAGGAATTTAAGATCCTAGGCGTTAAAGGTGATAATGTTTTTTTAATGAATTAAAGCTGGATAGCACATTAAATATAAGGGAAGTCAATTAAATTAAATATATATTGAGTTTGGCTTGCCATCCTTCTATGCAAAAATCAATAATTTAAACGGACTAGATTGTCTTGGGTGGAAGAATAACTAAATTTTTTCCATAATCTTGCAATCTCATCATTTATTTTTTTCACAAAAAAGAAAAAGAAAAAAAAACCTTGTTAATTACAAGGATATATAACATAACAAATCAGCCAAACCACATGATCATTAGTTTGAAATGTGTTAAACAAGGTCTCGGGGTGATGATTGTTAAATCACCACTTATTTTAAAAGCTTAAACTTATAGGAAGAAATAAATTTAATCATTTAATCAATACTTTAACGCTCTCCCTCACACGCGGACTCAAAATATCTTTTAATAAGCTAAGTGAGGTTCAACATATGAAATATTTAATTGAAATTAAGTGAATTGACAGGCTCATGGTTCAAACTTAAGATTCCTAATTCTGGTATCATATTAAATCGATTACTATTTTTCTAAAAGTTTAAACGGATAAGAAAATGTAAATTTAATTATTTAATCAATATATTAACAAGGATCATATCTCTAATACGAGTCCCAAAATCAATGTTACTCATCATTTATACCTCCATATATAATCTATAACAGAAAAAGAAAATCTTGGTTAAATTAGCTCTTGACATGCAACAAGAAACGGGAACCCATATATATATATATATATATATATATATATATATATATATATATATATATGCAATGTGCAAGTGCATGTGCCCCCCAATCCGATCCCTGACCCTAGCTAGAAAAGTTAATGCAGAGCTAGAAGAGAAAATTATCTTTTAGACATAATTTCAGTCATTGACCCTTTCAGTCCTGACAACGTACGAGTCCTTCTACTACCTCCCCAAGGCATATCACGACTATACTAATCTGAAATGGAAATAGCTTTCTTTTTATCTTTGCAGACATGCATGTTCACTTTAAAAGGGTACTGTCGTCGCCCATGTGGACTCTCTTGGGGCCTTTTCTTTCACGAAAACCTTTGCCAACTTCATGGACCTGAAAATATTTATGTAACAATATATGCACCCAGTTCAGTGGTAGATCTAAACTAGTACAAATTAAGACAGCAGCTAGCTATGGAATCTTGCCAGTATGTTAAAATTCCCTAAAAAGGTTATCTCATAAATTTGACTTATAGTTGTCCATCGATCGAACCACAAGAAAGCGACTAGCTAGCAAAGAACACAGACAGTACTTGTTCATGAAGGAAAAACTTGGAACAAAGACCAGATCAGCCTATAGAAATCCAAACAAAATTCTGGGTTTCATATATATATATATATTCATCTGATTGCCTTGAGGATTGAAAGGAAATGCATACAAAACGTTGTCGTTTATAATGTTGGAAGAAACTATATATGCGCAGATATTGGACTAACTGAAGTCTTAAATTAATTACCTCAGTGACCTTGGATTCCCATGTCATGTTTTCCTCTCTCTGGCTATAGTCTCCATCTCCTTTGAACTGAAACGAAGGGAGATGAGCCCACTGAAAATGGTCAAACATGTCCAGGAATCAGTTTAAAGCCCCTTGAAATTCATACTCTTTTTATTACGTTGTACGTTCAATGCAGAAAGCATCCCAGCTATTGGTACTCAAGAGCATACATTTTTGGCAGCAGTACTGAAAGCTTCCTTGTGAGCCATGCTTGGATTCTCAGCCTTAAGCCTCTTGATCTCTTCTCTGTTGTATATAAATTAGTATTCATGACTTAAAGGATCGATCATAAGTTGAATTATATAGGAGTACATAATTTTAGAGATGAAAATTAAGCTTACTTAATGAAGCAGTTATAAGCTGATGGAGCTCGTTGTCTCTTCTCAGGGGCTATATATATAGAGTATCCAATATTATCCAAGTAAAACATGTTAATTAATGAATCAGATTTGCAAGAAACATACAACCAATGCATTATTAAAAAGGCCTTACGTTTATTAACGATGCGATTCACAGAGATTATATCATCTTCTTCATAGTCAGAAGAGGCCACCACTGATGGGCTGCGCCAGTCCAAGACCTTCTGTGCATCATTTTTCTCAATATTTGGCTGCAAATATTGAGTTGATGGTGCAGATTTATCTTAGTTTTCTCGATTTGGTGTTATAATAAAGAAAGATTTACAAGCAATGAAGAACCTAATTAACCAATCACTAACTGACCTTGTCATCGTTAAGAGAGGCTAAAAGATGGAGAGGAACAAAAGAAGCATTCGTCATGTTGACAGATAAAAGGCCTGAGCAGTGGCCGCATCTGACTGTGACCACCATGGACAAGCTGCTACATGGCACACTTACCTGCATTTCAAACAGGTAAAGAGAAAGAGAAAGATAAAGAAAAGAAAAGAAAAAGGTAAAAGATGATAGTAATGAAGATACTGTAAGAACTTCAGTCATCATTAATCACCAGTAAAATGGTGGAGCAGAAACCACATTCTACATAGCATATCTGTTCCGGGAGATCAAAGAGATGATTGAGTGTTGACATATTCTATGTATATCACTGATGAGTGTGTTTGGAGGGGAGGAGAATGTGTCTTCAGATTTATACAACTCTTATTTCAATTATGTACCAAAAGACAGGTGTTTGCATCGATGAGAAGTACATAGTTAATGCATTTCAGAATGTTTTTGGGTCCCTATGCAAATGACTCTCACACCCCTGAAATGCCATTTTCTCTTTGAAATTATCAGTGGGAAACTTCCACTTCTGAGGTGGCAGAGGTTCAAAGTTCTATGGCAGTAGGAAAAAATTGACCAGTTCTTGTTTGTTTCATGTGTTGTTGTCTCTTTTCTTTGACTCTCCTTTCTCCTCCATTTAGTCCCTCTCTGTCTCACATGAAGGTGCAAGTGCGATCCATGCAGTGACTTTTACCATAATAGAGGGAGGGGGAAGTTTCCAGAGGGGTGCGCGCAGAAGGAAATGAGGCATCTCCGGATTTGTCTTTCCTGAAAGAAGGCAAATATAATTGACAATGAGGAGGGATCACCTCCACTTTCTGTGCTCTCTGTTTATGTCACTTCCCATCTTCTTTATTTTTCACTTCTAGCTTCTTAATGCCAGCATCTACTTATCCTTTTCATTCACAACCACCTTCCTGTGTGTACTTGACTTTCACCCATGTGCTTCCACATGAGTTCTAGCTAGCTCAACAATCCCACACATCAAATTGAAGGAAGTGGAGTTCAAATTTACTTTGGTTGAAAATTGAGTCCATGCAAATGTTAGGGTCTGCTTAATTTGAACATGTTCTATGCCTAAAAAATAGATCATTGTTCTAGGAAGTACAAAAAAAGCAATGTAGGATTTAGGATAAATCAGCCAATCAAGGAAGGTTTGTCTAAAAGATAGCTGATAGATATTCATAATGTATTAATCACCGAATATTGAAAAAAGAAAAAAGAAAAAAAGAAAAAAAAAAAAGCTGTTGCTATCTTACATAACTAGAGTGGGAGACCCTAGACTTTGTACTATGATCTAAAGGGACCAGTTCTGAATATATAGGACTGTTTCTGACAAATCTTGAAATTATGATGGTTGTGATGGTTGGTAGGAATCAAGACTCAAGAGGCGTAGGGACTTCGTTCTACCCTTAATGAATAATAGTTTTGCTACTGATAATCTTGTCAAGACAAGGCATATCATGATGAATTAGGCCTTGTTTGGATTGGATTGAGTTGTAGCCAAGTTAAAAGATTGTTTTGTTGGTGGCTTACTACTTCTTTGGTGCATATATATATATATATAGGAACAGTAGACTCATGTGAGCACTGCCGTTTGATGAAAGAACATGGGCAGCTTCTAGAAAGGAGAATAACCAGTTACGCAGGCAATCGCATTAAATAACATCATCTTCTTGTGTAAAAATTAAGCATCTCAACTACTTGGCTCATGGTGGGTCTTGCATCTTTGTCTTCATCTACACATTGCAGACCAAACCCAACCAAAACAAAGTTTCCATCTTTCCCATGTCATATTTGCCTTCCATTAATGTGCGTGGCTATTCTTATACAGTCATATAAAGATATTTTCTTGAATTATTTTTGAAAATTGGACTATGCTGATTCCTTGTGTGAAAAAAAGTAGTAGCAGGGGGAGGGTCTTGCGGTCTTGCCTATATATATATTGCGTTATTGTTATACTATGGAGCTATGGAATTTACAGTCGGTGCGTTTGACATTGTGATTTTGTAGTAAAAAAGTGTGATTTTAAATCAAATCGAAATGAATCGTTTGGAATTGCGTTTTTTAAAAATTGCGATTTGAAAACACAAATTTAATCTACGTTTTCAAATCGTAAGCAATGGAATGCTTTTTCGAAAACTTATAATTTTAAAAACTAAACTGCGCGCGATTATGTCAAACACTTCACTGCCATTTTAAAAATTATGTTTTAAAATCACTATTTTTTGAAATAAAAAACTTAAACGAACCATTAATACTAAAGATGCTGTGAAGAAATCCTATTAAGTAAAGAGTAATGACATGACACAATAAGGTGTAGAAAACCCTATAAAAAAAGAAACAGGTCCCGCCGTTAGAAGAGTTAATAGAATTTATTAACATGTCACATCAACACCAATTATAGGGTGACACGTAACACTTAACAAATTCTGTTAATTTTTTTAACCGAACTTCTTTATTTTTTTGCTTATCCCATGGAGTTTTTAATCACTTCTTAAAACTGAGAGAGCGATTTGTCAAATCTTCAAACCACATCGACCAATTTTGCAATTATCACAAAAAAAAAGAAAAAAAAAGAAAAAAAAGAAAAGACAACTGAACCACCCCTGAACCACCCCTTTACTTCTATAGTTAAGCTTACTTCTATTAATGTAAGGGATAGGGCTACGTAGTAATGAGTGGCATCCTTCCGTTTTTGATAATGACAGTAATTTCAGTAAACCTCTCAAAGGCAGGAATACTCCGTATATAATAAACCCTTTTTTTCTAAAAAAAAAAATAATTCATTCACATTATCCTTCATAAGTAGTGTTGGCCCCGGCCCCTCAGCATGGTCACCCACCATTTTATAATTTGAGAGAATGGTCGGGAAGGTCGAATCATCCCAATCACTCGAAGAATTGCCGGGATCTCAAACTCTTATTCACATGCTTTAGTAGCTTTGACGGAGTACCAACTGCATTCCAATATCGTTTCATGAGTGCATGACTTCTGTCCTAAGGTTTCATTTTGAAGGTCGAGGGTTTTCGTCAGAGAGGCCAGGGCAGCTCATAGATAACGACATGGCTAAAGTGAAGTATATGTATTCCCATAAAAGAAGTGTCATAACTATCATGTTGGGCTTGTGTTGTGGTACCATTGAGATTTAGCTTAAACTGAACGGATGATGAAATGATTGGATTTTAGACGCCATAGGATTTGAAGTTTTAACTGTAAGGTGTAAAAGATGGACGTGGATCCGTCTAACTGCAATAGTGCAGTTCATCTGAAAGAGCTTGTCAAAATCTAGTGAGGACTTCCTATTGCACAAAATCTCGAACTCGAGCTGCCCTATTACACACAATTTAAATTCTACATTGAACTAGACAAGTCTTGCTTCATGGTTGATATATTACTCCCCTCGTCTCCTATTTAAGAAATCACTTTTACTAAAGTAAAATTGTCATCCGACTCATACCAATCAGATGACACATTTCAAGCAGATTCTTACACTCCCAAGAAGAGACAATTGGGCACTCTGTAGCAAGCTTGGCTCCATGACCTACTGTTGATCAACGATTCCTTTCTCAGTCATTCACTAAATCATGCATATAATTAGCAGCTAAAATACATACACGATTTGGATGATAGAATGTGACTCGTGAAAATACTTGTAATCACCTTCAGGCGCAAAAAATCATGCCAATTACTCATCAACCATGAAGCAATATAATGCCAAAGCACATTTACTAGAACAAATGCAAAGAAAGGCCTCATCCACAAAAAGTATACAAGCCGTGACCCCAATGGTGTAAGAAATCTAAAAACTGAACTAGGCCTGGCAAGATTTTCTACAAAAATAGGAAAAGCACATTTAAAGCCATAAGAAATTGAACAAAGACACAGGAAAATACTGTTTCCTAGCAAATAAACATTTTCTGTATTTACACTGTCCAGCTGTCCGAAGCTTTTAAGCAGGAATCGGCCATTCAGGTGTACCCCTTTATGAGCAGCAATCCTGGAAGGAAGGCGGTCTTTCTTTGCGGAAGGGAAGCTTGACTAAAAAGATGCTTAGTGGGGCAAAGAGATTCGAAGGTTCAGAGATGGACTAGAGTTAACAATAGGCCGATAAAGATTAACCTTTTTATTTGAGCCTAACTATATATATAAGGGGGAGCACATATAGATTTAGGAAATGCTTTAATCCGACCATAAAATAAGAATAGGTACAGTACTCAAGCGGAAGTGGAGCGAAATGCTTCGCTTGAAAGAAGCACAAGCGAAACGATACCTAGATCCAGCTGGGAAACTCAATATTGCTTAGGTTACATTGGCAATAAGTACTTCAACCATTTTCTTCTATTTTCAACTAAGTAAGCTTGCCCCATGAGACACTAAAACTATGATGTCATATGGCCTTGTCGCAGTAACCACATCGTCACTCAAAGAAGCAAAGAGCAAGCTTGTGGCCTATAGTAAACAATGACAAAGGGCAAAAGACTGCTGAACATAGTCTAGAGCAATCGACAGAATCCTAAATGGTTTTGCCCCGAAACATTGAGAAAGAAACTCTTCTATATAATCTTATATCTTACCACCAGAACCTAAATCATAATCCAAGTGACGTGGAGCTTAGCTTACAAAGGAGAATGCTTGGAATACTACAGCCTTACTACATCCCTTATGGCTTACGAACTCAATTAGCAGTTCACATGAATGTCACATGGTGCCACAAGTAAAAATTCAAGCAACATAATGCTTGGAATACTAAAGCTTTTACTACATTCCCTACAAACTCAATTAGCAGTTCACATTAATGTCATATGCCACACGAGTAAAAAATCAACCAACATAATGCTTAAAACACTATAGCTTTTACTACATCCCTTACAAACTAAATTAGGGGTTCACACATGGTGGCACATGTAAAAATTCAGGCAACAAAATTTGATAGGTAAATCTAACTGTTAATGGCTGACATGGTAAGTGACACTATAGTTTCTAAGAAAATTACAGTACATCCATAAATTGAAATTTGTGTGGTGATACATATATCATACACATTATCACAAGATAATGTATGCAACGGTTTTTATGGAAAAAAAAAAACCAAAAACAGCACATAGCAATTCAATATGGTTGCACAAACTAAATTAGGGGTTCACACATGGTGGCATGAGTAAAAATTCAGGCAACAAAATTTGATAGGTAAATCTAATTGTTAATGGCTGACGTGATAAGTGCACGATAGTTTCTAATAAGATTATAGTACATCCATAATTTGAAATTTGTGTGGTGATACATATATCATACACATTATCACAAGATGATGTATGCTACGATTTTTATGAAAAAAAAAAAAAAAAACCAAAAATGGCATATAGCATTCAATATGGTCGCACTCAATTCAATCAAATTAGCAACTTAATTTGTAACTTTTAAAAAATTGCAAATCGTCATTGTTGCATTTGATAGGATCAAACGTAATAGTTGAGTTTTAATTATTCACACCAAAATTACATAGACCAACTTTCATGTTTGGCAGTCTTATATCCCATGTCAAAACAAGACCTAAACACCATGTGGATTCATAAACTACAAAAAAATGTGTCTAAGCAATGGAAACCATATCTTCAGATCTTTAATAATGAAGCAGTTGTATATCAAATACATCTTTAATGGTAAAGAACCACAAAGCATCCATACGTTCATACTTGTAAGACATCGAAAGGGCATTTCTTTACGCACAAACTGAGCACAACCAGGTCTTTTATGTTAATATAAACGACCAGAGAACGAACAAACACGAAACAATCCAAGGATTTGTAAGGGAAAAGGAACTCAAAATAACAGAGAACAAAACGCAGAGAATGACAAAAAAAACAAGCGACAATAAGTATAATCAAATATTAAAAGCACAATCCATCAAAATTAATACGAATATAATCCCATAACCATCCCGAACTTTGCCAATAGCTAAAGCAACAAACACATAGTGCAGTTCAGATCCATAGCAAATCTAAAAAAAAAAACAGAATTAACCTAATCACCGCCTGCCTTCTGGTAAACGTAGGTCAAGCCGCACTTGCCGCAGTAGTGTCGGTCGAAGTGGTTGGCCATGAAGGTCCCGGCGCCGCACTCGGAGTTGGGGCACTCCTTGCGGAGGCGCTGGACCTTGCCGGAGTCATCGACCTTGTAGAACTGGAGGACGGCGAGCTTGACCTTCTTCTTCTTGTGCTTGAGCTTCTTTGGCTTTGTGTAGGTCTTCTTCTTGCGCTTTTTTGCGCCGCCGCGGAGACGGAGGACCAGGTGTAGGGTGGACTCCTTCTGGATGTTGTAGTCGGCGAGTGTGCGACCGTCCTCGAGCTGCTTTCCGGCGAAGATGAGACGCTGCTGGTCCGGCGGGATGCCCTCCTTGTCCTGGATCTTCGCCTTCACGTTGTCGATCGTATCCGAGGACTCGACCTCTAGGGTTATGGTTTTCCCCGTTAGGGTTTTCACGAAGATCTGCATGGTTGCTTGGTGGCTCTGGCCGCACAAGAACCGCGCCGCCGAGTTGATTTGGAGATGAGGAATACGGAATGCAGAAGGGGTTTTATATTGGGAAGGGAAAGCTAGGGTTTGCGGAGTGGTGGTTGGGTGCATAAGCGTTCATGGTAGGCTTGATGTGAGTGCCGTTGATGAGGCTTGATTGGACGATGATGATCATAACACGATAAACGTATATGAGCAAATCAGCTTTTTTTTCCTCTAAAACTACATTTTTAAATCATGCAATTATAGTTTATAACAATTGCATTACCACGAGATATAATGAGGTGGAACTCAATATATGAGTTCTATCTTATTGCGGTTTGTAGTAGTTTACTTGTTGTGTACTATGAGTATTTTGAGCATTTCTCTTTATAAATCGTATCAATCAATAAGAAAAAATTTTAGTGAAAAATATTATAAGGCGGCTAAGAAATTAATTATTAATTATTTTTGTAAATAGTTAAAAATATCACTATTTATTTAGAGCAAGATGGTTATCCATTTTAGCCGGGGTAAGCCGTTAGTGGCTATAACTATATATATATATATATATATATATACAAAACAATACCATACATTCGAAGAAATTTTTTTTTTTTTTAAAAAAAAATCATTTAAAATAAGATAAAAAAAGTGGTTTAAAGAAGGCCAACACTTAAAAATAAGGTTAAAATACTCAAATTTAAAAACAGTTATGAAATGCGATTATAATTTTAATTAATCTCAAATTGACAGTTATTTTTATAATTTATAATTAAAATGGAATAAGAGCTAATAATCGCTAATCGCGCATTTTCATCTAAATTATTTGCCAGCGCGCTGCAGGGGTGCTTAAACATGTTAGAACGACGCCGTTTATAGTAGTAAACTTGGAAATATCATTGGTGTCGCTCACTCCCTTTCGTCAGTTATTTCCCTCCCTCCCTCTCGTTTCAGAGAGCACATTATCCATAGCTGTATACACTATACACTACTACAAATAGTCGTTATATGTAAATATAGAAGCATTTGTTCTTTCATGGCCATCGTTACGGCGTCGTCACTGCCAGGCCTCAACCTCTTTTCCTCTCTCCCTTCAACACCACCCCCAAAGGACCCCACAATTACCACCTCTACCACTCCCTCCCCACCCTTCCCTATCCCCAAATATCCTCCTCCTCGCCAGAAATCCTCCAAACCCCGAACCAACCCGGCCCTCAAGACCGTCCACCGCCGCACCAAATACTTCAAGCCCGTCAAGGAAGGAGTCATCTCCTCCGACGGCGACCGCTCCGTTGTCGTCGGCGAGTCGGGCGTGTCGTACCTCCTCCCCGGCGCGCCCTTCGAGTTCCAGTACAGCTACTCCGAGACGCCCAAGGTGAAGCCCCTGGCCATCCGCGAGCCGGCCTTCTTGCCCTTCGAGCCGCCAACGATGCCGAGGCCGTGGACCGGAAAGGCGCCGTTGAAGAAGAAGAAGGATAAGAATAAGATTCCGCTGTTCGACTCGTTTAATCCGCCTCCAGAGGGAACGAAGGGAGTGAAGCGCGTGGAAATGCCGGGGCCGTTTCGGCTTGGGAAGTTTCCGAAGGAGGGGAGGACGAGGGAGGAGGTGCTCGGAGAGCCGCTCAGGAAGTGGGAGATCAAAATGCTGGTTCAGCCCCACTTGTCCAATAACCGCCAAATTAATCTTGGTGAGTTTCTTTGTTTCTATTCATAATCCATTAATTTGTATTCGCTGCTTAGTGCTCTGATTTTTTGGAATTTGAGTGAAATTGTCTTAATTGGATTTAGGAAGGGACGGGCTGACGCATAATATGTTGGAGCTGATACATTCGCATTGGAAGCGGCAGCGCGTGTGTAAAGTTCGTTGTAAAGGGGTTCCCACTGTAGATATGAATAACATTTGCCGTCGTCTTGAGGTTATTACATTTCTTTACCATTTCCCTCGTTTTCATTTGACTCTTGAGTGAATTACTTACTAGTTATGAAGCATGTGACTGGAGAAATGTATTAGTTTGCGAGGAATGGAAAGCAACGATAAAAAGCTCATAATTGGAACGATTGCAATAGCATTCCTTCAGATCCCATTACTGGCTTTAGGAGATGGAGTGGGATCAATAGCGTATGATATGAAAAGCAATAATAGGCTGCAGAATGAGGCTATGGACCAGGTGTGGCACATTGCCCATTTGAAGCCACTTTTTTTTTCCCCCATTAAATGGAGCATTTTTGTGGAAGTTGTGTTTAATGCTTTTGTCAAAGACTCAAACATGAAGATCTGCACTTAAGTCGCCTTAGTGCCTCACCTTAGTTGTCATTACTTTTGTCAAATGGGGATTTTTTTATTTTTTTTTTGGTTTTGCATGAATTGGTTGTTTTACTTTTAGAATACAGTTTCAAGAGACTGGTGTTTTCCACTTTTAATTTGCTTAAAAGACATCAAATTGTGTACCCCTATTAAGTTTAAGCCTCAAAGTTAATATAATGCACTATTAAAGCCGTTGGTCAGACTAAATACACATTTCTGTGTTACTCTTAAATTACTAAAGAAAACTCTTGCCGGCATTGTGCTCAAGTTTTGCTCCTAATGCCAGGAAAAAACCGGGGGGAAAATCATTCATCGAGTTGGTGGTGTAGTTTATCTTTTCCGTGGCAGAAACTACAATTATCGTACTCGTCCACAGTACCCAGTGATGCTCTGGAAACCAGCTACTCCGGTTTACCCGAAACTTATCCAAGAAGCTCCAGAGGGATTGACAAAAGCTGAGGCCAAAGAATTACGGAAGCAGGGAGAAACACTTTTGCCAATATGTAAATTAGGTAAATTCACCAGGACCATCACTCATTCTTATAATTGATCAGCTTGTTATGAAGGTTGCTTTTTGCTGATTTTTTGAAAGTTCATTTGTTTCATTTTTCTTAATTAACCAGAGCCATAGGATGTGAAGTGACAAACAGAAATAACTAAACAATATGTTTCTCCATTCCAAAAGCGTCATAGGATAAACTCTTTAGTGCCAATTGTACCAGCCACTCCAACATATGGTTGTCAACCGCCTTTTGTGTGGCGTGGTCAGATGAATTGGCTGATGCATAGACGTTTTACTCATGGTAGACAGCTGTCCTCAGTTTCAATATGGTCTCAGAATTCCTCAATTCAGTCATTACCTGTCACGTTATACATACTTGTATAAACTAAGCCATTTCCTATAGTGTATGGATTTGCAAGTGTGTGCTGTAAGTTGTTCCTATCCTTTAGGTCTGCTTTCATGGGGAAGATTATACTAGTTGTGCCTTTATGGGACGAAGAATATATGAACTATATATGAACCACCAAGGCTCAAGTTTTTTTTTTTTTTTTTTTATTACTGCTTTTCAATTCAAAGTATTTATTGCTTATTCACATTGCAGCAAAAAATGGAGTATACATCTCCTTGGTGAAAGATGTTAGGAATGTTTTTGAAGGAAGTCCATTAGTGAAAATTGACTGCAAAGGGATGCATGCAAGCGATTACAAGAAGTTGGGTGCTAAGCTTAAGGTCTGTAACATTTTCTGTTCTTCTAACTCCTCAGTTGGTAATAATGTTGCCAAATCTTGTAATTTTTTCTGTCCTTCTAACTCCTCAGGCAGTAATAATGTAAGCAGATCTTATATCCAAGCATGTGACACATTATTGGGTATTAAAGAACAAAATATATTCACAGGGTTAGACAGAAACTAAAGAAAAAGATTAAAAGAAGGAATGCTCTGACACTAAGTACAAACAGAAATTTACATAATATAATATTAGATATCTAATGGGTTATATGAAATATGAACTTCAGGTTTATCTTTGAGGGCCTGGGTTTTGGCTCCTGAGTCCTCACCTGATGAACTAAAATGATAAACGGGGTTTGTCCTGTGAATCCCCTAGTAGGTCAGACAGGGTTTAAAAATGATATTGATGCTCACAGAGGAACTCATCAGATGTGGCTTTATCATCAATACTATTTTGAATTGATTGTGGTAGATTAACTAATTTTTCACTTTTTGAAATTGTTTCTCTACATGCTCTTTTGTACATTAAAAACTTCAAAAGTTGAAAGAAATTGTTACTGCTGAGTGTTAAAAATATTCTATGAAGTTGTCATTTTCTAGTTTTGAAGTTTGTAAAAGCACAGGATGGTACTTGATGGACAAGTTAAATAAAAATATAGTTTCTTTGACATTTCTGGACAAAGGAGCTTTTTCACATTTTATTGAAATTATGATTGATTTTTAAACTTTTATAGCCCAACCAAGCTACAGAGAGAAAAGCCTAATGACTTAGGCTTGCGTAACAGGAGCATCCCATCAGTTTGGGCTTGGCTCACTGCAGAATAAACTCTCCTCACCCATCATAGTTCTATCTGTTACAAACCTCCATCTGTCTTCTTGCATCTGTATATGAGGCTCCAGAGGAGCCTAGCAAAAAAGCTAAAGAAAAAATGTAGCTTCATAGGAAATGGTACCTTTCTAAGGTTTTCTGTGACACTGAATGGGTCATTAGCAATGCTGGTCCCACCTAAGTGGGGTCATAGGAGGGGCGACTTGGATATAATCCTACCCTTCAGCATCTTTTGTATGAAGTGGTCGCTCTGTCTTACTTGAACCTATGCACTTGTGCCTGGCAGCCCGGACTTTACCATTGCACCAGAAAATGGCCCTTTTACACGACACGCGATTGGACAGTCGATTAATAGGCAATGCCTTATACAAGTGTGATATAAGAGCATTCTTAGTAGTTACTTATCAAAAAAAAAGAAAAAAAAAAGAGCATTATTAGTAGTCTCATCAAAATAGTTTTTTAGCTATTTTGGTTAGCCAATTTGATGAAAAAACTAAAAAATCACTCACAGCAGCCTCACCACTTTAACCAAAAAGTTTTGGTAAGTGAAAATACTCACAAATTTTGATGAGTAATATTCACCCACCAACTCTCTCACCAATTTTGTTTCTCCTTTCTCTCTCACATGATCAGCACATTTTTTTCTTTTTTTCTCCCATTTTCGTCTCCCCATCTCCCATCTCTCTCACATGATGATGTTCTTATTTCATGGACATAAAGGTTTTTTTATCCCTGATATAAACTTTGTGGTTTTTTCATTTATCTTTTCTTTCTTTCTTTCTTGAATTTGGTTGAGAAGTAAATAAAAACTTCTGTGAATTTCTTAGCAATGATTTAATCTCAAGATGAAGGTGTATGGTAGCTTGTTGTATAAAAAGATTAAATAGAGAAAGAATAAAGAAATCTGAAAAAATATTATTTAAATGAAATAGTGATAGTGAATAGCTAAAATAGTGAGACTGCTGGGAGAATTTTAAAAAGTGACTCACCATAATAGAGAAAAGTGGTTTTTAGTTACTTTGGTGAGTAAAATTTGATGAGGCTACTAGGAATGCTAATATGTTAAATGTTGTTTGATAGTCTCTATATTCTTTACTAGTTACCTCAATCGTTCTGGATGCAATGCCATTCTCTTTTCTAACCTTTTCCCTCTTAACTTCGGACAGGAATTGGTTCCTTGTGTGTTATTATCTTTTGACAATGAGCAAATATTGATGTGGAGGGGACGAGATTGGAAATCAATGTACGAATATGCTCCCTTGGCTTCAATCTCCCCTGCAGTGGGCATTGCAGGTGGTTTGGATGGTTCAGGTAAGCATTAGAGAAGTGAATGGGACACAAGCCACATTGCAGTTGCACAATTTTCCTCTGAAACCATAATTGAAACTGCAGACACATCAGTCAAGGGCACTAGTGCCTGATACATTAGGTTATTCATACTAAAAGATGATATGATGCAAACCTCAAATTGTAGATAATAGCCAGATGATTCTGTTCATGGGGCGGGAAGGCACTTGATTTTGGTTGTTTTAGTTCATAGGAAGACAATATGTTGTTCATATGGGTTTTTGATGATGGCATAGTGGGATACATCATGTTCATGTTCACAGGGCCCACTGTGTCATGGATAGTAAACCTTATGCAAAAAAATAGACATGGTGATATATCTTTAAAAAACTCTGCCAAAAGAAATATATCCACTCCAATTTCCAAGAAACCTCTGTTGGTCACTATATTTCAGTTAGATTCAGGAAGAATAGCATTAGTGGCCACCATGGTTAAGTCGACAACTAGACATTTATCTTGGCAGGGCCAGCTAGTTGAAATTTGGTTGGACACTAGTTTCAAATGAATTTGGAAATGTCAAGTACAATTGTAGCCTGTCTTTTGGGAAAAAGTTAAACAGGTCCTTACCAAGTACTGCAAGAGAAGCAATTTCAAGGAAATTGCATTACCAAGAACTGCGTCATGTTGACTATACCTACACGCACAATGTTTTTTTTTGTTTTCTCTTCCTATTAAATCCCACATATCTCAAAAACTTAAGTAGATAGAAAATGGTAATTTAATCATTTTATAAATACTTTAATAGTTTCCAATTACAAATTTGAAGATTGCATGTGGACAAAATTAATTTTTGTTGCATACGAAAATTAAAATAGTCGCAATGAAATGTGACTGAACTCCATTTGCCCCCATCCCAAAAAGAAGGGGCCCAATTTTTTAGGTTCGTTCCAAGAGTGGTACGTGTTTTAAAAAAATAAATAAATCTGATATCTCCAGTCCACAAAGGATTAACTCTCCCTAGCAACACTAGGTGATATTGTGGCTATCTTGTCAATTGTCCCCCAGCACTGCTCGTTAATATTGTCATATGATAACAGATTCTGAAATGTTCTGGCCTTAATTTTCCATTTTCATGATGTTTTACAGGCAAGGATGACAATGATTGTTGTAAGGCTGATCCCAAAACAGTGAGCACAAGCCCTAAAATGATGTTGCTTTGGAAGCAAGCAATTGAGTCCAGCAAAGCATTGTTGCTGGATGAGATTGTTCTTGATCCTGATGCTCTTTTGAAGAAGGTGGAGGAATTTGAGGGTATTTCACAGGCCACAGAGCACTCCTATCCAGCATTAATCTTGTCAAGTGACGATGGTACAAGCAGCTCAGTGGCAGAGACTGAAGATTATCCTCAAAGCGAGGGTTATAGTGAAGATAATTACAACTACAGTGATACTGACAATGACGATTATGAAGATTATGATAGTGATTCATTTGAAGATGTGGATTCACCAGTCCCTCTGGGGTCGTTACCTGTCGATATGATAGCAGAAGAGCACAAATGGGAATGAAATTGCAAAGAAAGATCAGAGGTATTCCTGTTCAATTGTGAAGTTGCTTATTTTTTCACTAGCAGAAAATGAAGAGCTTGATAAATTTTAGATTGGCGATATTTGTAGGGAGACATGGGAAGACTGAAATGTAAATTTACTCTTGAGCAAAAGTAAAAATGTATATACATGTAGGACAGGGTTGTCTTGTTCTTTTCTTCAAAGCTAGTCACATGGGTTTTGCCTGATCAAATATGTTGAGTCATGAATATATGAAATTGTTGCACTCTTATCATGTCACAACTCACACACTTGTCCAAGTGTATTGTTGTACATTATGAAAAGAGTACGCCAAATATTATTACATCTTCATTTCACCCCTTCTCATCTTATTTTACTGGGTTAATATGGTAATATCTTTCGTTATTTATATTTTTTAATTTTAAACAATAGTCGATAAGCACTACCACATGACTTATATCTGGCATTACTCTTAATAAAAGAGGAATGTTATATACCACATTTTTCTCACAAGTATCATATAAGGATTACGTGTTCCAACTAATTTTTTATTTTTTTATTTTTAACCATGATTGATCCAAAAGGTTAATAAGATGGTTACACCAACATTGTGAAAATAATTATAGGATTTTCTAGCATTATTTAAAATGAAAATATAGTTGGTAGCATTTCTTTTCTTGAGGTTTGAATTGACTAGTGTGATAAGATTTCCATGCATTAAAATACATCGGGAAAAAAAAAAAAAAAAAATGGGGTATATCGATTCCCCTCTTTAATAAGGACCAAGTTGTTCTCTAAAATGAGTTGACATTTGTTCTTATATGTATTTTTTTAAAATATATATATATATATATATATATATATATATATAAATTACATCTTTTAAAGACTTGCCATTTTATATTAAAAATGCACGTGAGAATTGCATGCTTTAAAAAAAAATATATATATTAATTTAATAAACTAAATTAAAAAAAAAAATTATTACACTAATCAATTTACGTGTCTCTGAGTATTTGGGAATCGAACTTGATCTGTAAGCCAAAAGAAAAGAAAAAAAGTGTAATATAAGATTGACACAAATTAACATCGATAATTTGATTTTAAAGAAAGTAAAAATATATCACGAATGAGAGAGAGAGAGAAAGAGAGAGAGAGTATCTTTTATATATGGACCCCAACCAAAAATTAAAAATAAATAAATAAATAAAGAAAAGAAACAAAGAAACAAGCGAGGAAAGAAAGTTTTTTTTTTTTTTTTTTTGGAAAGAGCGAGGAAAGAAAGTTGGTTGCTTTTGTTCCCATTGTGGTTGGTATACCTTACTATGTGGTTTTCCTGGTTCCGTCTATCCCAATCCCCACAATCCAAGACTTTTCCAAATAAAATTAAAATAAAAAGAAAAAGAAAAAGAAAAAGAAAAGAAGAATTACAAAGTGTATTCTATTCTGTCTTCTCTACTGAATCTTCTCCAATCCCGCGAGGAATCAGGAAGGAGTACGTCTGCGACACCGGACAAGGAAAGCACATCCTTCTCATCAGAATTCACAAACTACCATCTCTTTCTCTGTGGCGCCAGAAAGAAGCAAAGCATCTTCTTTTACATCGACGCCTCTCCCCTCTGCATTTTCATTTGGCGAAACCGTAAGTGCCACACCTTTCTTTTTCGCACTTTTTTTTTCTATTATTTGTTTTTCTTATTTCAATGTGACCATGACCTTTTGGGTAAAACTAATCGAAAGTAAAGAATCTATGTTGTGTTTCATAATATTAATCAATGAGAACCCATATTGGTCCTTACTTGTTGAGTTTGTTCCTTGCGTGCGTAACGCGAAGTGTGAAGAATAAAAATGATAGTGATGATAAAAAAAAAAACTATTGGTTCATTAGTGGAGTTTGATTGCATGTACACTGAGGGGGAGTGAACTTTTGAGATTTGGGTTTTTGTTCCTTGACGCATGAGTACTTGTTTTGTAAATTTGTTGGATTCTTCATGGTTTTGATCTCTAAAATTTGTTTGTGAATCCAAGTGTTTGTGGGAAATTCAAAATGTTTCAGTTTCACTGTAATTTTGATTTTATTTTTCCAAATTTATCTTTTTGAACTCTGGCCATGGGAATCAAACTAGAACATATGATGAAAAGTGGACCAAGTAGTAATAACATCCTTAGTTTCTTATCAGGATCCTCAACCCATACTTGGGAGCCCGTCATGACTAGTGAGGATACTACCGCTGCAAGTTACTGGTTGAACTGGAGGTTCTTCCTCTGTGCGCTATGGATCTTAACCTCAATGGTTCTGGCATCACTTTTAATATGGAAATATGAAGGTTTCAACAGGCAGAGACCGGAGAGGAGAGAAAACCAGCGAGAAACAAAAGGGTCTGTGTATGAGGATGAAGCCTGGAAGACATGTCTCAGAGGAATCCATCCTGCCTGGCTGCTTGCTTACAGAACAGGGGCATTCATTGTGCTTTTGGCTTTGCTCATCGCAGACGTTGTTGTTGCCGGAGGTGGCATTTTTTTCTTTTATACTCAGTAAGCCATCCTTGGCTCATCCATATCTTTCATCTGTCTATCTGCAAATACTTCCATATATATGAGGTTGACTTAGGTTTGAAAGTGCTGTGCTCATATAAGAACCCCACTTTAAATAAATCTTCTGTAAATTTTATGGTGATTTAGATGTCACCATTTGGTTCTTTACTGCTTTAAGGATCATAGTCTGCATATTCTTCTATTCTTGCATAACTCAAGCAGGGGCTCTAAATTATTTTTAGGGGTTTGTTCAGCATGCTAGAAATAGTTAACGTTATACTTCTACACTCTTTAATGGAGCACAGTTTCAATTCAATTTATGGATTTTTGAGTACTCCTAGGACTTAATATATGTCTACTTTGGTCAACAACAGAGAGCTATTTTAATAACCAGCTTTGAATTCTTAAGTTTGATAATGAGCAATAAATGAATATGCCACTTTTGCTGATCATGTTTCTTGTGATTTTTTTGTTGGCTGCTGAACAGGTGGACATTTTCTTTGGTCACGATCTATTTTGGGGTAAAATTTTCAACTCTAAGCACTCTTGCGCAGATCCTTGTTTGTGCATTGTAGTAAAGTCTGATAGAGATGAAATCGGGACATAACTCTTATCTCTTTTGTTATGGAAATAGTGAAATAATTGTTTGTTCTTTTTAATTAATCTTCTTGTCCAAAGATGTTTAATAACACTACTTGGGCTATTTTTAGTTCCTCCAGGGAATAACTAACAGTTATCTGCCTGTCAATGTTTCAATGTCTTTAATTAATTTAGAAGTATGGTGCCTCCTTGTGTTCCATTTTACTTTTACATCATCGTCGATAAGTCACTTATGCTCTCAACTTCAATTTGAAGCTTGGAGCTTCATTCTCAATTTATGGATGTTTCAAGCACCATAAAGTTGGTGGCAATGCGGCTTATCATGCAAGTTTAGATGCAGAGCAAGGCACCTATATAGCTCCCACGTTAGGGGAGAATGCAGATATGTCCAATCTGTCTAAGAGTTCAGATAACCATGAAGAACCTCATGCTAGCCATTCTGCAGGTGTATGGGGTTATATCTTTCAAATCATTTTTCAGGTAAATTTTCTTCTAAAATTCAGCTGCCACAGTTACTCTATGAATTTAAACTCTTCTGATTCTCGAGTTTCTTTCTTGTCTTCTCCAGTAGCTAGTGTTCCTTATATTCCATTCTTCATGTTCCTTAAATTGAGGTTGCATCTTAATGAGCTCATTTTTTAGGGGGAAAAAAGAGTTCCACCCTTTCTATGGATTTCTTTAGCAGCTTCCCTTGAGTAGATAGTAGTGAGAATGGGATTACCTGACTTTTGCTTATATTTGACCTTGCTACCATTGTTAGTGGACTAGAAAGTCTTATGAACCTTCTTTTCTTTTTTATCCTGTTTTTGAGAAAATTTAAGTATTTGATATATATCATTTGAAAAAAAACTTGAGTACTATCCAGTTGTTGACTGCTGATTTGTATGATTTTAATCACATTTGGCAACTACTGTTTCTTTAACTTGCTTTTAATGTCAAAGAGAAAACAGTTTAATGTTAAAAAGTTAACATATGTTAAGTGTTTTTATATCTATTAATTGTTTACAAGAAAATCTCCATTTCATTAATAAGATGTTATCTTTTTCATTCTTGTTTTCTATCTGTAGATGTCTGCGGGTGCTGTGACGCTCACTGATTGCGTATTTTGGCTCATTCTTTATCCGTTTCTAACAGCCAAAGATTATGATCTGGGTTTCGTAAGTACAAACCTTATCATCACACTAAGTGGGTTGCTTCTTTTATTTAAACTGTATATGTCAATGTACGTAGTCAAACAGTAGTCAGACCCCATTGCCTTCTTTGCTGACTTTTTCAAGGTTGCACTTTAATGCACTTTCGGTGGATATGTTTTTTTACATAGAATACAGATATGACATGACATATACATTCTTTTTTGGAAAGTGATTAACCAAGGCATTTGGTTCTGCTTGAAAGAAAATTTAAGTCAGAGTTGGGAACTGACAGTTGCATTGGATCAAGTCAAGTTGCAATTAATTTTCTCCACCACTTATCAGAAGCAGACACTGAAAGCAGCAAAATGAGAAGTGGTTTTGAAAAAAGACTTCTTGAATTTTGTCAGTGACAGTAAACCCAGTTCCTTTCAATTATATTAACTTGTTTCATCAATTTAGCAAGTCAGGCCTCCCCACACAGGCAGAGGGCTAAGTGTTAGCAGTTTTATGTAAATGTCACAACCGTCAGACATGTTTTTTTTTTTTGTTTTTTTTATTTATCGTAATACAACTTGAGTTGTGTTTTTATCGCTAATAATAAACCCTTTTCATCTGATGAATGTGTTCACCTTTCAACTGCAGTTGATTGTTAGTATGCACTCAATCAATGCTGTTCTTCTCCTCGGTGAGACAATCTTAAATTGCTTGGTAAGTTTGGTTCCTTAACGATTTTAGTGTTTTTTCTTATTAATATCCTTAATGATCAGTTACAAATTTATAACTATATGTCTCCCATTTCCAGCGGTTTCCAATGTTTCGGATTGCATATTTTGTGCTATGGACAGCTATATTTGTCATTTTCCAATGGGTCATACATGCTTGTGTTTCCATATGGTAAAATATTTTTCACATTCTATTAATTATTTATTGTTACACTTTTATTGTTACTCTTGTTCTGTTGTTATTTTTTTTCTTTTTCGTTTTTATCCTTATCGACGCTTGCTTATTGTTCATTACATTTATACCTTTTCCTTTTTTCTAACAGGTGGCCATATCCATTTCTCGACTTGTCATCTTCGAATGCGCCCTTATGGTATGCTGCCATTATCTATTTGATTGTAATGATTGTAACGATTGCAACTACTACTGTTATTCTTGAACCTCCTTATTCTGCATGAAAGCGTTGCATTTAACTCTAAACTCTAAAATATGGTCAAAAAGGAACTCTCAACATGGACGGACAAGTTTTTCTTCGAGAAACATAGACAAAATTAAGCTTGATCATATCTACTGCCAATTGGCCCATATCTGTGCATTTAAAATTCAGAAACTGCCTCAATAATATGATTTTTCCTAGTGATGATGGCCAAATTCCTGAATGAGTGCATCACTAATCACCGGAATCATGGTATCAGATAATGATTGTCCAGATCTTATATAAATTGGTCCCATTAACTGTTAGTTTCTATACAAACTCTGGTAGACTTTATTTAACCATTGCAAGTGCCAATCTGTTGCCAATAATATGCCTTAACACTTAAAAAAACAAAGATATTATGTGCTTTGCAAGTGGGAGGGACTAGTTCAGGCTGTCACCACCTGTTCTGTGATTGCCAAGGTTCAGTTGGCAACTTTCAGCAATTGCAACCATTGAGAGAAATCTCACCCAAATATTTCCACTGCTTCTCATGATATTATCATGTTGTGCCATTGTGGATTTTACAGGTACTTCGGGGTGGGCTTGATGCATATCCCAAGCTATGGCATCTTTGCTTTAATTGTTAGGCTGAAGCGCGTGTTGTTGTCTAGAGCATTCCCAGATTCTTACCAGAGTATTAGGTGAGGATGTAGATCAGGCTTAACACTGCCCTCACTTAACCTTATAACTAGGGCCAAACCATTTCATCTGAAAGATTAGTAGTACAGGCTTTATTCTTAGTGAGTTGCTGCGAAGGTCATTATTCTTTACATCAGGAAGCAATGGAAAAGAAACTGGTATTTACATTGTGATCAGCTGGTGAACATTATATTTTCCAGGACACAGATCATCTGTGCGTGTTTTTCTGTCTCCACAGAGGATTAATTGTAGTAAAAATATCTTTGTTCTTGGATAAATCAATAAAGACATTGTAAATTGTTACTCAAATTTTATTTACTTTTTTCATTTTTGACCTGGCAAACACTTTTTTTGAGCAGAAGTGTGAGATTTGTAAATGAATTCAACTAAGTTTTCCTCAGCCATCTGTAAGATTAGTTTATTTAGATTCTAAATTCAAAATGGAAGTGCACAAATATTCCAACGTACTATAATTGTAAGGATATGCTTGAATGGACAGATTTTTTCTCTAAACTGGGTTAGAGTCCATTAAACTTATGTGTGTGTTTAGCGCATGTGATTCTTACGTACATTTTTAATACTTCAATCCTAAAAGAAAAGGGGTGATTACGGTAGTAATCTTTATGCTTGGATCAATCCATAAAGACTGTTCAATTTTCTCCTTCAAAGTAATTCAGACTCTTCCATACTTCCATTATAACTTGGTAAGTGGCTATTTAAGCTTTAAGAAGATTGAAATCACTGTTTCAAATTTCAAATCTTTGAGAATAAAATAAAAATAAAAATAAATGATTTTTTGAGTAAGATTAATTTGTAAATGATTTCAACAACTCTTTTTGTGATCAACATTTTTTTTTTTAGGAGATATAGCTGATAAATTTATTTTCATCCTTCTTTATCTTCTGTAAGTTGAGGAATACTCGGATTCTTCTCACGTGAACGGTGAACCATCTAGTGTTGCCTTCTCCGATACGAAGTATTAACACTGTAAGGGGCAAATTGCAGCTGCATATTCGTGTGTTGTGTTGTACTAGATATACATATGGAGAGATGAGGATTCCCTTGTGCCATTATATGATAGAACTGCTACCATTGATGAACTTCACAATCAATTTTGGAGAATAGTAAGCTATAAAGTGTAGTTATGAAATATTTGAGCTTAGAGTTTACTTTAAATCACCACAGTTTACTTTAAATCACCACGTATTTCAAAAGTTTCAGTTGATAAGAATGTGTGAATTTAATTATTTAATTAATATTGTAACACTTTTCCTCACTTGTGATTAAATCACCACTTACATTAAAAGTTAAAATTAAAAAAAAAAAAAAAAAATTGATGAACTAATCATTTAACTAATATTCTAACTGTATTATACTAAACTTTGACTTAACGAAGATGGGACACGAATTAGATTACTCATATCTGTTTATCGTTGTTAATCTAACATTAAGATTTATGACCAAATTCCCAAAGACAAAGTCAGACTTCTCATCTCATCAGATCCCATCAAACATGGAAGCCCAACTCCGCCTCTAAAATTTCGGAGGTAGAGGCTAGACGAAAATGACCTCCGTCAGAAGCGAATCAAAGGTCATTTCAACTTTTTGATAGTAACTTAGGCAGAAAATAAAAAGCCCATTTCCGTTTCCACCACCTCTAATGCACATCCCTAGTTTGCACAACAATATGACAAAACCAGATGCGAACACGTATTCTTGTGTCCATCTGGGGTCATGTTAACCCCCTTTAAATATGACACAAGTTGGACCCCTTCAGACCCTCTTCTGTTTTATATTTCTGTTAAGAGGGGGTTGGGAAGAAGCCCGTGTGCACTTTGCAACCAAGCATTCAAAATAGTAGGCCATCAAATGCAGACATAAGAGAATGAGGGCATTGTCGAAATCACAACTATCAGAATATTTACTTGCACTCCATTTTTATGTTCATCGACGTAGAAATCATCCAATTAGTCATTAGAATAACCATATATGATAGAATGAATAGCAAACAAGGCAAAGATCTATGAAAGACCATGGACAATGCAAATGCAATCAGAAGGTCAGGCAATTAGCCAATAACCAGTTTGCGAGGTTGCAGAGGCAAGATTACAATTGAAGATCTTTTAAAACAAAATAATTTCATCATATGCAATAGTGTCTGTTATTGTCTCCAAGTAAATTCGCTCTCCGAATAAGATCCTCCCACATTTTCCTCCTCTCTTTTTTTTCTCTCCTCTTCAAGCTCAATTGGGTGTCTGCAGCGTCCTAGAGCTCTTCCAAACAGCATGCAACACTCAAGCAAGCTCTAAAAGCAAAAACATTACGCTTCGAAGAAATTGGAGAAAACATCCTTTTATGGCCTTACATGTTCCCTGATAAACTGTTCCACTTCAGATGTCTCACCAGTCAAACCAGAAGCTTCTGCAACAGTAACTTTGTTATGGCACTGAGAGAAAGAAAATACTTCGTCAGGTACCCCAAGTGTGAAGTCACTTGCAATGTCAGCTGCTGATATTGCACTTCTTGATGACCTTAATTTGTCACTGTAAGTGATAGAAAGCATGCGGGTTAGAATTCAATTAAAAGATGGAACCATATGTATCAATAGTATTTTCAGTGAGCAAAGAAAATACGACCACAACCTGAGCATATTCAAATTCAACAGCTCACTCTAAAAGGATAATGAATGTCAATTACAATAATCACACTGTTACAACCATTTTATTGGATACAATTGATGTCATGGCAAAAAACTCTTCCTCATCTATAACTTGTATAGAGTGAAATTTAATCAATAGTAACCACATAAAAATGTCCAAAAAAAATGCAACTGATCAAGGATGAAGAATAGTGACCGAGGATGAAAAACCAAGTGAGAAAAAGAACTCGAATCCAGAAATATCATAAATATTGTGCAATATCATAGAGCACCATCCAGTGAACTAAGAACAAAAGGACCATATAAAAGATATCACATCAAAACTACCTCCATACCGACTAGCATAAGATTACTGCAATGACTATACTGAGAGCAACATTTTGTGGAAACAATTGATATAATGGACTGATATCCCTCCCTCGTGTATAAAAATTAAACTGCAAATGATTATCAAATGGGCCAAAGTAGCAGAACAATCCCATCCACAGCTTGCAAAAAATGTGCAACAAATGTAATCAACTAGAAACACAGAGATAAAAGATTTAGAAGTCATACATTTCCTTCTCCATCTGTTTCCTGATAAACTCCTTTGTATGTGCTGTCACTTTGTCAGTTTTGTTGCATAGAAGGAGTACTGGAATTTTCTTCTTCACAACACTTGCCTTAGTCAAGATATCATACAGGTACCTTTTGCAAGTAAGTATCAATGTTACAGTCTTTTCAGGCAAATATTTGTTTGTCAATTTTAACTGTCATTTGCTCACCAACTATGTGTTGCTTACACACAAAGACTCATTGGGACCCATCTGGGTCCAGGGCGATACAACGAAAGTGAGCAAGTGGTGGTGGTGGCATGGGGGGAGAGAGAGAGAGAGAAGTGATTTTAACCATATATTTCAGCTTTGGCAAAAAGTAAATAAGTAAAATTTACTCTGAAGCAGCACGACAGTTCGGTAAGAATTCCAAAGCATCCACCACAAAAACTATTCCTGCTGCTTGAGGCAAGAACTCATCTAGTTTGGGTCGAAGACGAGAATGACCAGGAACATCAACCAGATGAACAGGTTTTACTTTTCCCTCCTGTCAAGTACAAGTGCAGAAAGGTTTCAGATCATTGAGTCTGTGATCCAAATAAGCAACAATAAATTGAAGAGAAAAATCACAACAATCAATCTCATGTTCACATGGCAGTTGAAAAAGTTAGCATACTACCTCATATTATACAGAAGATAAAGCATGATCAGAAAATATCCGTATGTACACGAGACATTTGGACATGCTTCTTTGCTCAATCATTTGAGCAAAAGAAGTTAAAATATATTACCTTTGCTGTTTCGGAGTGGAGCACAAAAGTACCCTCATTTGGTTCCATTGATGTAACAGTACCCTGATGGGAAGAGCCATCCCGAAGCTGACACAAGCATAAAATCATGCATTAAAGTCAGATTAGCATCCATAAGGCATAAACTATATCTTTATATATACATTAATTAGTAACTAGTAATATCAGGAGCATGTGGGAAAGTATCTTTTTTTCTGCTAAATAAAATTTTGTTAGAAGGAAAAAGAGAACACCCCAAGTGAAGAGGACGCCAATAAAGGGAAGGTCAGCTCTTTAAAAACAGACAAAATCAAGAAAATTTAAAAAGATCAAAGAAGAATCACACTCAGAATGACCAAGAGCCAATGATGTCAAAAATAAATTCCAAATTTCTAAGGAACACCATCTAAATCTTGTGGATAAAAAGTTCAATCCCCTTGAAAGCTCAATCCCTATGCTATTGCAAATGCACCACATCAAGCAAGACAGAACTGCCTTACAAACAACAAACTGCACCCCCTACACTCTAAAAGCTTCATAACAGAATAGAACATGACCGAAAACAAACCAAACTAATGCAAAGACCAAAGAACGGTACTGCTAGGTTGCTGAAATGTGCAAAATATCGTCCCCTAAAATTTTCGTAAGCTTTCCAACAGCTCTTTTTATTAAAAACAAGCACCAACAACATCATTCATCACCACGCCATTACTTCTGATGCTGCAGTATTACGATATGTACACATACATCTGTAATTTAACAAAATTTTCCCAAGTTTTTTTTTAAATGCTTTATTAATTTACTCCAAAAACTAAGTGATTAGAGCGAACTATTAGTTGCAAAGAAGTTGATATAATCACTAGTTTTTTTTTTAGGATTAAAAAAAATAATATATAAAAATAAAAAAACAAAACAAAACTAGTGTTTATATCAACTTCTTAAGAGACCTAAAGCACCCAATACAACCATAGTAAAAATGTGTGGCGGACTCTCAATGTGGCATCAATTACTTCACTGGTTTAGCCAAATTAGTAAAAACAAGCAAAAAGAAACAATTTTGCCAATTAATTCATACTAGGAGTGCATGTGGTAAGACTAATGTAGAAACATTGCTCAAACATATCATATCTCCACAACTGGATGCACTAAATTATCAAATTGTTGACAACCAACACATCTCAAGGAATAAAACCAGCAATGCTGACGCTTACTTGATAAAAGAGAACTGTTTTTCCACTCCCATAAAGCCCAGTGAGCACAATGGTATTCGATTTCGCACGTTTGAGCACCCGAACTGCCAAAAAAATAAGTAAACACAATCCCATTAACCTTGGGTAGCACAACATATAACTATAAACACGTAGTTAAGAATGTGGGCAGCATAGTACTGAGTAGGAGCAAAAGGGTCGTGAATAACAAGACGGCGACAGCAGCGTAGAGCTGCGTTGGTGGAATCTGATGAATATGTTCGAACCCTTGGTTCAACCATTGCCCCAGTTGAGTCTTCCACGGCTCCAGTTGTTTCTTCCACTGCTCCAATTGAATCTTCCACTGCTCCGCTCCTTCCATGGGCTTTCGCCAACAAAAAGAATAAAACCTTGGAATTTGAATTCAAAAGCACAAGTAAATCGGAAATCTCACCAGAGAAAAGATTAAAGAGTATCGAAGTGCAAGCCCTAGAAATCTAAATTCTCTCTCACTCGATCTCTCTTCTTTTTTTAATTTTGGATCTTTAAAAGTACAGCACAGGTTCCATAATTTGATGAATGACTAGGATTGTTTTAGGATCTTATTAACCTAAACGTCACCGTTTTAAACTCAGAGGAAATTGAACCAAACGTCTGAAGGCTTTTGGTTTGACGCCGTTTAAGAATCCCGCTCTTCTTCCATTCGGCCATAGCAGACCAACTGGCCATTTCGCATACTTAGCCGAACAAACAGAGAACCAACAAAATCAACCAAAAATTTACCACAATCGGCTACTTCAATTACCCAATCAGAAATTACAATCAAGCTTCCTCCAACCCAGAATCTCAGCAAACTTCAACCAATCAATTTCAATTTCTAGGATTTACCAAATTTCAGTTAAACCAACTAATGGGTATAACAAGAACAACAAAAAATCAATCAATTTAATCTCAATCCATTTCAGAACTCATTTAACCATTTGGGGCCAATTCGATGTACAAAAAAAAAAAAAATTGGTTCCCACCACGCAGTGCACGCACCACCATTTACCAAAAATTTTGTTCATCAATTAGATAGACTCATAGAAATCCCAAACTCGCAACAGCAAAACAGAAACCCAACCCAACCCGTCACGGCACATATATTCATCTATTTGCTTATCTACAATCAACAATCAAATGAAAAAACAAACAAAAAAACGTGACAAATGGTATTCGGTCACTTCGCCAAAATCTTCAACATCAATATAAAATTAACCAAATCCTTCGATGGGTTTATCATTCGAACCACAAATTCTATGGGTAGTAATATAAATCGAAAATCAAGCAACTATTTTATCACTTACTGATTTTTTAAGTAGAAACATAGGAAGAAAATCTGAGAGAGAGAGAGAGAGAGAGAGAGAGAGACAGTGACGAGAAAGGGAGAGGCAGATGAGAGAGAGAGAGAGAGAGAGACAAATACCTCAAATTTCCTCTTCTTTTTTTTTTTTTTTTTGAAATATCAAATTTCCTCTTCTAATCGATCGTTATGCAAAGGGGAGATAGACGTGAGAGAGCGGTAGATTTTTTGGTTTGGCAAGAACTTCAGTATGTGTGATGGGAGTCCCCAACTGAAGAAGGGGATTCGGGAAGTTTACTGGAGTGACGCTCCCCTCTATTCTTAAACGGCGTCAACCCAAAAGCCTTAAGACGTTTCGTTCAATTTTTTCTGAGCTTAAAACGGTGACGTTTAGGTTAATAAGATCTTAAAACAATCCTAGCCATTCATCAAATTACAGAACCTGAACAGCACAAAAGCCGGACCCTTTTATTTTTTCGCCTGAGTTGCGAAAGTGAAAAACTTGCCAAAGCCCAACAATGGCGTTTTCCCAAGATTACCCTTGGTCTCGTTTATGTTTTCGCCTCGGTTCTTTTAAGGGTATATTTTGGAATCAGATATGAAAATGGGAGCACATAATAATAGTATATATCCGTTACATGCATATGGGGGTATAGATGGCAATTTTAAGGTATGCAGAATAATCGCATCTGCATTCTCTTTATATATAATTATATATTATACATATTTAATTAAATTAACTAAAACGACATCGTTCTGAATTTTGTAAGTTTATGACCTTCAAGTTATGTTAAGGTTTTTTTATTATCATCTCAAAGTCATGTATCACTGCATTTTTTTTTCTTTTATTTTATTTGGGTAATTCAAATGCTAATTACTCTATAAGACAATGACCATCTATGACTGATAACTGTGAATTATGTAACAAATGAGATCATAGTTTGTTTAAGATTGCATATAATAATAACCGCATTATTTAATCTTGCATATAGATTTAGATAGTAATTTAAAAAGTTCATTATCTTATATACGGAAAGCAGATAATAACTGCAATAACCGTGCGGATGCGAATCGTAATCATATTATGTGGATGCGGATATCTAAAAGTAATAACCGCATTATGCGGATATTACTAATAAACGCATCAGCATTTTCACCCCTACTTTGGATATAAAGAAGAAGAAGAACAAAAAAAAAAAAAAATGGTATACTTTGGATTAGATTTTGTCAATAATAATGTAAAAAGTGATTCAAAAATATATACAACGAGGGAGACTTGTGGATTTGAACTTCCAGGCATTAAGAGTTCCAGGGATAACCTTTTGATTTGATCAGCTTAGTTTTCTCCAATATCTCACCATTTTCTTCCTTTTTGGTTTTGTAAGCATCATACTGTCACATATTTAAATAAACATAAAGATGAGAGTCAATTAGAATCTTTTTAATATCAATTGAGTCACACTAATGCAACAAATGATCAATATTTGGTAATGTATATAGTATCGAGGAAACATAAAGAAAGAAATTCTGACTTCTATATTTGGTTCTATACATGTATATGTATATCATAGCCCTTTCTGATCTGATAGCCGTGGGTCTGTCTCCTTTCACATAGACCCACTACAAGATCATGGGTCTCTTGCGTCGTCCCACAACTGGCCTTTTCTTTTTGCTTTTTTTATTATTATTATTTCGATGAAAGAAATCTTTTATAAAACCAAACACCTTTTACAAAATCCCACATGTGTTTGGTTTTATAAAAGATCCCACCATAAATGGTGCACACTAGACGCAACTACGCAAGGCAAAGTAGGCTACAGCAGCCCCACTAATCCCTTACAACAAACAAACTAAACAACACAACCGAGGCCAAATACAACCCAAAACACCATGCCTAGCAAGGCTGCAAAACATCAGAAACTCAACAAGGCAAGGGAGTTCACAACAACCCCTCTAATCCTTTACAACAGACACAAACTCCTTTCCTAGCAAAACTGCAGCAAACAAAACCCAGCAAGTCTAAGCAGTCCCAAAACTCCAACTAGCCAACAGGAATTAGCACAAATTCCATAACTGAGCCAGTTTACAATTCTCTCTAGAGTTCTTGAAGTTCCCCTTCACCAATATTCGAGCTCTAACCTCCCATTTAATCCTTGACAGTAGATCTTCCTCAGTATACACAGTGCTGCCATGCAGAATAGCATTCCTCTGCTTCCATAGATAATAGACAGCAGCTCCTAAACATAGGATACACAATCTGGTCTTAAAGCAATCTGATGGAGGACAAGACAAGAATAAATATGTCATTTATTTTTAATTAAATTATTAGTTTTTGTTTGTAATTCAATAATGGGCTTGGCCCATAGTTAGTCATTTAAGTTTAAGTTATTTGTTGTTTTAAAAGTGGATTTGACACTTGGCCCAAAGTCAGTCACATTAGGAGTCCACAGTTAGTCATTTAAGTTTAAGTTATTTGTCATTTTAAAAGTGGGCTTGGCCCTTGGCCCAAAGTCAGTCACATTAGGGTTAGGGTTAGAGTGTCTATTTAAATATAATGTTCTCTTGTAATAAAACAGTATATGATATTATGAAAAACAGTTTTGTTTCTTTGAGGTGTGACTCATCTCTTCTTTCTTGATGGTGAGACGCTGCCAAGGCCAGTGAGACGCTGGTTTGTTATTTCATCTTCGATAATTTGGTGAGACTCTGAATTATCGTAGATTTATTTTAATTTTCTGTTTTGTTTTGAATTCTTGCTGCGTCAATTTGGTATCAGAGCATCCTGCAATTGTTTTTTATCAACAATTGCGAGATCCGATTTTAATATCCGTCGATGAGTTATGGACGGCATGAAGATCTTGATTGTGGCCAGTCTTCCGAGCATTCTCAATACGGGGGCAAAGTTGTGTCAGATTTTTATGGCGGAAGGGATCCACAGGCGTTCCAAGATTGGCTCAATGCGTTGGAAGACTTTCTTGAATGGATTGGTATCCCCCCAAATCGAAAGGTGCGTTTCGTCAAGAATGTGCTCAAGGGTGAAGCACATGATTGGTGGCACAGTGTCGAAGAATATCATCACCGCCTACGACTACCACCCATCATCGATTGGGAAGAGATGAGATTCAAGTTGCGAGAGAAGTACGGGGACAACTATGATAATCAATAGCAACGAGATTCCGCCATTCATGTATTGAACCAGGTACGCCTTTGCATTGCACGGCTAGACGACGGTCTCACACGCATGGAGCGTTACGTCTTTTCTAGCAAACCCCAACCAGCAATAACTGCCGTTCATAAACCCCAAGAAACCAAAACACAACCATCATTGATACCTAAACCCTCTCCACCGATGAACAACCAAGCTTCTCATCTGCAAACCAAACCACCAAACACCCCAACCCACCTCAAATCGACAACCTCAGCCGTTCAAGACCCAAAGGAAACCCCATCAGAAAATCCCAAACAGCCCAAACAAATCCCATTAGAAATTCAGTCACAACCACTTATACCACTAAGTCCACAATTTTCAAGCACCCAAATCCAATCTTTTTCGAAGATCTAGTAGCAACACCAATCGCCCACACCCATTCAGCATCCTCCATTATTCAAGAACAAGACAAAACCAAAGCCCAAATTCAACAGGAAATCCCATCCGAAAATTCTGAACCATCACCGTTGATACCCACATCGCACAATCCACAATCACCATCCATTCTCAAATACCAACCACCTTTGCTACCCAAGCTGCCTACTCCACAAAAAGACACCACCATCACGGTAGAATTTTTGTCTCTACCAAACAACTCACAAATCATGACCCATCCAGCACCCAGTTGCCCACTGATCCAGCATCACAGCAGCACCCACACCATCGGCATCTTAGAAACACTAGAACAACCCAACCCACCGCCAACCCTGTGCCGTGACACCCATAGAATCAACCCATCATCCCTACCGTGTGTCCCCATCATCAACCCACCACCGTTGATACCCACACCGCAAAACCCGCAACCACTGCCAATACCCAAATCCATACCCAGCGTTGAACAGACCATTATCCAGGAACTCTCGCCCCTGGCCGCATATCTACACCTCTACAACTGTGTTGCACAAATTCTGGATGGAGCTTCTAGAAGCCCCTATCTCGTTTGGCTTACAAGGAAAGGAAAGGACCGAGTTTTATTATGCTTGATTCATGAGACGATGAACAGGGACTTTGTTTCTTATGATTGGTTCAGAAAGAGGAAGAAGAGGAGAATAAAAGGAGTGCGCAAGCTGGTCAAAGCTGGAAGAGGAAGAGCAAGACTCCTGAATCCTAGCCATTCAAATGATCCAAAAAGGAAGTCTTGGTCAAAGGCATAAAAAATAAAATAAATAAAAATAAATAAATAAATTGTTTCACTTGTTTTCAAGGTTGCAGGTGCTTGAACCGCGTGAAGTACAACATGAAGACCCCTTGGTTTTGATAAATCGTGGTAAGACTTGTCTTCCCAAAGACACGTGAAAAAAGAGAGAGAGAGAGAGAGAGAGAGAGAGAGAGAGAGAGAATTTCTATTGGGCTTACTACGACAATGTTCCTCATTTTTCAGCCCATAGCACTTTCAATTGGGCGAAGCATTGCCATCTAAACTCGAGGATGAGTTCTTTTCGAAGAAGGGGAGAATGATGCAGGACAAGACAAGAATAAATATGTCATTTATTTTTAGTTAAATTATTAGTTTTTGTTTGTAATTCAATAATGGGCTTGGCCCACAGTTAGTCATTTAAGTTTAAGTTATTTGTTATTTTAAAAGTGGGTTTGACACTTGGCCCAAAGTCAGTCACATTAAGGGTCCACAGTTAGTCATTTAAGTTTAAGTTATTTGTCATTTTAAAAGTGGGCTTGGCCCTTGGCCCAAAGTCAGTCACATTAGGGTTAGGGTTAGGGTTAGAGTGTTTATTTAAGTATAATGTTCTCTTATAATAAAACAGTTTATGATATTATGAAAAACAGTTTTGTTTCTTTGAGGTGTGACTCCTCTCTTCTTTCTTGGTGGCGAGACGCTGCCAAGGCCAGTGAGACGCTGGTTTGTTCTTTCATCTTCGATAATTTTGTGAGACTCTGAATTATTGTAGATTTATTTTAATTTTTTGTTTGTTTTGAATTCCTGCTGCGTCACAATCCTTCCTCATATCGGATAGGCACCAGTGAACTATACTGTCCCACGTCTCAAAGTGACGTCCTTCCAGACAAAGATTCATTACGTTCTTCCAAATGCGTTTACTAAACCCGCATTGAAAGAATATATGTTCTCTGTCTTCAATTCTACTCCTGCAAAATAAACACAAGCAATCTCCCATATAACCTCATCGACACATCCTCTCTCTAGTGATTAAGGCATCTTTGAACACCAACCATAAAAGAAAAGAGTGCCGAGGGACAACAACCTTATGCCACACCACTTTCCACCAATCCACATAAGGTTCCTTCTTCCTTAAAGACTCCCAAGTATCTGCATAGATATATCTTCCTGTTATACTATTCCACACAGGAATATCCCTTCCTCCAATAGCTACCTTCGATAGCTTACTCTGCAACTCCACTAGGCTGTCAGAACGTGCATAGGGCCAGAACCAATCTCCATTCCGAATGTTTTGCTTGTTTTGTTTCTTCTTTTTTAATTTGTTATTTAATTGTATGTCAAATGATTCATATTCTGTCGGATTTAACGAAAATTCCTAATGAAGGGAGCTAAGTGAAAAGGGCTAGACAGTTTTTGGGATCAATTACAACTTTTAAAAGTTTGAAAAATATTATAAAGGGATAACTACACTTCACCCCCCTGATTTATCCACGGTGTGACGATTTACCCCCCAATGTACAAAATTTGGTACATGACCCCCCCGAACTTGCCAGCGTGTAACGAATGGACCTTCCGTCCAGTCGCCAGTTATTTTGGACGGCAAGTCGGTCACGTGCAAGTCACGTGACCGTTTCAGACAGAAATTCTACCCAAAATACCCCCGCCTCACCTCATCTTTATACACCCCTGTGCTCGCACATATTTCTCATCTCCTTCACCAACGGCTCTTTGCAAGAACTAGGAACTAGGGTTTTCGAAGTGGGCTTCCAATTTTCGACATCTCTGATCAGTTTCGCACCATTTCCCGAAGATGCAACCATCAGGCACTGCTTCTACGGAGTCGGAGTCGACAACGAATGGGGCAACTTTTGCAGTAATGCCGATTTGTTATTGTGAGCGTCCGGCTTGTATGTTAACCTCCTACACCGAAAAAAAAAAATTTGGTAGAAGGTTTGTGAAATGCCAAAATTACAAGGTAATTTAACCGAAAATCTTCAGCAATTTTTATGAAGAGCAATGCTGCTTACCTCTTACTGTACTTATATAAATATTTTTTTTTAAAAAAAATGAACTGGGTTGATTTTTATTTAGTAGTTTTTTTTTTGGAGCATGTTATTAGATTACATTTTTACACATGTGATTAATTCTGTATAGACACGTGACTTTTGTTTTGTTAGTTAGTTAGACTGTTAGATTATAACTTGCAAAGCAAGTCATGTAACTCGGTATATATATACTGCGAGTCATGTACAGTTGATTATGCTATTCAATACTAAATCAGAGAATCATTTTTCTCTCAAACCTTTTGTTCAGTTTCATATTCACAGCTCGTTCCTGCTTTACATAATCATTCAACATCAAATTCAATACATGTATTAAACTCATTAATTTTCTGAAGATTAATGAGTTTTGAAATGATATGGAAAAGTGCATAAATAGCCTACGACGATTAATTTTCAAATAACATAAGCCAGAAATAACCTTTGTTTCTGTCTGTTTTATTTTATTTATTTTTTGATTTATTTTTGTTATCGTTTTTCAGATAAATCGAGCTTGTGGTTTCTGGCAATGGGTTGATCCCAAAATGTGTTCACATGGAGAGAGGGTGGTAAGTCGTTTGCGTGAGTGGCATGGAAGTTTGATTCAAGACGCTGAACGATGCCATACAATGGTTGAAACTGAAGTTGCAAAGTTGAAGGCGAATATGGGGATAGAGGAAGCCGAACGATGCCGACTTATAGTTGAAGCTGAAGTTGCAAAGTTGAGGGCAAATATGGAGATTGAAAATGCTGCCCTCCGTAAAGAAATCGAGATTCAGGAGATCAATTACCAAACAATGAAGAAGATTTATAAGTCAATAATTGTATGTACATGGATATTGATGATTGTGTATCTGCTTATGGCTGGATCAGAATCAAAGAGTGTATTCGATTCCAAACATGATCGTATGTTGTTACCATGAAGATTTAGGGTGATGATGTTTAGGGTTTAGGGTGATGTTTTGGGCAGGGTTTATGGTGATGTGTTTATGGTTACTTTATGTAAACCATTATTGGTACGTAATGGATGATGTTTTGGAAATGAAAAATGTATGTGTGTTGAACCTGAACTTATTTGAGTCCGGTTGTGTTAAAGCATGCATGTCCACTCTAATTTTGTGTTAAAGCATGCATTCACCAATACCATGCACATACCATGCATTCACCAAACCCATTTAACAAAACCTGTCCAAACCCATTTAATAAAACCTGTCCAAACATACCAAAATCATGCATTTACCAATTTTGTCCAAACATAATTCTGTCCAAACATAATTCTGTCCAAACATAATTTTGTGTTAAAGCATGCATTCACCCATACCATGCATTCACCCATACCATGCATTCACCAAACCAAACCTGTCCAAACCCATTTAACAAAACCTGTCCAAACCCATTTAACAAAACCTATCCAAACATACCAAAACCATGCATTTACCAATTCTGTCCAAACATAATTTTGTGTTAAAGCATGCATTCACCCATACCATGCATTCACCAAACCAAACCTGTCCAAACCCATTTAACAAAACCTGTCCAAACCCATTTAACAAAACCTGTCCAAACATACCAAAACCATGCATTTACCAATTCTGTCCAAACATAATTCTGTCCAAACATAATTTTGTGTTAAAGCATGCATTCACCCATACCATGCATTCACCAAACCAAACCTGTCCAAACCCATTTAACAAAACCTGTCCAAACATACCAAAACCATGCATTTACCAATTCTGTCCAAACATAATTCTGTCCAAACATAATTTTGTGTTAAAGCATGCATTCACCAATACCATGCACATACCATGCACATACCATGCATTCACTACACCATAAGTTTTTTAAAGACACTGAAATCTGTTCAAACATATCAAAAGCATGCATTCACTACACCATAGGTTTTTTAAAGACACTGAAATCTGTCCAAAAGAAATCAGCATGCAATTCAAACTACTTACATAAACTACATGTCCAACCCTTTCCTATATACAAAATGTCATTATATTCCAGAAAACAAAAACTTCAATGCTTCCATTCTGGTCTTTTCCTTTTCGGCTTTGACTCCATAATCTGTAATCCTTTTTCAATGGTATGGGCGATCCTTTTTCCTTTCGCCGGTGTTGAGGATGTTGTCGCTGCACCGTGTTCTGCAACTTGTGGGGTTCTTGGGGTCAACCCAAATACTCTCCCTCCTCCATCAGTACTAGTCCTAGCTGTGAGGTCAATCAAAACAGGTGGACCCTTTTGAATTGGAACACTCTGCACCATGGCCCTGATTCGATTAGACACTCTTCTAACTGGTATGCATGGTTTGGGTGCTAGCGGTTGCCTGTTCCAGCTGGGCACTTTAAGTCCAACAGGATTTTGCTGCCATAAATTTCAAATATGAGATATTGACAAATAAACAGTATGATGCATTTTAAAGACTAAACTAAAGTAAGTACCAAATTTTTCTCAGCTGTTGCAATAGGTGGGGCAGTGGCAGTGGGTTGCTGTGTAGCACCAGTAATAGTCCTTTTGAGGGCTGGTTGTGCACCCCCCCTTCGACTGTTGGGGGCTGGTTGTACACCCCCCCTTCGACTGTTGGGGGCTGGTTGTGCACCCCCCCTTCGACTGTTGGAGGCTGGTTGTGCACCTTCCCTTGTACTACTGCTACATCCAACGCTTTGGGTCTGAAGGCCAACATTAATAACACATCAAATAATACATTAATAGCACATCAACTACTATACAACTATATTGGTTAGTGAGACTTACACTTGTTGAGGGTGGAGTGGGCAAACTAGCTGGGGGTGGAGTAGGCAAATCAACTTCTGTCGAGGGCTGGTCCTTCTTCATTGGACAGGTCCTGTTGTTGTGTCCAACCAGCTTGCAAATCCCACATCTACCCTTCAATCCAAACTTTCTCATTCTATAAGGATTCTGAGGAACTCTCGACTCATCAGGACCTCTTACCCTGGCCTTTCGAGGTCTGCCTGGCATCTTTCTTGATCTAGGCGGATCCAATACATCATGCGCAGTCTTTGCCCACTGTTCCTCACTAGGCATTGAATATATGATGGGAGCATAAGCCTTCTTGTACATCTCAATGCTATACACATGAATCTACATAATCCTCCGGTTTATGCCCATGAAATGTTATGGCAGAATGTACATGTGCACATGGGATCCCAGTCACCTCCCATTGTCTGCAACCACATGTCCTCCTCCTCAATCCACAGCATATTGCCTTCTTCCCTGCTCTACTTCAAATATGCCATCACCAGCAAAACGGGATAGGCAGTCCGATGCAGCCTCACCAATGGCCTCAAGCTTCTCAACAATTCTAGGGCACAACTTGCCCTTCAATTTGTTGATGCCATCTCTTTTAAGTTGGTACCTTCTCATGAGCTGCTTCCTAATCATCTCAAGCATCGTCAGAATTGGCTTGTCACCTGCCTTCAGGATGTATGAGTTGAAACACTCGCATATATTGTTGACAAGGAGGTCACATTTAGGATAGTCACTGAACCATGCTCTCGACCATCCGCTGGGGTCAATCTTGTCTAGGTAGTCAAAGGCATCAGGACTGACTTTCTTCATCTCTTCCATCTGAAATCTGAACTCGACCTCAGTATATGCCGATGCTGCCTTCCACAACAATTCCTTCAAGGCCACCCCCCGAAATCCTTTATCTCGAAAGTTGGCATATAAATGCCTTACACAGATTCGGTGATCCGCCATTGGCATAACAACATCAAAACTTGGCACAAGACCCTACATCAGTCCAATGTGCAAAATGGGTAAGTTTATATGTAGAAAAAAAAAATAGCTAAAAGTAATATGTAAAATTATGCAAGTAATATAACTAACCTTTTGCTGATCAGAAATGAATGTAGGAGCAGTGTGCCTCTCATGATGACCAAGATCTGAAACAAGGCACTCCAGGAACCAGGTCCAACTGTCTTTTGTCTCAGATTCTACAACGGCGATTGCAATTGGGTACATGTTGTTGTTGGCATCTCGACCAATCGCAGCCAGTAGCATTCCCTTGTAAGGTCCTTTTAGAAAGCACCCGTCTAGGCCTATGACAGGCCTACAACCTTCCAAGAACCCATTCTCCATGGCTGCAAGGGACAAGTAGAGTCTCTGAAACTTAGCAGGCAAATTAGGGTTTGGTCTTTCAACCTTCATCACTACACAGCTACCCGGGTTAGTACGCCTTAAAGTCTCACAGTAATCCCACAGCCTGCCATACTGTTCACCCAGACAACCGTATATCTTCTTTTCTGCCTTCTTCCTACCCCTATACATTTGACTCCTACTGACTTCAACATTCCATTTCCTCTTGACTTCATCTTGTATCACTCGCAGTGGCATGTCTGGTTGAACCTTAAACTTATCATAAAGTTTATCTGCTATCCACCTCGAATTGACAATTGAGCTCTTGTATACTCGAGTACAAGAATGTGTAGGTCTTAAGGACCTTATTTCAAATGAGGCCTCAGTCGCCATCTGTCTACCATACACTCTATAACCACAACCTGGATCTCTACACACAGCTACACACTTGGCTCTTTCATTTTTCTCAAACCTTATGTCCTTTCCCCTTCTCACATTGTATTGCTTAACAGCTTCTCTAAATAGTTGAATGTTAGCGAACTTCATTCTAAGCTTCAGGTTTGGATTGACAATGTCAACTTCATGGAACTCCACATCAGGGTGAGATGAAGTCCCACATGAAGTCCCACCATCCTCTTCATCACTGACAGGTACTGGTGACAATAGGATGTCACTTCTACCAATCTCAGAGTCATTCTCATCCACCTTAACATCTTCAAACAATGACATTTTTATACTAGATGGCCTACTCTGGCCATCATCATCACCCAAAGTACCCCCACTCTCACCCCCACCCTCAACCTTAGTACCATCACCATCACCACCATCTCCATCCCCATCCCCATCCTCCCCATCACCCTCCACGCCCTCATCAGTTTCTGGCATTTTTGAGGGGCCAGCACTATCCACCAGATAATCTTCAAAAACATCGTCATCATCACTAATTTTATCATCCCACCATGGATCATTTAAATCAACCCTACCTCCATCATCTCCCTCTTCATTATTTTCCAAATCTTCCCCATCCCCACCTCTATCATTTTGGAAAGAAACAATATAAAGGACTACATTATGAGTATCCACATGTTTGGCAACCATATAAGCTACATCATAATCCGAGGATATTAGTTGTAGACCATCCACTAGATCTTTGGTAGGGTCCCTAAAGTAAATCAAATCACCTGGACTATACCCATATTGTCCCACTATAGACTCTATCAGGACAAATGACACATCATCACTATCAACGTTATCCGGATGGACATCCACTTGACCCCCCACATAAATACATCCATATTTTCTGTCAAACCTACCCCCATAGTTTATCTCAAAGACTAGCTTCATTCTACACATGCAAACAAAAAAAATATATTATGCATGGGACAAGGGGACCACAATAATAAATCTCAAAGACTAGCTTCATTCTACACATGCAAACAAAAAAATATATTATGCATGGGACAAGGGGACCACAATAATAAGGCACTGCAACTAATATGCAAAGCACAACTGCAATCGGGACCCCACTGCATATAAAGTAGTAACATGCAAAACAAATAGTGCTCCAAAAAAATAGTGCAACTAATATGCAAAAAAATATATTTGATAGGTACACATACATATTAACCAATGCAGAGACATATTAAATAAGGACCCAATAATGCTCCAAAATCAATTGCAAAAAAATAGTGCATTGGGACTTCACTGCATATATAAGGTGTAAACAAAACAAACCACATGGGACCCAATGCATATAAACCAAACCCAATGCATATAAACAAAACAAACCAATTAGGTTCTCGGCAGACAACAAACAAATCAAAAAATGATACAAATCGGGACCCCACTGCATATAAATTAGTAAAAAACAACAAAAAGGATACAAATCGGGACCCAATGCACTTTAACAAATCAAACCCAATGCACTTTAACAAACCAATTATGTTTTCGGCAGACAACAAACAAAGCAAAAAAGGATACAAATCGAGACCACAAATGATTAAAAAACACATACTGTAAGCGAAACCCCCAAATCCCGACAAACCCTAACATTTTTTTATATCCAAATTGCAGTCAATTTCTACATTAAAAATGAGACTAAACAAACAACATTAACAAAAACCCCAAAGCCGACAACCCTAAATTAACAAAAACCCCCAAATCCGAAACCCTAGATTAACAAAACCCCCCCAAATCGCCTACCAAAAAAAAAAACTTTCTCCATTAAAAAACCACTAACCTTTATTTAACAACGATTATGAACGAGTTGAGCGGTATGGATTTCGGCGACAGGTTGTGGGTGGGTCAGTTCGTGTAGAACCTTCGAAAGTAGCCGTCCGTGCTAAGTGGAAGTGGGGACCTCACGCACGAAATGTCTAAATCCAAACGATAGGTGAGGCGGGGGTATTTTGGGTAGAATTTCTGTCTGAAACGGTCACGTGACTTGCACGTGACCGACTTGCCGTCCAAAATAACGGGCGACTGGACGGAAGGTCCATTTCGTTACACGCTAGCAAGTTCGGGGGGGTCATGTACCAATTTTTGTACATTGGGGGGTAAATCGCCACACCGTGGATAAATCAGGGGGGTGAAGTGTAGTTATCCCTATTATAAATTAGGTGGTAGATTGAGTAGGGCTGGCAAAACGGGTTGGTGTGCCAGGTTCGGTTGACCTGGCAACCCGTTTAAGGTCAATTTAAACCCGACACAATTAGCTACCCGTTTAAGGTCAATTTAAACCCGACACAATTAGCTAAACGGGTTGACACCCAAAACCCGAATATGACTCGTTAATTTACTAGGTAACCTAACACGACATGATTAACCCGTTTAGCATACGAGTCGCGCTGGGTTGAAACGACTCATCTGACCTGAATCTTTTTTTTTTAAAATATATATATATATATATATACTTCAAATCTTTCATCGACCAAACTCTATGATTTGCCCATCACACACACTACCAAACCCCTTCCTTTTACATTCAATCATCCGAAGCGATTTACATCCAAAAATTCACAAATTACAAATTTTATTATAAATCTGTTACGAAACAAAAGAAGACGCAGTTGGCATGCACTGAAGAATCTAAATTGGATGGAGAAGTCAATGAACAAGAGAAATCGAGGCCGGAAAGGGATTACTAGGAATATGTCTTTGTGTTCGAGTTAGTTTGGAAGTCTACATATTAAGGGATTACCTTTCGAACGAGCTGCGTTGGAGAGGAGAGTCACGAGTGGCTTAGTAGAGATGGATAGTCATTGGTGATGTTTCACATTTGCACTTTCATGTTTTTTTCTTCTTCTTTCTTTTTTCCATCTTCTTTTTATATATATAACGGGTTGTCGGGTCAACTTATGAACCGACCCATTTAGCCCAAACCCAACCCTTATAACTTCATATTGTTTGTTCTGAATTCACAAGTCGTGTAAAAAATTGTCAACCCTAATAATTTCATTATTATTATTGCAATGGCATAAGTTTCTACCATATATATATATATATATATATATATATATATTTATTTATTTAAGAGCATAAATCCATATATCTAATAAATTTATAAATTTATGAAGTTTAAAAGTATGAGAATGTTGATACCTAATTCCAATTAGCTTACTAAATTTGTAAATAAAATAATGTTGGTGGTTCTATTAGGAAAAAATAAAATAAAAATTGTCTCAAGAATATTGAGAACTCAAAAACACAAACATGAACAACAAGATCCGACCTGATTGGTTGAAAAATAACTAAAATGTTTATAGTACAACCAACATCTCATTACTTTATAAGAAAAAACAACACATTACTTACTATACATGCACTCCTTTGAAGCCAAACTTTTTTGGCAATATAAAAACCTTTTAACTATACCTATTATAAAACCCAACTTTAACAATCTTATAAGTACCTAAACGAGTCGTTCAAATATTTATAACAATAAAAATAACATAATATCACTCAAGGCCCGCTAATTTCTTATATTAATTAATAAGCTACTCATAAACATATTTGATAAAATCCCATAAAAATAACATAATATCACTCAGGGCCTGCTAATTTCTTATATTAATTAATATTTCTTATATTAATTAATAAGCTACCACTGGAACCCTTAATTTTGTATTTAATATATTCTAAGAAGAAATATTTGAATATCAATCTCATCGATCTTGTAAGTATCATACCAAACCCCATCAATCCAATCACTTTTTTGTAGGGGTGGGCAAATTATCCGCCTACCACCTACTGACCGCTTACCGAACCACCATCGACCGCCTACCCACTTTACCGACTAATTTTTGGTTCGGTAGTCGGTATAAAATTTTATTCCAAAAGCTGGTTTGGTAACTGAGTCGAACCGAGCCGCCTTTTTAAGCAGTAACCGAACCGAACCGCCGTTTAAGCAGTAACCGAACCGCCGTTGATTTCGAACCGATTAACCGAACCGACATAAAACGAAACGACGTCGTTTTAGTAAAAACGAAACGTTTGATCCTATTTTTTTCCCTTTAAAAAATCAAAACGACGTCGTTTCATTACCCATGTTAACCGAATATTAACCGATTTAACCGACCACCTATTAACCGTTTTGCCAACTTAACCGACCGCATATTAACCGCTTTACCGACTTAACCGACCGCCTATTAACCGCTTAACCAACTTGAACCGACCGCTTAACCGAAATAAATTAACCGAATGCATTCCGACAAAAGTCGGTTAACCGACTACCGAACCAATGCCCACCCCTACTTTTTTGAGAAATACGAGACATTTAAGTCATACAAGTAAAGAGATCTATTTATTGATAAGAAAAATAAAAAACATAAAAGGTGATTGGATTGATGATAAAGTAGAATCTTGGGTCTCGAACAGTGATTCGATTGATGATAATTTTACATTGACTCTATTTGTTTTGTTCTCCTTTTCACAGCAAATGCATAGATGAATTGGTGTATTTTTTTTATTGGATTTGGATCCGTCGGGACTGAAGGGGCTCGAGCCCGTAGCTTTCGCCTTGACAGGGCAGTGCTCTGACAAAAAGAAACAAATGCATTTCAAATACATAATAAAAACTTAAATGTCAATGTTGTCCATCAATTAAGCAAGTAAACAATGTTGCATGACACACACACACACACACACACAAAAAGAAAGAAAAAAGTACTAAATGAAAAATAGTGTAAACTAAAAAATTGTCATACTTTGTTAAAAAAAAAACGATATGAAACTCTCTCTCTTACCATCATTTTTTCGAATTCAATGTAACATTTACAAAATAAAAATAAATAAAATAAAATAAGGGGAAACTTCACAAAATCCCCATAAACTTTCACTCGTTTTAAAATGATCCTCCTAACGTTTAAAAAACTCTCAATTTAACCCATCGAACTTCTAATTTGATGTAATGTCCCCCATCCGTTAGGGTTTGATGTTAAATCAAACAGCAAAAGGGGTGAAATGACCTTTTATGCCATTGAAAAAATTATAAAATTCTAAATTTACCCTTAATTTTTTTAAAAAAAAACATTAAAAAAAAAACACACAAGACCCACGATGGGTCACGCTAGCCCAACTTGGGTCATCGCTAGACCTCGTCGTGTTTGGTGGTGACCCTGCAGTGGGTCTAGTGGCGACCCTCTCTATGGGTCTGGTGACCCATGGCTGGGTCACCATGAGACCCAGTGCGGGTCACGTTGTGTCACCACTCCGGTATGGCGTGGACATCACGTTCTTCGATGGTCTTTGCATTCTTTAGAACAATTTTTGGTATGGCGTGGACAATACGTTCTTCAATGGTTCTTGCATTATTCCAATCACTGCAAAACAAATAAAGTCAAGAGAACTCGTTGGGTGCCGACAGGTCTTACTCCGGTGTCTAAGTCAACTTTTGAGGAAATAATATGCTCAATCTAAGTCTTGTACCTAGTATAAGGGCCTATTTATAGGCTAGAAGGTGGAGAAAAACCTGAATTAGAGTTTCGTCCCTAGCCTATCCAAGGAATGATGCTAGAGCTTGATTTGGACTAGGAATAATTATCATACCCGAATCGAGATTATTTCCCTATTGGTCATGGAGTAAGACTCTGACCGGATTTTCGAGATCACATACGATACGGGATTATCCGTGATTGCGACCTAACTATCTCCTTTAATCTTGATGGCCATGTTGACACCTCAGTTTTCAGGACACCTTCGCGATACTCAGTAGAGGAAGTCGAACTATGGGCCCCCAGGACATGTTCATTCTCGAGGCTAGATCTGGGTATGCTGCCGATCACATATCTCTAGAAATAGCCATATTCAGGGGTGGCTTATCAAGCTTTTATGGGCTCTTTTTCGAGAGATGCGCCGCACGGGTCCAGGGTCAATGTTGTCCATCAATTAAGCAAGTAAACAATGTTGCATAACACACACACACACAAAGAAAAAGAAAAAGAAAGTACCAAATGAAAAATAGAGTAAACTAAAAATTGTCATTCCTTGTTCAAAAAACAACAATATGAAACTCGCTCTCTTACCATCATTTTTTCGAATTCAATGTAACATTTACAAAATAAAAAAATAAGGGGAAACTTCACAAAATCCATATGAACTGTCACTCGTTTGAAATGACTCACTAACGTTTAAAAAACTCTCAATTTAACCCATCAAACTTCTAATTTTATGTAATGCCCCACATTTGTTAGGGTTTGACGTTAAATCAAGCAGCAAAATGGGTGAAATTACCTTTTATACCCATGAAAAATTTCTAAATTTACCCTTAATTTCAACATTTTTTATTTTTTATTTTTTTTTAAAAAAAAACACAAGACCCATGATGGGTCACAGCCAGACCCGGTCGTGTCTGGTGGTGACCTCGCAGTGGGTCTAGTGGTGACCCTTGCTATGGGTCTGGTGACCCACGGTTGGGTTACCGTGAGACCTAGTGCGGGTCACACTGTGTCACCACCCCGGTATGGCATGGACATCACATTTTTATATGATCTTTGCATTCTTTAGAACAATTTTCGGTATGGCGTGGACAACGCTTTCTTTTATGGTTATTGCATTCTTCCGATCACTGCAAAACAAATAAAGTCAAGAGAACTCGTCGGGGTGCCGGCGAGTCTCACTCCGGTGCCTAAGTCAAATTTTGAGAAAATAATATGCTAAATCCTCAGTAACTCAATCTAAGTCTCGTATCTGGTATAAGGGCATATTTATAGGCTTGAAGGTGAAAAAAACCTGAATCAAAGTTTCATCCCTAGCTTGTCCAAGGAATGATGCCAGAGCTTGATTTGGACTAGGAATAATTATCATACCCGAATTGAGGTTATTTCCGTATTTGTTATGGAGTAAGATTCTGACCAGGTTTTCGAGATTGTAAACGATACAGGATTATTCGTGATTGCGACCTAGCCATCTCCTTTGATCTTGACGGCCATGTTGACACCCTGGTTTATGGGACACCGTCTTCCCAATACTAAGTAGAGGAAGTCGAACTTTGGGCCCAGGACATGTTCATTTTCGGGGCTAGATCCAAGTATGAAACAGATTACGTATCTCTCGAAATAGACATATCCGGGGGTGGCTTATCATGCATTTTCCCAAGGGTCTCTTTTTCGAGAGATGCGCCGCACAGGTCCGAGGTCCATACTTCTTTCTGGGGCATAACTTTGCTAACTAAAGCTATTTAACCCAAGAAGCAACCTCTCAACGAGGGCTTCCTATCAAGCTGGCTAAACAACTATTTGTCTACTCTAAAGATATATTTAGGTAGGTAGTAGACCCGGACATCGCATATGCACGACCCTTCTACTGGAGGAAGCCAGCTGACTTGCTTTATGCATACACTTTCAGAAACATATATGCTTTCGTGGCCTAGGCCAGTTGTAACCCTTCATGAGCCAAGATCGAAAGAAGCCTACTTGTTGAAATCAATATTTTTTGGGAGGCCCATGACCTTTGAGTAGGACCGGACTAAGAGCATTCCTAGTAGCCTCATCAAAATAGTTTTTTAGTTATTTTGGTGAGCCAATTTGATGAAAATACTAAAAAACCACTCCCACCAGCCTCACAGTTTTAACCAAAAAGTTTTGATAAGTGAAATTACTCACCAATTCTGATGAGTAATATTCACTCACCAAATTTTGTTTCACCTTTATCTCTCACATGATCAGCACACTTTTTTCATTTTTTCTCTCATTTTCTTCTCCCATCTCCCATCTCCCATCTCTCTCACACGATAATGTCCTTATTTCAAGGATATGAAAGATTCATTGCAAAAATATTAAATAGAGAAATAATAAAAAAATCTGAAAAATTATTATTTAAATAGAATATTGAATATTGACTAGTTAAAATGGTAAGGCTGCTGAAAAAATTTTAATAAAGTGGCTCACCAGAATAGAAAAAAATAATTTTTAACTATTTTGGTGAGGCTACTAGGAATGCTCTAAGTGAGATTATTTTCAACAAAGTGTATTTTGATAAAAAAAAAAAAAGAAGTAAAATATAATTTTGTTCCCAACACTTAAAAACAAAATAAAATCAAAGAGAAGCTCCTAATAATACTTCAAACAAGTATATACCCAACCCAACCATGGAGAATTGATAGAAAGAGATGACGTTTACTCTCCCCCTTTTAATATAAAAAAATCAATTTCAATCGAAAAGGAAAAAAAGAAACAATAGAAAAGTGTATTTTTATTTTTAAAATTAATTAATTTTTTATATTAAAAGGATTAATTCTCGCCAACCATGCCATGTTCTGCTTCAAAATTTCTGTCGCCGTGAAATTAATTCCCACAGAAGACAGAACGGCGCTAGATCAAGTGGAGTCTGGAGCACGCAACAGATAAAAAAAACGAAACTACGGTCAACTTGACCACGCGTGTAAAACAGTTGTGGCGACTACCAAGTGGACCAAAGAGTAATTAAAGCGTAATTGTGAATCACGCCACCAAAAAGACACTAAAAAGTCAATCACCATAATAAAGACTTGAGAAAAAAAAAATTAAAAAAAAAAAATCCCACGTTTTACGCTAGCTAACGTTTCATGGTTGTTTATAGATCCTGGTGGTTCAATTCACAAGCTGCACCAAATTTCTCCAAAAGTTAGGAGGTGTCGTTCCTTCCGGGTTACCCAAAAAGGAGGTAAAGATGTACATTATTGAGTTTGACAATGATATCTCTAAATTATACTTAATTCGAGTACTCAATTGAGAGAGGATTTTAAAAGATCATGTTCATATGAGCCGGGTCTCGAGTTATTCGGATAGGTGAATTTCAAAAGTCAATTAACATATTCGATATTTTTTGGCATTTTGCTGGCAAGGTACGAAGGCAATATCAATTGTTACACTTTGAAGGCTTTTATCATGTTTAAAATAGATGCATATTGACAAATTCTTTGACAATGACTCAAATGTCAATCAGAATATCACGCGGCAAGTTGGTACCCACATTACTAAAATCATTTTCATGAATGGTGCTCATGTCAAAAGAGTAGTTTGCAACTTGCCTAGTTTAGATTCAACTTGCTTTTTTTTTTTCTACAGAAAAAAAAAAAAAAAAAATGAAGGAGATGACGGCCAATTTCAATCAACCTTGCCATTCAGGCAATCACCAAGAGGTTGGTTTTACTTGATGAAAAAGAAGTGATCATACATCATTTCATTTAAATAGAGATTAATTATTTTATAGTTCATAATAAATTTTACAAATATGATACTATATATATTGTTGCATAAGATATTTATATGTCATTTAAAATTTAAAGGAATGTAACACGGTTAAGTATTACACGGTCTAATATGCATCACAAATCCAAAGGTCCTATTAGAATATAAAATGGATTATGTACCATAAAATTGAGGATCTATTTGATTATAAAAAGAGTAATGTTATACATATTCTCACTCTTTTACACTAATTTTCATTTTATTTTTTTTTGTAACTTTTTTGAAAATCATTATTTAATTTGTCAATTTGAGATGAAGTTTAATTTAATGAAGATTTTAAAAATACAACTTAAAATAAAAAATGTGAAAATATGACATTACTCATAAAAATGAGTGCATCAGAGCATTTATGGTGGTTTTATATTTCCCTTTTTCTCTTCCACAAAACCCAAATATAGCCGCCACATAGCCTCCAACCCCACACCGTCAAGCTCAAGGCAGATTAATTTCATTCTTTATTTGCTTGACTTTAAGGGACAACTCTGTGCTAAGGATTAATAGATCAGATCTATTTATTTATTTTATTTTTGAATAATTTAAATTTTAATCATTATTTTTAAATAAATTATTCAGTTTTATTATTTTTCAGAGAATTCTTATCCTGAAAAATGTAATAAACAACCCCAAGTCAAAACCAAGGATTCCGAATATTGTCTGCGATCTTGGATTCCCACTATTGGACCATAGGGAACATTAAAAAAGTACTCTCGACACAAGTTGATGCGCACGCTTGCCTCATCATTCGATTTGTGCCGGCGATGCACCGAATCACCTCCACCAAATAATCACAAAAAGAAAATACTAGACATTTTAATTTTTTTTGGGATAATTGTACCGTTGGTCCATGTGGTATACCATAATTATTTTTCACTCCCTATGATTTAAAAAGTTCATGGGAGGTCCTCGTGGTATGTAATAATTACAAATCGATCCCTAGCGTCAAATTCTGTTAAAATTTTTAACAGATTCCGTCAAATGCCACGTCGGCGACACCTTTGATGTATGATCACTTCTTTTTCAAAAATTCAAAATAAAAAAGGTATTTTTATTTATTTTTTAATAAATTTATATTTTTTTATTAAGATAGATACGTGTTGTTGACGTGGTATTTGACGGAATCTATTAAAAATTTTAACAGAATTTGATGTTAGGGATCGATTTATAATAATTGTATATCACGAGGATCTCTCATGAACTTTTTAAACCATAAGGAGTAAAAAATAATTATGACATACCATATGGATTAATAGTGTAATTATTATTATTTTTTTTTTCAAATGATGTGTCACACAAACGGTTAGTGGTTGAAACGTTGGTCCGAGGCGGTAGGTGTGGCATGTGTCCCAACTCCTCCACTCGCTATATCTAATTACTTCCCGCTAAAGAAACACACCAAGTCTAAACCCAACTAACTCTTGAAAAAAACTTTTTTTTTTTTTTTGGATGAATAAAAATAAAAAAAACAAAAAAAACCTTGGCAACTATAAATATAGGAATCCATAGACGCAGAGATTTCAGTTCTTGTTTCATAGAAGATCCTCCTCTGCTTCTCTGTCAACGGTAATTTGAAGTGTTTGGCTCTCTACTATGCTTTATCTTCCAAATGAATTGTTTTATTTTCAGATCTGTGTGCGTGATGATCTAGATCTGAGATTGGATATTGACGGGTGAGATTTGGTGGAATTAAACGAAAACAGGTTGAGAAATGGCACGCAAGAAGATCAGAGAGTACGACTCCAAGAGATTGTTGAAGGAGCACTTCAAGAGGCTATCTGGCAGAGAGCTACCGATCAAATCCGCACAAGTAAGTGGTGGTTGGATTGGATCATGTGAAATCGCAAACCAGATGTTTGAGAAAACTTCGTGTAGGGATTAGCTGGTGTTGCGTGGTGTGTGTTTTAAGGTGACATTGTTGAAATTTAATGATGCGTTTGTTTGTTTATTTGTTGTGGTGTTTGTGCCTCAGGTGACACAATCCACTGATTTCAATGAGCTGGCGCAGAAGGAACCTTGGCTTTTGTCGACAAAACTGGTTGTGAAACCTGATATGTTGTTCGGAAAGCGTGGGAAGAGCGGTTTGGTTGCCTTGAATCTGGATTTGTCTCAAGTCTCTACTTTTGTCAAGGAGCGCCTTGGCAAAGAGGTGTTTTACTTTCCCCTTTATCATTCTTACATATGATTTAGTTGTTCTATATATTTGCAAGCGAGATCTTGAAGCCTATAGTTTTGGGTTCGTTCATGTTATATCAACCATTGAAGTACAATTTTATCAGTCTTTTAAGTGAGATTTTAATATAGCATGTTGAGACAGTGCTTTAGCCAAAAGCTTATGGTGGGTTCAGTCATGTTATTGTTGGAAAAAACCTAAAGATGTGGAACTACAGAAAATTGAAGAAAAATAAAAATTAAAAAACTGTGTAGAAAGAACACTGGACAGTAAGGCGAATGTAAATCTGTCTCTTAGACAAATATTGTCTCCCACTTAAACAATAAGTTTTGCAAAAGAGAATACAACAATTTTGTCCTCAGGATATAATACTGCCCGAATGTAGTGTGCAGATTGCAAATTCTGAACACTACTCTGAATATCGAAATTCTGTAACAGCAAAGAAAAAACAAAAAGAAGAGAAGAAGAAGAACTCTGTAATCTGCTGGAAAATATAGTTTTTTATCAAAAAAACCCATAATCAGTTTACAACAGTTTTGATACATTTTCTAACTGTTGAAAACACAGTTTTCTGACTGTTGAAAAAGCAGTTAGAAAATATAGTTTCTGACAGTTACGTATTTGAAAATATTACTGTTAGAAAAGCAGTTGTACACATCAGGAAAAATACACACGTAATTAATTAATAATCTCGTGTGCGACAATGCGAACGTGCTAAGTGCGTCTAAAGCGTCAAAGCGACTAAGCGACACGCGTACGTGCGTGCGACGACCAGTGCCTCGTACTGGGTGACGCAATTAGCACAACTAGCACATGCATACTCAAAATTTTATTTAATATAAGAGCTTGATAAATGCTTATAAAGCATAAAAAATACTCATAGCTTTTCAATGTGGGACAAAGAATAATAAAAAGAAATAGAGGGAAATTTAAATATTCAAATTTAAGATAAACTTAAATTTTCATATATATTCAAATAAGAGATAAATTTAGATTTTCATGAAATAATTTTCAACAGTTATATCAGCCACTGAGCTTCTATTTGATGTGAAGCTTAACTACTCACGCTCGTTTGTGTACAGAGTCATTTGTAATTCACGGTCTAATTAGACAACATCTTGCTTCAAACATAGGAGTTGCTGAGAGTAAAATTTGAGAAAAAGATTAGATTGTTGGTGAAATACTTCAGGAAGTTATTACTTATCAAAAAGAAATACTTCAGGAAGTTATGCAGAGGACCTATAACGACATTCATTCATTTAAAGGATTTTGGGTGTTTGACATAATTTTATATGTGCTTGGTTTATAGGTAGAAATGGGTGGATGCAGAGGACCTATAACAACATTCATTGTCGAACCTTTCATCCCTCACAATGAAGAGTTTTACCTTAACATCGTCTCAGAGCGACTTGGAAACAGCTTAAGCTTTTCGGAATGTGGAGGAATTGAAATCGAGGAGAACTGGGACAAGGTTCTCTTCAATATGAATTTGAATTCATTATATTAAAGAGCTTTGTAATTTTTAAATTGTACTTTCTCTTTGCTTTCTTATATTATTTCAACCTTAGAGCTCTATAATTTACAAAGGAATATAAATACTTTATCCAGGTTAAGACTATATTTCTCCCAACAGGAGTGTCTATAACCTCAGAATTATGTGCTCCACTTGTTGCAACCCTTCCTTTGGAGGTAATTTATACTTAATTGATGATCTTCGGCCAATTTCTTCTTGTTCATAATTATAGCCTCATTGTCTCTTGAATATCATTCTTAATGTTTGTGGACACTTGCATTAGTTCAAAGTTGAAATCACTGACAATTTTTTTTTTCATCATCCAGATCAAAGTAGAGATCGAAGAATTTATCAAAACAGTTTTTACACTGTTTCAAGGTACATTAAGAATACTTGACAAATCGATATCATACTGTATTTTTGAAGACAAATTTATCAACCAATTAAATTCAAAGTTAACTTTTTAAGTTTTAATGTGCCAGACCTGGACTTCACTTTCTTAGAGATGAATCCGTTCACATTTGTCAATGGAAAGCCTTATCCTTTAGATATGAGAGGCGAGTTGGATGACACTGCTGCTTTCAAGAACTTTAAGAAGTATGTTCCGTTTTTGACTTGTTGATTTCTACCATTCTTGCTTTGTTTCATTGTGAATGAAACAATTTGTGAAGATTGATACTTTTAGTGCATGGATTGCCACCTTTAATCTCATCTTACATGACTTGATTTTGCAGGTGGGGCAATATTGAATTTCCAATGCCTTTTGGAAGAGTTATGAGTCCTACAGAGAGCTTTATTCATGGACTAGATGAAAAGGTACTATTGAAATCTGTTTCCATTCACTAATCATCTAGTCCTGAGAAAAATTCAAACAATATTTAGTTTTTATTTTATTTGTCTCAAGAAAACATCCTTTGCCTCTCTATTTCTTCTTCAATCTTGAGATCTCTATCTCTTGCCGAAACTAAGTTTTGTATTTCTATTATAAAAAATAAAAAATAAAGAAAACCTAAGTTGTGTATTTCTATTAATTTTACCATTTAATAACTTATAATTAAATTTCGGTAACTAAATATTTACAACTTGACAATTCTAAAAAGACTTTTTAAATACTTAAATATTCTTTAATGGATGAAAATAATAAAATTTACACTCCGATCCATGCAGTAACATTGTTTTGAATCCTTTCAGTTTGAATGGACATTTTCTGGATCATCATTTTCTCTATCATAGTTATTGTGAAGAAACGTCTACAACAATTAGCCTTAGGCAGTATATTTGTGAAAGTGTTTGTATTGCCAAAAACGGACTGCACCTTAAATCAGCCATTGCTACAACTTTTGGTGTAAATAGTATCTATAGGATTATATACAGTGTTTAAAAACATGTTAATCCATTTGTATAGCCAAAAACTGACTGCACCTTAAATCCGCCATTGCTACAACTTTTTATGTAAATAGTATCTTTAGGATTATATTTCAGTGTTCAAAAACATATTAATCCGCTAAGTTCTTAATAAGGCATTGCAAATCATCTTTGGCTTCTGGATATGTCACTCTAAAATTAAAATTCTCATATTTCAATATCTCTCTATTGTATATTCGTATTGATGATTTCTATGCCATCTCAGTGAAACATGTTTCTACCTTCCTTTATGAGAATCTTATTAAGTTTCTTAATTAATTTTTTGTTTTGTTTTGTTTTTTTCTGTTTGCAGACAAGTGCATCTTTGAAATTCACAGTTTTGAACCCAAAGGGACGAATTTGGACTATGGTAGCTGGAGGAGGTGCAAGTGTCATCTATGCAGATACGGTGTGTTTCTCTTTGTTTAGACCTAGAAATATATTTAACAGGAGTGAAATTCCTATTATTTTTAACTTTTTGTTTCACCTTAGCATAAATTTCTTGTGTGCTGATTCATATTGCTTAATCAGGTTGGAGATCTTGGCTATGCTTCTGACCTTGGAAACTATGCAGAATATAGTGGAGCTCCCAAAGAAGAGGAAGTGTTACAGTATGCCAGAGTTGTAATTGATGTAAGGACATACCATCGACACTCTTTTTAGTTTTCTGTCTGTAATGACCAAAGGAAAAGCGCTAGCCACATCTGCGTTATCACCCCAAAAAGACTAGTCAATTTGAAGCTTTCCCTATAATCACTTATAAAGCCCAATTTCACCTAATAATTAAACAATGTAGGACTTAAGTACTCATCTATCTCTTATAAACCACTTACTCTATGTGAGTTATTTATCTCTTCCCAATATGGGACCAGGGTGTTACAAACTCCTCCCCTTAAACCCTTGACGTCCTCGTCAGGACCACATAAACACTATTTTTGTGCTTGATCAGCTTATTTTGTCCCATAAATTTTCTTAAAATTAGCATGAGGATCACATTCCAATTTATGTGTGCGCCTTCAGAATTTCATAATCTCTTACCTGTTGGCTCTTCAAATACTCTCATTGTTCTTCTACAGTGTGCAACTGCTAATCCTGATGGCCGGAAGAGAGCCCTTGTAGTTGGAGGAGGAATAGCCAACTTTACTGATGTTGCTGCTACATTTAATGGTATAATTCGTGCCATGAAGGAGAAGGTGAGCTTAATCTAATGAAACTTCGCTTGATTTCACTCTGTTCCTTTACTTGTAATAAGAGTAATTGATTATGGAATGTTAATAAATCAGGAATCAAAACTTAAAGCAGCCAGGATGCACGTATATGTGAGGAGAGGAGGTCCTAACTACCAAAGTGGCCTCGCAAAAATGCGGGCACTTGGAGACGAAATTGGCATCCCAATCGAGGTAATATTATAACTGAACCCTCCATAGCTTTTGTGCTGATATGCTGGGATGGAACTAAGATTTCTTGTCGGGGTCAACGCATCTAATTTTGAGTAATACTATAAGTCATTCTTGTATCCCTCAAAAAATGATGTAACTTTTAAAACCATCATTAAACGTGTGATTAATTACTATTGAATTTTAATCAAGTAGTAATTTTAAAAGTCACATCATTCTTGAAGGGACACAAGAGTGACTTCTATAATTTTGATAGGAGCCAAGCCCAATGTTTAGGCCCTAATCTTTGGGTTGGGGGGGCTAACCTTATTGTGGATATTAGGATTTAAAATGCCTCTTAAACGTCTCTTGATTCTATTTTCTCTCGTAGGTTTACGGGCCTGAAGCAACAATGACCGGAATATGCAAACAGGCAATTCAGTGCATCACTGCAGCTGCATAATAAAATCTTGAAGATTTCTCTCTGTTGTATTTTATTTTCATTTTTGTGCTAAGTTTCAAGTGTTTATTAAATCTTACTTCCATTTTCCTTGTACCAGAAAAATGTAATTTTATATGTTAATGGGCCAAAAATAATGGTGTCCGAGAATTAGATGTAATGTTGATGGTGCTTTTTATTATTACTCTTATTATCATCAAACTGATGGTGCTGTTTTACCATAATAAAGAGCTCACATTGATACATTTTTGTTTCTCTTGAGTTATATATATCTTGGGAAGATAACTGTTATATATTAAACCCTAATTCCACCTCTATTTTATTGGTGCCTCATCAGCCTAATGCACCAATAAAATAGAGGTGCAATGAGAATTTAATATATAACATTATTTATCTTGGAAATGATATTGTCTAATTCTACTTAATTTTTTCCCCAAAGAGCTTCGCTAATATTATCATTGATTAATATTCTAGTAAATGCTATTTAAAAATATCATTTCTTTTCGAATTGTGATCTCTTAAAAAAAAAAATTAAGATAACTTCGTGTGTAATTCTTAAAATTTTAATCATTTTAGAAGAAACTTCAATTCACTTAATCATCTGAACTTTCATTATTTTTGCAATTACCTCATCAAAATTCAAAAGCTCTCAATTTAATGTATCGAACTTTCAATTTTTTGTAATGTCACAACTCTTTTAAATTTTTTTCGTTAAATCCTAACGGATAGGTGTCTACATTACCAAAATACTCTCCATATTTTTTTTAGAAAAGAAGAAAAAAATGCGAAGATCCAAGCGTTGATAAAGATTTAATGAAATTTTCAAAAACATTTATGTCTAAATCTTTGTAACTTTTTTTTATTATTATTAACCCCAAAAATGGGTATTTTGAGAATTTTAAATATATCACAAGCAATGCTCAAAATGACACATTTATTCCGTCGTTATTGTATTAGGCTAATGTGACAGTGTCTATCAGTATTTAAATCAACCCTTATTTTTGTTTTTTTTTTCATTTTTACACAAAAAAAGGAAAAAAAGATTCAAATTAATAACTTCTACTTATTAAGGTGTGGTATCCAGCTGATTGAAATCAACTGCAACGCCAACTCAATAGGATGGAATTGGATGAAATCTTATCTACATTGTTAGGTGAGAATATTTATGAGGAAAGAAAGTGAAAAGGGACCATCCTTATGAATTATGATCTGACACGTTTGGTGACCATTTTCAAGGAGGCCTGATATGCGGGGACATTCAATCGTCCCCCTGCAGGCCATTTATATTAAAAATTTTGTTTTTAAATAAAAAAAATTGTCTCTAATCACATCTAAGACAACTTTTTGATTTAAAAACAATTTTTTTTTTTTAATATAAATGGGTTCCTGGGGACGTTAATAATTTCTCATTTTCAAGAGGAGGAGATCCTTTCATTTTTTTAAATCAAAAAGTTGTCTCAGATTGATTTAAAAACAATTTTTTTAATATAAATGGGTTCTTGGAGGACGTTTATCATTTCCCATTTTCAAGAGGAGGAGATCCTTTCATTTTTAAATCAAAAAGTTGTCTCTGATCACATCAGAGACAACTTTTTCATTTAAAAACAATTTTTTTTTTTTAATATAAATGAGTTCCTGGGGACGTTAATCATTTGAGCGGCTGTAATTGTCTTCTTTCTTTATGTGTATTTATTCTGTTATTGTAACCATTCGGTTGTTTTTCGGGCTTTTGATCCAACAATGAAGAAGGCTTTTACGTTCAAAAAGAAAAAAAGAAAAAAAAGAGGAGATCCTTTCGTTTTTCTTTAATATCTAATCTTGATGAGAAGCTGTCTAATTAATTACGCAAACAGTATTATAAATGAGAAATAATCACGTTACATTACATTAATCTTATATCTAAACACATGGGAGGTAAGATTTATATATATGAGCCTTATATATATGTAGATCCATATATATGGATCTATCTTAATATAAAATTAATGTAAAATAATGCCATGAAAAAAACACGTTTCATTATAAATTGCTGGCATTCTCAGCTTGATCTGTAACACAAAAGTCGTGGTCCCCCCAACCCATTAAACTACTTTAAGATAGGAAACAAGCACGGCTAATTGTCATATATATCATTGTCATGTCCTCGTCAAATTAAACATCTTCTGCGTTTATATTGAGTTACACATGTAAACCACGGGTTTGATTAGCTGTAAAACATTCGTTAGATTAGCATTATTAGCTGGCACCCTAGTTCTTTTTCTGCTCAAACATTTAATCTTGCTTTCCTCATTTTTTTTTTTTTTTCTTTCTTCTCGTAATCTGATATCATATTGTTCATCGAATCAAATTATTCGAATTCAACAATTTATACAATGGATTTTAATTCATTGTATCTTCGTCACGGCGACAGCTCTAATTCGATTCTAGTAACTCAATATTTGATGATGCAGTTTGATCGTACGCTTTAATTTTACTAATAAGTTCTTGTATGATGGACTAAGGCCTAGGCTAGGTATGGCACGATGACGGGGTACGATCTTGTCTAATCGTGGCGCCGAATTATGGTTTACTATTAAGTTACGATGAGCCGGAATCCTTAATACGAAACCGAAAATAATTATCCTCTGTGCTACACTCAATGTTTTATTTATTTATTTTAAAAAAAAAAAAAAAGAGGAGTCCACGTTTTGGTAGGATACGACGGGGATGGGTGTTGAGGAGGGGGTTTAGGAGTTGTTCATTGATTGGTAAGCTGTGTTTGGTTGGTGATTTACTTTGAAGCGGCGACGTATCATTTATACTTTTATAGCACGGAAAAGAATCCAGGAGTTGGTGTTGGTAATGGGTAGGTGGGTGTTGAATCTTCATCCTCCCAACTCTTTCCACGGAAGACCAACAAGCTTGCCCTTCGAAGCTCTAAGAGTCACCAAATTAGTCACCAAATATATGACGGCAACTCACCTACCCAGGAAGGTCCATTTCCAACGTAATATATTCACACAAATGATCAACTTAAGCAAAACTCGAAAAAAATTAAAAACTTAACTCTAAATTTTTTTTTTTTTTTTTTTTTTAATTTAATCTGCGAACAAATAAAGTTTAGGCTCATTTTTTTAGAGATTACTTTAAAAATTAATTAACACAAACTCAAATATTACAACATGCATGCGCAAGGAACAAAGAGTTTTTTAATTTTGTTTTGATAATTTCATAAGTGAAAAAAACTAATTGATCTAGTTAATTCGATCAATAATTATCTTAAAAATAAATTAAGCAAACAGTTCAGGCATTGAGAACGTAGATTGAGAGCTCTCATAAAAATAATAATAAAAAAATAAATAAATTGACAGGCATGCGTAGCCCACCATGTGCATGCCAACGTTAAAACGTGGGTCGAATATTTTATTGTTGGATATGCTGGAAGAGATTATAGGCCACACTTGAAAATTTCGATTCTCGCATTTTTATTTTATTTTTTACTTTTTTAATTTTGTGGATTTTGTTATTGGGTGCCTCAGTCCCTCATGTGCACAACTCAGGAATGATTTTTATATGGGTTAAAAGCATTTTACCCACTTAAATTATTATTATATTTTTGAATGACTCTCCAAACTACCAATGCTTAGATTCTAGGCCCCCAAATTACAACTTTCTGATTTATTGGCCACATTCGTCCATTTATGCCGTCAATTCTAAATAAAAATTCAAAAATACCCCTCTTACACTTTGAAATTTCCATGGTTAAGGGAGGGGTATTTTCGGATTTTTGACAAATTTCTGTTAGAATTGACAGCATAAATAGACGGATGAGGCAAAAAAATCAAAAAGTGGTAGTTTAGGGGGTCAGAATCTAAGCATTGGTAGTTTGATGGACCATCGGGATAAAGGGTGGTAGTTTGGGGGGCTAAAATATATTTAACCCTTTTTATATATGTATAAAAGAAAAAGAGAAAAAGATGCTTGAAGGAAAATGATAAGTGGGGCACAAACAATCATTCTCCATCACTCTTTTTTGTTATTTTTTAATTAAAAAATTTAAAAATTTGTCTTTTGATGTAACATCAAAGGATAAATTTTAATTTTTTTTTACTTAAAAAATGAAAAAAAATGGATGATGAAAAACGGTTATTTGTTCCCCATGTATCATTGCTCGTTTTGATAAGAAATTGGTAGAAAGACCTATTCCACCCGACCATAAAAAGGTTTAAGCAGGGGTGGACCTGCATATGGGCCAAGGGGGCCCGCCCCCAGCCCCAAAATTTTCTTTTAAAAATTTGTTTTTTAGTTTTACCCCTTCAATTTATTTTTATTTTTTTCAATTTGACCTCTCTATTTTTTCAAGCCTGGGTCGACCACTGGATGAAGGAATAAAGAAAGAGATTTTTGGGTCGTCTCCAAATGGATAAGTACCCCCATTGACGTGGGTAATCAACGTAAAACTGAAATTAATTCTCATTCTCAGTCAGTTTTGTCCACCAAAAAATATTAATACGAAGAAGTCAGCACCCAGCCGTGGATTTGCTGCCGGCCGGTCCACTCTGGTTGCCCACTTAATTCCCAATATACTTTTCATATTTTACGCCACTTTTTTTTTTTTTTTTTTTTGAAAGAATATTGTACGCCACTTTCACGTGCACGTTCAACTTGTGAATGATATTGGTGGGTCGGTGGCATCTCAAATCTCAATTATCCTCTTGTACAAACAATTCTTTAAGATCACGTTTGCCCAATTCGGGTGCGGAGATCACTTTGTATAGATATGAGATTTGCATGACTCGAGTAAGTATACGAAGTTTTGTGGTTACATGGATTTATGTCATTAAAAAAAAATTAAAAATTAAAAATTTTACTTACCATTTCGAATTTTTCATTATTTTTACAATCATATCTTTAAACTTTAAAAAATATCAATTTAATGTATAAATTTTTCAATTTCAATCATCTGTTAGAAGTTTCTATTAAATTCTGTCCCGTATTTTTTTTTTTTTTTTTTATAATAAAAAATTATAAAAAAGATTCAAAGATTCAAGTATGAGTATTTTTGCAAATTTCTGTTAAATCCTAACAAACTCTTAAATCCTTGTATTTTTTTTTTCCTAAAAAAAAATGTTTATTTTAGGAATTTTGACACATCTCTATTAGGATTTAACGAAAAATTTTAACGGATTGTTGAAATTGAAAAAAAAAAAATTGAATAATTGATACACTAAATTGGCATTTTTAAAAGTTTAAGGATATAATTATAAAAATAATGAAAAATTAATTGTAGTAAGTGAAGTTTTTGTTGTTTTTTTTTTAAAAAAATAATAATAGGGAAAAGTACACATAACCTCCTTAAACTACTACTCAATTGTCAATGTACCCCCCAAACTACCAATTGTGTCAATGTCTCCCTCTAAATTACCAAAAAATGTCAATGTCCCCCCTAAGACCAACAAAAAGACAAAAATGACCTTAATTTTTTTTGAATAAGACAAAAATGTCCTCATAAATTCAAAAAATTAAAACTAAAACTAAAAAATTAAATAAAAAACTAAAAAAAAAAATTAAATAAAAAACGAAAAAAAAGAAAAGAAAAAAGAACATTTTTTTTTAAAAAAAAAAAAAGCAAACAAAAAATAACTGAAATTTATTTTTATTTTTATTTTTTTTTAAAAAAAATAAAACAAATGAAAAAAAGAAAAAGAAAAACCAGTTTTTATTAAATTAAAAAATGAAAAAGAACAATTTTTTTTTAAAAGAAAAACAAAAAATAACTGAAATTTATTTATTTTTTTTTTAAAAGAAATAAAACAAATTAAAAAAAACAGTTTTTATTAAAATAATAAAAAACGAAAAAGAGCAATTTTTTTAAAAGAAAAAAAAAACTGAAAATTATTATTTTTTTAAAAAAATAAAAAATAAAAAACAGTTTTAAATTTTTTATTATTTTTTGGAATAAATTTTTGTTATTTTAAATTTTTTTTAATATTTTTTAGTTTTAGTTTTATTTTATTTTAATAATTTTATGAAGGGCATTTTTGTCATTAGGGAGACATTGACATTTTTTGGTAGTTTAGGGGGGACATTGACACAATTGGTAGTTTGTGGAGTACATTGACAATGAGGTGGTAATTTGAGGGGGTTATGTGTACTTTTCCCTAATAATAATAATAATGAGGTGGTAATTTGAGGGGGTTATGTGTACTTTTCCCTAATAATAATAATAATAATAATAATAATAATAATAATAATAATAATAATAACGACATAACATAACAATAATATTGAGATATTTTTAAAATTTGAAGAACTAAATCCAACCACACACTGCTCCATGTCACACTCGATATAAGGAGCACCCTGAGCATCCTTTCCTTCTCGCACCAACAAGCTTCTTTTCAATGGCCAAAGAGAGAGAGGTGAAAGAAGAAGCAGCTCCAATCCATGGAGACATCTTAGAGACCATACTATCGCACGTGTCTCTCATCGACCTCGCGCCTTCATGTCACGTGTCCAAGACATGGGAACGCGCCGTTTCATCGTCTCTCCGACACTTGAACCCAACAAAGCCGTGGCTCCTTGTCCACACTCAGAGCACTCGGTCGCCGTACGCGACAACCATCCATGCCTATGACCCACGCTCGAGCGATTGGGTGGAGATCCAGCAGCCGTCGATCAATCACGTCTCCACTCTCCGGTCGTCGCACTCGACCCTCCTCTACATGCTGTCGCCGTTCAAGCTGGCCTTCTCCTTCGACCCGCTCCACCTGACCTGGCACCGGGAAGACGCTATGCTCGTTTGGCGGCCCGACCCAATTGTCGCGCTTGTTGGCCACCACGTAGTGGTCACGGGCGGCACGTGCGACTTCGGGGACGACCCGCTCGCGATGGAGACCTACGACCTGAGGACCCGCACATGGGACACGTGCAACTCGATGCCAGCGATTCTCAAGGAATCGGCGGCTTCCACGTGGCTCTCGGTGGCCGTGGACGAGCACAGAATGTACGTGATGGAGAAAAGTTCCGGCGTGACGCACGTGTTCGATCCCAGCACCAAGACCTGGCACGGACCGTTCGATCTGCGGCCCGGTAAGCAAGTTTTCTCCTCCGTGATCGGGTTCGTCAACGACCGGATGGTTCTGGTGGGTCTAATCGGAGACGCTGAGAATGTCAAAGGCGTAAAATTGTGGGAAGTGAATGGTGAAATGTCAGAGTTGAAGGAGATGGGTGAGATGCCGAAGGAGCTGGTGAAAAAGCTGAAGGGTGAGAGCCCTTGTGTGACGTCGATTGGTATGACTTCGATGGGTGATTTCGCGTATTTGCACAACCCGTCGGACCCTGGGGAGTTGATTTGGTGCGAGGTATCCAACGGTGTGTGCAAGTGGGGGAGTGTACGTAATGTGGTGGTGAACGATGCGACTCGGATGCAGAACTTAGTCTTCTCGTGTTCGAACGTAGGACTCGGAGATGTGGAGGACTCACTCAGGTCTGGGCGTCGGAGATTCGCCATTAAAGACATGGAGTAACTGTATGGAGCACTAAGAGATTCCTAAAGGGATACGTGGCACCGGCCGATTGGTGAACTGGAGTTTGCGCTTCCTGTTATTAGCATTTGGTATTTGATTCCTACACAACACCACCACAATAATTACATAATACTCCCTCACATGAGAGTCACATGAGAGTGGACCCCACATACTGGGCTCCACACACTGAGCCACACCCATGTTAGAAGGTGTTGTATAATTACTATGGTGGTGTTGTAAATCTATCATTTTCTTTAGCATTTTTTTATTTTTGTTGCTGGTTTTTTTTTTTTTTTTTTTAACCTTTTTATTTGTTTATTTATTTATTTTTACGTATGCATGTTAGTAGAAACTTAAAATTTGTAATAAGAGGTTGTGTGTAATAATTGGGTATTCACCCAACTTTTCTAAAAATATGTTTGTGTTTTTTTGTTTTTTTGTTTTAAAATTCACAAAAAAGTGGAAAATCCCATGCCAGCACTCAAAATTTGTCATCCACAAGAGGAAGGACTTGGTGATGATCCGTACATATATAGTGCCTGCCTGCCTGCCGGTCCGCAAAAAGCTTCACCAATCATTCTAAAAACGATGTACGAGGCAAAGCTATAAATTTGACAAAAGCCGAAGGGTTGTATTCCGGCACCAGTGGTGCAGCAATCATTACCCAAATTCAAAACCCTTCATTAATTTCCACTGTTTTTCTTTTTGTCATTTTGTTTCTTTTTTTTTTCTTTTTTCTTTTTTTTTTTTTTATAGAGGTTTGGGTCATATAGATAAGATTTACAAACACGTGCATTATTATAATTTACAAAAATTTATGAAAAAACAAAACAAACAGATATTAAAGGCTCTGGCCCCATCTGGTTCAAATTGCAGTATGCTAAAAGTCGTCAGTGGGTCACGTTGTTGGGCCGCATGAATATGAGTGATTCCGATGTTTGCATAACGATCCAACGGTTGCCCCATTTGAGCGACACTTTGAAGATTTAAATTTTCCAAAAAAATGGACGGGTCACAGGAATTGTAAATGCACATGTGAATTTATCATATGCTCCGTTTGTTTCGTTGTAAAATAATTCCGGTTTAATTTGTCGAATTTCGGCACCGACTGGAGTCGGAATTTGACTTGTTGAAATTCGGCAATAGTCAACTGCTTGAACGTAAAGGTCGACTGCGTTGTTTAAAAGAGAGTCGACTGCATCTACCATCTATGAAAAATGATTTACGCTTTTAAAAAGCATAAATCATTTTTCGAAATTTATTAAGCATTTTTTGTCAAACGGAAATCATTTTTCGATTGACCATCATTTTTCGATTGACCATTATTTTCGCCTCTACCAAACACCGGAAAATACCGAACTATTTTTCAAAAATCATTTTACGTCGAAACAAACGGAGCATTAGAATTAGTCGAAGAAACATTTCGTTAATGGACCGAACAATGCTAGATGTGGCCTATATAATTTATCTTGAGGTCCGCAATGGGCTTGGACCAACACTATAATTCGTCTAGCCCAAAGAGAAAATCCGACAATTTTTTTTTTAATTTGAAAATTATACATTTAATTTGTAGGACTCACGTCCTCTGTAGATTCTACAGATTTAATGATTAATTTTTAAAATTGGATGATAGAAGAAAAATTCAAATGTACTAAATAACATGTCTTCTTCAAAACACTCTAGCTCGACGATAACAACATTTGGGCTTTCCAATAATTATTGGCAGATCGAAAAGATTTGGTCATGCATGTGATCCGAATAGGCTTCAAATGGAGAGAAACAATTGGGAAAACTTAATTTATAATCTCTATTTTTTTTTTATCACTTTTGCAATTAAGATATTCAAACTTTAAAAAGTGTTAATTTATGGTATTTATCTTTCATTTTTTTTTTTAATTTCAACCATCTATTAGAATTTTCCGTTAAATCCTATAAAAATTTTAAAAATATCTTTGCGTTTTTTTTTTAAAAAAAAGAAAAATTCACAAAAAAGTGGAAAATCCCATGCCAGCACTCAAAATTTGTCATCCAGAAAAGGAAGGACTTGGTGATTCGTGCATATATACACTACAAAAAACTTTGTTTTTAGTCGCTTGCAGTTAGCCGCATGGGTTACGCGTAGCAAATCCGGCTGTATCTCACTCTCACTCTCTCTCATTTATTTCCGTCACCATTGCGTGGAGGCTCTTGGCCTCCTGAGTCTTGAATGGCCGAGTAGTCTTCTTCGTCAGTCGTCTTCTTCGATGATCCCCATAAATCCTTCACGAAAACGAACCCGGCCTGGCCGTTTTCCTCAATGGCGTCGTTTAGTTTGCCAGTGTTGTTGCTACCATAGAGCTTGTTCTTCTTCTCTGGAGGCTTCCTCAAGGATTTGACGGAGTTGAGTTCCTGAGAGCGAGCAGATGGCGTCGCTCAGCTTGTCGTGGAGGACAGGGATGGGCCTGAAGAGCTGGTTGGTAGCGACGAAAGGTTGGAGAGGAAGTGCAAATGGCCGAAGTTCGGCAAGAGCGCGCTGGAGAGATTGAACTTGGAGAGGGACGACAACTCACTGGCGATTATCGCATTGTTTTTTTCTTGGCTCTACTGGAAAGGGCTGTATCGGCAGGCAATGAAGCAGAGGAACCATGAATCGGTGAAGTGGCGGTGGCCGTGAGAGTGGACAGGCACATCTTGTTGACGGACAGTGTTGCAGTGGGCTACAAGGGGGAATTTGGTGAAGAAGAGGAGGGAAGAGGATCCGGCGAGTGAGGGCACAGCTACAGAAGAGTTAGAGAGAGATGTGTTTTTTTCTATTAAAATATTGGATTGGGTAGCATTGTAGCTACCCAAGGATAAAGATGCATAATAGGGCATCTGCTACTAGTACTCTAATGAATCTCAACTGTTTTGGGCTTGCTTGGCAAAGAATAGAACATAACAGAGTAGTGAGTTGTTAGTTTTGGAATTAGTAAAAAAGTGATGATGTGATATAAAATAAAAAGAATTTGTATAAAAAAGTAAAAAAGTTTTGTATTGTAATGAATTTTTTTATTTGAATTGTAATAAAAAATTATTAATGTGATATAAAAAGTGAGAATGTTTTAACGTTGATTAATAGTGAAAAATATAAAAAAAAAATAAAAAATAAAAAATTACATAAATAGTAACAACATTACCGCATAGTAGCCGGATCCGGCCTCATGAATATGAGTGATTCTGATGTTTGCATTGAGTCGAAGTGGCGCCTGTGACGCGGCAACACGGGAAAATGGAAATGGCCAATCAAAATGAGAACGCGAGTCTCTGCAGGCTCGTTCGTTCACGGGAAAGAAATCCTGAACTTCAAAGAAGTTTGGTCTTTAAAATTTCTCTGTATATTAAATTATTAATTGCTCATAAATAATAAATTTAACTATTTAATTGATATTGTAACATTTTTCACTGAACAAGTAAGCTCTATGTGAAATATTTAAATAAAATAAAAAGATAATTATGGAGACATTTTAACACATAAATTAGTAAGGACCATACTTAATTTAGTAACTCATTACTTATCTCAAAACTTAAATTTTTTAAAATAATAATAAATTTAAGGGCTTAACACCTTTTTAGTCATTGAGTTTGAAAACTTTATTTTTTAGTCCCTGAATTTCAATTTGCATAACAGATGATATATCAATTTTGAAAAATGACCAAATTAACTTCTCCGTCCAAAAATTAATTGTCCGTCACGTGTCAACATCAGAGATTGACACGTGGCATTATATAAAAAATAATAATTTTTTTTTTTTTAAAAAAAAAGGGGGTGGCTGGTGACCCCCATTTTGGCCAAGGGGGTGGCTGGCCAGTCTGGGGTGGCCGAACCACCATGGGCCACTCCCTGGACAGAAAAAAAAAAAGAATAAAAAAAAGATCAGTTTTGCCATTGGGGGCACCCTTAAGTGTCATGGTGGTGGTTCGGCCACCCCTAGATTGGCTAGTCTGGGGGTGGTTCGGCTACCCCAAGAGCAAAACGAAAAAAATAAAATTTGGAGGGTTTGGCCCTTGGGGGTCGCCGAACCACCCCCAAGGGCCAAAGCCGATCTTGATTTTTTCTTTTTTTGTCAAGGGGTGGCCGAACCACCCCACGACCGGCCAAGAGGGTGGCTTGTTTTTTTATTGTTTCAATTTTTAAATTTATATATATATATATATATATATATATATATATATATATATATATATATATATATATATATATATATTTTAAATGTTATTATTATTTTATTATTTTTTAATTTTTTTATATAGTGACACATGTCAATCTCTAAAGTTGACACGTGGCGTTCCGTTAGTTTTTGGACGAAAAAGTTAACCGAAGTACTAATTTTGTCATTTTGAAAAATTGAGATATCATATGTAATGCAAATTGAAACTTAATAACTAAAAAATAAGATTTTCAAAACTCAGTGACCATGAAAATATTTAACCCTAAATTTAATTATTTTAATAATATTCTAACATCATCTACGCTAGCTTTTGCCTAAAACAGATAATGCAACAGATTCTGTGCCTCCTTCTAGTTCAAACTGCTTTCATTCAAAGTCGTCGGTGGGTGGTTGAGCCAAATGAATATGTGTGATTCCGATGTTTGTACGACGATTTGGCAGTTATAGTGCGTAGTTGAGCCACATGAATGGTCAATATCGTTGGGAAGTTTTGTCCTATTTCCCTGAATCGGTGAGATGCAAAAAAAAAAAAAAAAAAATACGGAATAACAAAGATAAGTAATCACACACGATACTAGATTTAAGTGGTTCATTTAAATTGAAGTACGTCTATTAGCGTAGGCAATTCCGGATAAAATCAACCAAAAGGTGAATACAAGGAAATAACAGGGTGAGAAAATCACTCAAACCCAAAGCCCCAATACACCAAAGTCTCACTTCAACCCAAAAGGAGAATAATAAAAAAAAAAAAAAAAAAAAAAAAAAAAAAAAAAAAAACCTCTCTTTTTATGGAGCTCTCACGTTTTCATTTTCTCTCAAATTTTTGCTCACTCCTCTTGAGAACACAGCAACCCTCACTTCACCGTGTGGCTCTTCTCCTTTTGTTCTCTGCGGTCATTGTTTGCACACTTCTCCTTTTGTAGTGGTTGAGGTCCGCACCTTTTCCTCTTATTTCCTGTAAAGGAATCAACCAAGGAATAAAAGAATCCCCAATTTGGAAAAGTAATCAATAGGCGGTGCAATCTTTTCCTCTCCTGCAAGTAATTGGTCAACACATAAATGACCAAATCCAAAAAAGTAACTTGTACATGATTTTCAAACACTTGAGAAGGAAAGAGCAAACAGGTGGGTCCACCGATTTGATTTTCAAGTCACCCAACCTTAACAAATATGAGTGACACTGATGCTTGTATCACGATTGGCGAGTAATTTTGCATGTGATATAAATGTTTATTAAGTGCTTATCAAATAATGAAGTGACTTTTAAAATTATCATTTGATCAATCACAAGTTCAATAATAATTTTAAAAGTCACTTCATTATTTGATAGATACTTGATGAATATTTATATCATACTCTGATCTAACAGTTACACTGGTCCACAGCTCTCACCACATGAGAAATGCTACAAATTTTCACTCACACACCCTCAAATATGTACTCTTTTACCACACTAAAAATCATCATTAAATAATTATATTTTCAAAATGTAATGAGAATTTTTAGTTTTATGTGAAAAAAATAAAAAAAAAATGCATTTAAGCTAAAAATGAAAGTGCTTAGCATTTCTCGTTATCACATTAACAAAAAGATCAAACTAAGCCTTCTGTCGGTCCACTGTGGCAGGCCCATTAATGTCTGCATGCGCATTTATGTAAAACTAAATTAACCAAAAAAAAAAAATCAAAAAATCAAAATAAATATTAAAAAATTTAATATAACGGCATAATAAATACATAATAATATAAACTAATGATAAAATAAATTAATTAAGCATAATTAAAAGGGTCTGCCAAAAATGGGTAACTTTTAGAGAATCAACGTTATCTCAAGGGATTTTTTTTAAACCAAACCAAACACTATCAGGTGTTAGTAGAATGCTGCAAACCAAGGGGCTGGCTTGTTTTTTTTTTTTTTTTTCAATTTTTTTTTAAAATTTTTAATATATATATATATATATATATATATATATATATATATATATATATATATATATATATTAATTTTATTACTTTTTAATTATTTTTATACAGTGACACGTGTCAACCTCTAAAGTTGATAAGTGGCGGGCCGTTAGTTTTTGGACAGAGAAGTTAACCGAGATACTAATTTTGTCATTTCCAAAAATTGAGGTATCATCTGTGATGCAAATTAAAACTTAGTGTCTAAAAAATAAGATTTTCAAAACTCATGGACCATCAGAGTATTTAACCCTAAATTTAATTATTTTAATAATATTCTAACATCATCTACGCTAGCTTTTGCCTAAAACAGATAATGCAACAGATTTTGGGATCCGGCTTATGTGCTGTAGTTTTTACTACAGTATATCTGCTGTTAAAAGAATTGATGGTTCAGATTTAAAAGTATTCTCTTTAAGACAAAACGACATCGTGTAACATAAAGACAAACGTTTAAACAAGGGTTAAATATGTTTTAGCCCCCCAAAATACCACACTTTTTCCGGATGGCCCCCAAACTACTAATGCTTAGATTATGGCCCCCAAACTACTACTTTTTGATTTTTTGGCCCCATCCGTCTATTTATGCCGTCAATTCTAACAGAAATTGGCTAAAAATCCGAAAATACCCCTCCCTTAACTGTGGGAATTTCAAAGTGTATGAGGGGTATTTTTGGATTTCTGTTTAGAATTGACGGCATAAATGAATGGATGACGCCAAAAAATCAAAAAGTGGTAGTTTGGGGGGCCAAAAATTAAGCATTAATAGTTTGAAGGGCCATCCAAAAAAAAGGTAGTAGTTTGGGGGCTAAAATATATTTTTCCCTTTAAACAAAGTTACAAAAAGACACTTTCATGACGCCGTAAACGGAGAAAGGAAAAACCCCTCATTCGGCAATTGTACCTGTTCTTCCAAACCCATGTCAGTTTGACAACTTCTTCCTCAATTCCAACCTTAAAAACTCTAGTTGTTCATCGGCAACAAAATCTTCAACTTCACCTTCTTCTTACTCGTCCTGTTGATTCAAGACCTAAAATGACAACACACACGGATAGATCTGCACCAAATAACAACGCACACGGCAAGGTGATCTGCACATATTTCATGCCTTCTCGTTGTGAAGAAACTCATGGAGTCAAGTTAAAGAGCCCTTTTTTTTTTTTGCTCGTTTGAATCAGAAAAGGCTGAGAACATTAGATCTATGCACAATTCTTCTTCTTCTTCTTCTTCTTTTTTTATTTTTTTTATTTTGTTTTTCCTAAGCTCGCCACATGGCTTGCATATATATGAGAGCCCAAATCTTCCAACCACAAAAGAAAAGCCTTTCAAAATTTATCTCTTCAAAGTCTGCAACTTTATCTGATTTGAACTTTCAACGTCAACAGTTTATAGAATATTTTTTCAATTAAATTCATGTGAACATCTTATTCTGAGTGCATCAAACGGCTTGCAAAGGATGGAGGGCCGGAGGCCACAGGAAATCTACAACCCTCAAAGAGAGGTCTTTCGTCTCTCCGGGAAATGGGCTCCATCAGTCCATCCAACCGTGTGTGTTTCTCAGTTTGTGTCTCGAATCAGCAGCAGACGAGGAAGAAAAGGCTGAAGTTGAAGATGCTGTTGCCGAACTATGATGGGTTTGGAAAAACAGGAACATTTGCCGGAAGGGAAGGGTTTTTCCCTTCTCGGTTTACGGCGTCGAAGTGTCTTTTTGTTTAAACGTTCGTCTCTATGTTACACGATGTCGTTTTATCTTAAAGAGAATACTTTAAATCTGAACCATCAATTGTTTTAACAGCAAATGTGCTGCACATAAGCCGGATCCCAGATTTTGTGCATCCTTCTAGTTCAAACTGCTTTCATTCAAAGTCGTCGGTAGGTGGTTGAGCCAAATGAATGATGAATATGTGTGATTCCGGTGTTTGTACGACGATTTGGCAGTTATAGTGCGTAGTTGAGCCACATGAATGGTGAATATGAGTGACACTGATGCTTGTATCACGATTGGCGAGTAATTTTGCGATATAAATGTTTATTAATTGCATATTAAATAATAAAGTAGTTTTTAAAATTATTATTTGAGGGATAAATATATTTTAGCCCCCCAAACTACCACCTTTTTTTTTCGGATGGCCTCCCAAACTACCACTTTCTGATTTTTTGGCTTCATCCGTTCATTTATGCCGTTAATTCTAAACAGAAATCCGAAAATACCCCTCATACACTTTGAAATTCTCACGGTTAAGGGAAGAATATTTTAAGGTTTTTGGCCAATTTCTGTTAGAATTGACTGCATAAATAGACGGATGGGACCAAAAAATCAGAAAGTGATAGTTTGGGCGGCCATAATCTAAGCATCGGTAGTTTGGAAGGCCATCCGGAGAAAGGGTGGTAGTTTGGGAAGCTAAAATATATTTAACCCATTATTTGATCAATCACAACCCTATTAGTAATTTTAAATTCACTTCATTATTTGATAGACACTTGATTAATATTTATATCACACTCTGATATGACAGTTACACCAGTCCACGGCTCTCACCACATGAGAAATGCTACAAATTTTCACTCACACACCCTCAAATATGTACTCTTTTACCACACTAAAAATCATCATTAAATAATTATTTTTTCAAAATGTAATGAGAATTTTTAGTTTTATGTGAAAAAAAAAAAATCATTTAAGCTAAAAATGAAAGTGCCTAGCATTTCTCGTTATCACATTAACAAAAAGATCAAACTAAGAGCACTCACATTGGATCATGTAAAAGTCCCTCTAAATCTATAATAGATAACAAACTCACAAAAACATCCCTCCATTGAATTATCTATCCTAAATCTAAAATATAATTTTGGTAGATTTGTGAATAGTGCAACTCTACATGTGGAGTTGCACTATTCACTAATCTATCCATTATTTTATTGTTTTCTACATACAAAAAAGTGAAAAAAGTAAAATGACAAAAAGTAGAAAAAAGATAAAAATAATAAAATAAGAGTAAAAAAAGAATATAGAGTTAAGAATAGATAATCGGATGTATGATGCTTTTTAAAATCCATTAGCTAAACTAGCAAAAGTGGATTTTCGTTAGCTATTCTAGATGAAATTTTACATGATCCAATGTGAATGCTCTAAGCCTTCTGTCGGTCCACTGTGGCAGGCCAATTAATGTCTGCATGCGCATTTATGTAAAACTAAATTAACCAAAAAAAAAAAAATAAATCTAAAAATCAAAATAAATATTGAAAAATTTAATATAAAGGCTCAAAAAAGCATTTTAAACCTCTAATATGGTAAAAAGTTAATAAAATACTCTTTAATTAATTTTCGCACTTAATAATTATACAATAAAGGTTATTTCTAAAACAAATTTTAAGACTTTAATATGGTAAAAATTTAATAAATAGTTTCTAACTAAGGCCCTTAATTAGAAATTGAAATTAAGTCTCATTATTCACATTCATAAAAAAAAAAAAAAAAAAAAAAAAAAAAAAAAAAAAAAATCCATAAATTCTTGAAAAGTTTCACTTATTTACTATATTTTAAAAGCCTAATTTTTACATTAATAAAATTAATCCAACGTGCATAATTTTCTATCAAACGTTTATTTGAATTGAATATTTAGATAAATATGAAGAGTCTTCAAAGTGCATAAATTCTCATTGTTTACATTGTGCATAATATAAGAATTACACCATGATGAGTCTTCAATGTCCAACAATTTTTTTTCGCATTATGTTGTATTACACATCAATTTTTTTTCCTTGACAGCTGCATCAAAATCATCCCAAAAGGGTTGGAGACTAACAATTAATTTTTTTTTGTTTATAATGTTAGGCATAAAATATATTACTACGTCCACGTTCGTCATCATGCATATATATATATATATATGGGAACGAGAAGATCGACGTCTCAATTAGAACGTACCCTTAGTAATTAATAACCCCAACCTTTGCTTCATTTCCTTATCCTGAAAGGCCGGCCAGTAAAATCCGATCTCGATCATCAAACTTGCATTAAAGAGGCCAGGGCCAATAATTAAGATCCCATTTATAATACCATATATAAGGAAATAGATAGCGTTATTGCCTACCTCGAAATTAAACCCTTTTTTTTTTTTCTCCGAGCCCCTCCCCAAGCAATCATCCCGTGTATATGTTGCTTACGTTGTCATGTCATTTAAAAATTTTAAATAACTTGACAACATATACACCATTAAATATTGTAAAATTTAATCTAAACCATAAAATGATCGTTCTTTATTTCACTTAAAATGTACAGGATCATATTCCTCAAAATTCTCATTTATCTACAAAAAAATTCTTGTTCTGAATAAATTAAGCTCAGATATATCCAATAAGACATAACAGATTCCTTTTCGTCGCTACATATTTACGATAAATGTTTGATCATGACAATTATGTTCCATATTTAAATCCTAGCTACTCGATTTTTTGATGATGCATTGTACGCCTTCATCTCAAAGAAGATCCCATGAAAAAGTGCATGGTATATATATACTAATTAATGTCATGCTCTATGGTATAATATATTATTATATACATCATCCACTATTTTTTTTTTTTTTGTCCTGCGTCGTTGTGTACGTACAGCATACGGCTCTTACATATAAATAGAAAAGGCCAGGAAAGGGCTTAAGGGCCCGTACGTTCAACTTCCTTTTCTTTGAACTCACAAATTTGGAAATTGGTTTTGGTGATTTGTTGGCCTAAACGGCTAAACGTGGGAAATGCATGTGGTTTAGTTAATATATTAGTGTACGTTGCCTGGCCTAAACATTGTTGAAACTTGAAAGCGGCTTTAATTAATTAATATTACAAGGTCAGGGCTCAAGAACGCGGCGTCAAACAGGGCAGGCTACGTGTCGTATGATTATTATTATTTATTTTTTTATTAACTTATTCAAACACCAAGTTAAAATTAAGAGCCAAAATCTTGAGTCACAATCTAAAATATATAAGTATTAATTCATGAGTCATGACAATATATGGCATTGACATTAATTGCCACGTACATAATTTAAATTATGTCAATCGCATGCATCGACAGGACTGAGCATATATATATCATCCAAGAAATAATAGTTTGAAACATAATTTTTCTCATTCTTTTATCCATCAACCATCTCATATTTTTCTCCAATAATTACTCCAAAGACATACACTTTTACGCAAACGCAAATTAATTGGACGAGAGCCACGACGACTCCCCAAGTCGACCACTATTTCAAATCACCCTATATATACCGGGGGAGTGATTGTTGTACACCAAGTGTACAACAATCATACAACACCCCTTCACAAGGGGTAGGTCCCATACACTATGGGACCTATCCCTTGTGAAGGGGTGTTGTATGAACCAACTATCATTATTCATATATACCGTTGTATTTCCTCCTCTAGGCTCCATCTATATAACCAACTTCCAAACAAAGCTTTCCTTCCCCGACCATCAACTCAACCTACGAACAACGTACGAGTGATTCTCTGAAACGTAAAACGAATCAACGATGGCGGAAGAAGAAAAAGAAGATCCAATGCATATATGGAGACATACTAGAGGCCATTCTGTCGCAGGTGCCTCTCGTAGACCTCGCACTCGCATGCCACGTGTCCGATACCTGGAAACAACCCGTGCTATCCTCCCTTGAAGGCTTCAACAAAATAAAACCGTGGCTCATTGTCCACACGCAAAGCTCCCGGCACCCGTACGAGACGACGGCCCACGCGTACGACACACGCTCGCACGTGTGGGTGGAGATCCAGCAGCCCTCGATCGACCACGTCTCGGCCCTCCAATCGTCGCACTCGACCCTCCTCTACATGCTCTCGCCCTTCAGGTTCGCCTTCTCCGTCGATCCACTCCACCTGACGTGGCACCGGGCAGACGCTCCGATCGTGTGGCGGTCTGACCCAATAGTCGCGGTGGTTGGCCACCTCGTCGTGGTAGCGGGCGGCATGTGCGACTTCGGGAACGACCCGATACCATTGGAGACCTACGACCTGAGGACCCAAAGGTGGGACACGTGCAACTCGATACCCGCGATCCTTGAGGATACCGCCGCTTCCACGTGCCTCTCGATAGCCGTGGACAAGCACAGAATGTACGTGATGGAGAAGAGTTCCGGTGTGACGTACTCTTTCGATCCTAGCTCCAAGACCTGGCGCGGACCTTACGATCTGCGGCCCGGCAAGAAGGTTTTCTCCTCCGTGATAGGATTCGTCAATGAACGCATGGTTGTGGCGGGTCTTATCATAGACGCTGAGAATGACAACGGCGTAAAAATGTGGGAAGTGAATAGTGAAATGTCAGAGCTGAGGGAGATGGGTGAGATGCCAACGGAGCTTGTGGGAAAGCTGAAGGGTCAGAGCCCTCGTGTGCTGTCGATTACTATGACATCGATGGGTGATTTGGCGTATTTGCACAATCCGTCGGACCCTGGGGAGTTGATTGTGTGCGAGGTATCCAACGGTGTGTGCACATGGGGGAGTGTACGGAATGTGGTCGTGAAAGATGGGAGTGGGTTGCAGAGTTTAGTGTTCACGTGTTCGAATGTCGGACTCGCAGATTTGCATGAGGCATTGAGGTCTGGGAATCTCCAGTTTCGCTATTATAACAAGGAGTAACATGGAACACAGAGACCGACGGAGATTCGCAATGGCATACGCGGCATGGCAGCTTTGATTTGGAAGTCGTGTCCGCTTTCTGTTGTTTTTAGTTTATTTGTTTGTTTTTTTTATAATTATTATTATTTGTTTTTTTATATTATTTACTGATTTATTTTTACATATACTGATATACATGTAAGAAGAAGCAAATAACATGTTATATACTGTACAGTATATAAATAGGCAGTTGGATGGTGGCAATATTCATCCCTTGATGTTTAAATCTAACTACATGCAACTCGATCACCTATCATAAGAAGGTTAATTAATTATGCTTCCATTAGATCATCACGCTATTAAGTTGATTTAGCTATAAAGTCCATATCTTCTAAGGATCCTTTGTACGTACAGTATATAAATAGGCAGTTGGATGGTGGCAATCATCCCTTGATGTTTAAATCTAACTACATGCAACTCACCTATCATAAGAAGGTTAATTATATATGCTTCCATTAGATCATCACGCTATTAATTAAGTTGATTTACTAAAGCTATAAAGTCCATATCTTCTAAGGATGCTTTGTATGTGGCATGCAGTTTGGGGCATCAGTCTTCGTAGAAAAAGAGTTCAAATGATGTGGATATGCACTTTGAATGAAAAAATTTCGGTAAAAAGTGCTTACAATTTCAAAGAGAGAAGTCTGGAAGAAAAATTTGAATGGTTCAATTTACATTAACGTGTGATATAGGGTTTGGAAAATGAGAATTTGAGGACGGTGAAGATGTCAATGTCACAATTTACTACCCACCAAATAAAATCTTTTTTTGGAAAAAAAGGATAATGCAGGATGCCATTTATCCCGAATGTGATTTGTGTGCAGAGACTATTGACCATGTCATTTGGCAATCGGAATTGTTAAATCACTACTTTTCTCAAAGCTCAAGTCAATTGAGAGAAGCAAATTTAATTATTTAATCAATACTTTTACGCTCCCCTTCACGTGTGAGTAACTTCTGTTAAACATCAACTACACTTTGCCATCAGATTCGTACATCATTGATAGTTTATGTGTGACAAAGTTTATTTTACAAATTACATTGGAAAAAAATATTCGAACACAGTTTATTAAATTGATATATATTTTTAAAGCATATAAAAATTGAAAATACATAAAAAGAAAGAAAGAAAAAAAAAACATATTCTAAAGACATCAATTTAATAAATTGAATTAAAAAAAAAAAAAAAAAAATCTTCCACGGATCCTGATCATCCTTTTGTTGTGACTCCTCCGGTTGAAAACCCAACCCAAACACCAAGTCTAGTAAGCTATTGAGTTCTCCGGATCAACGTCCACAATCGCAACCCGGACGCCAGGCCCAAGCCGAGAGTTCATTTATCTGGAGCATTTGTGTTCATTCCCACGAACCCAAAATCTTAGTTTTGGGCTTCATTCTTCGAGGACCACGACTGACATTGTGATTTGGGTCTAACACCTTTTCAATAGTTTTATTTTATTATTATTTTTTTAATTACACCTTTTCATAGTTGAACCTTCGATAGTCTTTTTCCTCTCTACATGAGAAAAGTAACACATGGTTTTTAGGATGGCGGCTTCTTTCTTCTTTCTTTTTTCTTTTTTCTTTTTCTTTTTTTTGTTGTTATTATCCTAATTTAACCAATAAGCCAAACAGTATTTCGAATTAACCCACAAAAAGTGGTAATACTGAGCGTAGAGGTTTAGCCAAGATCCACCAGACCAATTTTCAGCCCAATACCCTATGCCACTTGATATATTGAATATTGAATAACAGGTTTCGCCCGAACGACCGGCTTCAAGATGATGTAGCCGACTAGCCGTCTCAAGTTTTAAGGTTTTATTTAATAAACATTTTTATTTACCCATTAAATTTTGTTGCTTTCACGTAAATTCATAAGAAAAGTTATAGTAAAAAGTGTAAGAACAGAAATTTCTTAAAAATTGATTTGTAAGAAATTTTTTACAATTTACATATAAAAATAACACGTGTTTTGTAAACACATGTCAAAATACACATATCAATCTTATATGTGGGTTGTAAAAAAATTTTTACAAACCAATTCAAAGTGTAATATGCATATTATTTTTCTTTTTAAGTTTTTTTAAAAGCATAAATTACTTGAAGTTTGTTTAGTGATCATGAGGGTGCTTTTGCTTTTTTAGATAGCTTTTGAGAACCAACTCAAAACGACTACAACTTTTCGCCAAAAAAAAACAAAAATCTGTTTCTTTTGAAAAGCCGAAATCATTCCAAACCCCGTTGAAAATAGTTGAGTAGCCATCTCGATAAGTGGTCCGTCACCATTATCTTGGATTACTTAGAGCAATCAACTAGCAAAGCAAACAATTAAATAAACAATGATATATATAACCTTTTAATTAATCCACAGAGTTTTCTTTTCTTACTTTAAAATTTTTCTTAATTTATTGTATTCATCTTTTAAATTTCTTTCAATTTCACGTGAATCCTAGCAAAGAGGTGTATAACCCTTTTATTTTCTTTTTTTTTTTTTTTTTTTTTAGGAAAAAAGGAAAAAGAATAAAATTTTAAAGATTTAGGCATTAGTAATGATTTAATAGAATTTGCAAAAAATATACACTCTTGAATCTTTTTTTTTTTTTTTAAAATGATATTTTGAGAATTTTGACAGAATTTAATGAAAATTCTCAATGGAACAGAGTAATAAAATTGAAAAAAAAAATAAAAGATGAATATATCAAATTAAGAGTTTTTTAAGTTTTGAAAAGTAATTATAAATGATGCAACAATTAAGGAGTTTAAAAAGTAGAGATTTTTCTTTAAATTTATTAAACTGACTTGTGTAAAAAATATATTTATTCTCACAAGCATTCCTTTCATGGTTGTTTTCTTCTTATAGATTTTTTTTTTTTTTTTAAGAAAAAAGAGTTTTCCAAATTACACTCCTCTTAGAATAGGGGGACCCCTTTGGCTTTGGATAAAAGAAAAGTAAGTAGACTATAATAGAATTTCACTGTGAAATATGTGAATTGATTCCAGGTCATTTTGTTTACTTTTTTATTTTATTTTATTTAAGAATTACTTTGTTTGAATTGGCATTTCGGGGTATAATAAAACAGAATATAACCCACGTTACCAAACCACCAACCAGGCAGAAAAAAGAAGAAGATGACCCGAGTTGGTAGAGACAGTTGGTTTACAGTTCATCAGGATGGATCCATCACTGCCGGATGGACCCCACCACCCCAACAAACTGCTCAACTTGCTCACTCACGGGCCCCCTCGAAATCATCTCAATTCTCTCTCTCTCTCTCTCTCTCTTGGATTTCATATGCCTGGCTAGTGGCTACCGTAGTCCCATCTATAGAGTATTATTAAAAGATTTAAGTAGAATTTAAATATATATATATATATATGTTCATGAATCACGGGCACCCATTTAAAATTTTCATTATTTATATATGTGATCAACACGCTACACGTGTTAATACATTTGATCAACTTTTTCTTAAAAAAAAAAAAAAAAAATCACTTTTAACCCTTTGAAACTTCTATCCTTCTTAAAAAAAGGTATTTAAATTTTAAAACGTTTTAATTTAAAAATATTTATTTTTTTGAAAGTTTTAATCTAAACTAATTCGTTAGAATTTTCCGTTAAATCCTGTAAAAATTTTAAAAATGTCTCTCCTTTTTCTTAAGAAAATAAAATGTAAGGATTTAGATGTTGGTTAGAATTTAACAAAATTTTATAAAAATACTTATGCTTGAATCTCTAAAAATTATTATAATTTTTTTTTTAAAAAAATAAACACAGGGTATTTTAAAATTTTTGATAGGATTTAACAAAAAAATTTAACAAAAGACTAAGATTGAAACTTTCTGAAAAATAGATACATTAAATTGAGACGTTTTAAAATTGAAGTACCTTCTTTTAAAATTGGTAAAAGTTTAAAAATTATAAGTGAAGTTCTAAAAAAAAAAAAAAAAAAATGTTTACAATAGTTAAAATGTGGCATTAACTGCAAGCAAATATGTAAATATCAATGGAAAATTAAGAGAAGATTGCAAAAATTAAAATATTAAAAAAATTACAAATTTTTGCATAGTTAGAGAGTTATTTACACGAAAAGTGACCAGTTAATTTAATTATCTCTGGCTACTGTTGGGCCTGCTTTATACTACTATTGTTTGTGGGATTTCTTTTTCATCATTCAAAGTCTGCCTTTTTCGTCTTTTCATTCGCTTTTCGGGAGGAAAAGTTTTCAAAAGCTATCGCGGAATCATGCAGAGCAGCATCTATGCTGGACCACATTTTCCCGATCAATCAGCAGACGGCAGGAGTATACATATATATATCTTCATCAACGTCGATCTTTTTAGTCTCGTAGAGTTTGGCGGAAGTTGATTTGGGCCCCTCATGGACTTGTTGTTTGATGAAAGCATACACGTCAAAGATCTTCCATCTCATCTGCTCACCCAACAAGAAAATTTTGCCATCGAGAGAAGACGACAACAACGACGACCGCGTCAGAGTCAGCCATTTCCGCATTAGGTCAAACGGTGAATGGGAAGCAGCAAAGCCCATCAAGTGTGCTTGAATTCTATCAAAATTAATGAAAATATTTATTCATTAAAGGTCAAATAAAAGGTGCTAATGAATGTTTTTTCAGCTCTCCTCACCCCATCGATTGGTGAGTAGTAATTTGTTCAATAATTTTATCAATTTACCTAAAATCTTACATAATAAAAACCATATTATGGGGAGTTGGGTTTTCTCCCACGATAAAAAAGTAAAAGGAATGAGTAAAAATATGAATTATGGAGGGGAAAAAAAATCAAGAAAAGTGACGACAGGTTTCTTTTTTTCTTCCTGCTCTGACCATAAGATGGGGTCCGTCTACCAGTCACTTTGATTGGAGAGTGATAGTCGTAAATTTTGAATTCAAAATTCCACAAACAAAAAAAATCAACCCCTATTTCTCATTTCAATATCCAACCTGTGACAGATTGATAAAATAGTGAGGTGGTGGAAACTGGAAAGGACATGTCCTTTCCTTTCTCCTCCTTCTCTCTCCTCTTTTATTTTTTTCAACCAAACAAGCGACAAGAGTCAAAGGTCATCCCTCCTTTCCCTCTCTCACGGTCTCACCTATAATATATTGACCATCCTTTAAAAATTAATTACGTAAATTAAAGGGCAAATTTTTATTTTTTTTTTACACTAATAACATTATATATTATATTTTTATTTCATAATAATTTGATAATATTGATGTGACAGTCCTAAATACTAATTCAATGGCGGTGGTTTTTTGGTAAGATAATTAATTATGAAATTAAAAATTTAGTTTTTGGCATTGTTTTTCTTCAAAAAAATATTATATATTACATGTTTATTTCAACTCCATTAGACTCAATTGATGTAACAATATTGGTCAACAACCCAATGAAATAAATTAAAACAAAAGAGATGATACAGAAACATTCATTACATACCTCTATTCACATGGGATGAGTAATGTGAATGTTTTTTTTTATAATTACTCTAAAATAAAAATGTAATATAAAACATTACACCTTTTTTTTTTTTTTTTTTTATACATGAAATGTTGCTTTCTGGTGCCCAAAACAGTCGGTATGGAGATGGAAGAACACAGAAAGAGAAAAAGGCCCCAATGCGTTGTTTTAGAGATGGGAGATCCCCAAATGCGGGATGTTGGGCTGTATGTGGAGAGAATGTTGCAAGTGTGTTTATTAAGTTTTATGAAATTTGGTTTTCGTTGGATTTCCTCTATAAATTTTTAAAATCCAATTTTTATTTTTCAATGTATTGATTGTATTCCTCCAAAGAAGTTGCCTCGATCGATTTTTTTCCTTCCTCTTTTGTGAATATAAATTTAATTATGGAACAATTACAAAAGCACAAATCAACAAAACACAAACACGTTTTAAAAAATATTTTTAGTTTCTTGGATGTGTCTTGGTTTGATTGTATATTGCATGGCACTATTGTTAAAAGTTTATCAAAATTGGGCGAAATATTAATAATTTTTGAAACTTAGTAAACATTTATGCTCCGTTTCTAGAGGTGGTCGACTGCTTGAACGGTAAAGTCTATTCTTAAAAGATGGACGAATGCTTCTGCCGTCTAAAAAAAAAAAAATGATTTATGCTTTTAAAATGTGTAAATTATTTTTCAAAATTTACTTAAGCATTTTTTTTTCAAACAAAAATTATTTCTCGGTTGATTATCATTTTTACTCCATCCGAAAAATACCAAAATAAAAACATTAATAAACTATCATCTCTCACCGACAATGAAGCATTTTCCCCTGAGTTTTAAATAAATACCGCTTCATGTGTCTACGTGGTAAACAGGACACGTTCCGAGTAAAACCTGTTCTTTATTATCTATAAAAAAAAAATACTAATAATTTTTTTTTTAAAAAAAAAAACTGTTCCTTATATTCTGCAGCCAACAGGCGGAAATGGAATTCGGGGACTTTACCCTTTTTGTTTATAATCCTAAGCGGCCAAAATGCCCTTGCCCCCTTAGATTTGGCTTCCGAGTTCCGAGTCTCGAATCATTGGTTTGGAATTCTCTGGCATTTATTTGTGAGAATGGTTTGAGCATCGGGGAAATATGATTATTTAAAGGTTAATAGATTGGAGAATATTTAGTTTTGCTAAAGCGACAAACATACCCTTGGGCTCAGCTTCCTAAGCCCGGATCACATCAAGGCATCAACCAAATATCAAATTATTATTTTCCGATTACACACCACTTTCCACTTTAGCCAATACTATATATATATATATATATCTTTCACTTTGTCGATAAAAGGATAAAAATCCATTTGATTTTTTTTTTTCATTATTTTTTATAAGTAAACTTTGAAAACTCTTAGAGAACCAAATGATTTTTTTTAAAAAAAAATTAATCTATTGAATTAACTCAAATACTCTAAAATTAATTTAATAAATTGAGTAAAAAAATTTACTCCAGTTAAAAAAAAAAAAAAAAAAAAAAAAAACCTGGCTTTACAAGAACAATAATAATAAAATCACTGTATTCTCCATGTGGCCCAAGGCATGGGGCATGTGTCCCGGTGGTCGCATTTTGGAGATTCTCTCACGGTATCCAACGGAGAATAACAAGGGTACAAAAACCATCACGCACCTCCACCACGGCGTACGTTAGTTTTTCCTTCCTTTTTTTTAAAAATGAAAAATAAAAAATACTCGTATTAAATTATTATTATTTTTGCTTGGGAAAAAAGATATGGCCCAGATAGACAAAGATTGGTACTCACATGCCCATGCCCTGTAGAGCTCTGAAAAGCAACCACCATTGAGACTATTCGATTCATCGTATCCGTTGATGGGACTTTCCAATGCATCCAAAACGGACGGTCGTCAATCGTCATGCAAGGATCTTTTTCCCTCCTCAAGCTCCATGCCTATCTTTTTCTTATTTTATTTTCCTCTACTATCGGCCAAAATTCATTTACGGATAAATATAAGAATAATGCTGGACACCACCCATATATTATATATTTATAATTTATGTGTCTTTTTTGATGCCATATTTTAAACAATGGCTCTTGTTTTCCATTAATTCCAACTTACACAAGAATAAATACCATGATTTGCATTTGGAACAAGCATAAATACAAAATCTATAAAGATAACTTTAATCTAGAGGGTTATTTGGTGTTTTATATTATATACAAGATTCTTCTCGATTTATAATTCAATACACAAATTAATTAGTTCCATTAAGTTAGTTATGTGTTGTGTATTATCAATCATTTTCATATAAGGCAATAAGATGATGTCTTCAATAGTCACAAACCGAGGACCCTTAACACGAATAGAAGCGTCACGAATTTCATACAGATTTCTTCTCAATATATAGTTTCTTTCATGTGATTGTTTTCCTTGTGTTGTATTGGTGTTTAGCAATTGTTGTCATGTTTGTAGGGCTTTGTGAGATTTTTTTGTTTCTTTTTTCTGTATTGTTTGGACCAGTTATTTTTTCCTGGTATGTATTTTCTTGTTGTTTGGGTCACAAAAGATTTCTTTCATAAAAATAAATAAATAGGACAATTTAGGCTCACCCTTGGCCTTGCCAAATCAGGATATAAGTTTTGGCTGTTTTCATATTTCAATTAAATATGAAATTCCAACCATACCTCCGAAATTATAAATAAATAATAATAATAAATATATTGGGTTTGGGGTGGTACCACACGGACCACCGCACTCTAAAAAATTTACCATTCCCTCAAGGCTTTTTCTTGGCGGTCCGAACACCCCTCAACTCCCTTTTTTTCGTGTTTTATATATATATATAATATAATTGAGATTTCACCTGGCTTATTTGATGTGACGGGTAGTCACTATATATAACCCATTTCTTATTTATTTATTTTTATCAATTCCAGCACTCAGCAGTGTTTATATGGTTTCAAATAAATTTTTTTTTTAAAAAAAAACAGTGCTTATATGGTTTGGATATGTTTTTGTTGGGAAACGCACACTTAATGAACTTTTTTGGGTTGTTGTTGCTTGTAATCCTTTGGTTTTTAAAAATAAAACTTAAGTTTTATTTCGTTTTAAAAAATAGGTTAATTAAAAAATTGGTACATATGCATTTGGTGATTACGCGACAATTTGTGTTTGTATGTTCGTTTGGGTAGTGTTTAGACATAGGTATCTAAGACTATATAAGTTAAATCTAATACAAACCTATTTAATTAAACGTGTCAAATTCATCAATCGTAACCCGCTAATTTTGTATTGAGTTCGTGTCAAATTTGCAAGTCGTGTAAAAAATTGTCAGCATTGTATCAAATCATTCGTTGAATTTTTAAAAGTGATGAAATTAAATTTTTGTGCGTTGTGACGTACAATGTAAAATCAATCTTTCTGTCTGCTTTCGAGTGACCATTTGTCACGTGTAAATAAACAAATGAGTTGGTCCAATCACTTTGCGTCATGTGTATCACCTCCACATAATCTTTGCCAAATACTCAAATATTGTCATATCAACTTTTCATCAAGAACCCTACCTCTACTTCATCCTCGCCACATCACAAAAAACAAATCACACATAACCCATCGCCGAATAGAGGGGTAGCTTATGCCTAATTCGTTGTCATTGCCCCCGTGCTTCTAGACGAAGAAGTAGGTAGCTAATCGCTGCATTTTCATTGGGATCAACATTGGTTTTTGTATGTATAAGAGCATCTCCAGCAATATTATCTATTTTAGCTATTCAAAATACATACTTTCGTATTTTAATTATTTATTTTTTTAAATATATACTCTAACAGATTATCTATTACATTCTATGCTAACTTTGAAACATTATCTCTTGCTATTTATTTTATTTTATTTTAATCTACATTTTCCCCCATTCTCTCATCTCTCTCTTATCTATCTAGATGAGACCATTTGGCAAAGAGCATAATTTTTGTTATGCCATAACTCGAAACAACTAGTGATTTTCTTTCGTGATAATTGCACCATTGGTCATTGGGGTTGGCCTAAATTACAAATTACTCCCGATGGTAAACTATAATTACAAATCACTTCCTAAACCCGTTTTTTCGCCCACTAAGTTAACAAATTCTTCTAGTTTGTCATGTTATACCTAATAGGAAATCGACATGTGTTCATTATATATATATATATATATATATATATATATATATATATATATATATATATATATATATATATATATATATATATATATATATATATATATATATATATATATATATATATTAAAAATATAAATAAATATAACTTTTTATTTATTTATTTATTTTAAATAGAAAATAGAAAATAGAAAATAGTGAAGAAGTAGCTGCTAGTTGGACAACCACTCCCAACCAATGGGGCTACTCCCAGATGCATCTAGGGGTTGCCCAAAGGCCTCCCTAAGGCTTGTGGGAAAGTTAAATACCATCATCTTTAATTTGCTGTTCTTGTTGCTGTATTTAAAAAAAAATAAAAAATCTTTAATGAGTAATATTTACTCACTAACTTTCTCACAAATTTTTTTTTTTTTTTCTCTCTCACATGATTAGCACACTTTTTTCTCTCATTTTCTTCCCTCATCTTTCATTTCTCTCACACAATGGTATCCTTATTTAATGGATACGAAGGTTTCTTTATTCCTGACATAAACTTTGTGGTTCTTTCCTTTATCTTTTTTTTTTTTTTTTTTTTTGAATTTGGTTGAGAAGTAAATGAAAACTGATAGCTTGTTGTATAAAAAGATTAAATAGAGAAGAATAAAGAAATCTAAAAAAGTATTATTTAAATGATATAGTGATAGTAAATAATTAAAATAGTGAGGCTGCTGGAGGAACTTTAAAAAAGTGACTCACCAAAATAAAGAAAAGTGGTTTTTAGCTACTTTTGGTAAGGCTACTTTTGGTAAGCCTACTAGGAATGCTTTACAACCTAAGTTTTTAGTTGTTCAACCATATCTATGTTCTTCTGCAAATTAGGTAAGATCGGATAATTTTTTAACCCATCTTGTGTATTCTGTAGTTTGGGTTTCAAAAACCCATGGCATTGAGAAAGAAAATGAATAATTGCACCATCGGTCCCATGAGTTTACCTAAATTACAAATTACTCCATACAGTACAAAAAGTTCATGAAATTTCCATGTGGTAAACTATAATTATAAAACACTCCTCGAACCTGTTTTGCGTTCACCAAATTAACAAATTCAATTAGTTTGCTGCATCATACCCAATAGAAAATCGACGCGTGTTCATTATAATAAAAAAAATAAATAAATAAAACCACCCCATGCTTGGGGTGGCGCACGGCCTCCCACAAGCCTTAGGGAGGCCTTTGGGCAACCCCTAGATGCATCTGGCGAAGAAGTAGGTAGCTAATCGCTGCATTTTCATTGGGATCAACATTGGTTTTTGTATGTATAAGAGCATCTCCAGCAATATTATCTATTTTAGCTATTCAAAATACATACTTTCGTATTTTAATTATTTATTTTTTTAAATATATACTCTAACAGGTTATCTATTACATTCTATGCTAACTTTGAAACATTATCTCTTGCTATTTATTTTATTTTATTTTAATCTACATTTTCCCCCATTCTCTCATCTCTCTCTTATCTATCTAGATGAGACCATTTGGCAAAGAGCATAATTTTTGTTATGCCATAACTCGAAACAACTAGTGATTTTCTTTCGTGATAATTGCACCATTGGTCATTGGGGTTGGCCTAAATTACAAATTACTCCCGATGGTAAACTATAATTACAAATCACTTCCTAAACCCGTTTTTTCGCCCACTAAGTTAACAAATTCTTCTAGTTTGTCATGTTATACCTAATAGGAAATCGACATGTGTTCATTATATATATATATATATATATATATATATATATATATATTAAAAATATAAATAAATATAACTTTTTATTTATTTATTTATTTTAAATAGAAAATAGAAAATAGAAAATAGTGAAGAAGTAGCTGCTAGTTGGACAACCACTCCCAACCAATGGGGCTACTCCCAGATGCATCTAGGGGTTGCCCAAAGGCCTCCCTAAGGCTTGTGGGAGGCCGTGCGCCACCCCAAGCATGGGGTGGTTTTATTTATTTATTTTTTTTATTATAATGAACACGCGTCGATTTTCTATTGGGTATGATGCAGCAAACTAATTGAATTTGTTAATTTGGTGAACGCAAAACAGGTTCGAGGAGTGTTTTATAATTATAGTTTACCACATGGAAATTTCATGAACTTTTTGTACTGTATGGAGTAATTTGTAATTTAGGTAAACTCATGGGACCGATGGTGCAATTATTCATTTTCTTTCTCAATGCCATGGGTTTTTGAAACCCAAACTACAGAATACACAAGATGGGTTAAAAAATTATCCGATCTTACCTAATTTGCAGAAGAACATAGATATGGTTGAACAACTAAAAACTTAGGTTGTAAAGCATTCCTAGTAGGCTTACCAAAAGTAGCCTTACCAAAAGTAGCTAAAAACCACTTTTCTTTATTTTGGTGAGTCACTTTTTTAAAGTTCCTCCAGCAGCCTCACTATTTTAATTATTTACTATCACTATATCATTTAAATAATACTTTTTTAGATTTCTTTATTCTTCTCTATTTAATCTTTTTATACAACAAGCTATCAGTTTTCATTTACTTCTCAACCAAATTCAAAAAAAAAAAAAAAAAAAAAGATAAAGGAAAGAACCACAAAGTTTATGTCAGGAATAAAGAAACCTTCGTATCCATTAAATAAGGATACCATTGTGTGAGAGAAATGAAAGATGAGGGAAGAAAATGAGAGAAAAAAGTGTGCTAATCATGTGAGAGAGAAAAAAAAAAAAAAATTTGTGAGAAAGTTAGTGAGTAAATATTACTCATTAAAGATTTTTTATTTTTTTTTAAATACAGCAACAAGAACAGCAAATTAAAGATGATGGTATTTAACTTTCCTTTTTGGTAAGAGAAACTGAGTAACAGAGTAAGGCTAAGAAGGGTTTCCGTTAAAACACCATTTAAATTTTATCTGGCGCAATTTAGCGCGGTGGGGCATGGACTGCAAAAACTTTAACAGAATGCGATTATTAAAATTTGAAAAAAGCAATCTGAAGCCAAAAAGCCAACAGAGGCCAAGACAATGAAAGCACGTGACCTGCCAAAAACTTACCTGCAACTTTTTTCTTCCGCATATGGACATCCATCCCATTGTTCTCTCTGAATCTGAACAATCCCACGCATCCCTTCAGTCCAATCACTGAATTTTTAAATTGCACAATTTTTTTTTTTTTTTGAATTCTCTTATTGTACTAGGCCATCAAAACCCATTTTCGATTTTTCACTGCGTCTCTGTTTTTTTCAGAAAAGAAAAAACAAAAACAGGAAAAAATTTCGGTAATAGGTCTGCATCTGTATCTGTGTCCACTTTGGCATTTTGTTTTGGCCTTTGCGTGTTTGGTTCCATCTGCGTGAGTGATATTCATAGATCTTTATCTGTGAGCGTGAAAGAAAAGAAGAAGATAATGGTATGGGAATCACAGGGGAGTAGGGGACGAGCAGAGCAGGGCTAGTAGAAACCCACAGCCTTCCCACATGGAATTTGTGGGGATCGGCCAAAACATATAGAAATCACATTCAGCATTCCCAGATCTCTAGGATCTCAGAATTTCAGGCTTAGATGTTTGTTCGCTTGCTTTCTCGAGAAATTCTCTTCCGTTTTGCTGTTTGTCCCAGCTCATTTGGTGCCCATTCCGCCCAGTTTGAATCAAAATTCTGTTTCCGAGCTGGGTATTTTGTGGCCAAGTTATTTTAGCATCTGGGTTTTGGTATCTTCAAGTTTTATCAAAAAGTAACAGAGTTTTGTTTTAGTAACCCCTGACTTCCTGTTATGGTAATGCTTTATGGGCTTCTGATTCTGAGAGTGACTTTTTGTTTGGATAAGGAAAATGTTCAGACGTTCTTGTGAGAATGGCTTTTGTGCTTGTTGGTTATGGTGGTCTTGATCAGTGGGTACTGGCTGGGAAAAGATAGTAAATCTTTTTACTGAACTGAGAATAGAGTATGGAAAGTAGTTTCATCTTCTGGAAAGTGGGTCTGTTGGTTTTGGCATTGATGGGGACTTCTTCTGCTACTCTTTCTCCAACTGGTATAAACTATGAAGGTAAGTTCTCTGAGGATTTTTTTTCTGATTATCTTTACCTTAGCATTTTTTTTTTTCTCATTATTACTCATCCTTTCATTTTTCTTTGTAAGTAATACTGTTCTTTAGAATTGTAATTCAGAGATAGGTAAGAAGTTCATTTCTCATTTTTACAATTTTTGGTGAGACTTTTCGAGGAAAAAAGGGGACAATGAAAAGTTTAACCCTTCATGTTATGCGTATTCTTTATTCTTAAATTTGGGTTGGAGGAAATTCTTGCTTCTTTTTAGTTAAAGCTTTCATGCTTCGCTACAGTAGCTGAACTGTCCACATTTTATCCTTATTATGTAACTTATTTACTTACAATTCATCGTTCTTAGAGATACAGCTGAGGCTTCGCACCTGTTTTGGTTTTTATTTCGTAATTATTTTTTGCACCCAGAAAATAACTTTACGCTTTTATTTTTCCCCTGAACTTTGATCAGTTGTAGCTCTGATGGCCATAAAGAATGATCTTTTTGACCCACATAATGTTCTGGAGAATTGGGATATTAATTCTGTAGATCCCTGTAGCTGGAGGATGGTTACTTGTTCCCCGGACGGCTATGTTTCTGCTTTGTAAGTTGTATAGTTCCTTTGCGAGTTGCCTACATCTTCCAATCGATTTTGATAAAAAGAAAAAAAAAGTAGAACGACATTTTTAATTGATTCTTTTTTTTTTTTTTTGGTAATCAGGGGACTGCCTAGCCAGAGCTTGTCTGGTACCTTATCACCAGGGATTGGAAACCTCAGTAACTTGCAATCTGTGTAAGTTGTTACCTCCTTTTTCAATGATTTAAGAACCTTTTATTTTTTATTTTTTTTATAAGTGTGATTTTTGATTTTAGTTTTGCTTGTTCTTAGCAGTTGGGTATTACTTGCATAGTATTTATTGTTCTTGCTCCTAATTCACCTCCTCCTTGTAGTATCCAGATCAAGACTCCTTCAGTTTAAGACTTTTGGTTTGGTCGTGTGGTGCTATAGCATTTAGGTTGAATCTTAAACCATGACTGTATATATATGTAGGTTGCTACAGAACAATGCCATTTCAGGTCTGATTCCTGCTACCATAGGAAAGTTGGAAAAGCTTCTGACTCTTGATCTCTCCAACAATGCATTCAGTGGGGAGATACCTAGTTCCTTGGGGGACCTCAAAAACCTGAATTATTTGTAAGTTTCAGAAACTGTATACTTCTCTTGGATCATGCAAAATACTTGAATTGAATGTTGTTCAATTTGCTGCATGCTTAGGTGCTTGCTTTCAGATTCTTTTAACTTTAACATTGTGTTTTGAGCAAGTCAGGAGGTTAAACAACAACAGCCTTACAGGATCCTGTCCCGAGTCTCTGTCCACTATCGAAGGTCTCACCCTCGTGTATGTACTTTCCCTTTGCTGTCAATAGTTTACTCTCTCATCCGCGTATTTTTATCAACAAACTTATAAACAGAGCAATTTTTAGAAACTTAGATATTCACTTTTATAAGATGAATATGCAGGGATCTTTCTTTTAACAATCTCAGTGGTTCCTTGCCAAAAATATCAGCAAGAACTTTCAAGTGAGCCATTTGTTCTATCTTTCTATCAATTCTTTTAATTATCCTCTATAAGTTAGTAAATTGTTAGTCGTTGACATTCTCTTTCTATTTTCCTTCTCAGATTTAACGGTAACCCTTTAATTTGTGGGGCAAAGGCTGACAACAATTGTTCGGCTGTCATTCCAGAGCCACTGTCCTTCCCACCAGATGCTATAAAAGGTGTTTATGACTATTTTCTATAATTATTATTTTTTCAACTTGCTTTTCCATCACACTTTGATTACATGTTTTAAATGGGATTTTGGTTTCTCAGATCAATCAGACACTGGAAGTAAAGGCCAGCATGTGGCTATGGCTTTTGGTGCAAGTTTTGGTGCGGTTTTTGTCATAATTCTTCTTGTTGGGTTAATTGTTTGGTGGCGGTACAGACACAACCAGCAGATTTTCTTTGATGTCAATGGTTGGTAGCTCTGTACTTTATTTCCTTTCCTTTAGTATTTCAGTATCACTTACACAGATAGTGTAACACCCTAATCCCATATGAGGAATATAAGGAGTAGCCCACATAGAGTGGGTGGTTAATAAAGATAGTCATAAGTGTTAAGTCACATATTGCCTAGTTATTACTAGGTGGAACTGGGCTTTATAAGGAATTATATGAAAGCTTCAAATTAATTAGTCATTTTGGAGTGTTAGCGCAGATGCGGTTAACGCTTTTTCTTAGATCGTTACAAATGAGATCAGAGCCATCTAGTAACGCCAGACCTTGTGGTATTGGAGCACTGAATGACGTGACTCTAACTAGGACGTCAAGAGTTTAAAATGGAGAGTTTGTAACACTCCGGTCTTTTATGTGGAAGATAAGGAGTAGCCCATATAGAGTTGGTAATTTATAAAAATAGTCATGAGTGCTAAGTCCCACATTGTCTAGTTACTAGGTGAAACTGGGCTTTATAAAGAATTCTTGGGAAGTTCCAAATTGGCTAGTCCTTTTGGAGTGTTAGCGCAGATGTGGCTAATGCTTTTTCCTAAGTTGGTACAAATAGTCTTATAGCTCTCTCACGCTTGTATCAATGTGAGAAGTAAGAATAATTCATTATGTAGTGGACCTGATGTTAATTAACTGCAAGTGTCAGACTGTCAGTTTTTTTGCAATACCTGCAGTGATTCAATTTAGAAATTATATTTTTAAGGGTGCACACACGTGCATGCTTCACTGGAAATATCAACTGTTTTGAAGTTTTGGTTATAGTGTTGTGATCTAACGGTTACAAATGAACAAATGAAGTTTATTTGACACCCAGGGGCCTCTTTGCAAGGTGCTTCATTCATTGGCGCTTGTTTGTTCTCATGCTTCCTGATATTTTCCACTTTAAATTTTCCTGAAACATTGCCGAGGCTGAATGTTACTTTTCTCAATAAGTATTTCTTATGCTTAAAGCATTTAAAGTTGTTGGGACAGCTGCTGTTCGAAACCTGGGGATTTAAACTGAGTTGTAATTGGCCTATTTTGAAGACAATGGAAAATTTGAGTTGCTTCTTCAGTGTTGAGAAATATACTATTGCTATAATCAAGAGAAGTCATGATTCAAGTGTGTTGTAAGGAAGATATGGAGAAATTTGATTGTGACAATATAAATTTCAAGACCATTTGCACCCCTTTAGACTATGTAATAGTTGAAACGGTCACATAGCTAATGTTCCTGTATTATGGTGTCTTATTCAATGCATCTGCCAACATCAATTACTTTAATAGTATTATTTGTTGGCTTTAGGAACTCTTTATGAATCTGGTTTGCTGTGTGTAAGGATTGCTTTTCTTTTACCCACTTTATGATTATCCTTGCATTCTCAGTTATAATGTGTGGCTTGGCAGATCAATATGACCCAGATGTATGCCTGGGCCATTTGAAAAGGTATACATTTAAGGAGCTCCGGGCTTCAACCGATCACTTCAACTCAAAGAACATTCTAGGGAGAGGTGGTTTTGGGATTGTATACAAGGGATGCTTGAATAACGGAACTGCGGTGGCCGTTAAAAGGCTGAAGGACTTTAATGCTGCTGCTGGGGAAATTCAATTTCAGACAGAAGTTGAGATGATCAGTTTGGCTGTCCATCGGAATCTTCTCAGGCTTTTTGGGTTTTGCACAACTGAGAATGAACGTCTTCTTGTTTACCCCTATATGCCCAATGGAAGTGTGGCCTCTAGGCTAAGAGGTTAGCTAATGAAAAACTAGTTGTTGGTTCTTTTTTCTAACCCTACTTGTATGTTATGCTTACCTAAGAATTGTTGAATCGTTGGCCACATCTAATGTGAGGAACCAAACGTGCTGCAACCACATCACACACCAACCAGGCCATATTTCCTTGCCCACTGTTGGCTCCTACCTCTTTGACCATCGTTTCAATAGGCAACACCATCATTGCATCTTCCTGTTGCACTAGCCCAGTTGGGAGACATCACCTCAGCTACAGAATCTGTGCCACACCTTCAAATTCCACGACGATCACTTCAGTTGCCTGCATTCAACCTATTACCATCCCTAGCTTCTCACCATGAAAGTGGCGCTTAGCCTGCCACTATTTTTTTGACCTATCTAGCTTCCAACACCATGCACTCTCATGGTTCATTGCTCCAGACCTCCATCCCTAGACCAGAAAAATCATATTCAATTCGTATAGTTGTCTGAACAGTAAATCTGCACTTTTTTAGTTCAGTAAATTTAGAGCAATGCTATATACCACATTTTTATTCCACAATGTTGATGTGGCAGTTTCAATCAATCAATCCTTAGGTTTTTTATTTTATTTTATTAATAAAGATTGATCCGAAGATTGATTGGGGTTGCCACACCAGTATTGTGGGATAACAATTTGGTTTATAGCATTACTCTTAAAGTTAACATTCGTTTTTTCTGCTTCTTCACTTCATGACCATGTATCCAAATACAGCCTTTTAAGAATGTCCAATATTTTGTTTTCTTAATATATATATATATATATATATATTTTTTTTTTTTTGAACGATTGTTTTCTTAATATTTGACGAGAAGTCTCAGTTCAAATTACCACTTTCCTCAACACATTAATTTCATTTCTAATCACGCCCACTTTTGTTCCTTGTTATTTTTATTTTTTCAAGTTGAGTTGGCTGCTGTAGCTAACTTTTTAAGCCATGAGCATTTCACCCTTCCATTGCTAAGGAAGTGGCCAGAATTTTGTGCAAACCCAAAAATAATGACATAATTTTTTTTTTCCTTTTCAGATCATATTCATGGCCGGCCGGCTTTAGACTGGACAAGGCGGAAGAGAATAGCTTTAGGTACGGCAAGGGGGCTAGTATATCTGCATGAGCAATGTGACCCCAAAATTATCCACCGTGATGTCAAAGCAGCCAATATTTTGTTGGATGAAGATTTTGAGGCAGTTGTTGGAGATTTTGGGTTGGCAAAGCTTTTAGATCATAGAGATTCTCATGTGACCACAGCCGTGCGTGGCACCGTTGGCCACATTGCTCCAGAGTACTTGTCAACAGGTCAGTCATCAGAAAAGACTGATGTGTTTGGGTTTGGGATTTTGCTCCTAGAGCTGGTCACTGGTCAGAAAGCTCTAGATTTTGGAAGAGCAGCAAACCAGAAAGGCGTAATGCTTGATTGGGTATCGTACTCTCTCTCTCTCTCTCTCTCTCTCTCTCTCTCTCTCTCTCACGCGCGCACACACACGCATGCAGGTTGTTTAGGTAATTTGTGAATAATGCTGTGAGGGTAAAAATAACTAGAAGTTCAAAATGTCTGAAGTGGATTGTTTACGCAAATGAAAATCGTGCTAGTGGAGTGCTGTATAATTTTTTCTAATTCAATGTAATTATGTCAATTACTTGTGTTGTATTCTCTTTGTATTTCTCCTCATAATGTTAAATTTTATGTTCCTTGAAACATTGATGGAACTGATTAGGAGAATTGCGTTGTACTATGTTCTTAAAAGTTATTCTCCATCACTGCAGTAAGCATTCCTCTCATGGCTTGGGAAGAGTAGCGAAATCAGACGTTCACTCTTCCTTCAGATACTTGTCTTACATTGCTGGCAAACCTTTTTGCAGGTTAAAAAGCTTCATCAGGATGGAAAGTTAAGTCAAATGGTGGACAAGGATCTAAAGGGAAATTTTGACAGGGTTGAGTTGGAAGAAATTGTTCGGGTTGCCCTTTTATGTACTCAATTTAATCCTTCTCACCGCCCCAAAATGTCTGAAGTATTAAAAATGTTGGAAGGAGATGGGTTAGCTGAGAAATGGGAGGCTTCACAGAAGGTTGAGACGCCAAGGTTTAGATCTTTTGAAAACCCTCCTCAAAGATACTCAGATTTTATAGAAGAATCTTCACTTGTGGTAGAAGCAATGGAGCTTTCTGGCCCTAGGTGATTCTTTTCTTTCTTTCTTTCTTTCTTTTATTTTCTCCCCTCCCCCTACAGCTCCATCATGAAGTTGCAGTGGTTTGAATTAGAATATGTGATTGGTGTTGATAGCTACTGAATGCATGTATTCATCTGTATAAAGAAAAAGGAAAGTCATGTATAAGTATCTCTCTTGTTTCTCCAAAAATTAAGTCTATTGAGCTTCTGCCAAAAGAAGTCTTGGAAATTATGTGAAGGTTGATTTTTTTTTTTTCTTTTTTTCTACCTTTGATGCTCAAGGGTTCATATCCATCTGGCACAGGAAAAAAAAAAGGATGATGACTCAAGTTTCTCCAATTCTGCTTTAGTAAAAGGACTATGACCCATAATTATATAGAGAGTAGGAATTTAGTCCGAGTATCCTTATGGGAGTTTAATAATTTCAAACTGTTCTTCATATCTTTTTAACAAATAATTTCTGTCCAATAATACTTAAATGATCATATATAAATGTAAAACCAATCACTAGTACACTTGATTAAATTTTAAGCGAATTCCTTTTCATATTTTTATTTAATTTTTATATATCTTTGAGTCAGTAAATTCCAAATCTCCCCCTTTCTTGTCATGAACATTCTATGAAATTGTTTGCAAGATTTAGAAAATTATGAAGTTTTCCTCCAAACTCTAGATTAGAGGAATTTTTTCGGACCCATTTTATTAAATTGACTTGTATATAAAATGCATGAAATTTTTATATGCATTTTTAATTCTCACATGTATTTTGAATACCTATATATTTAATAGTGGATCAAGAGAAAATTATTTCAAATAATATGCAAATGCCATCTCAGAAAGCCTTGCCATATAGTAATTCCAAACATAAATTTTTTTAGCTCCATCAATGTTATATTTAAATTAATTGAAAATTGGTAGGTACCATGATGTGTGGGGTACTTTTTTATTTTTAATTCTTACTTAAAAAAAAAAAAATAAAATGATAATAATAAAGCCTTGAAAAGTTAAAAGGAAAGTTTCAGTGCTCCAGTATCAGCGAAACATTCACTTTTGGCAGAAAGGATGGGGTCGGCCCAGGTTTTGCCACGTGATTGACTACCAGTGGGTGCGATTCGCAGTGCTGGGACCTAAGCTTTTGCTAGAGGGACAAAGTAACAAAATAATATCTATGGAGCTTTGCTTGTACTGTTTAAGGAATAGCCACGTGTACACGTCCAACGGCGGGAACTGTGTCGGTTGTGAGGCTCACAACAGTTACACGAAGAACTAAAATTTTTAGCAGTCTGACATAATAACCTCTCAATCCCTTGCACTTATGACAGGCTTAATTACGCTGAAACCCCTGTGCACGAAAGCACATGGGGGGGCTTCAAAGCTTGAGCTATATTCTCATGTCCTTATACCCATGAATTATGAAACTGATTTTATAAACTTTTTTTTTTAAAAAAAAATAAAAAATATTAATTATTATTTTTTAAATAAATTATAAAATATATATGCTTTACTTGTTAAAAAACAAATCAAATAGTTTGAAAAAAAGCTCTAAAAGAGTTGGATAGAAATTGAAAGAGTAGCAGGTCTAATAGATATTAATTCTTCTAATCAGATCTATTGAACTGACGTGTATCTTTTAATAAATTAGATTGAAGAAATTATTCCAACTCAATTTAAAAGAAAATTTTATTTATTATTTAATTGTATATTTTTCAAGAATAATTTTTTAGCACTTGAAACGTTATCTTTTTCAAATAATTCTTGTTTGATGATAAGAAAACTAAGAGTAATGATATACATCACCCTATTATTTTCTCTTCTTATCTCTATAGCTTATGTTGGGTGATGTATAACATTACTCCAAAAATTAATAATAAGATTATTTTCAAATTTATTTTACCACATATTTTCATTGCAAGATTTAATATGTGAATATATAACAATTATATTGTGAATCCAAAAATTGACAAACCAAAACCCACACGAGAAAAAACTTTTAAGGGATCCGCCTCACAATCCTAATATACAATTCAATTCAAAATCGAGCATCCATAATGAATTTTCTAATTCTTTTTAACTAAAATAACTCACTAACGCTACATTTTTCTATTTTAGTTAATAGCTTTTTAAGTGTATTCTCCATTCGATTATCTATTATTTCTCTCTACCATATAAATATGATTTTCTTATTCTTTTTTTGGAAAGATGAAAGAGAAAGAAGGAGATAGAAATTAGAAAAACAAAAAAAGGGGAGAGAAAAACATGAACATAAAATGCAAAAAAAATACATTGGATTTTTAGAGAATTCGGATGAACAGGTTTTTGATTAGCCATTTGAAAAGCATCTGGTGCTCCTGTTTTTTCTGTTGATAAACCTTCTCCTTTTGTCTTTTTCTTCTATCTTCTGGTTTGCTTGATCGAAATTCGAAAATTCATATAACAGTTTCTTGGCGTAAATCTGAGGAACAGCAAGGACATTCCTGCCGCTGAGAAAACATAAAGGGCGGGCATTACAGTCATTCTACCATTGCCGCTCTCTCTCTCTCTCTCTCTCTCTCTCTCTCTCTCTCTCCACGTAAAACAGCAGTAGAGAGTAAGAAGAATCCTTTTCCAACACATTCACCTCTGCCTCACCGCTTTTGAGTCTCTTTACATCTTTGTATTTGAAACAGCACAATATCAGGAATGATATCCCATGCTTCACTCTTGTGATCTCCGAACCTCCCACGTAAGTGGTCGTTTGTTTTGTTCCTTTTAACAAACTCCAAACGTTGGCCACATAGATTCCATCTCCCACATTTTCTCACCTCTCTTTCTAGCATAATAGCCGATAACGAGGATATGCGTTTTCCTCTGACATGGATGTGAAGAAACTGCCTTTTCCGGAGCAGCTTCTGTGGCGAAGAAGAAAGGTAGTTTCTGGGTTTGGTTTGGGGGTTGGAGTTTCTCTCGTTGTTCTTGTTGCACTCTTCCTGAACAAGTCGTTGAAGATTCCCCCCGCAGTGCCTTTGTCGCAAGGGTTAGATAGTGTCGGTGATAATTCATCGTTTGCGGAAAGGCCATTGCCATATTCAAATACTGCTGACTCTTCTTCTTCTTCTAATTCTTCTTTTGATAGTAGTACCAATGCTACTTCAGAGTTGCAGAACAATGTGGATTTGATGCGAGGGAGTGAAAAGGGAATTGCGTCTTACAAAAACCATGAAGCGAATGTTTCAGGAATCACTGAAAGTGAAGATCTCAAGGAGGCCAATGGGGAAGGGAAGGGCTCGGAGGAGACCCATTTGGGGAATTACACTGAGAGTGTAAAAAATGGAGGCTTTTCTGCTGAAGAAGCAAATGGGCCAGTAGTTGCTAAGACGGGCGATTCTCTGGGTTCTGATGGAGGAGTGGTTTTAGAGAAGACCGATTCTGAAAATTTCTCCGAGACCCTGAAAAATGGAAGCGTGATTGGTCAAGAAAGAAATGTTATTCGGAATTTCAGCCTTTCCGGCAAAGATGTGGATTCAGAGGAAGGGAAATCTACAAGGGATTCAAGTATTTGCAATAATGGCACAGAAAGTAACAACGTGGGCAATTTTTCATATAATGAAGGGCTCGATAAAGCTTCTAGTAGAGAACAAAAGGCTTCCGAGGCAAATCATCAAGGGAATTTGGATGAGCAAAACAAAATCATAATTTCAAATTATGGTTCTCATGAGGCATGTGACATCTTTGACGGTAGATGGGTCAGAGATGATTCAAAGCCTTACTATCCTGCTGGTTCTTGCCCTTACATTGATAAGGATTTTGATTGTCACCTTCATGGGAGGTCAGATGATGGATATTTGAAATGGAGATGGCAGCCAAATGGGTGCGACATCCCAAGGTAAGATCAATCTTGATGGTTTTGGTAATTTTGAACGCTAGAAAAAATGAACTATTAATTGTATAATGTTCATGGGGAAGAATGATCAAATAGTTTTGTATCAGGGAAGTTTCATGGTCAGCTTGATGTTGTTCCATACCTCCATTACAAATTGTTTATACAAACTTAAGATTTTAATTTGCATTGGGTGCATTTGTGGATGTGACTTAGAAAATCTGGTATCACCTTGTCACTCAGCATGGTTTCATAGGTAGTAAAAATTGGTCAATATTGGATAAATTTGTAGCAAGGTGCAGGAGTCATACACACTTTTTGGTTGTGAAAAGTATCAAATGGGCTCCGTTGGTTTGTCACATTTATGATTTTTACCAGATTTGTTGAACTTCTTTTAGTCAACTCAATTTATGGATAAATGACCAAATATTTATAATACTTACCAAAAAACAAGGACAAAATCTATATAAGGTTCAGAATTTCTATGTTTTATGTAATCTTGATGGTTGATGTTTGAATTATGTTTCTAGTGCAGTGTTTTTAATATGCCAACCTTTTTATGGAATGTTGTCTGTCTTGAACTAAAGTATATCTCCTTTTTTTTTTTTTCCTCTGTTAATTTCTGATGCTATCCTCAGTTTTAATGCAACTGATTTTCTGGAGAGGTTGAGTGGAAAGAGGCTGGTTTTTGTGGGAGATTCACTGAATAGGAACCAGTGGGAATCTATGGTGTGTATACTCCGCCATAGTGTCAGAAACAAGGCTAGAGTTCATGAGATATCAGGAAAGAGGGAATTCAAGAAGAAGGGTTTTTATGCTTTCAGATTTGAGGCAAGTTTCTGAAGTCCTTAATAGTCTAAGCACTTAATCTAAAGATGTAGCCCTCTAATTCACATGCATTTGCTGTATTTTAGGACTATAATTGTTCCGTGGATTTTGTTAGTTCTCCATTCCTTGTTAGAGAATCATCTTTCAAAGGTAGAAATGGGTCGATGGAGACATTAAGATTGGATTTGATGGACCGGACAACTTCTATGTATCATGATGCCGATGTCATAGTCTTCAATACAGGTCATTGGTGGACCCACGAGAAGACATCAAGAGGGTAAGTTGTCATTCTGCTTGTTACCATGCTTGCTGCTATATTGTGTGTGCCTAGAACTGTGGTTGTTGAAAATGGTGACTGCCATGGGCTACTATGTTTTGTAATTTGGAAAAAGGAAAAAAAGAAAAGAAAGTCGCGTTATTAATATTCACATTGATATTTCCTGCATACCATATTACTATCAGCCGATCTTATGGAGTGATTTTTCTGCTGATCGTGAAAATGATCTCTTGATGTGTTTTTGCATTGGTGTTCCTACAGAGAAGACTATTACCAAGAAGGCAACCATGTGCACCCAAGACTAAAAGTTCTGGAAGCATACAAGAGGGCTCTCACCACTTGGGCCAGATGGATTGACAAGAGCATTGATGTCAACCGAACTCAGGTTTTCTTCAGAGGATATTCAGTTACCCATTTCAGGTTTAGGCCTATTCTTCACTCTACCGTATCTCCACTTATATGCTAACAATGTACATTTCTCTGTTAGCTCCATTCTCAGAGTCTCCATATTCTGCAGTTCTGCTAGCTTTTCCAAAATTTTAGGCTAAGAAAGTAATTTTATACTGCTCAGTCTCATGCATATTAGACCATTAAAAATCTTGACGTGCAACACTTGCAGAGATATATCTGCGACAATCTTAACGACCCTTGAGTTATCTTTCCTTTCTTCTGTACTGGACCTAATTTTTATGTGTTAGTTTATTGTTGAAACCTAGCATAGGCTCATTGTTGGAAGCTTGATAGTCGGAATCAACTGTGAAAATACCCAGAGAATATGAATTAAGTTAGATGAGTTTCCTGTACTTCTGTCTCACAGAAGTTTTGAATCGTTTGATGTGGTTGCAGAGGAGGCCAATGGAACTCGGGAGGACAGTGCCACAAAGAAGCTGAACCAATCTTTAATGAAACTTACTTAGCAAAGTACCCTTCAAAAATGAGAGCTCTAGAACATGTGCTTTGGGAAATGAGATCTCCTGTGGTTTATTTAAACATAAGTAGGCTCACAGATTACAGAAAAGATGGACATCCTTCTGTATACAGAATGCAATACAAGACAGTGGAGGAACAGATTGCCGCCGAGCGATCTCAAGATTGCAGCCATTGGTGCTTACCAGGAGTACCAGATACTTGGAATGAATTGCTATATGCTTCTCTGTTACAGATTGGAAAGGGATCTTGGAAAACCTGAAGAGAGTTGTAAACAAGCTGCCTGTTACATGTTAATTTGTTCTTTAGATATATCCTTTCCTTTTTTCTTCTTTTTGCTCGTTAGATATATCCTGCCTGAGCTCATATATTTTGTGAGTTCCCAATTAGGCTAAGTATTGTATGTTGACCCAGATTGCAAAATTTGGGGGTCTATGTTTAGTCTTTGAAAAGTGGGAAGATTAGGTCACAGCTCACAAGTCGATATGTATATTTTACGTTTCAATGCATCCGAAACAAGATGATTCTTTTCATTTACTTTTCATTTCAATTGGATTTTACAGATTGAATTCATATTGCAGTTAAAGATGCTCTAGCTTCTGAGGAGTTTTCTGTGTTGGTTTTTTTTTTGTTTTTTTTAATCTCAAATGGGATGAATTTGTATCAAGTTTTTTCAGTCGTTGTTCCTTCTGAAACGGCGATTGGTATGTGAAAAAAACAATATGGATATCTCCCTTTCTACCTCTATATTGAGATTTGAGAAATAAGAAGAAAAAGAACAAACTACTTTACTTCAACTCAGGTGGGTAAAAGATAAGAACTCAAACGTTTATGTAGGATTTAGGAAGGACATAATACACTGTTATTCTGAAGTACAGAAGCACGAATATGCATGCACACTGACATACACATTAAACAACACACAGACAGATGATTCCTCCAATCTACAGAAACTGGGGAATCAAACAATTGCTAGTCTACTGCAAATCAACCAATTCTGAAAGCTCACCTTGGTAGGCCTAGAAGAGGTTGTTAAAGCGCGCAACTTTTATTACTCTCATGCATAACATTACACAAGGAAAAGAGATAATAGCCTGAAAGACTCATGACGGAGTCCATTGCCGTTCTGTGACTTGCCGGTTTGCCGTGGTTCAGCGAAGAGCACTGCTACTTATATAGAATGCTTCTTCGTGTCAGCTAACTTATGAAAGTAGAGCAGGGTGAGGGGGGTGGAAGTACCCATTATCATCACTCCCACCCGAAGCTTTCTAGGACCCATGGACATGCTATATATTATCAATGATAGGCTTCATTGCCTATCATCATATCAATGGACTCAAAGAAGTGCAAGTGGGGAAGTTACTCTCTGGCTGTAGCCCTTAAATAGCAGATGATTGAGAGCTGAGAAGTTATGATCTGAAATGCACCTCTCATATGCGGTCTGTTCATTATCCAAAAACTACAACTCTTGCTTTTCTCTTTAAGCTTTAACCATCCAAAGTTGCCATGTTAGGAAAAGCTCCTAATAATTAGCACTTGTTCCCCTCCGATGACAATCTTACCCCTTACCTAAAAACGCCATTCTTTCTTTTTTAGAACGAATAATACTACTCTTTACGTTCATTTCATATCGGTTGATGTAGCGTGTTTTAAGTGAGTTTTCATCTCAGCTACTTTAAACACGTCGCGTCAGTCAGTGTGATCAATGGGTGAGAAGACAAGTAATACTATTTTCTTATTAAACATTCAAGTTGTCATCCAAATGAGAAATGTTATATCTGGATAAGTATTCGCATTTCATCCACCAAAACTGATGTGGCGTGGTCCTTCAAATAAAAAATCACATTTCCCTCCACCAAATTCTAGAGGAGGGCCACACCACTTCAGGTTTGGTGGATGGAATGTGGATACTTGTCCAGTATTCTATATGTAGCATTTCTCTATTCAAATTTGGGTAACCAGCCATTCTACTGGCTGCCATTTTTTTTTTTCTTTTTCTTTAAGAAAAGGTTTTTCTTATAATTGGGTTGTAGAAAATTTCTTTAACCCAATTTATTAAACTAAATTAAAAAAAAAAACAATTCTTTCACTTAATTTGTAGAAAATATTAATATTACTTATTATTGACTAATCATGTTAGTTTTCCATGCAAAATGTTTATTGCAAAAAAGGATATGAATGTCAATATAGCCCAAGATGGGCATCGAAACTACTTTTTTTCCTTGGTGGATTACTTTATTGATAATTGGAGTCTTCTTACTTTTATGTTGCAAGCAGTGGATCCACTAACTGATGTTCATCTCCTACTTTTTATTCTCTAATTCTCCACTAATCCCATTTTCTGTGGCAGCCAACCAAGCTTTGCTTTCGTGAGCCATGGACGCCTCGTTGACACTAGTTAAACCATATTAATTCCAACAATCTGGCACCTGATTTTCTGTCCAAAGCCTTTTTTTTCTTTTCTTTTTTTTTGGTTTAATCAAGTTTACAATCTTTCACACCCTCCTCATAATCTCATATGGGTCTCTAAATTTTCCCATTCTCGATGAGAAATAAAACGTGTCGCAAAGGATGTATTTGTTAACGTGTTTTTGAGGCTATTTTTTTTTTAATTCGAAATAATGCTTTGATGTGACGTAAAAGTAAAACTAATTTTGAATATTTTGTGTGTTAATAGTTTTTGGTATGAGAATGAAAAAAAAAAAAAAAAAAAAAAAAAAGAAGAAGAAGAAAAAGTGATATTCATGGACTTTATGCTAAAAGAAGTGATCTCCTCCTTGGAAATGCACCCAATTACCCCAATTGCAGCACCCACTACTCTTTTCCCTCTGCTTTTTCTCTAATGCAAACAAAGAGATGACAATCACTCTTATCATGCTTTATAGAATCTCACTTAGCTCGTTTCATCTTTTTCCTCTTAGAGGTTTTGATGCTACAATCTAAATCATCAGATTTGCCTTACATGGTGAAGAAATTGAACATGTTTTTTTGAATGAAATTCTAAAAAAGTCAGTTTATTAGAATTCGGGTTCAGTTTTGGATAACTACTGAGCATACATATCGCTATCACAATTATCATCATTAATGCCATCCACTTATCTCTTGGTCATAAGAAATCCCTAAATAATTGATAGCCTCTATGAATTTTGTTTCCATTGTGAATCAAGTTCTGGGCCCCTTTTCTCTACAATTTCCTCTCCCAAAGATATTATTTGATTCTCAAAACCAACCAAAAAAATGACATCAAATTAGCCGTACACCGGAATATGTTTAAGCGGCAGTGCCGCGCGAACTGCAATGTTAATTTGTAAGTTTACGTGGTACATTTAGTTGTGAGTAGCGTGGCAGTGCCACGTAAAAAGGCTTGTTGTGATAGGGTTATTTCGGTCACCCACAAATTTTATGTACTATTTAAGTTAGTTAAGACCTTGGTGCTCTTTGACCTTTATTCCTCCAAGCACAAGAAGGATTTGTTAATCGACAATGAGGAAATTGGGCTGGCAAAAAGAAATCTTTATAGACTACTATTCTTTCTTGGGCTCAGCAGCTTACTTAGACTTGCACGATTGCTTAATAAGTGGCTTCTCCAACAGCTCTTTGGGTGGGCCAATTACGCTCCTTCTACACTTGAGTTTCATGCTTCTATTGCCTTTAGACTGGACAAAGTTTTTTTGTTTTTATTTTTGTTTTTTTTCAAAGTAAAATTCAGTCTATTATAAGAACATATATAAGTTTCATAAATTAAGTTAAAAATAAGTTCTACAACTTAATTTAAAACAAAACTTTATCCTTTCTGAGTACACATGACTAGTCATGGGAGGGTAAGTGTCACGACCTTGACAGTGGCTGTGGCGCGGCAGCAGGGGCGGGTGCCTTGCACCCTTGCTGTCCGCTGAGCCATGGCATGAGGAAGGCATGCCATGGGTGCAAGGAAGATGGTTCGGTGCTGTTGCTTGGAAAAGGCTAAGGATGCTACAGGGAGTTCGTGGTCTGGACCATGCTGGAGCATGGCCAGTGCTAATGAGGCCCAAGGGCTGCTGTGGGGTGCAGGACATGTTGACGAGAGCTTGAGAGTGGGCTGGGCGTGGCCCAGGCCCTTAGTTGCTTGCTGACTTGATGTTGTTGCTAGATGCTGCTGAGAGGGGCCAAATGGCACCTAGAATGTCCCTGAGTATGCTGTGGAGTGCCTGCAGGAAGTGGCCACGTGGTGGCACTGTCCTGCCCAAGTGATGGTGCTGGGCATGAGTGCAATGATTGCACTAGAAGGCTTCTGCATGTGCTGGGCATGCAGAAGGGTTGAGTGGGGCAGTGGAACCGTCAGGGGCGCTGCCCAGGCTGCCTACACCAAGGAAGAGTGCTGCAGGGCGAATGTCAGTGAGGCCAGGCTGCTGCATGTGCTGGGGAGTGCCAGGTGGTTGCTGTGTGCAGCAGTGATGCTGTCATGGGCGCTGCCCAAGCTGGCTGCAGGGGATGGCGTGTTGCAGTGGACAAAAGGGGTGCTGCATCATGCCTGCAAGAGCTAAGCACGTGGCAGTATGATGGCTGGGCATTGGAGGTGCGGCTGTTGCCTTGTGTGGGTGGCTGTGCGCTTGCAGGAGGGCCTGCATGGGTGCTGCCTTGTGGCAGTGCGCCAGACATGCGGTTGGTTGAATTCAAACGGACCAAGGATGCTTCATACACGTGGCCTGAGTATTATGGGATGCTGAGATGCTGCTGTGCAGAAGAGGCATGGATGGGCGAATTCAAATGGGCTGGTAAGCCCGCGAAACGTGGCTGGGTGGTTGCAGGGCATGCTGGGTAGAAACAGCATGCCATGCTGCCTTAATTGAGGGCAGTGGGCGTGGGCCAAGTGGCAGCCCACTGCCAGCAGTATGAAGACCTGCTGGGGCTTTAAATTAGAAGCTTGGGGCTTCATTGCTGGGTGGCTTATACTCTGGATAGACTTCACTGAGTGTGCTCCATACTGGGAGAGTGAGTGAGGTGCTGATTGAGTGAGTCCATGTGCTGCATGTATGCTGGAGAGTTATGAGTAGCTGAGGGCAAGTCAAGAGGACTTCAAGGCTGCTGGAAACAAAAGGTGTGCTGCAGAGGTGACTAGCATTCTGAGGTGCAGGAGGCCAAAGGGTGCTGGAAACCAAAGTGTTGAAGGTGGCCGAGACCAACGCTGGGCTGTGGTGCTGCTGGAGACAAATGTGAGCTGGAAGAGGGCCAGCCACAGTGAGAGCTAGGTGAGTGATTGTTTGGGGAAGGGTTTCCTTGTAAAGCCTTGGTGGCTTCGGTCATTCATGTATCTCTTGTAGAAGCCTTGGTGGCTAAGTTGTATAGGACTAAGGGCTCCTTTGTGTGCAAGGACCCTAGTCATCCCTTTGTATATTCGTTGAGTGAATTGTAAAGGTTGGGAGGTGTTGCTCCCGTAAAACTAGACGCTGCGTACTGTGCTGTGTTGTGCTGTGAGGTGGTCGGTGGTTTCCCTAACCTCGGGTTGGTGCAAAAGAACCTCCTAAAGCTTGCTGGACAGTGGCTTGGGAAGGTGTTGGGGCTGCTTAGGACTGCTTGGTGCTTTGCCTAAGGCCATCACGGGGCTGGAGTTGGGCTTGCTGCCGAGCGAAAAATTCGGCCCGTGACAGTAAGTCTTGTGCCGCTCATCCTTAATTAGGTGGTTGCCTAAGGCTTTAATATGATAAAAAGTTAATAAATAGTCTCTAATTAGGGTCTCTTAATAATAATTATACAATAAATGTTATTTTCAAAAAAAAAAAAGTTTTAAAACTCTAATTAACGCCCTCAATTAAGGTAAAAAAAAAAAAAAAAATTACAATATTGGGGCCTTAAAAAATCTCTCTAGGTGAAAAATAGGAATTTCTTGACTCTAGACATATAGTCATTCTATTTCTTGGGATGTCTACAATTCACATCAATAAAGAATGAATTTTTCATGAAAGTTAATAATTAAGGCCATCAACATCATAAATTTTTATAAGTAAATAAATTATTGGAATGTCAACTTGTTTACTTTTTTATTTTTTACATTCATAAAAGTCCAACGTGAATAACCTTCTCAAAGGTACGTAGAACATCAATTACAATTAAACTGGCAATAGAACATGAAAAATCTTCGTCTTCAATGTGCTCCAACATTAATTTGATTGAATGCTGAGAAAAATATGGAAAGTCTTAAATATAAAAATTTAATTAGTACTTTTGCATTAAAGAGAAAAAAAAGTGAAATAAATGATAGGTCAAAAACGGAAGAAATATAAGAGCAAAAGAGGGACGACGGAATCTAAATTCCTGCTAAAAAAAAAATCTACCAAGGAAGAATTTTTCAACTATATGAGCTCCAACATTTGGGTGTGATTGACTTTGACTCACGGCGGATGAATGGTTAGGCGAATTAAGCAATCGCTTAAGGCCCTCAATTAATTAGTGATAGTCAATGCTCTTTAATTAAGGCCCCCAATTATGGTAAAAAAAAATATTATGACAAAAAAGTTAGTCAGTACTATTTAATTAAGGCCTTAATTATGGTAAAAAAATAAATACAAAGAATTGAATTCCAAGGTTGATATTAAAGAAGAAAATAAAGAAAAATGAAAAGTTACATTAATTAATTGTACCCCTAAAACAGTTACTAAACTCATAATTCTACATGAACATAAAATTAAGAGTTCGTTCATTAATATAATTTTTAGAATAAAGTAAATTTTGTTTTGTGCAAATTAAATTCTACATAAAAAGAATTATATGTAACTTAATACAAAATTTGACATTTGTCGAAATTAAATATTTCCTAACAAAAATGAATTTTACAAGTTGTTTAAACAAAAATACTTAAATATAAAAAATGTCTCACCTAAGTTTATCGTTTTAGACCTCAAAATTTATTGAGCCGCCCTTGCTTTGACTCGTTGATTCTTGAAACTTTGAGCGTGATTAAAATGTGTACGCAAAGGCTTTTCCTTTTAACAGAAAAATCCAAGAATCGTTACCCCCACAATTCCACAAACCCTATGGCCCATACATACGTTGCATGGGTGTGAAATTGAGTCCTCTTTGTTGCTCTTAATTGCTCGAATTCTTATTAAACAAATCTAGAAAGGTGATTGTAATCTCTACTAATTAATTATTTATACGTATTATGGGGTTTGGTCAAAAAGACAATGGGAATTTTTGTGATTATATAAGCTAACCTCTAATATGCAAAAGCAAGACCTTCAAGCTGACGGCAGTTCCATTCTGGCTCCTTTTGACCAGAAGCTATCCTTTTCTAGGCTGGCTTGGAACCTCAAGTGGACATGGACAACATATAGTGGGCTAGACTTCACTCCCCTACATTTCATGTCTTTTGCTTAATTTAATTCACTTTTCAAGATATAAACTTATGGGTAAATTGCAACGATTTAGGAAAAAATATTAGTCGCATATGTGCTATCACTTTAAAATGATTAGTTAATTTAGAGTTTTCTTACAATCCATTATAAAACTTAATTTCACCTAGTAACTAAGCAATATGAGACTTAGCATTCATAACCACCTTTATAAACTACTCATTCTATCTAGGCTACTTCTCATCTTTTCAATATGGGACCGAAGTGTTACATAAATGATTGCAATGGTTGTAGAAATATCGACTCTAGAGGTGTTACGTGCAGTGCAGTATTGTTAGTAGTGCACTAGTGTTATTCTATTGGGTTTATTTCTTTTTGTTAGAAGACTAGTCGGACATGTGTTAGTAGCTCTTATGTTTATCTCTTTTATGTTGTTATTTGGGTAGGATTAGATTTATCTCTTTTAGGAGTCTTGTTGACAAGATGTTAGGTTATAGAGTTGTGAGTCATATAGAAGTCCTATTTTGTGTACGCGAGACTCTTATTCTATTATTTTAAATATTGCTTTGTTATTGAATAAAAGTAATCATTAATTCAAACCTTATGTTTGTAAGAGTCAAGAGCACCTCTAATTGCTCATATGAGGTATAGGATTTCTCAAAAATTCTATCATATCTATCGTTTTTGTCTAATTTTTTAATAGAAACCGTCAAATGTCACGTTAACATTAATCATTTTATGTTACGTGTCACCTACATTAAATAAATTATAAACAAATATAAAAAGAAACAAAATTGGTTCCGCCATGGAATTGTTCCGCCATTCCATTTGATGGGCACAGCATCTAGGTAGACGCTATCACCTACTTAGAGCTCATCACCTGCTGCTTGGCTCCCGGGGCTGTCAAAGAAGGAAGGTAAGCTCGTTCATAACCATGTTTTTTTTGTCATATGGGCTATGGCCACAAGCCCAAAACCATTTTGATCAACATTCTCCTCAATATATATGTCAAAGTTAACCTCTTGGATGAAGCACAGGCATTGTTAGACCAAATTAATGCCTAAAGGAAAATTGTTTCGTGCACGACCATGATTTCAGCTTACACTTAATGCTTAGCTCAATGACAAGACCATGGATTTCTTGATAATAGTGCTTAGACAATGTGTCATTTATGCCGAGTATATTCACTTGCTCTTTGGTTCTAATTAAGAGTCTGTGATGGACCAATGAATCTCAGACGGCTGCATTCTAGTATAATTAAAGTTTGATTAGAATCTGATGTCTTTGTTGGGAGCACTCTTTTGTAGATATTTAGTAGAAATTGGGTGAGTACGTTGCAAGAGGCACTATGCCTTTTATACAGAATCTAATGCCTCTTATACAGCTTAATGCTACTCGCTAGCTTATATATCTTGAAGCGTAAATCAAATTGTAAAGAGAAATGATTTACATATATCATCTACACATCTCATTTTCAAATCGACTATTGAATATATGAGACCCACATTGAATCTCACAAATTTAATGGTAAATTTGAAACTTGATTATATGAAGATGTGTAAAAAATATGTACGTGTATCATTTCTCAATTGTAAATTGAGTACTATCAATGAAAATGGACGGTGCTCTTTTGCGTCGTATTGAACTCTTTTAGGGTTATATGCATGTGGATAAACTTTGTAATATAATTGTTGTTGCCACACGTTGTTGTTGGTCTTAAATCCAGAATATGTTGGGATCATGCCTTAGAGACTAGCATCAGTTATGAATAATCTTATTGATTTCTAAAACCACGAGTGTTCTTTCTAAATATTACGCTACAAGGAAATTGAGTAAATGTTTGTTTCTGATCGAAACCACTAGTTTGCAAATTTGAAGTATTAATTGAACTAAAGCCTACAAGTTGGGCTTAAATAGATGAGTAAAAATCAAATTTTGCCAAGAACTCAATAAGTCCAATTATTACGTATAATCTAAATCTGAAATAAAATAAGGAGTCTACCCAAAATCTGGTGAAATTGGTAATACAAAACCTTCCAAAATTATTAATTATAATATTTCCTAAAATGGCAAATAATAACTTAAAGATAGGAGAAAATAGTGGACTGTGAGGCCGAAAACGATGCTCACCAAGCTAACTTGGTGGCCATGACGTCTGTGACGAAGATAGTTTTTTGGATTGGGGTCGTGTGTGCGATTCTGATACTCGTAGTAAAAACTATATCTGTTTTATTGCACGTTACGTGATATTGCCCGAACTATAACTAATAATGCCGATTCTTGTCATTCTTGAGCTGATATTCTCTATCAAGATATTTTATGACCATTAATTCAACATCTGAAAACTCAGTATAAAATTGCGACTCAAATATTAATTCATGATCAATACTGTCCTTGTTGATACAGTTGACCGCACCACCACAGTCTAGTCAAAGATACCTTCATTGGCAAATACTAAAGACACGTGACTCATCGGGAGATATTGCAAGGGACACTTCGATGCCTAAGCAAGTGGAAGGGTAGGAAGCTTGGAAAGAGAAGGGGTGAATTGTGTGTACCTTAGACTTAGATCTTTGATCTCTTTTATAGGGTTGCCCTAGATAAGACAAGTAGGCCAAAATTGGCAAATATAAGAGGTCAAAGGTCTGATATGAAAGGTGGTGGATCATGGCAGAAATCATTTCTTTAAAGGTGTCAAATCTAGAATAGGCAAGATTGTTAAATGCAAGATTGTTAAAGGTGTCAAATCTAGAATAAAAATGTAGTATCTAATAATTATCTTATGAGAAATACATAATAAGAGAACTACAGAAAACCTAATATGGTATATTATCCTATATATATTCTAACACTTAATTTCAGTTAACTTTTTCTTATTCCTTTCCAATTTTACAGCAAGTTGTTGAAAAAGTTTATACATATGCACGAAAATAGAGTACTAATTAATTATACAATTAATATACGAGTACAGCCAACAGCCAAAAGTATATTTTTCTTAATTAAACAGTGGACAATAACGCAATATATATATATATACACACACAAATATATATCAAAGCCAAACTTTGTGTTAAAGAATAAAATGATAGAACACTCCAATCGAATAAAAAATAGATCTTGCCCCTTTGACCAATCTTGGTCGGTCCACGTCAACAACCAATAATCCCTTTTTGACTACCCTGTAATTGGAAAGAAAAATGCAGGAAGCAAGAGATATCACACGATGAGCATTTACTGCTGTGCTTTATTTATTTGGACAAATTCTCTAAAGCAGAAATCATTTCTCAAAAATCAAGCATATCTTTGTGTCGAGAACTCGCAAAAGGTCGAATTACACGATGGTTATAGAGGTGGCCGGTGGGTGTGAAAAGAGAGAGAGACATTCTTTAATTTAGTTTAATTAATTAGCCAATCCCTTCATAACCTGTGAAATTATCGACAATTAAGAAAATAGCAGCATCAACATGTTGTCGGGTTTAGGTGTCATTAATCTCGTTGAACTGTCCCCAGTGGGGCAAATCTCCACTTTTTAAGATGTTGCTCTTTTGGAACGTGGCTTAAGATTAATCGTTTCTTGTGCTTAATTAAGGAGTCAATTAGTAAAGAAATACTAAGCAACTAATCAGAGGTTACATTCCTTCACATGGGTATCTTTTGATAATGACTTGGGGTCTATTTGAAGGCAGGATCATTAAGCACTACGCATTGTTGACTTCCATTGTTCAAGATTATCATGATATATCCACGACCCTTTTCGCTGACTATTCCGAAATTTCGACTAATGATGATAAAAAGATGATGCCAAACTTTGAACTTCTTTGATCACTAAGTAAGGTGGTGTTAGAAACACGTGTGATTTTTTTACTAAAAAATCTTTATACCTCTTCCTCTCTCTATCTTACCCTAACATTGACTTGATACATATACGTGCATGACTAGCAATGCTTGTTTTGCAATTAATAGATTGTGTTGGTGCATATTTTTGTTTGGTCGGACTCGGATGATGTATATCTACAAATTAAAATAAGGAAAAAAAAAAAAATCACTAGAGTACGTGATGCCAGCTCAGGAGCCGGTAGGAGAGCCTTCTGATGATGTTGATGCAATGACTATATATGTACACCCAGTTCTTGATGACGGAGTTTTGCAAGAGCACCGAAAGGTTATAGTAGTACGACGGTGAAAATACCTCCGAGTTCCATTCGGTTAGCTAAAGTCCTTGATCAAAGCCAAGCTTGCCCTCGGACCCGTGGGTCATTGGACTGGGCCCATTAGGCAACAAGCTAGTCATTCCAAAGAGAATTCACTTTTTTTCTAATTATTTTTGAGCTGCATGTGGATGCCATATATGCATACTTCTTTTGAAGTATTGTGAACCTTCGATCTTATGCAAGCTACTCTTTGGATGCTGCATGAACAGATTGCTAGGCGATCACAGCTGGCTTGTTGATGGAAATTAAACCCCTAAAGGAATCACCTAAAGAGTTAAAGTGCATGCTGCCTCTTCTAATATGAAGAGGAGTAGTAGGTGGAGAAAGAGTGAAAAACAAAAAAGAGAAAAGAAAAGGAATTGTTTTCATTAATTAAAGGAAAGGAAAAGAAAACTTGGCAAAAGAAAAGAAAAGAGGAGTCCTCCTCGAAAGCTTCAGCTTGGTTATTTTCATAATCAAGTAAATTAAATTAAAGCAGCAAACATAAATCAGGATCGTGGACCACATAATATTGCTTTGCTGAATATAATTTGACATGAGGTACAAAGACAACTTTCTCAAATTTTGGCTTGCCACCTTGTTTCCTTTGCCCTTTTCCAACATTCAAGACGGCTCCTAGTCATTGAACTGTACCTCTCAATAAATCTAATATAAGCATATTAATGTTCTTTTATTGCTCAACGTACCCTAAACTCACATTTTTACTTGTAAAATTTTAATTACCAAAAATATATATTGGCGGTCGGTGCTGTGATCAGGAGTACATGCACTACTACTTAATATTTTTTACAAAGTGGACAAGGTATGACATATGTTTAATTATAGTACGTACTCGTTAAATCTTTGGAACGACTAATTCAGCAGACATTCCTTAGTCTTGATTCCCATTGATAACATAAAAAATAGGGCACTCTGCCAAGAAAATCAGGTATAGATGTTGGTGTTTGACCATATATAATTAAAAGCCTTTGCATATATCTAACGTCCCCAGATGTTCATGGAAACTTTTGGAAACAGAGAGTGTCTTTGAGTTCTCCTTTAAGAATATATATATATATATAAATCACCCAAGGTCCCATATAATGCTCTGAAGGCTACCAAATGGCCATGCTTCCCTATTTCTCACTTCTCATTGATCGACACTCTTCCTTTCGTGTTCAAATTCCTTTGGCTTTCCAGGAATGCCACGTCCCTCGACTCTTTCTTCTCTACCCTATCAAGTCCCAGATGGCATAATCTGATTCGATCGTGACGGTGACGGTGACGGTGACGCTCTTCTGTTCCGGCATCAACTCAAGCTCGGAAGGCCATATTTTCCTCCAGAGCCATTCAAGCTTTACAGGTACGTTCTTAGTTTTTTGTTTTTTCGGAGTATTTACGTTCATAACTTCAATATTAAATAGCTGATCGATACGAGTTTATAGCAGCAAACAAATGGATTTCATCCACGGTAAAAGGAAAAACCAAAATTTTTTTTTTTTTTTACTGTACATGCGCACGGTGTTCCTGCGGCCCAAGATTTCAGATGGCCGGTGATACTCGAATAGTGCATGTGCTTTATTATGAACTTCGAGGACAATCTAACGGTGTATATCACAAACAAAGAACTTAGACTACCGTTTTCACTTTCTACCTTTTTTTTTTTTTTTTTTTTTTATATTTTTTTTTTAGAGGATTTCCTTTTACCAAGAGAAAGTTTTTACTGCTTTTTACTCCGACCAAAATGACGCAAAATGATCGATCAAATCAATCAATCAACCATCAACAGGAACCCAACAAATGCTTTACGTGCCGACACCCATTTGAATAACCTTTAATCGACAAATCCTGAGCAAAAGTTTAATATGTGTTTTATTATATCATAATATCATTGATAATTTTAAGATTCATAAATAAGATCTTAGAATATCACAAAAAATTTACTTTATCTGTTTATCTTTGTCTTGATTGTTTTATTTCTACTCTTGTCATTATCAGCTTATTTGACAAAGAGTAAAACAGAACAGAGTAGTGAGTTGTTAGTTTTGAAATTAGTAAAAAGTGATGATGTAATATTAAGTAAAAAGAATTTGTATAGAAAAGTGAAAAAATTTTGTATTGTAGTGAATTTTTTTATTTAAATAATAATAAAAAATTATTAATGTGATATAAAAAGTAAAATAAATGAAAATGTTTTGATGTGAATTGTTATTGAAAAATATAAAAAAATGAAAAAAAAAATAGGAATAGTGTTCTCTACTGCCGTGTAATGTTATGTTATTTGTCAAACAAACCATATGTTACGGACTTCCTTAATCAAGACCCACCCTCCTTTTACAAGTTTAATTTGCATTTAACATGCACGCATTACGAACTAAATGCAAGTTCTTTTGTTCAATTGGTTATGTTTTTCTACTTTTTCATTAGTTTTATCTTTATTTCAACTTTACATATGTGATAGATTTGCGTGCCTTATACTAAATAGGAAAAGAAAAAGGCTCTAATAATCCTGAAGGTCCCTGTTTTATTAAATCCCTCAATGTTTTAAACGTTGTCGAAAGCATCCTTAAGGTTTACATCCTTATTAAATAATTCTTTCCGTTCTCATTACTCATCTGGTCATATTATATTTAATAAAATGAAAATAGGTGTTCAAATTAGGGGCGTAGCTAGGTAGAGCTTTGGGGTCCATAGCCCCCCTAGTCCCAAGCTTTTAAAAAAAAAAAAAAAAAACCTAAAAAATAAATAAATAAATTTTACCTCTTTTTTTTTTTTTTTTTTTTTTTTTTTTTTTTTTTAATTTGACCCCTCAAAGTCTAAAAGTTAGCTCCGCCCCTGGTTCAAATCATCATGTCAATCAACTTACATCAAACACATGTTACACCGGCACCACATGCATCATTGACATGTCAAGCTAAAATTTAAAAATTAGGCATATCAATTATTATAATAATAATAATAAGAAGAAATTCTATTGTGAGATTGGTGATCGTGTGGCCACCTCTTTGTTATGGAAGAGGGGTGCTCGTGTGGCCACCTCGCCATATGTTGTGGTAGGCATGACCGTGCTATTACTCAGGGACGGATCTAAGGGGGGGCTGGCAGGGGCCATGGCCCCCCCTCAATTTCAAAAAGCAACAAAACAATAGTAGGTAAAAAAAAAAATTATAAGGTAAAAAAATAAAATTTAGCCTACTGGTCTCTACCAATAATTTTTTTTGACCCTTGGCTTCTGCCCATAAAAATTTCTAGATCCATCCCTGCTATTACTCTCATATGAGTGATTTTTCAAACTTGTCGCCTCTGCGAATAGCTAACCAGCATGTGCCCTCAATTCTCAAACGCACATGCATGCTCTCTCTTCCTCATCACTATCCTCATAATCTTTACCATTATCTCCATCCCCACCGTTCAATCTGACTACCATGACTTGATCATGTGGCCCCAATATTCCCTAGACCCACATGCTATATCCTCATCATCCCCATGGCTATAATCTTCACTATTAGCTCCATCCCCACAATTTGATTTGAGTATCACAACTCGACCATCAGACTCAGGGTACGCGAGCTCCCAAGCTCGCATCCTGGCTCGTGAACTGCTTTCAGGTCGACCCCTTTAGTAGGGCTTACAACATGACCTACTGGTGTGGTCCACAATATGCACGATCTTTTTTTTGTTCTAGTTGACATGTCTAATTTTTTGATTATGGGATGACGTGACACATCAGCATAGCATATGTCTAATGTAAACTAGCTTACCACATTATTTGAACGTATGTTTTCTTTTTATTAGAACACGATCTTATAGATTTGCAAACATAAATTTTGTAGCATTCTGTTTTTGTTTTATCAAAAAGTATTATTATAAAAAAAGTTCTCACGAAATTATTGTGAATAAAATATTATTTTCTTTTAATGCTTCGCATCATTTTGTAACTATTGTATAGAGAAGAAACTTTCAATGCCATCCCATATGTGCAATTGTACACCAATCTTACACAAAAACAACTAGAAAGGTGTCGGACGATAAAAATAGCTTTATGCCCTCCGATGTTAACCCCGTCGGACTAGATCAACGGCTGCCGATGCAGAACTTTAATGCGCTAAGCTCCCAACACGTTTGTCACAACAAGTGAACCGACATGGCTATGATGCAACAAATCGTGTAGTCTGCTGGATAGTCAAAGTTGTCGGGTCCCATTTCTTAGATAGTGAGCCTTAGAGCAACATATTAAGCACTCGAAGTTTTTAATTAATGAATCTGTTAGCGATTAAGTTGTGTCGGACAGTTGGGCCAATCGGAATCGTGTCGGCCACCGTTAAAAGGCGTATAGGTTTTTGTAAGCTTCCATCACACTTGGCATCAAGGTTTCAAATTTGAAAAATACATGGTAAAGCTAGGAATTTTATCTCAATGGAATATAGTAGATTGTGTGTTTTTAGTCATTTTTCTGTTGCTCATAACCCGGTTGAAAAAAAAGGTAATATCACATGTTTCTGAAAAAAAGATGGAAGCTTATAAAGAAAGAGGAGTTGCCATTTATCCAAATAAAAAAGATGGAAGTTTGAGATGGAAACAAAAGTTGATGATGCCATATTTTAACTATTTCTTTTGAAGTAGAACGCCAAAATTGTTGATACGGTTGACCTCATACACAAATATTCTAATTGAGAATACTTGTGTATAAATTAAAGGAACTTGTAGAATGTGTTGGTGGGAAAATACTTTGATGCTTAAGTAAGTAAGAAGGAATTTAGAGGAAAAATGAATAAAAGAGACTAATAAATGAGTGAATATGATCATACATGGAGGTGTCAGTACTCCTTCATATTTATAAAACACATTTTTATGCCTTTTTCTCAGTAGGGTATGAGCTTTGGAAGAGTACCAGAATCGACCTCTCGCTCTTTTGTGGTTGCATTAACGATTGCTTAACTTCCACTAAGACTATCGATGAGGTTACTTGACGTGGCATAATAGTAATCTCTTGCATTGTCTCCTACGAACATTCAAGAACTGCATATGTCAAGGCGTAACACTCAGTGTTACTATTAGATTTCGTGGGATCCTAGTCTTGTTGGCCTGAAAGACACTCAGTGTTTAGATTTCTAACTTGGAGGGCTTGAAGGGACCTTAGTAATTGGGAACACCAGTGCATCTACGATTAAATGTATTTTTAGGTTGTGTTAATTCGAGTCTAACTTAAATATAAATTTATTTGAACGCAATGAATAAAAAAAAGAAAGAGAGGGTTTTTTTTTTCTTCGAGGCTTATAATAAAATGAGGTTATTTGTTGGGGGAGTGATAGAACCTAAGCTAAAGGGTAACATCAAAATAGATATTTATCTAATACAAAAAGTAGGGATATATAAACAAAAATAACTGAACTCTCCATAACTTTAGCCATATAATTTTATATTTTTCTGTCCACAATGTTACAGTATTTTTTCCACTATATGTTAATTATCAAAAATTAAATATTTTATTTTTTGTTGTAAGATGAGCTAAGACTACTAAAGAAAATGCTTTCTTAATTTAAAGTGAAGACTGAAGAGGACCATTAAAATTTAAACGTAACCGTTATTAATATCTTCCCGTTCTTGAGGAATAATTCTTAGTTGTGTATTGGGTCGAGGCAACGACATTGAAGGCAAAACCCTGTGCATCTATTCTCAAAGAGTTGAGGAATACTTCTTAGTTTCTTTTTTTTCTTTTTTTTTTTTCTTTTTTTTAGTGAAAATTTCATGATTTTATAAAACTTTTCAATCAGAAGTACTCAATGAGATTACAATATCATGAATAAAAATGGGATATTTTTCTATCCAAATTTGCTCCCAAAATCATTAGAGAGCCGCCTTTGCCAAATGATTAGTTTTCATATTTACTTTTATTTTGACATGGTGTACACACGATGAATGGAGGCTGTTTAAATGAAGTTTTCGAATCATCAATTAGATTATTATACTGACTCTAAGATTGTTCGTCGTTCTGGAGTGCTTTTAAAATTTTCAAAACATCAACTTCTAAAATTAAATTTTGTATTCTCATATTTATCTCAAAGTCTACAGCCTTCTACGCCTCAAAAGTCTCTGTTACAGTAGGATCTGTTATGTACGGTTTGGATGAACACATTGCTGCCATAACCTTCCCATCACAATATCTAACAATTATGCCCACGCTCATCTTCTTTTTTGTTTTATCAATCTGCACATGTTGCGCATCCCAATTAATTTTGACCACACTACAAGAGGGAACCATCCATTTTGGTACAATTGTGTTCAAACTATGCACCACATTGTTTTTCGCCTTTTCTTCCACTACATAAAATTCCCCCATTACTTCCTTCGCACAACGTACAACATGGGCAGGATGGGAGAAATATCTACAAAAAAACTAATAAATTTTGGGGAGCCAAACTCTCATTGCAACTGTATTGTGATGGTCTTTTTTTGTACATATTTGGTCGATGTGCCGCTAGTTTACATATTTTAGGAATATTGCACTTACTCCCCTCAATTTACTATGTAATTGGCAATGTTCCTCTCAATCTTTCAATTTGGTTAATGTATCCTATTGATTTACCATTAAGGTTGCAATATCTCCCTGTGGCCTAAAATGATAAAAATACCATGCATAATATTAAAATTATTTCAAAAATGAAAGAAAAATTCAGGAACAAAAAACAAAAAGTGTTGCTTTGGTCTATTTTTATTTTTATTTTTATGAACGTTTTGTCCTTTTTTTTTTTTTTTATGCAAGGTATTTTTGTCATTTAAATAAGTATGATATATTAACCAAATTAAAAAATTATTGAGACATTCCCATTTTATTTATTTATTTTTTTCTTATAAAATTTGGAATATTACAAATTGCGTGGTAGATTGAAGGGAGTAAGTATAGTTTTTCCACATATTTTTTATTTACATATATACTGCCTGTCTTTTCCATTTTGGTTCCTCTTTAGTAAACACCATCCATAGTAATAAAGTGAGGGTTGTGATTGTAAATCACCAATCGGCATAAAGGATCGAAATATTTCCATATCTTGATTCGTTTCATTGTGCATAAACTAATCTATCAGCTTTTGTTCAACATTTCAAGTTTAATTTAGCTAGAGTACAGAAGATGATGCATACCTACCTTAATTAAAACTAAATATGAAATTTGAATTGGCAAGGACTTGTCATTTAAACCAAATATTCTTGTAATTAATTCTATTAAATAGTGGATCCAAATTTATTCTGATACAAATTAATCATGCATGCTTAATGAAAGACTGTTGACAAGGATCTTTTAAATCATTGCACATATGTATTTGAATATCATAAAAGCAATCAAATCATTTAACAAAAAAGGAAAATCGCCAAATAGCTCTGGTTAGTCATAAAGCTAAAATTTCCAAACAATAATTTTTAGGGTAAATGCCAATTTTTATACTTAAAAAATACACAATTTTTATGGTAGAGGGATGTTCTCAAATTTTCTTTCTCCATTAGTTCCAAGTTCTTTTATTTGTCGTGGGTGTTTGCTAGTAAGGAAACCAAAGTGTATCTAAATTAAAAGAAAAAAACATAGCTTTTTCAATAGAAGGGAGGCTTAGCTTTGGATCCCCTTTGCTTCCAGAATTGACAAGATATAGAAAAGGGTTGGGTTCCATTTCTGGGTCGAGTTGTGGATGAAGACCATTAGAGAAGATTGCCCCTCTGTAAGGAGAGAAAAAGGTGTTGTCATTAGAAATCTAGATTGGCTTAGAGGATCACTTGCCACAGGCTGCAGCTCGCCTGAACTTTATGACTCTAAATTCATTCCGGGCCTTTACTGATATGAAACCTCAGCCTTTTCAGAAACACACGGTTTGAGGATATAAACATTGCATACTTTGATTCGACCAAACGAGAGTTTAAACAGAGACTTGAATAATGAATAACAACTGAATTCTAATTCCTAATACTAATCAAACTACTATTACAAGATACGTACTGGAGATTATCTCTCTCTACTAACTCATGCTCCTACCCGGCAATGGAGTGGCAATGCTACTTAAATAAACTAAACTACTAAACAATAACAAGGTAAATCATACAATAGAGTAGAACAATAAATTATTACTTGCACTACTTTAGAATTCTAGTTTCGTAACATTTACACATCATCCATCACACTACGAAAGTTGACCGTGCCCTAAGTCATTACCTTCACCACAAGGATGGATATGCCGCAAACTATTTACTAACGTGAAGTCATAATAAGGTATCCATACCGAAAGGTAAGACACCTCTTTCTTGTGGAGATGCTTGGTGTATCTAGTCCTGATGGGTCCTTAAGGCCCACCTATTGAAAAATCACTTATTGGTTAGAATTTTTGTGGATCGACCTATAAGTAAGTCGGCTTAGAGAATTTGGGTGGGGGGCATTGGGCTCGTCTACCACGGGTCCCTCGGACTCAAATGCGGCCCTTCGCTATCAAAGAGCCCATAAAGCTCGCCTGCCGAAGGGCTCCTTTGCCAAAGGACCTAACGACCTATCAACATAGACCACGACCAATGGGCTAGGAAGAAGCCCAACGGTTAAGCCCAAAACCAATCCCATTTTGGAACAAAGATGCACCTATACCCTAAGAGCACTAGCAGTAGATTCCCAATCATTTTCCTTATTTTAAGGAACAAAACTACTTTTTACTTCCCTATAAAAAAATACCCCACAATAGATTCCCTTACTTTTCCGTATATCAATTAAATATTATTTTTTTACTTTTATTTTATTATTTTTCTCTCTTTCCTACTTTTTCTCTCTTCCATATATCAATTAATTATACTTCTTTTATATTAAAATAATACATAGGGAATGAATAGTAGACATGTATACATAGGGAATCACTATTCATTCCCAACTCTCTCATCTAAATATAGGGCATCTGCTGTAGGAGGTTTTTTTGATGTTTTTCAAGAAATTTTCCCTAAATATAGGGAATGGAACTAATATAGGGTAACTGCTATTAGTGCTCTAATAGGATGTACCGCAACTGATTTACCTAATCGTCAGGTCAAATAACGATATATATATATATATTTAATTTTTTTTTTCACGCCAGAAAAGCTCCCCCAATATTCGTGAGTAACAACTTTCCCACGTCATCAGTCATGCCCTCAACAACAACAAGATACTCTAAACCCTAATAATGAGAGGTGGGAACGACAAGCCTATATTAGGAAGAGAGGACCTTACCCCAAGTACACATTTATACGCTCTCTTACTCTACCAATTTGCTTTCCTTCATACTCATTCTACGTTAAGCATTAGAGGTGGTTCTGCTAGATTTTTGGTGGATCTGTTTGACTATCTTCTCCTTTCAGGCTCCTCTTAGTGTTTAGTGTGCAGTCACTGTATCAACAATCGGTGTCGTATGTCAGAAACGTTTATTTCTTCCCAAATTGTGATTCTCTGAGACAAAGACCTAATGCCGAACACTAGGACGAGAAACCCTCTTGTAGATTGTTAAAATCACCATTTGTTTTAAAAGTTTAAGTTGATAGGAATATATAAATTTAATCATTTAATCAATATTTTAACATTCTCCCTTACATGTGGGCTCAAACTTTGTTGTAATAAATGAGGTCTAACATAAGAAATATTTAATTGAAAATGAGGGTGAATGATTGAGAAAGGTTTAACCACAAAACTTTTGGTTATGATATCATGTTAAAATTACTATTTATTTTAAAAACTTAAGATGATAAAAAAAAAAAATCAATATTTGAACGGACGTCGACATCCTTGTTCCGCCGGCACGTACACCCAACCCTCAGCTAGTCAGCTTAAAATCTACCACATGATCCCCAAACCGGTCACAAAACAACTTCTAATTGAACCCTGTACCCACTCAACTGCTTATTCCTCAGCCCAGCGACAAAGAGCAGCAAATTATTGCCCTGGAGAGAGAGAAAAACATTGTTTAACAAACAAAAGTAAGTGACAAAAAAACTGTCTTTACATTGTTTATTTGTTACAATTAAAATAAGTATTTGTTATAATTTATATAAACATTAATTATTATCATTTTTCTTCTGACGAAAAGACTGTGAACTTAACATTGCTATTTATGGAATAGTGGGGTTTAGTATTGCCAATTAAGAAAAGGCCGCCTGTGGACCGCTTGCACATCTTGGGCTATCTCTAAATTTATCAATTTTTTTTTTTTTTTTAAATAAATCGCCAGTGCTGTAAATAGTAAAAATATATAAAATAAATAGAAAATGACAAGAGAAAATGAAAAAATAATAACAAAAAAAAAGAAAGAAAAAGAGGTAGCAAAAGAAAAGGACCTTGTCAAAGCCTTCATCCTCTAGCTCTAAGCATCTTTGCTTGTTTGTTCGCCCAAAAAGCACACTCCCCAAGAACTTGCAGTTCCCTTCTGCTACTCCAATTCCAGCAAACGATCCATTCTTCCTGTCAAAATTATATAAAAGATTAAATCAATTCCCTAAGTTTAGAAATCCTCAAACTCGATCCTTCTTCTTCTTATTCTTCTTCTTCTTTCCATATTAAACACAGTAACATCACGCTAATAATCTGCTACTACTTGCTGTTATTTCTCTTTTACTTGGAAGGATAAGGATAGGAAGGGCCTCATGATGGATGAAATGTACGGTCTGAACTCAGCGGCGGAGTACTCGGACAACTACAAGGCGCTGATGTCCCCGGACAATCTGATCCTACCCACAGCGGATTACTACCAGGGTTTTCTCTCGTCGGCAGGAGCCCTCCGCGATCATCACCGGATTCCGATATTCGGATCCGACGAGCTGCTCTCGGCGGCCTCGGCTCTATCGGAAGCCGCCTCCTTCACGCCCGAAATTCAACGCGAGGAGGACATGTCGAGCGTCATCAAAGCCAGAATCGCCTCCCATCCTTGCTATCCTCGCCTCCTTCAAGCTTACATCGATTGCCAAAAGGTGAATAACCTCTCGTCCTTCCCGGTGCAAGACCCAGCAGCCGCTTGCCTAGGACGTGTTTCCTTGGTTTTCCTAAGTTTTTCTTTTTCTTTGTTCTCTCAAAACTAGTCTAAATTGTTTTGTTTCTGTAGTACAACATGTTGTTTTGCGCTTCTTAAACTGTGATGATATTTATTATGTGTCGGTCTGGGTTAAGTACTAAGCTACAGCTGGAAGTGGTGGAAATTTTTGAGCTGCTTGTTTTGTGGGTTTTAATTTCAAACCTACCTACTGAGAGCGTTACACCTATCTTTGCCGATTATTATGGCTTTGAAGAAGGTCCTTTCCAATTTGCTGCGAGTTAATTTTGTTTTTCTTTTTTGGGTTTTCGTTTTGTTTTGAAGCTTTCTCCGAAAATGAAGGGGGAAATTAGAAAGGAAAGAAAAACCAAAAAAGGTCTTCTTTGCCTGCAATTTCTCTGGGGAAAGGGGTCTGAGCTCCTATTTAGTGCACGTTTGTGAGTACTTGCGAGCGAAGCTAAAACTAATATGTATAGAAATGGTCTTCTTTTTGTACAGGTAGGGGCGCCTCCGGAGATAGCAAGTTTGCTCGATGAAATCCGGCGAGAAAACGACATTTGTAAGCGCGACGTTGTTTCCACGTATTTAGGAGCCGATCCCGAGCTAGATGAGTTCATGGTCCCCCCACTCTCTCTCTCTCTCTCTCTCTCTCTCTATACTAAGCACACTATATATATAAACCATCGTCTTAAATTGCTTCCTAAGTTTCTCTTCTTTCTTTGTATGTTGTGAAGGAAACCTACTGTGACATGCTGGTCAAGTACAAATCCGATCTTTCTAGGCCGTTTGATGAGGCTACCACGTTCTTGAACAAGATCGAAACCCAGCTCAGCAATCTCTGCACAGGTGCCTCCATTCAAAGCCTTTTCGATCACACTCTCTCTTATTTCTTTATTATATTAAAGATTTTATTGATTTTTGTGCTCAAGGGCTGGCATTATATGCGCCATTTATTATAAAAAACGAGCTAGTCTTTCATTACTTAGACCAGCAGGCGATTCAGGTGGTGTTCATGGCGCACGATAGCGTAGATTTTGGCTCACGATAGCATAGCAAATACACAGGAATCAACAACTATTTCTGTCCTAGTCCTAGTCATAGTCATAGTCCTAGTCCTAGCTAGTCCTATCTTTTTTTTTTCTTTTTTTCTTTTTTTTTTTCTGTTTATGCAAAGAAGCACCCACTTGTAGAGAAGATCAATTTTAGTAGACTCTAGATCATTATTACGCTAACAAACAAAAACCCTAGAGATGATGATAGACACCCGCTTCTTAGATTAGCGACTGTTTCAAACTCCACTGGTGTTCCTGGGGATTATGACCTGGAAATGCTTTCTTAGTACATGGTAGTGGTTCTTCTTCATTGTTTATTCAAAGAAAACTAGTAACAGTGTTTGGAACTTTTCCCTTTTCAGTTTATTGCTTACACAGGGCTTGGTCTCATCCATCGCATTTCCTACTCATCTCGTTTCCTTTCACTCTTTTTAATCTCTCTTTCTTTCTTTTGTCTGTGCGCGCTCAGAGAAATATGAAGCTCGAAAATATTTACTTTTTTTGAACTTGAGATTTTGATTTTGACGTTTCAGCCATTGGTGATGAGTGATGAGTACAATCTACAATAGTAGTTCGATTTTTGGAACTGACATTTCTTGATACTTTCCGTATAACCACCATTGATAGAGAATCCTAGCTTCTTACGGATCGGTGCCTTTTGCTGCTCTTCAAATGGTCTCTCTCTATATCACGCTCCAATGATAGATAATGATTTTCTCTCTCTTTTTTTTTTTTTTTTTGGTGTTTTCAGCTTAAAGCATATAAGTATGCGTGAAATACATGCAATCATGGTTATAGAGTCCATTTTCTGGCTTGGTTTGGTAACCATATCTTAATGGCTTCCATAATATAATCAGAATCAAAGTATGTCAATCTGACTCAAATTATGCTAATGCATGGTGGATCATTCATGTAAACTTAGATTAGTGCCGCCTATTCTAGCTAAACATTTCTATACATTTGAATGAAGAGAAAGGTTTCTAATTAATGTTAATAGATGGATAAAGAATATGTAATCACTCCTAACCTCCTTCTTTAGTTGTCAGCGTAGAAATTACCTTGTCTGGGAAGTTATGCATGTAAATCGAGCAAATAACTTATGAATGTTTGAGTAATTTATTATAAGGGTTTTGTGTCTTGTAGTGATTATTGACTACCAAAGAGTTTCAAGTTAATTTGGAGTTGAATTAAATAATGTTCTTATGCTGAACTAGAAGTTTTAACATGAAAGATAGAGTTCATATGTTACACCAAAAGAAAAGAAGCCCCATGGCATGAAAAGGGATATGGTGGGCATAACTGGTGCAGAATCGGAAGAGAGAGTGTTCTTATCCCTTCAATCAGAAACAATTTACGTAGTATGAAATCCTTCTTTAAGTTTTTTTTTTGCTGCTTTAATTTTACTTCCTAAAGTATATATAAGATAGATACTTGACATATAATTACATATGCTTTCTAATATTATCAGCATGTAATTTATTAGATTCTTTTGGGGTGGGTACTCGTCTTTCATTTGATTTAGATGGAGCATTTTCTTCTCTCTCTCTCTCTTCTAGTGCAAATTGTTACAAGTGTAAAAGACAACATGGTGATGGATGCCTTCTACTTTATTGCATCCCTTCAATCAATCTATTGGAAATTACACGAGCCTGCCCAAATTTTGATGGTTATGTCATGTAACGATGTCTGGTCTGGTTACTTTATTAGAGTTTCGAGTTCCGATATAGCATGAGCAATATATATATATATATATATATATATATATATATATATATATATATATATATATATATATATATATATATATATATATATATATATAATAGATGGTTGGAGATGAAAAATGATCATTGGGAATTGTCTGATGGCTGACAAACAGTTATATCTTCTTGAAAATTGTTCTTGGTAGTTTTTGAAATATAATATTGAACCAACCAAAATGGAGTTCTACTTTTTTAATTGTCCAAATTTAGTTTTAAGTTTTTTTTTTTTTTTTTTTAATGAGAAAGAGAGAGTAAAATCAAATTTGGACTGTTCAAACGTTTGGTGTAGTTTTCTTTTTTCAAAGCCAAATCCAGCATTTTATTAGTCATCTTCATTATCAACAACAAGAGATTCGCATACAAATCTTACAAATCACGTGAGCGAATATCACTGGTTTTCTAAAAGGACTCATGTAAGGGCATGATAATTTGCTGCTGCTTTTTCGCATCCTTGACATCCTGTTAAACTTTAAATTTTCTTGATTATTAATTACACATCTTTGCAAGGTTGTGTGACCATCCATCCAATTAAATTAGTGCCAAAAACGAGAAGTAGAGCTAGAACAATTGGCATTTGCTGATAATGCAGACAGTTCTTTTGTGATTGCTTTACTTTAGGAATCTATTTGTGCTTATTTTAAGTGTCTTAGCTAAAAAGGCTGCTGCAATTACCATTTGCACGGGAGTGGATCTCGTGCCATTGGCATGGGTATAGCAGCCTTAGACGTTCCTCGGATGATGACTGAAAATATTTTATGTTTTGCAAAAAGATCTGCAGACCACGGTAATCTGGTTAAGTTAGGGTTGGCAACTATTATTGTTTTTATTTGGAAGTACAAATTAACTTTTTGGTGATGCTTTTAATCATTTTTATATTGGCCTTTCTCCCCCTTTGTTTTCTCTCTTGTGCTTAGTGGGTTCTCTACTTCTCTTATTCCTCTCTTTTGCATAACTATGATTCCTTAACTTCTTAAAAAATTAAAAAAAGGATAGCATTTTTCAGATATCCGACCGTTGCTGATGTCCAGTTGGACATTATATTGGGCATATATTCACGTGTTTGGATTGTTAAGCCACCTATCTGGCAGGGCTGTTTTTGAGAGACCTTTGCTTCTCTTTAACCACTTTTAGCATTTGCGGAGCATATATTTAGCGTTGCTTACTCTCAAGTTGTTGCATTCTTGGACCCTCTTTTCCTTAATGAAATAATTTGTTTATTGGATTATATTGCTTCTTTAGCCTATGCTTTTCTTCCCTCCACTTTAACATAAGTGGGTTAGTAATCCTACCAGAAGCTTTTGTTTGATAAAATCTCCTTTATAATCCTGCAAAACAAAAATAGATTCTTCGGTAACTCAGACCATATTTCGGATTTCAGAAGAGTGTTGATTCACTTGCGTCTCAAGCAATATATGTTGAATTGTTATATAATGTCTGCTACATATACTTTGTATAGGCAAGAAACTTTCTGCCTGCTGTCAATGAAATGCGTCTGCTACATGCATATACATTGTGTAGGCAGGAAACCTACTTCATTTTTAATAATGGTTTGTATATTTATATTGTTTATTATATGATATGATGTTCATATAAGGATATATTCCATTAAGAACCCTAGACTGACGAGTGACATAATTTAGATTGAGGAAGTCCTATGGTAGCGTGCTCCTTATTATGTGGGATCGAACACTTGTTTATATTTTTTTTACACATTAAACTTTACCCATGGGGAAAAAACTTAAGGTTTCAACTGGTTTAGGCTTTATTCTGTATACTAAAATAAGATGCTCCTGAACTTTTTCCCTTCTACTCACGGACTCTTTCTGGGTCTGACCCTCGAAGCTCTTTCTTGTTCTCCTTCAAAAGGTTTCCAGGAGAAGCCTGAAATGATTTGTTGGGCGGGGAAGAGTGTGTGATCGTGAGGGGCATTATGGGGAACTGGAGAGTAAATGTTTAGCTTTTTGTAAAGCCCGTATAGAGCGGGTGGTCGAGGAGTTCCCAGAGTAACTCACATGGACTCCCGCAGTTCTCGCTGCGAAGCGCAGCTTTATGGGGTGAAGGGAGTGTTCAACGCGCACTGAGCTTTCCCCTGCCTACTCCTGCCCCTGCTTAGTGCTTGTCATTTCCATGGACATTTGATCTGTTTGTGGGTCTTTGTGCTTAATGATGTCCGTGACACGTGTTGCGTTTTCCGCATGTTGTTTGGGTTGCAGGGGGTCCCAACCATGCCATCTTTTTGTTGTTTTGGGCGCATGTGCAAAAATAAAATTAGAAATTTCTCTCCGGGGGTGTTTGGGAGGGTAGAAACGAGAAATGAATGGGTTAATGTGACATAGAAGTGAAAGAAGTTATTGAATTTTTTGTGAGTAAAAAATGAAGAAAGTTGTTTATTAATGTGAAGAAAGGAATTTGACTTTTTGAGATAGAAAAGAGAAAGGGTTGCCAAATGGGGCTTAAACTCTACCGTTTTTGCACACAAGAGGATCACTAATAATTTTGGGGTTGATTGTCGATGCTTTTTTTTTTTTTAAGAATTTTTAATTTTTTTTTTCAATTTAGCTAAAAAAATAAAAACATTTAAAATTATTTTTACTTTTTTGTCACGTTAAAACGAAAGCCAAAAATCGCAATCTAAAAAGGTTTATCAATCAAGACAAGTCAAGCTCACTATTCTGGGACGCAATGAAGAAACTATTTTTGTCTGTAGGTTCTTTTGTTTCCAAGGTGGACAAATAACACTTGGCTATGAGAGTCCTTGATATTGAATAATGCGGCTTATTCACTTAATTATAATGTCGGTGATAATATAAATAAAAAACTATTTGTTTCTGTTCATCACTTCAATGTGAAGCTGATTGTAGAAAAGAAAAGAAAAGAAAAGAAAATATATATATATATATATATATATATATATATATATATATATATATATATATATATATATATATATATATATATATATATATATATATATAAAGGGAATGGGGTTAGGGGGCCAAGGGGGAGGTTATGGGTCATGTTAGGCATTGTATTATGGGTCGCTGTAGGGTGGGGTAACCGGGGAAAGAGCTTATCCATCTACCATCTACTCAATCAGATTTTGTAGTGGCCGTACCGTCTCCTTCACCCTGACTTTTTCGAGTCTCTCACTCCGACTGACGAACGATGCAACCAGACACTGAGAGTTCTGATCAGGCTGTCCCTTTTACTTTTCTTTGCCACCTCGGCGTGGAGTGTGCAGTGTACCATTATTCGGCGGTCAAATCCTTGTCAGATGGAGTGGCTGTCAGAAACCTGGCGTGGGTACCTCTTCCTTCCTTCCCTAGCCTCTCGTTCTCTCTCTCTCTCTCTCTCTCTCTCTCTCTCTCTCTCTCTCTCTCTCTCTCTCTCTCTCTCTAGATAACCTAGTTTATTGTGAATGGACCCATATCCCATAGGTGATCTCTGATTAGCTCTTTTTTTTTTTTTTTTTTTTTTTTTTTTTTTTTTTTTCATTTCCATCACATTTCTCCTTGCCGTGGGGTTACAGAATATATGCTGCGAATCTCTTTATGAATATTTACATTGTCTTGCCAAAATTTGAACTATACATTGTAACATACATTCCCGCTCTGCAACCTATGTTTAGAGTGGCTTATGGTGCGTTTAGGTATTGAATTTTGAGAATTAGAATTGAATTCTAATTCTATTTACAAATACCGAGGTAAGAAATTGTGTTTGGGTGTTAAATTTTGAGATTGAAAAATATTATATTTTAATGGTAAGAAATGATTAATAGTTTAAAAAGTTGTGTATAATGATTGGTATTTTGAAAAGTTGTGTGAAATAATAATTTAAATAATAATAATTTATTATATATTAATTATTTAATTAAAAATAAATAAATAATTTTTTTTAAAAAAAATAATTGAAATCAAAATTAAAAATTAAAAAAAAAAAAAATGAAGCAAGGGTGGCTGCCGGTTGGCAGCCACCCCTTTGGGGGTGGCCGCGCGCCACCCCCAGAGGAGGTCGGGGGTGGCCGCGGCCACCCCCAGTACTCGGGGGAGGCCGCGCGGCCTCCCCAAAGGGTCGGGGGTGGCCGCGCAGCCACCCCCAGTAGTCGGGGGAGGCTGCGCGGTCTCCCCCCAGGGTCGGGGGTGGCTGCCGGCTCTGTTTTTTTTTTTTTTTAATTTCTTTTATTTTTTTTATTTAAATTATTAATATTAATTTTTTTTATTTTATATTGATTTAAATTATTAATATTAATTTTTTTTTAGTCAACTTTTTCTGCGCTGGGTCCCACCAGTAATTTCAAAATTCAGGTCAAAATCCGGGTTTTTGGGCGGGTGGGTGGGTTTTAGAAAAAATCCGGATGGAATAAAATTTCATTTCTAATGCCAAACAGTTCATTACTCTATCGACAATGATATGATAGTATCATTTTCCTTTTTTACGGTTTTACTCACCCATTAGTATTTTATGACGTAAATAAGGTGGCAATTTATGTTAGCGTGTCGGGTTCGGGTCATATTGAAGCATAGATATAAGATTATATAAACCAACCCTAGTCCAGCCTATATAATCAAACGGATTAAACCCCTTGTTCCTAACCCATTGTCTCTGTGATTTAATTAAACGAGTTAGATTCATTAAGCTATATCTTTGCGACCCTTTCCGAGACTCGGCTACAAAGTCGCAACCAATTCAATCTTATACTCGATTGTTTGCACCTGATCTCATATTTGACATGGGGATGACTTTGATATCAAATTATACAAACTTTAAGTATAGGATAACTCACATTTAAAAATCGGTTTGTAAAGAAAGGTGTCCAAAAGCTTATATACATATGATTATGATTGCATTTAAGTTATGTGAGACATTTAGACGCATGTATGTATATATATATATTCTCCAATTTACATACCTTATAAGATCATTGATTTCTCCTTGATCATTTCACCTACCATCCATGTTGCGTCAATGTATGCTTCTTTGCCATATTAAATGAAATGAGTATGTATGCAAATTACATGACTATAACTATAAGTTGTTAAGCGGATAGTGTTTCGCTTAAATGAGAGCTTTGGTGATTTGCACCTACAAATTTGTGCTTTTTAGATGAAGGTTTATCTCTTGATTATTTGTTACATGAAATAACCTTGTCTAGAGCTATAGTCCCTACGCATTTTTTTTTTCTGGGCATAATCCCCACGCATTATGGTCCCTAATTAATTGTTACTCTATGATATAATGCTAAAACCCATATTGGATGTGCTTGTGCATTGGATATCTGCATCAGTTACGTGTTCACCACAGGGAGATGAGGTTATTGTATTACAATATATTCATAAATTTGGGAGGGTTTGTTTGTTTGTTTGTAAAATTAATCAAAACTTGGTTGGAATTTCTTAATAGCTGAACTGTGGAATTCCAGTTAAATTTGCTCATGGATATACTCTCTCTTGGAAATTAATTTGTATATCACTGTTTAGTTCAGAATGATTTACACTGCCTTCTGTGGATTTCTTTCTTGTGTGAGCATGTGTGTATAATTTCTTGAGACGTTTTTGCGTTCATCTGGCCAGATGAAGGTGCTGTGTCATCAGATGAGGATTTTAGTGGAGGAGAGATGGAGGTTCAGGAAGCTCAACTGAAGAGCGAAGATCGAGATCTTAAAGATAGGCTTTTACGTAGGTTTGGCAATCATATTGGTTCCTTAAAGCTGGAGTTTTCAAAGAAGAAAAAGAAAGGAAAGCTACCAAGAGAAGCGAGGCAAACATTGCTTGAATGGTGGAATGCTCACTATAAATGGCCATACCCAACGGTAAATCATTTCTTGCTTGGAAAATAAATATATAGGGAGTCGTGTAATTAGGTTTTATAGAGTGTACGTAGGGCAAAATTGCATAGCATTTTAGATTATATGGACAAGTCTGATGATCATAATTTGCTGTACTTGAACATATATATATTCAGGAAGGAGATAAGATTGCGCTGGCTGAATCAACAGGCCTAGATCAGAAGCAAATAAACAACTGGTTTATAAATCAAAGAAAGCGTCATTGGAAACCATCTGAGAATATGCAATTTGCTGTTATGGATAATCTTTCCGGACAATTCTTTGCAGATGACTGACGTACGTGCATGCACATATATATATACTCAAATGTATCTCCTGATAATTCGATGCTTGTATTGGTTCCATGTATATTGTAAAATGGAAACTTGACCGACATTGATATATTAAATTTCCTATCAAAAAGGAAAAATAATTGTATTTTTCATGTAGATTTGGAAGTTGACCAACACCGATAATGTAAATGCTTACATGGTTTTGGTTGACTAGTCCCGTCTTGGTTGTCTTGAATATATATATATATTTTTAAAATATATATATATATATATTTCACCACCTACAAGTGGCGTCTAAATTATTACTTGAAACTCTTTTCCTGATCATAATCCTTTAAAAGTGCATGCAATAATATGTTTTTTGTGTTTTTTAGTACAACAGTAGAGAAAAAAATGTCAGAATGGGGAGTCCTTCCCACAACGGATGTGTATGAAAGAGATGCGAGTGGAGGAGATGGGAGTGTACGTAGTTGGAATGGTTTTCAGCCGCTGCCTAATAAAGCCAACGGCCGCAAGATGGTCAAGGAGTTTACACTTCTATGAACTCTTCTAGCCCTTTAAGACGAGAAAGGAGGGAGAGCAATGATGACAACTTGAGAGTCTCTTTCCAAAGTGAAATCCTTGAGCTGGAGAGAAGTAGCTAGTAGCTAGATTGGCAACACAAGAGGGGTTTCAAGATCCTCTCCTAAATTGGGATCAAAGGGGGGCTGATATGGGAAGCATCCTTAATGATTTAGCCTTCAAAATTTCTATAAACAGTTGTTTGAGCAAAGTGTGAGTCCCTTATATCGGTGTCAAAATCGGTCTTGAAAGAATCTTGAGGAGGAGATTGCTTCTTCTTGCGGAGGGAAACATTAGCTCCATTTGTTAATACTTTTTAGATGGTACTTTTTATTTTTTGTTTGAAAAAAATGTTTTGATTTGATATAAAGATGAATAATTTTAAATGTTTATTAGTGTCTTGTGTTTTATGTTATTTGTTAATTTGTTTTTTTTTTTTTTTTTGAAAATAAAAAATTAGAAGAAAAAAAAAGTGAGAGAGAGGTTGACCTCAACAATTGGAGGTTACTTAATGAGCCACTGAAGATTTGCAATGCTGCCAAACAGCATTTACTGGTACCATTAGATCCGTGTGGCGGCTATTGCAGTTGTAATTGATCTATCTGGCAGCACCACAATGGTTGTCAAATGCATAATGGCTGCCGATTTGTTTGATTGTCATCGTGGTGGCCATCTATTTGTCTGGCATCTAACACGTTGGCCACCGCTATGCCTAACAACTACCAGGGACCTTCGATTTGTCTTGTAATCATGTGGTAGATCCGTCTAGTAGCCACTATAGTTGCAGTTGTTAGATCTACGTGGCTGCCATCACAATGGCTATCTATTTGTCTAGCAGCTCTTCACTCATTGAGTTTAGCTCTAACATGCCCTCTTTGATCTCACAAATTTAATGTATTACCTCATCTTGAGGTAATATACACCATTAAATACATGAAGTCTAATATGGATCATCATCTTATTTTGTTATCATCTTCCATTGTCCTTATACCGAAGAAACATGTATAAGCCTAATCATCAAAAGCTTACCCTTTTTTGTGAAACTAAAATAATAAATTCATTATGGAAAGCCACTTACCTTAGTCCTTTTTTATTTCAAATGAAATGGAGAGCAATTGTTTCTTGGTCAATATTAGGATTCAAATATCTAATGGTGTATATGTTGTTACATAGTGAATATGTTATCACGTCATTTAAAATTTTTAAATAACGTGGCACTATGTACACCGTTAAATGTAACAACATAAAATTTTGACCATAAATTATCTTCATTCTTTCAATTTCAAGTGAAATGAAGACAATCCCACTCCTCGTAATTTATTCCTGCATTTCACAAGGTACATATGATATAAGGTCTCTCATTTATTAAAGGAGATACAACACTTTCTTAAACAAGAGGAATGTCAATTTATGAAGTACACAATGGAAGGTAATCTTCTACTTGTCTTAAAACTCTTAAACTTTCTTTTTCCCTAATATTAACTATCTAGACCTCTTGTGTAATTAATAAATTTTATAAGCCAAATTAGCAGGCACTCATAACAGATGTACCACTAACTATATAAGGATTAGTTTTTGTCCATTTAACACGAGCGACGACTACTGGTTTGCACTTTGCAATTGTATTTATTATTTATTATTTTTTTAATCTCCTTGAAAAAAAAAATTCTACTTGGTTAACCTAGAAACATTGATAAAGTCAAGATTTTGGTTCCCATGCGTCATGATTAAAAGATAGAATTGGAAAAAATTAATTAAAAATATAACTAAAAATTGATGAAAATTTTAGCAGGTTAGGAAAGTCATTGGTCTTCTCTCATCCCTTAGTTTTGCCGCTGCTTATAAAATCTATCGTAGTCAAAGGTAGAACTAGTAAAGGGCTTGGGGGCTTTCAGATACTACTATAACTTTTTTAAAATCGAAATTTTACCTCCTGATTTTTATTCTAATTTCGTTCCCTCACATCTAAAATTCTAGTTTTACCCCTAACCGTAATGCCAATTGATTTACACATAATCTACTCAGATGGAATCCAAAAAAAAAAAAAAAAAAAAAAAAAAAAAAAAAAAAATCTAATTAGATGGACCTCTTCTATGTTGTCTATTGGATGCATTCTCATTCTTTCCATTTCCACTTAGTTCCTGAGCGATCAAAAGCCTCCGTAATCTCCAAACTCCTCTTTTTCTTTGGTCTGTCTTTCCCTCTTTGTTCTTTTCCTTCTTCGTTTGATATGTTTTTTTTCTTGAGAAAAAAAGGATGGATGGGGTGTAACTTTTTATCAAATCAAAGTCCTAATTATTTGTTATCAAATAGATTCTTTCATATACCTTCTGTTAAACTTCTAACGATACTATAATGTCATATCCAATTAAAAGCCGATACGTTTCTTTAATAGACCTAAAACTATATATATATATATATAAACATGGCATTGTGATGGTCCAATCAAAAATTTTATTTTCCAATCAAAAATTTTATTTTCCATCTCTACGAAGAGGGCCCAATTGGTGGAGAGCCCAATCATCTTTTTTTTTTTTTTTTTGATTGAGCCCAATCATTTAATTAGGCTTTGACCCTCAGCCCTAATAATTCAAAAAAAAAAAAAAAAAGGTTTAGTTTGTTGTGGAAGGGACAAAAGTACAAGGCCGCAGCATCGGATTATCCGTATCTTATACATATACACGAACTAGTATGTGTTTGTCTAACTAAAAGGATGTACGGCCCCATGGGAGTGGCTTCCCTTCAGCTATCCCTTCCTTCCACATGCCGGTTCAGACAAAGGCCAGTTCGTTGTGCTTCTGACGAGCGCCAGGGCCTCTTCAACCGCATAGCTCCTGTCTACGATAATGTGCACCCTCTTTACCCTCTCTCTTTCTTTTCTTTCAATGCAAATTCCTTCTTATGTTTTTGGATCCTTTCTAAGGGTTTAATTCCTAATTTTTTTTATAAAAAAAAAAAATTGAAAATGCAGTTGAATGACTTGTTGAGTTTGGGTCAGCATCGAATTTGGAAAAGAATGGCAGTATCATGGAGTGGGTAAGTGTATTTTATTTTTTGTTCAATTAGAATAAAAGGCTTCATTAATAATTATTTTTCGTTTCTAATAGTTGGGTCTTCTCTATTTTTTGTTCCTTTTATTTGGGATTCGATTTATTTTTTGATGTTGGAATTGTGGGTGTCAGAGCTAAAATGGGAGACCGTGTGTTGGATTTGTGTTGTGGAAGTGGGGATTTAGCTTTTCTCTTGTCCGAGAAGGTCGGGTCCAATGGCAAGGTCTGTTCCAACACCACCATTGTTGTAATCTAATGTTGTAGAAAGATGTGTTATGTGGCTCTTTTCCTTTACTTTTATTGGGGTTACGATTTGCAGGTGACTGGTCTTGATTTCTCAAAGGAGCAACTGTCAATTGCTTCACACCGGCAAAACTTGGTCCCGAAAGCCTGCCGCAACATTATCGAGTGAGCATTGGTAAATCTAGCGGTTAATGAATAAAATGATTTGCATATGCATACTAATTAAAAATATAATAAGGTTTCTCAAGGCCATTTTGTTCTGAAAGAATTGCATGTTAGTTTCCTAAAATGTTCTCTATAATTGATCCTAAAGTCCTCCATAATTGCCTCCCCATTCTTAGAATTTTTTAGTTAATAATAATACTGATGAGTGCTACAGAGGCACTAATAGAATGTGTCAATATAGGTGGGTTGAAGGCGATGCGCTCGATTTGCCATTTCCTGATGGTTACTTCGATGCCATTACAGTGGGTTATGGGCTACGAAATGTGGTGGATAAACACAGAGCCATGCTGGAGATGTTGAGAGTTCTAAAACCAGGTCTTATGAGTATAATCTCTCTCTGTGTGGAAATATGAAAGCCGGTGAATTTGAAAGTGAGACCTGACATTAATTATTCTTGTGGGCTTTTCAGGTTCAAGAGTATCTGTCCTTGATTTCAACAAAAGCACTCAACCATTCACTGCTGCAACTCAGGTAGTCACTGTGAGATACCATTTTTTTTTTCTCTTTCAAGGAAAATCATGTCTTAAACTCGGGTAATTGTTGCTTTTCTCTACAAATTTTATCCACCAAAATGTTCTCAAAACAGGAAATTATGATGGATGCCCTTCCTGTTTTGTTTTCAGTTGCTGCCTCAGATTACGAGCAGTTTGTAGTTTTCATTCATATGAGTTATGTTTCTGTTTCTGTTTGACAATGTTGTGATTATTGAATATTATGTTTCAACATTTATGTGTACCTGTTGCAAAAATAAATTGATTTTTGTTAAATGTATTCATTTTGCAAGGAATGGATGATTGACAATGTTGTTGTCCCAATGGCAACTGGTTATGGTCTTGCGAAGGAGTATGAATATTTGAAGAGCTCAATCAGGGAATTTTTAACAGGTTATTTCTCCCTTAACTAATTGTGAATCATGCTACGTTAGGTGGATTGGTTGTCAATATGGTTGTAGATTAAACATGTTGAAATCAAAATTTGGCTCAATCTTGTATATATCAAATTGGTGTACTTGGTACGTTTAGCTGGGCTCTCCATTTCAAGGAATCCCTTAGGCCATACTTTGATATGATGATCTTACCAAGTTTATACACACCAAATTTTATAAATCCCTGGAAAAGTGGTTTGCTTTGACAGAAGTTTTATCGAATATGTTGTCTTAGAAAGGATGAGATGAGTGGTAGATTTCCCGTACAGTAAGAAACTGTTGCCACCATAATTTCTTTCCATCCAATTGGGTGATCAAATTTTGTCTTTTGATACAGGGAAGGAATTGGAGAAGCTTGCTTTACAAGTAGGATTCTCGAGCGCCAGGCATTACGAGATTGGCGGAGGCCTGATGGGGAACTTAGTAGCCAAACGTTAGATGCAATTCATGGGTGGTATTGTTCTCACAACTTTGAATTATTGATTTCTCAGAACGAAGCACCCCGAAGCTCTGAACTTTTTCATATTTCCGTGTTTTCTTGGTTGCTAAACTGGAATGTTATGTTAAACAATTGGATCAATAGTAGCCCGAATTTTCTTTTCTGCTCATATATTCTGTCTTTGCAGTTTTGGTTGCTTCATCAGGTTTACATCTCAAACAATTAAAAAGACTGCCAACTTTTCTATTTAGGGTGTTACTTATCAAAAAAAACTTTTCTATTTAGGGTGCTACATCCTGTGTTTGACATGCAGGTTGAGACATCCGTGTGTGTGTGTGTGTGTGTGTGTGTGTGTGTGTATATATATATACACACACACACACAAATACATACACACACATATCTATATACTTCCTCAAACTCAAATTTGGGAGAGTTGTCGTTGAAGCCCTCAGTCACGCATCTAGAATTCCTCGAGTTCCTTGAGTTGGCTGCCAAATGACAATGACAAGCAGCTGAGGCCTGGTTGTAATCTGAGATCTGTGGTTTCTTTCATTTGAATAGACAACTTATGAGCATGGGTTTTTCCGAGAAAACAGCCATCCTCACTCCGCTTACAGTCACCTGCGACAGAAAGAACTGCCGGAGATTGTAGCAATATGGTCACCTGGGATAGAAAGAACTGTCAGCGACGGTGGCAATTGAATCAGAAATTCCTGCTTTGAAGGGGTAAAGTGGGCCCTCGCACGTGTCATTCAGTTCCATGGTCCCTTCATCCATAAAAGGTGGATTTGTTGGTGCAGGAAGGTGCTCCTCCTTCTTTGTTAACATCTGTAGTGCCTTTGACATTGTTGGTCGTAATGACTGAATCTCTTGGGTGCACAGAAGTCCAATATGCATCACCCTGAAAACCTCATTCGGAACATTGCTGTCCTGGTGGTCATGCGGCATTAGATTTGGATCATATAATTGTTCAACTGCACCTGATCGAAAATGCTTCCATGTCTATTTTGTAACAAAAAACAGAACACATGAACAAGTGAGAAAAAGGGTAGAAGTGAGTTCTTTTAATTAAAGGGAGTAATAAAAATCAATAAGTTTAAAAAGGAGGCATTTTTTGAAGGGTGAAGAACTGAAGCTTACTATTGTGACTAGGCTGTCTGAGTATTCTGAGGTTTTGCACCTGTTGTTCTGCCTTCCCGTAACAATCTCTAACACAAGCACCCCAAAGCTGTAGACATCGACCTTCTCTGTTAACTGGCCGTGGGCTAGGTATTCTGGAGCCATGTATCCTCTGTAAATCCATTGAAAGAAATCACTACCTTGTCGAGGACAAATGAAAATAAACCTTTAAAATCACTGCTATATTTTCTCACTAATACATGTTCTTCTATTTTAAAGCGCCATTCCATGATTAAAAAAAAAAAAAAAACGGCCATTCAATGATTCAAACTATGAAATAGAAATAGGATACTTACAGTGTTCCTGCAATGGCCGTGCTTATGTGGCTCTTATCTTCTTGGAAAGACCTGGCCAACCCAAAATCGGCAATTTTAGCACGAAGCCTTGAGTCTAACAAGATATTACTGGCTTTTATATCTCTATGAATGATTCTGATCTTGGAGTTCTCGTGAAGGTAGACTAAACCTTCTGCTGTACCAACAATAATCTCGTATCTCTTCTCCCAGTTGAGTGCTTTACCTCTGTTAGTGTCTGTCATCCAATTAGAGAATATTTAAATTGTTGATTTCATATAAAATATCATCAGCTTCAATTTTAATCATAACTTGGAGAGACATAAGAAGCGGTTAGAGAATTAGCTAGAAACCATCGTAATGTAAAACTTAAAGTAATTACCAAAGAGGAACCGATCAAGGCTTTTGTTAGGCAGGTATTCATAGATAAGTAGGCTCTCCGGTCCTGAGCAACTGCATCCTAATAACCTGACAAGATTTTTGTGTTCCACACTGCTTATCATGTTAACTTCATTGTAGAAATCCCCTGCTCTGTGTCTATTGTTAAAGAAAAGTCTCTTGACAGCAATCTCTCGTCCATCAGGCAAAACTCCCTGTGATGGAGGAAACTTATAAATCTCTGAGAACATATGGTTTAGGGGGTGGGGGGGGGAGGGTTATGGGGATATGAAAAGGAGAGAAACTACCTTATAAACAGTACCAAATCCTCCTTGCCCAAGCTTGTTGGCGTTGTCAAAGGTTCCTGTAGCCTTCTCTATTGTGGAATACTTGAAGTTCAAGCTACTGTCGTTAAGCGTTTTCACCAACTTTCTTGCATCATTTGAACCTAGGGAGCCATAAAAACATTGACATTATTAACGATGATCCTAAAGGAATAAAATATCGACGAGGTTGCACAATGAGTACTGCATTGTTCCAAAATAAGCATTTTTACCTCTTCTTTTCTTTTGTATGTGTAGGCGCTTCCAGATATAAACTCCAATAACTATTCCAACTACCAAAACAACCACCGAACTCACTACAGAAACTACTATCACTATTGTGGTACCTGCAGAAGTCAATCAATAAAAGCCCATGATCAGGACAAATTTACAACTAGAGATGTTATCCTCCTTGATGCGACAAACTTGGTCCCCTAACATAAAGATCCATATTTGACAAACTTTTAATTCATTTACCTCTAGAACTTCCATTTCCGACTACTTTGTTGAGGAAATCTTTGTCCGAGTACCTCATGAAGCAGCCGGTATTCAGCGCTCGCCCTTCCGACCAAGGCAAGCATTCCAATATTGAAGTAGATGCATTGTCCAAGCACTCTCTACAAGAGCTTGCATTCAAACTCCTCCAACAGTCAGCCAGAACATAAGCTGAGTCATTCACTGCCCCAGGTACAGCAACCTGAGCTCTTGCATAGCCTTTCTGGTTTGGTGCAGCTACAACTGCCTGTGTCACAGCGTCTCTCACTGATGCCTCAAATGTTGAGTTCTTCCTTGTTTTATTCCCACAAACGGCACCGTCACCCGGTCCTTTATACTCCTCAAAGAAGCTATAATTCTCGGCCCTCATGAAGCAACCATCGAGGTAAATCCGACCCCCATTGTAAGGAAAGCACTGGGGAAGAACCGTGCGAGCCTCAGCATAGCACAATACACAGTCAAGTAATGGGAGATCTCCATAGCACTGGGCAAGCCCAAAGTTAATATCAGGGCCTGAACCTGTGACTGCTTCTCCAAAGCCTGAAACTCGCATTTGGTCGCTGATTTTTTCCATTGTAGCAACAAAATTTGGAACAAAGATACTGCTATTGTGCTCAAGTTGGTTCCCACAAATTACTTGGACTGTTTGGGATCTGGGATCTCCCACTGCTGTTTCTAGTAGTAACAGAGTCTTGACAACAAGGAAGATAACATATCGAGAAGAAAGAGATGGGAATTCTTTCTTCATTTTTGGGATTAGTTAGGACTTGTATTAATCTCTGCTATTGATTGTCTGGATATTCAACAATGAACTTCAGTAGTCTCTGCGGCAAAAAGAAATAAAAGTCAGTATGGACCTGTAAGAACATTTAACATGGAACAAGAGAACAGAAAAGAATATTTGTTGGGAGAACGAATGACAATTACCGGCAAAACATCAAGCAATAAAGCATTTCTAAATTCTAATATTGATTGTGTAGCTGTTGTACCAACCCAGGCTGGGAACTATCATTAGCAGGTAGCACAAAAGTCCTCACATTCAAGTTGTGGGAATTCCACAGTTTTATTCTTGGCATATCATATCAAGAATCTCTCAAGTGATCAAATATGAAACAAATTTCACGATAAAAATGATATATAGGTGGGAAATTCTGAGTCCTGAATAGCATAGGGGTTTGAAACTGAAGCCAAAAACATAGAAAAAAGTAACAGCATTGATTTTTTGGCACCGTCCTTGAAGTTTTATGGCTTTGCCAATTTCCAGCACCCCCAGTCAAAAAGGCACGTCTTGGATTGGCAATTGGCATTGTACCCGTATGATAGTTGCATTACAAAAAATTTCTCTGCTTTCACACCCGATTCAAAGAAAGAGCCAGCTGAGACTCACAAGGAAAGAGAAATGCTATACACTCCCGAATCCACACATTCTCATGTGACACTAAAAATCAAATTTGGATCCTGATCCTTTTAAACAGAAGGGAAAAATTATCAAAAAAAAAAATTTAATAATAATAAAATTGTGAAATGACAATTTTGACCTTATTTTAAAAAGAACCAGCTCTTCTCAAGTTTATTTAAACGGGAGAGGATCCGGCTCCCTAAGATTCACCATTAGATCAAAATGCATTACTGATCGATCCAAAATTTAATTATGATTTTTAGTATCACGTCAGAGTGTGTAGATTCAAGTGTGAAAGTGAAAGTGTGTAACATTTCTCCACAAAAGGAAATGGCGTAGTCAGGGGCGGAGCCAACCCCCCCAAGTTGGGGGAGCCAAATTGAAAAAAAAAGTTTTGGAGGGGCCAAAATTAGAAAAAAATAACAAAATTTGGGGTAAAATTTTAATTTTTTTAATTTTTTTTTTGAGAGAACCTTAGGGCTTGGGGAGGCCAGGCCCCTTAGTGGCTCCGCCACTGGGCGTAGTCTACAACAAAGATCCTTGAATTTAGATTGCCCAAATTTTATAGGGCTGTAGGCCTACTTATTCCAGACACATGGGTCTCGGATCCTAAAATGTTGGGACAATGATCCTCTTCAAGTAGTATAACAGTGAGGGCATAGTTGTCTTTTCTAAATGTGAAAAGATAACTACACCCTCACCTTTAATGGAGAGGATCCAAATTCAAAATGTTGGCCCGCAACCACCCTCTCTTAAACTGTAGTAAAATTCGGGTGCTGAATTTCAAGCGATCCCAATCCGTGGTCCCATGCTCCACATACCACCTTTTGCGGATGATTTAATCACTTTTTCGCATTATTCGATCAACATCAGACGGTTGTGACGCCAGGGCAACTAACTGGAAAGCATTGTATGGGTTAAGATCCAAAAGTGAGAGCTTTTCACAATCAATAATAACTCTTAAGCCACGCGGCCATTAAGGTGTTTTCCATGCACTTTGAAAAGAAAAATGGTACATAGAGGACAAGGAATGAACTGATCGAGGGAAGCATAGACCTCCCTTTTATGTCTGTGGGTGTGGGCCCGTAAACATTTCTAGAACCAAAAGTCGGGACCAAAATTATCAATACCTCCACCACACCCCCAACGACCTCTAATAAATATCCAAGCCCATTGGGCCCCCACCAATCCCATCATCGAAAACTCTGTGCAACACTGTAGTTGTTCTTTCTCTTTCTCGAAAATGGGATTCAACAGGTTGCTGATCCATGGTATAGAAATAATAGAATGGCCGTGAAATGTATTTAAACTTATCATTAAGCAGTAAACATACTCAAACAGATCATGTCTCATTCATTCAAAGAAAAACTCATCCATAATCCCTTCCGTAGATGGCAAATGAAGCGGATATGAAAATATAAAAGATGATTTTACAGGATAAACTCGATTTGACAAAAAAAAAAAAAAAAAATTGAAGAAGAAAAACAGAGTATATGAATTAACAAAACTTATTCAAGTAAACAGCATTGTTGAAGGTGTTGCCAATAAAGCTATCCTTTGTGTATGAAATCGGCAAATATAGACCAGATTTTCGATATTATTTCACCAGTGGAAACAAAATTAAGGGATTCGTAGTTAGAAGATTGACAGAAAAGCTCAGATATCATGGAAAGAGGTTATAGATCAGAGTTCTTACCGTTGTATGCATTGGCCTCTGTGTCAGTGGTTGAATCAAACTTGAAACTGACCAGAAAAGCTGGTGCCGAAAGATGAAGAGGTTTGGGGGAAAAGAAATGAGTAATAGACGAAAGTAAGAGAGAGGTTTCCTCTATATTTCTAAAGAAAATGAGTCAATGACGGAATCGGTAAGACCGTAAGAGTGGGAAAAACGCGGTTTTCCGACTCAGACTTGAGACGACTTTCGTCTTGTTCAGATTTCACGGCAGCGGGGATATGACTTGCTCTTCAGATTTACCATTCTGCCCTTCTTCAGTGTTTTATTTAGTTGTCGGTATCAAATCACTCCTTAAGGTATGTACTATTATTAAATTACTTTATTACATTTTTTAGGTTAATGATATATTTCTATTTTTTAGAGATAAGTAACGGCGTTTTAACACGTGCACATGTCACGACATAGATTAAGAAATTTAGCAATAAATTTGACGGTTAAATTTAATTGTTTAGTCTTAACAGGGTAAGTAGCACGTAGACTATCATATTAATTTTTTAAAAATTTATAATAAAAATCGTAATATCCTAACATCATTATTTCTTTTGCTTTGTTTATGTACGCATAATAGTATAAAATTACCCAACTTTAATTGGTCCCGTTTGCTAATCCCTTTCTTTTATCTTTTTTTCTTCCTACCAAAAAAGTCAAAACATTAACAAACAAATTTCATCACAAAACACTAACAAAAAAACTCAAAACTTATTTTACCCACCAAAACACTTTATCAACAAAAAAAAAAAAAAAAAACCTCTGCAAAAGGGTTATCAAACACACTTAATATTTTTTATTTATTTTTAATCTTTATATGATTATAACAAAAATTTTATGATACCGGAACGGGGAATGTGGTTATAAAATTATAAATGTTAAGAAGATAGAAGAAGTCAACTATAAATAGCTAAGCTTGTTTGGATGTGCAATTTTTGTTTTATATTGTTTTCAAATTTGTTAATCACCGTCATTTGAAAGTGAGAATCGTTGAAATAGATTCGGGCGGATCGTTCTTATTTGTACGCAAGTTAAGAAGAAAGCCACCAAACACGTTATTGGAATTTGTCTATCAATTTGCTGTGAAAAAATAAAAAGAGTGATTATAGTATTGAATATACATGTGAAAGGCGAGAAAAATGGAGTCCCAGGTTAAAATGATGCCGGGTTGAAAGACCATCCAAAATATTCAATCTCCGTAATTCAACCGGCAGGTCTGAATGTGTATTAATCAAATTATGCAACCCTTCTCACTTCATTTCTCAGATTTCCCATACTTGTAAATTTTTACAATGAGACTTTCTTTTACGCTGGGTCGGTGATTTATGTCATAAATATCAAATATGTATTGAGCTCAAAGCTCGTAACTATAAGCTTTACATGTAGATTATCCATCGTAAAAGAATGCAAAAGGCATTCAGCTCTATCGATGCTGTTAAAACATCCTGAAACTAGACAACAACCTAATTCGAACTCAGTATTTTAGCAGATGGTGCAGGCCAGAGTAATAGATTGATTTCTCCTAATATAATCACAAGGGCTCCCGACTTCCCCGGGACTATGACAAACAGCTCTCCGTCGTCACTCTCGAACGTCTCCTTGAGCAAAAAATTCCAATGTGCTACTAACAAACTCGATAGAAAAGTATGTATCAGAGGACTTCAGGCTGGCAACAGCAGTGCCTGGTGGAATGGATGGCATGGCAGAGTTGAAGGTAAGGGGATAATATACAAGGTGTTTAAGGAGAGAATTGTTCATCTCGGCTGGATCCCGCTATCTGTGATGTCGTTCCCCGAAGAATTGGTGTAGGACTCAGGCTGAGAATAGTAAGTTGCAGGTGGTATATTTTGGCTGATTTCTGCACTGCTAGAATTAAGAAACGGTGGCTGTGTTGGCTGAGGAATTTCATGATTATCAGTTAACATTTTCACAACTAATGACATTGATGGCCGCAGCTCTGCAGAGGCTTGTACACATAGTAGCCCTATTTGAAGTAAGCGAGATGCCTCCTCTTCTTGAAACTTACCCTCTAAGACCGGATCAACAGCTTCACATACCCTACCCGTTCCATGAAGGCTCCAGACCTTTAAAACAGAAGAAAGGCAAAAGAAGGCTTTGTTATTTTTCCAGGCTTGAAGTTAGATCAGGAGAATCATTTACCAAAGCAGGAATTAGCAAATGTTCCCAAATGAAATGATTTACCTTTTGTAGAATGGAATGTGAATTTTCGGAGAAGGCATTGTTTCTCTTTCCACATACAACTTCAATTACAAGAACTCCAAAACTGTAAACATCTGCTTTCTCTGTCAACTTGCCACGAACAACATACTCTGGAGCCATATAACCTCTACAGATGCAATATGGTTGACTCCATATTAGAGATGGATATGTAAGCAGTGATAACACATTCAAATGTGAATCTACGTATGGAACAGAAGGACGAGTAAATTGCTACAAGTAATGCTAATACAACAAAGATTTGCTCCTAGACAAGCTTATGCTTTCTTAATATATTCATGACAAATAACTATATATTGCAAAGAACAATATATACGCATCATGAGAAGATCAACTCTGAATCTATCTTGCCCTGAATCAACAGATACATTATATGAAACACTATGGCATCAAGAGAGTTGTTACCTAAGACAGATAGGAGGTGTTTCACTAAAACATTCATATAAAATGTTACCCAAGACAGACAGAAGAATGCTCTTGATCACATGCAGATGAAATTAATCAAAAGAATGATAAACACTACTCTGAACCAAAGAAGGCCTTGTGCTTACAGTGTGCCAGCAACGCCAGTGCTGATGTGAGTCTTATCTTCGGGAAATAACCTAGCAAGTCCAAAATCTGCAATCTTTGGCACGAAGTCATTCTCAAGCAAAATATTGCTTAATTTAATGTCTCTATGAATGATTCTTGTATTTGATTCCTCGTGAAGATAGGTCAAGCCCTCGGCTGTACCCAATATGATCTTATACCTCACCTCCCACGTTAGCAACTGACCATTAGTTTTAGCTGAATCAAACCAAAAGAAGCGCAAGTATAAGAGTTGAATGAGAAAGAGCAATAATCTTAAATAAGTGGGAATTCAAGGTTAGATTACAACCAGAGAAGTAGTCGTGAAGGCTTTGATTCGGCACAAATTCATAGACAAGAAGGCTTTCGGGGCCTGTAATGCTGCATCCCAACAACTTCACAAGATTTTTGTGATTGATGCCGCTGATTAAATTGACTTCATTAAAGAAATGATCCACCCATTGTCTTGTATTGAAGAAAAGCCTCTTGATGGCAACAACCTGCCCGTCTGGCAAAACTCCCTACTTTGACACAAACAAATCTACCTAGTTAATTTCATGTGCAAAAGATCCGATTCCCTCGAATAAAGTAGATAATGGAACCTGAAATTACTTTGTAAACTGAACCAGATCCTCCTTGTCCTAGCTTATTGGAATTGTGAAAGTAATTTGTGGCCTTTTCAAGAATTTCATATGAAATATTGAGTTTGGACTTATTCACGGTTGCCATCAGAGCACCCAGTTGCTTTCTCTCTGAAACAAATGCCAGATCAAAATAAGCTAAACATGAAATTAATACTCCAGACATGAACTTTAAGAATGTCAGATATCAAGCATAGGTAATACCTCTCCTCTTCCTTAAGGAGTTCTTCCTCACAATGAAAACAACCGTTGCAATAACCATAACAACAGCCACAGCAGAAGATGTTGCAGCCAAAGTTATAGCCAAGTGGCGTCCTAACACAAATAACACGTATTACACTTTGACCATCATTAATCAGAATTGAAGCCAAGCATTTGCTACACCAGACTAAGTTAATGTTCATGTCAACTCTAATGCAAAAGCTATATTCAATCCAAACAATCTAAATTTCCCCTTTTGATTTTTCATCCAAGAAAAAGGGGGGGGGGGGGGGGGGGGGGGGGTGGGGGGGGGATCAGGGCATATAATTTGATTATATGGGCCTAATTCCAATTTCACTTATTTGCTACCATGAAGGAAGGAAAGAAAAACAAAAATTCAGGGGAAGCAGATTCACCTCGATTACTTTCTTCAACAGGCTGAGTCGAATTATAATAGAACTTTTGGGTCGAATACCTCATGTAGCAACCAGCGATCAGTGCCCTTCCTTCTCCTTTCGGAGCACATGAACCAATCTTAGCGACCGCATTCGCCAAGCATTCCTCGCAACCAGTACGATTCGCAAACTCCCAACACTGAGCCAACCCATAAACCGTCACATTTCCTTTGTTCACAGACCCCACAGAGAACCCATCATTCTTAGGTGCTTCCACGCTCAGATTCCTCACCAACTGGTTAACATTAGCGCTGAAGACAGTATCATTCCCAACAAAACTTTGGTTCCCACACACGGCCCTGTCTTCCACGCTCAGCGTCTCATTTAGGAAATAATAGTCATCGTACCTGAGATAACACCCGTCATAGAAAAGCCTGCCACCACGAGTGCCTCTCTGAAATGGGAGGCACCTGAGAACCTGGGTCTTGCACTGGGCAAAGCAGAGGTTACAGTCTGTCTGAGTAAGATCTTTCATGCACTCTCCAAAGGCGTAAACCGTGTTATTACCCGTCCCGTTCACAACAGCGGCATATCTTTGGATGGTAATCAGAGAGGTCAAGGTGTCCACGGCCGCCAAGAAGTTCGCGACGAAGGTTTGGCGGTCTTGCTGTAAGGCAGTTCTGTTGTTGCACATAAGAGCAGCCTGTGTGGCTCTTGGGTCGGAAAGACATTGATTTACAGAGAAGCATAAGAATAGGAGGAGAAGAAAGAGCAGGCGAGACATATTGGATCAAAAACAATTGCAAGGATTTGATTAAAAATTACGTGCTCAAAATGTTTTTGACAAGAAAGATACGGAAAGCGATCCCCTGTTTCGGTAGAAATTGCTTTGATGCTCCCATTTCAAGCCCTCGGCTTTTGCCCCGGGGAAACGAGTCAGCATAAGCAGCAGCGGGTCCCGCCGGAGGAGTCTCCGGGCGATTAGCCTGTACCCACTTGCCCCCAATGATGCCCCCACAATGGCCGAGAGTGCTAGAGAGACAGCGAAGGGACTGAAATGGCCATCCTTTAATCCATACGTTTACCACTTTCGTATAATTTTTATATATTATAATAATATTTGTAAAAAAATTAAAAATTAAATACGTAGAATTCAAATGTAGAAAATAAATCTAATAATTAACTTGAAAAAAAATATATACGTGTCATTACTCAAAGCATCGAATGAAAAAGTTTAAATTATAGACCGTCCTACCACTTTGCTAGCGTAGCTCTGCTCAAGTTAATTTCTTTTTTCAAATAAATAAATGAATTTTTTCAAAACAGACAAAAATATTTAATATCAAGACCATCGTCCGTACTGCACCGTCTCTCAAGCAATCAAGACCGCCGCGACGGGGACCAAGTTCGAGACCACAAAGCACTGCGACGAAAGCTACCAAAGGCATCAAGTTGAATTATAACTGCGTTTAAGCACGAATCACACCGATTGCCAAAGGACGTTGGAATTGGGTGAACTACCCCGTATGCCTTTAGCTTTCAGGTTTCCGAAAAGGATAATAATATATACATCTGTCACTTTTGTCAAACTCATTTCATTAATAAATAAATAAAAAAAAAAAAAAAAAAAGTTTCAGAATTCAGATAACGCGTCCCCGGAAAGTGAAATTAAAAATGAGTACTTGTAACTGTGTTAATAAATAAATTATAAAATTGGGCACGACAGATGGTGGTATGAATCTTTGTTTGTATACGGTGCAAAACTTTGACTTCACAAAAACTTCAATGATAAGTTTAGTTCAAATTCAAAACTATTCTTCTAGAACTCACATATATTAAATTATTTATTTTCTTCCACGAGTCTTCTAAACCCAATATACTGAAATACAATTACACGCATCTAAAAATTAATTCATTTGAATTCTTTTACTAGACTTATTTCATCTCAAACCCTAAAACTCTTTTTCTCTTTATAAAAACTCTTTGTTTTGAGTTATAGACAATCTCGGTTGAATAAACTTCAAGGAAGGATTTGATCGAAACACTTTGTGTTAGACTCATTTGAACGGATCGACTTTAAACGAGTGAGGCATTCTATTCTAGGCTCGTTCGAACGTGAATATATTGCCTAGAGTTTTTCGAAATGAAAAATCAATCAAACTCCAAGCTTTCAACGTGCGAAAATTTTTGTTAGCATTATGATAATTAATTATTGTGGATATATTGACCATATCGTAAAGAAATGAAGGGCCTGATCGAGTTGAAAAGGATTTTGGAAAAGCAAACGCGGAAGTTGTTGGCACTTGAGGAGGAAATAATCGTAGTGGTGGGACTCAAAAATCTTGGAAGTACTGGTTTTGGAATTTGGATCTAAATTCTAATTGACCTTGACCTTTGGAAGTACTAGAAAGTGGACATCAAATCATGACTTGAAGTACATATCACGGGTTCAAATTCAACCAAAACCTTTTGAGAAGTAATGTACGGATTAGGATGATGTTGTTACAGTAATGATACGTCAATATGTAGGCATCATAAGAAGGTTAAAAGGAGAACAGACGATACAATTGATCGAAGAACGACTACCTTCAATACTTAAAGTTATAATGGGTAGAAAAGAAAGCAAATTAAGTTGAATTAATGAATACGGGTGTGTATATATAAATGCTTTGACAAGCTTATTGTTTCTGCCTCTCCTTGCTAGGGTTTATTGTTAAAAGAAGATATCTCAGGTTCAAGTTCAACAATACTTTTTTAGAATTAATATATGGATTTTGATGGTATTCAATGTGTGTAATTTTTTTTTATTATTATTATTGTATAAGAGAGAGTACAATGTCCATATGCCCTTTTTATTTGTATGTTTTTGGAGGGAGGAAAATCTGTGTACTTTTGATTTTTTACTAATTAATAAATCTAGTAAGAATGGTTGGGAAAAAAAAACAAAGTAAGAATGGTGGATAAGCTATATATGCAATAGGCTGCACAAATGTTATAAACTTAAAAAAAAAAAAAAAAATTAGAAAAAGAAGAAGAAAACAAGCAGATAATAAAAAAGGTTGAATGATGGGCAGGCCCGCTGCCCATGCTTTGGCAAGTTGGAAATGCCTGGACTTTTGACTCTTTTATGATTAATGAGCCAAGTTGAATTAATCCGCAACTTGGGCCTTGTAAGGTATACTATATAGTCTATGTATTGTTGGAAAGTGAGATTTTTTTTTTTTTTTTTTTTTTTTTGAGCTTGTGGGAAAGTAAGATTACTATAATTGTTTGGCTAAGTAATTTGGGAGAATATTTATAAAAGAAAAAAGAAAAAAGAAGAAGAGTAATTTGGGAGAAGGAAATGGATAAGGCTCACTACATAATCCCAAGCCTTTTAAAACTCCCAAGATAAGATACTAAATGGACCACCTTACTTTTTTTAAGAAACTTAATGGGCCATTTTTATTTTAAAAGGTTGGGCTAGAAAGTTCATTTGTATACGACCCACTACTGTATATTTTGGTAGGATAAATATATCCACAAAGCTTGTATCAATTCTTAAAGTTTATTAGGATTATAAAAACATTAAGATAGAATTTGTTAGGTTTTTATATTTGTGTTGACAAATTCATGATGTGTCAGAACATGATATTTTGGTTGTAATGTTTAGTGTTGAGTACTTGGTGTAAAAGTCGGCCAAAGACATGAAAAATCCAAATTTATTAAATGTTGTCCATGGCAATGACCTAGTCATATCTTTTGATTCCAACATAAGATGAAGGCTGATTCAAAGGGATACAAATTTATATGTTTAATAGGTCAAAATTAGATGTCAATACAAGTCTTAAAATTAATTAATTTGGACAAAACGACTCAATATATTGCAATCTCGATTGAACAAGATTTATTCAGAATATATTCCTCGATTGCAATCTCGTCAAAGCTCAATTGAACAAACTTGTGACATGCTTTTTCAATAGCCGGCTTATCTTTTAAAACCCTTATTTGACCCTACCTATATTTGCCTATCGCGGCACGATTTTTAGACATAGAGAACTTTTTATAATAGTTTGGTGAGATATCCTAAACCTTGTTGAGCATAATTTGAACATTCTCTCTTGTTCTTTTTGTCACCATTAAACCCCCCCCCCCCCTCCCACACACGCACGGGCGCACACACACACACAAAAATCCCTTTAGCCACCATAATTCTAGGTTACAGTCAGGGACATAACTGAAATTCCTCATTCGAATGGGTAAATATATGAATGAGAGATCAAAGTAATTTTTAAGCCTAAAAATACATATATATATTTACTTAATAAAAAATTAAAAGAAAATTTGAAAACCAAAGGAGGTCATGGCTCCCCTTAGTCTATATGTAGTTTCATCCCTGGTTGCAGTGGACAAAGTTTATTTGTAAGGAAGATTCAGTAGAAGAAATTGGGGTGACGTCCAGAGGTGAAAGAGTCGTTCATCAAGGCTGCAAGCTAAATCAAGATTTACAAAGGTTTTGTAAGTTGATCAATTTGTAATACACATTTTCTATATAATAGATATCTTTGGGGTTGGCTAGTTTCCATAATGATTTTACTTTTGAAGAGCTTTAAAAAAAATTCCACTTCATCATCACATCTGTATGTTGATTTAGTTTGATGCTTTAATTTGTTGGATTGTGGCGATTATAACTGTGGTAATTTGATTCATTGTTACTATGTCGGTTAAACTGATTGTCAAAACTTGGGGTCTAAAACATGTTTTTTTTAAAATTAAGTGGTTATTAATTTATTAAGTATGAAAGGTTTATGGAATGGACTTACTGCCACTTATTATATATATATATATATATATATATATATATATATATATATATATATATATAAACCTAATTAATGATGTCCCTCAAATAATATCAAATAAAAAGATAAAAAGCATTCGTCTTTGAGTACATTTTTGCTCTTTCAGACTATCAATATTGGACAATATTAATTAATTATCTTCTCTCTTAATTAAGGAACTAGCTAGAAAAATAAAGAAAGAAAAGCATGCAGTTTCCCTTGTGTGAGGAAAAAGTTGAAAAGATGGAGTTTAATTCATATATATATGAACAGCAGCAGCGGAATGGCCCCAAGAGGTCCCACGTGTGGCCCATCCGCGTGCTAGAAGAAGACAACGTACGACAGAGAGTATCTCAACATGCAACATTCCCAGACAGCTAGCCTATGGATCAACTAAATACTCCTAAACCTTTTTCTCCTTTTTATCCCCACTCACAAGAACGTGCAAACCACCTTCGATCTCTTCTACATTAAAAAAAACAAAAGCTACGTACAGTACCTGAAAAGCAATGCCAATATTGTCAACCTAATTAGTACCGATATATAACGCCCTCTGATCATGAAAAAAATGGCCTAAAACGAATTGATACCTGGCCTGCTAACTGAAAAAACTGCTACAACTTTCTTTATTTTTTAAAGAAAAGGAAGTGGTAAGAGGGCACTGGAGTTGAATATATGCTATATAGCTTCAATGGCCACCGACCTTCCAACTTTTGCCACTGTTTTAATTGGCCTTTGCATTGAAGCGATAAATAAGTTAAAATAACTAGTAGAAGTGAGTTGGGTACTTAATTTTTTTAATAGGCATGTTTTCCCCTCACGTCAAAAGGTAGGTTTAGGTTAATTATAAGGGTTTTTTAGTAGATCAGTGACCTGGGTATCCTGGTTATATATGTTGGGCGCATGATCAGCTCCTTTATCTCAGTCAAGGTCGCTGAAATGGGGACCAAAGAACTAGTCCAATGGAATCATTTCACATAAGAGGAGTTCTTCAGGAGGCACTACGTACGAGAAACTAGTAAGAGCCTTCGAGAAAGGTTTTCTTGGCAGCCAAGGTTGCCGTCGAAGGCCATCGATTAATGCCATCAAAACTTAAAATGATTTTTAAAGTGTTTTTTGTTTTTATCCGACAAAGTGTTTGTGATTTAAAGGTAAGAAGTATTTTTTGTTGATCGAGTTCAAATCAATGTGTTTTGGAAAGTATTTTATGTTTTGCAAACCAATATGCACAATGATTGCCTCATCTAAAACTACTCCTTCACAAGTTTACAACACTACGCCTTAATATTTATCAATTAAGGATGGAGGCCGGAGAGGCATCCATATCATTATCTTTAGATTTAGTAAGGCACACTACTTTTAAAATATTAGATCAGAGGTTGATCAAAGAATTACCCAAAACCTATTTTTGCTTTTACTTTTGCCCATCCAAATTCCACCAAACTATATATGTAAATGAACATGCATTTACAACGATGAGACCTGCAAAAAGTGGGAAAAATAAAAGGGAAGATAAATAACCATGTGGTATAATCATCAACCTGATCACTAGCCAGTAGTCTAGTATATAGAGTTATAAAAAAAACTTATTTGATGCATTCCAAGTGGGATTTAGTACCAGACATTCTCAACCCTATATGGCTACTTTCTCCGGCGTCGTTCTCTACCAGTCATTTCGTTACTATTAGTTTAAGTTTTTTAGGTAAGGTAATTAACACCTATGATTCACATGATCATAATATGGAATTCACCTACCAGGCTAAATAAGTTGTATAAAGACGGTCTTATATTTACAACGTCCGATGATACGTACGTGGTAAAGTTAATTAGGATCAACACTTATCATTCGATCATTACGAATAATTTGGTGGGGAGTTATAATTTTCATATAGGGTTTAGGCGCTAGCTATTACGATCGATTGTGGAATCTACGTCCGTATATATAATTAAAGATCACCGGCCACTAGTGGGCTTTAAGGTCGCATGCTTAACCCTACGTACGTGGCTACGTATCCAACCAGTAATGAAAGCTAGGATCGTAATTCATTATCATTCACTATATATACCATCACCGGTTCACCTAGCTAGGAAGAATTCATGTTTTACTTTTTTCTCCAGAAATGGCATGTTTTTCTATATTTTACCAAGTAGGGTATCTGGTTATGCTTGTATATATCTACTACTTTGTTTTCTGTCTTTTGCTTTTTGAAAGCACGTACGTACGTAATTATGTATAGACTTGGTCACTTGGGATAGTATCATAGTAGCCCTCTAAAATTGCATGTAAAAATTTATTTCTTTCTCTCTCTTTTTTTTCCTTTTTTTCTTTTTAATTTCCCTCACCTAAAATTTTAGTTATGTTTCTGATTTTTTGTTCTCATGAGAACAAATTAAAGATATTAACAAAACAATCCAAATTAAAACATCAAACAATATTTTTTATTTTTTTCTTTTTCTTTTTATTTTTTTTTAAAAAAAAAAAAAAAGAAAGAAAGAAAGAAAAGAAAACTGTTTTCACATTCACTGACATTAATTAGAACACCTTTTGAATCAAAAATAAAAGGCCGACATACCAAGTTTGCAAATAAGTTTTTGGTGAATAATTAATCTCTCGTTGATATTAATCAATTCCCTTTGTTTATTATTATTATTTTTGCCTATTGCAAGCCCATTAATTGATCAAAATATATATAGACTAAACAATATTTTCTTAGTCTTTTAAACCTTCAATCTTTTAGAAGTTGGATTGGAGTTAACATAGTCAATTTTTAATATCACTCTCTATATATCAGCTAAATTAGCTAACACTTCCTAACCCAACTTATTTGACTTAATTAAGATAGAGAACCAGATTTGGCATTATCTCCAAATTCAAATAATCAGGAAGTTGGATAACACCAAAACAAGGGCATTCTTGTCAATTTTTATTAATTTAACCACCAAATGAGGGATGTCCTTGTAAATTACAACCAATACAAGGCTATTTCCATGATGGGCGCTGTATATAAACGGTACTCCATGCCTCCTCTCAAGCATGTAGTATCCTTAATTAAGCTCTTCAGACTTGAATCCTCGCTTCTCTAAGGACAGTTTCCAAAGAAGGTCGGTGTCAAAGCAATGAAGAGCAGTAAGAATTCATCTGTTCTCGTTTTTGTATTCTTTGTGGTCATTATGATCTTCGTCAAATTCTGCCTAATCTCAGTCGAGGCAAGAAAGAATCACATTAGAAAGACCAAACCTCGTAAGGGTGGCAATGGCGGCGACACTCGTGGCTCAAATTTTACAGCTCCTTCACCAGCCCCTCTTCCTGACTATGGTTCTTATCCCACCTCGTCCACCATTTTTGATGTTCTGTCTTTTGGAGCTAAGGGTGACGGAGTCTCAGACGACTCTAAGGTAAATGAAAACAAAAAAGTTTATTTGTAGTTTGAATTCTTGGACTTCATAACGCATGTGAACAAAGCAGGCACTGGCTGCAGCATGGAAAGCTGCGTGCAAGTTCCCTGGGGCGACGGTAGAAATCCCATCAGAATCGAAGTTCCTTATCAAGCCCATTACTCTTCAGGGCCCTTGTATGCCTCACCTCGTACTTCAGGTTTGCTCTCTTCTTTAATTTCGTCTCATCCCAGAATCTTCATGATAAAGAAATGAAAAAAGAAAAGAAAAAAAGGACAAGTATATTCTGTTTCTCCAAGTTGTAATATTTTATACATTTGAACAAATAAATGCTTAACAGATCGACGGAACTATCTTAGCTCCTACAAAAGTTGGTTTATGGCCGAAATCCGGTTTGTTTCAGTGGATAAATTTCAAATGGGTCCATAACTTTACCATTCAAGGCACTGGTACTGTTGATGGCCAAGGCTCCGACTGGTGGCGTAACTCTCAAATCCATTATATTCAGGTTAGCATCAGCCTTAACTTCTTTGAACTTTTTACGTAAAAAAAAAGTACATAAGAATGGCAGCTAACAGCTTCTTTGTGATCAATGCTTCGCAGAAGAAATCCAAGCACATTCCAAAAACCAAACCAACTGTAAGATTTACTTTATTTTCTGAATTTTATCTTGTCATAACGGTGTTGATTTTAATCTCCTTGATATTCTCCTTCTTCTTCTTCTCCAATATAGGCTTTGAGATTCTATTCCAGCTATGATGTCACTGTTCGCGACATCAAAATCATAAACAGTCCACAGTGCCACTTAAAATTTGACAGTTCTGGGAGTGTGAAAGTTAGCAATATTACGATTTCTTCGCCGGAGGATAGCCCGAACACAGACGGGATTCACCTGCAAAACACCCAAGACGTAGAAATTCAGCATTCTAATATTGGTTGTGGTAAGAGCAAGCCACAAATTTGAAAATTTCTTTTTCATTTTCCCATAAAATATAGGAAGATTTGCAAGGCTGGTGTCCCAATACCCTGAACCTTTTACGTACGTTTTTGCTTTACACGCCGGCCGGCAATGTTTAGTTATGTAATTTGTCAGGTGCCCATGACGTATTTCCGTTTTGGTGGAATTTAGAGCATTCACGTTCGTCAAATTTGCTGTTTATTGTTAAAGTATTTAGTAAATAATTTAATTTATTTATGTTTATTTGCTTAAGTTTTTAAGATAAGGAATAATTTAACATGGCCAGTATTAAAATTAAAGGTTCTGACTTTAAATATTGACTCCAACAATTCACTCAATTTTAATTAAATATTTCTCTTGTTGGAAGCTCACACTTGAAGGAGAGTGTTAAAGTATTTATTAAATGATTAAATTTATCTTTTTTTATTAAATTATTAACTTTAACATAGTATCAGAGTCAAATGTTCTGAATTTAAAAATTAACTTCAACAATTCACCCTAATTTAATTAAGTATTTTACGTAAAGATGAGTGTTAAATTATTTATTAAATGATAAAATTTATATCTTCCTATCAACTTAAAATTTTAAGGAAACTAATGATTTAAGATTTATTTTATCTAAAAAAAACACAAAATAGTACTCATCTAAAATCTTGCAATTAGGCAAAATCTTGCCCTTAGGGATTGCGTGGAACAGAAGATTCCATTTTATTTCATTATTTTATTATTTTTCCTTCAGTGAAACTGAACCCCAATTTCTTGAGAAAGAATGATTGGTTCGATGACTCTTTTTATAGCGGTAAACTGTGACTAAACTAATTTTTGAAATAAGCAGAACAAAAAATACTGACACAACTCACTTTTGCTTTTGCAAGTCTGTGGGTTCAGTATTAAGTAATATGGAATGCTGCGCACATTATAATTTCTGATTCTATTATCTCTTTTGCAGGGGATGATTGTGTATCCATACAAACTGGTTGCTCCAACGTCCATGTTCATCATATTAATTGCGGCCCTGGACATGGTATAAGGTAATAAATCACTAAGTTTTTTTTTTTTTTTTTTTTTTTTTTTTTTTTTTGACCAGACCACGCCGGACACGTAGTTCTGTCAGGAAGCACAAGTAGATTTTTTTTTTTTTTTTTTTTTTTTTTTTGGGAGCAGACCGCGTCGGACACGTAGTTCTGCCAGAAGGCACAAGTGTCTCCCTACCGTTTGAGTTTTTTTTTAAAAAAAAATTAAATTAAATTAAAACTCTTGTCGATCACCGTCCAAATAACATTTCCGAATAGCATAATTTAATTAATTAATATTTATAAGCTCGTGCATCTTTTTTACTCTTTTTTTTTTTTTTTTTCTTCCTATTAAATCACCATTTATGCCTCTCAATAAGTGAAGGCCAACCCGGTAAATATTTAACTGAAAAGGCTGGTAAATTACAGTCACTTATGCTCATATTATGTTAAATAATTACCTCTTATATCAAAGTTTTAGTTAATGTAACATTTCACCCCGAAATTCATAATTGCAGTTTAGGAGGATTAGGGAAGCACGAAACTGTTGCTTGTGTCTCCGATATCGTTGTCGAGAATATCTCAGTTCAAAATGCTCTATCAGGCGTAAGGATCAAGACATGGCAGGTATCATGCAATATCAAATGATCAACTTCATAAGTATTAATTAACTGATTGCTTATTATATTTAATTAATCTCATTCTTCTCTGGTTTCTCGAACAGGGGGGCATGGGATCCGTCAAAAACGTATCATTCACAAACGTTCAAGTTTCCGACGTGAAGGTCCCGATAATGATAGACCAATTCTATTGCGACGAGAGTCTCTGCCGGAACAAGACGAGAGCGGTGCAAATATCTGGTGTTAAATATAATCAGATAACCGGGACGTATTCCGAGCGACCAATTCAGCTGGCGTGTAGCAGTGACACTCCGTGCACCGACATCGATCTAATTGATATTCAGTTGAAGCCATCGCCGAGATGTCAACGTTTTCAGAAGGGCTTGTGTTGGAACTCTTATGGGAAATCCAGAGCTCCCCTGGTTCCTTCAAGCATAGACTATTGCTTAAGAAGTACAACGGTCAAAAGAGTAGCAACATCACATCCCACCAATGATGTATGTTTCTGAAAATTGGTAATTGTTTCTTTTTTTCTTTTCAAGTTTGCTTCCCTTCTTCTATTTTTTTTTTTTTTAATCTACGAGAAGGCGATGGTTAAATGGTTAATTACTATTTTCATTTAATGTATTTCAGTCTAGTCTTTTAATGAGAGAATAAATAAGGCTATATATGTTTGTTTATCTACTTTATCTCTTTGTTTTCTATCCGAGATTCTTAATAGTTTTAGGTCTTATTGCACTGATTTCTAGTTGTGTTAGACCTTTTAATTTGTTTGAGCCGCCCACTTCTTCTTCTTCTTCTTCTTCTTCTTCTTTTTTTTCTTTTCTTTTTTTTTTTTTTTTTGGAAAACTTTACTTATAATATATCTTTCACCACTTTTATAAAAATATATCCTAACTTTAAAAAAATGTCAATTTATAGTATATATCTTTCAATTTTATTTTTTTTTTTTTCAATTTTAACCTATTAAAATTTTCAAAATACTTATGTATTTATTTTTTTAAAAAAAAAATTATAAAAATTTTCAAAGATTCATGCATGAGTTTTTTTTCAAATTTCGTTAAATTCTTATCAACACCTAAATCTTAGCAAAAAAAAAAAAATTCCTAAAAAAAATAAGGGTATATATTTTGAAAATTTTAACAGGATTTAATAGAAAATTTTATTGGAGGGTTGAAATTGAGAAAAAAACAAATATTGAAAGAAGGATATCATAAATTGACACTTTTTAAAGTTTTGATACATTTTTGCAAAAGTGATGAAAGATCAGGAGTTATAAGTAAAGTTTTTTTTAAAATACCTAAATTAACAAACATACCCTACACTTTGTTTGTTTAAATTCTTATTTTATATCTTTTGTTTCTTTTTTTCAAAACAAAAATATTACCAAACAATCTAATTTACGAAACACTCTTAAAAATACAAAAACTATTTTCAATTTTTGTCACGTCATAACGCTTTTTCAAATTAAAAAAAAAAATCATGAAACATTTTTTAAAAAATATATATAAATGAGAGCACATGATACGTCATAACTGCATTTCATTAATGCTTTTTTGCAGAATATAAATTAAAATTTTCAGACAAATCATTATTTTCAAAATCCCCAACAAATCAATAGGCATTTGCTATATGGCCACAAGAAACTGATCAAGAAGATTGAAAAGAGTAATGTCCTCTTCAAACTTATTTTATATTTGTTGACTTGATGTGTTTTTAAGTAGTTTTATTTTTATTTTTTTAAAAAATAATTAATATTAAAATTATTTAAAACATTTCATATCAATCGATATACAATAAATAATAATGAATGTAAACGGTAAAGAATATTATGCTAAAAAAGAAAGAAAGAAAAAAAAAAAATAACAAAATTTCAACGCCTGCTTAGTTTCCCTTCGCTAGAGTCTAGAAAGGACCGTCAAATAATGTGAAATAATTAATATAATCTTTTTTAGTTGGCCGTTGCCCTTTGAGAGTTGGTTCGGTAGAAGGTTTTTATGATGGTTTTGGTGGTATCAAGATCCCCTACAATTTGCAAAGAAATTTGAAAATTTTAAATTATGTGAATTTATGTCGTTTTATACTTCGAATGGTATGAAAAATATTATATATTAAAAATGTGACATGTTAACGAGGAGAATTAAATATCAATTTTTAAAAAAATTATAAAAAAAATCCTAATCCGTTTTGGTGGGTGCAGGCATGTAGCAGTGCGTGCACCGCCCAAGATATCTTCACTGCACACGCGTGGGCTTTAAAAAAAAAAAAAAAAAAAAAAAAAAAAAATCCTCCAAAGAGGCAAAGCTAATGCATGGTGCTATGTAAAATTCCTACTGGCAGCCTATGTGAATCACTCAACTAATTAATTTTTTTTGTTTATATTTTTTATTAGTTAAAGCACCAAGTCCCCCATCCCCTAAACCCAAATGGAAAAGAGAAAAATAAATCTGGGCCAATTGGCAATTTGTTGGACCATTAAACTACTAGTTGCAATGATTCAAATTAGATTTCATATATGTAATTGTGTATGTATTGTAAATAAAATATGAAGAAATTGAGACGATTCATTTTATGGTCTAAATTAAATTCACAAATTTGTTGGCGTGTATATTGCTACGTAATAAATGTGTTGCCACATCATATTTAAATAATATGACATTATATACGCAGTTAAATACAATAAAACAAAATTTAAATTATGAAATAATTTTTGTTTTCTCACTTCAAGTGAATTAGTTAACTTCTAAACAGACTTGTGAGTCTTAAGCGTGCGAGAAGCTTATTTAGTATATACATGTCACCTTCTAACTTCAAAAGGCAAAGTAAAATTCATTTGAAAAAACTTTATTTATAACTTATAATTCTTTATAATTTTTTAAATTAAGTACTCAAACTTTAAAAAATGTCAATTTAAGGTATTCATCTTTTAATTTTTTTTTTTTTTCAATTTCAACCCTCCTTTTGAATTTTTCATTAAATCTTGTCAAAATTTCCAAAATATTTTTTTTTAATAATATATATATATAAACTTTCAAAGATGTAGGCATGAGTTTTTTTTACAAATTCCGTTAAATTATAACAAACACCTAAATCCTTGCAATTTTTTTCCTTTTATTTTTTCTAAAATAAATTAGGAGTATTAAGAGAATTTTGACAAAATTTAGCGAAAAATTCTAATGGAGGGTTGAAATTAAAAAAAATATATATATATATTAATAAATAAATACTCTAAATTTACAGTTTTTAAAGTTTGAATACTTAATTTTAAGAGAGATTATAAGTAGAGTTTTTCCAACTTAGTGAGTCCCCAACGAATCTTAAATGGACTGAAAAATAGAGCAAAAGAGCAAAGGGAGGCAGTCGTGGCCCGCGGGGTTAAGGGCAAAGGCTCAACACCCAGCCCATTAGTGATCCAAGTAACAAAAACTAACAAACTTGCAGAGATCCCTCCTTTGTGAGGACCCATATGGGTAGAAAAGTAAATGGCCTACAGCTGCCCATCACTTTTTACTACCAAAAGTAAGTCGCCCCCACAGAGTGACTTTTGTAGAATTGAGAAAGTTCATTGTCTTGAAGTGTAACCATTTTTAAGAGAGAAGAATAGAAGATTTGGGGCTTTTCACATAGCAATTTTCGTCATAGATTGGAGGATCAGCTTATTCATAAGCAGGGGGAAACAAAGGATTCGATTCCCATACAACTAGGATCTCTATCTGAAAATAAAATAAAAACTTGATAAAGGAATCTATAAACCCATGTTATTGGCGCAAAACAGTCTCCTAAACAGTTGCTGGTGAGGTCTCATCAGAGGGCCTGGTTACAGAGTCTTCTTTTCTGCCTCTTTCGCTTACGCTATTCTCAGCAAATTTCAAGCTTGCCAGATGAAAACCTTTGTCCTTCTCGTTTGATTTCCATTCAGACATATAATACTCTTCTTCTGTCACGTGCGGTTTAGTTGATGGGCCACAAAACATCCCACCCCATTGTGGGAAGTATATCAAGCATAATGGAAGGGTGCAGCATATGATCATGACACCCATTAGAGTTATCCCTGTTTCTTTTGAATATTTGGATCCTCTAAAGAAAATTAGTTGGGTGAGAACTGCACCCACATTTCCCCCACCTCCTGTCATGCCCGACACCACCCCCAGTGACCTGAAGAATGGGATACGTGAAATTGAGTAAAATTTAATGGTTTAGGCACCTATATTTTAACAGATATCAATGAGAAACATGGTAAATTTCTTCTAGGAAAGAAAAATTGGAGAAAAACATACCTTCGAGAGACAAAAGGAACCACCCCAAATGTGAGCCCGCATGCAGCTTGGACAAACAGAGAGAAGGCAACCATCACAACAATGGATGCACCTAAAGAGCTCACCCGCCCGAGAACTACACAGAGCACACCTCCCAACATCTGCACCACCCACAAGGCCCAAAGCCTTCCCCTCATTCCAAACCTCTTTGCCATTGCATCCGAGATAAACCCTCCTGCGGGTCGAGAGAAGAGATTTGCCAACCCAAAACTTGCTGCTATTAGTCCTGCAGTATGGAGTTTCAGATCGAATCTGTCATAAAAGTACTCTGCTATAATGTTATCCACTGTCAGCTCTACTCCAAAGCAATAGCCGTAAGTCAACGCCAGAATCCACCCTCTATAATTTGTGACCCCATAATAGAAAACCCATGAAAATTTATCTTTTGCCTTCTCTCCAGATTTATGCAGGCCATAGAAGTTCCCATCTGGCATGTCCTGTCCAAAGATCAAAACGGCGAACGCTGATAATGTTTGAAACAGAGCAGGAATGAAGAAAGCAATCCGCCAAGCTGTAAATTTGACTGCACCGATGTCACGTATGAGGGCAAACACAAGGGGCATGATGAGTTGCGTCGCTCCACCACCTAGGTTGCCCCAGCCACCTGAAAAACCGTTGGCGGAACCGACTACCGGAGCAGAGAACATAGAGCTCATCCAGAATTGAGTTGAGACGAAAGTGGCAAGGGAGAAGCCTGTGAAAAAGCGCGCGAGGAGAAAAGAGGTGGGAGATGAGATAATGGAAGTGAAGTAAACTGCCGGTGCAGTGAGGAGGATCAGTGAGGCAGAGGCAAGGCGAGGTCCAAACATGTCGCAGGCGGACCCCATGGCAACCCGGGCAAAGACTGCCCCGGAGACTGACGCAATCCCTGCGTTCCCAATTTCAGTGGATGTGAGGTTGAGGTTGTCGCGTATGATTGGGAGCAGCGGCGGAGCAGCAAACGAAGACACAAAACAAGCGAGGAAGGAGATCCACGACAGATGAAATGCTCGCATGTGGGGTGCTGCTGCTGAGAATATCCTGAACTCGGTGGACTTGTGTTCGGAGTCCACCGGAAGCGCGAATTTGGGCGGGTGAGATTCTACTTCCATGTTTGTTTGTTTGTTTTTTTTTTGAATTGGAATTGATTGAGCAAGTAAATAAAACAAGATGGTAAGCTTCTCAGTTCTCTCACTCTCTATCCCTTTCCTCTGGCCCCCTGTTGAACTTATATAGCGGTGAGGTGAAGTCTTCTGAGCTAACCTCTCCTAGTTGCTAGTTAGTTTGTTGACCCTTGACTTTTCCCTAGAGCTAGGGAATGCTATTGGCGTGTAGTGAGAATATGGAGCTTTCTAAATCGAGTGATGGCAGATGAACTAGTTGATAAAGCAAAGAAGCTGTCAGGATATTGATTTTTGTGAATTGGCAAATTGTGTTCAGTGGTGGATGACCTTTTGTGGGTGCAAAAAGACAAGTTGGGAGCTCCGAACTGTGCATATCCGCCAAGTCTCATCCGCCGAGTCTCATTCGGGTGCACCAAGAGTCCGAGAGTGAGGAGGGCTTGGAATTCAATGGCGTGAAACCGCGAAAGGGCAGTTGTTGGCGGGACGTGTGCCGTTGAAAATAGACGCTATCATGTTATTCACGCGTTATGATCAAAAAACAACAAAAAAAAAATGTCATTCGAGCGTTGACTACTGTGAGATCGCTGAGAACGCGGAGAGCATCGACGGCATTGTCTGTATGACTTAGTCAAGAGATTCTTATTTGAATATTCTTTCTCAGGGCAAAAAATAATAACTACTAATTAAAATGTGTCTTAATCAGTTTCTTACTCTTCTCTCAATGTTTAATGTGTATAACCCATTTTTTAACAAAGTTTCTCCAAACTTGATTGGATTGGGGAAAAAAAAAAAAAATCAATTAAGTTTAATTTATTAAATTGACATGAGTTCAAAATATAGGTGAAAATTGTTGGTATACATAAAATAAAAATATATTAGAATATGCAGCGAAAATAAAAATTACCTTATGTCAGTGAGGGAACTAAGATTTTAACTTTAGGTTTGTGATGGTGACCCTCAATTAAAAATTTACCTTAATTAATTCATACTATTGAGGAATAAAAAATCTATTCCAATTATGATTACACAAATATTTTTTTGTTTGGAATAAATTACGCTTGTATAATTAAACTGTACGCGACATGTTGGCCACACATTAATTATTATGATATTTCTAACAAAAATTAGGTGCATTTTTAATAAAGTACGTGGCATAACTAAATTAAAGGAAACTCCTAATCAATTTAAATAAAAACTTTCACCTCCTTTTTTTTTTTTTTTTTTTTTTTTTTTTTTTAGGATAATTAATGCAGATATGAAATTTGTGTAGCATCCGGATTCAGGGAGCGGCGGTCAACTATCCACGTGTTTTTAAATTTGTGGTTGAAGACTTAATTAAACAGGATCAAATATTGAAAAAGACTTTTCGTATGGAAATTTTATGACTTCGTGGTTGATAAAGAGTGTGAAAAAGGGGTGATCGATCGGTTTCAATGGGATAAACCAATCAAGTGAATAATATTTTGCAATTAGAAAATAAATAAATAAATAATGTTGCCTGATAATATTCAATGACGTTCATGAATCATTAATTTGGATCATTCCAATTAAGGATAATCAATGCGGGCAAAAAAATAAAGATATTTGTGAAATTTACTTATTGAGTTGTCTGATGCTGACTTTTTGTATTCTGTAGGGTTATGATTGCAATTGACATTTTAGGGCAAAAAGAATTAGGAATCATATCATTGTTCAGAATGAAAAGGAAACGTTTAAATTAAAGGGAAAAAAATGGCCTATATATATCATTGTACGTGGTTGATAAGTATAATGGTTATGCCAATGCATGTTATGACCATTTTTTTTTCTTTTTTCTTTTTCCTAATTAACGAGGAAAACCTTATTTGTGTATTTGTGTTAGCAGGCAAGCAAAACTTGGGTGCTTGAACTGTCAGTTTTGTAAAATGTATTACGAGGGAAACCTTATATATCCACACAATTTCAGACCCAAATCATGGCTTTGTCAAAAGTTTTATTTGACATGAATAAAACTTGGGTGCTTGAACTGTGTCACTAATTCCATCGTGCAGGGGCGGTGCTAGCTGAGAGGGGGACGGTGCCGGAGAGAGAAGAGAGGGCGAGAAGAGATGCAACCTGAACACCTCTAGAGGTTTTAAGGATGATAAGAGAGAAATATATTGAATTTGAGAAATTAACATATATAGAGTTTTCACATCCGATAAATATATAGGGAGATAAAATAGTATCATTTTGGTTGACACAAAACTATGCCGTTTTGATTAAAAATTATTATTATTATTATTATTTTAAAAAAAAATATCTTGTTAGTTCGGGTCGGTTTGAAAACCCAAATTTATTTTTTAAAAAAAAAAAAATCTCTACTGCGTACCAAATTGAATATTGTCGGTACTGATTTTTCTTACTGCCTACTGGCCGCCTGTGGCAAGTCAGTCCTTGGCCAGTAGGCGATACTTGGCTAATATGCAAACCCTAGTTTTTTTAACTCTTGCTAGTTGGTTTTAATCCTTCCTATTAAACTTGAGCTTAAGTTGATATTAATGCAATATATGAATTGTATTTTTGTAGGAATCACAAAAGAAAAAAAAATAAAAAAGAATGAGTTATTTTGTAGAAGACCAAAAAGAGAAGAAAAATGAAAAAAAAAATTGAAGAGAGTCAAGGAAAGCTACTGGAGAGGACATGCGTGGGACCAAGAAAAAAGAAACGAACGATGAAAAGAAAAAGAAAAGAAGAAAGAACATATGGCTTTATTGTAGGAAATTTGTTCTTAATATTCAAGTTATTTTCTTTTCTTTTCTTTTTCTTTTTTATTTTTTTCATGTGTTTTTATTTATACTGTACGTGTAATGTATTTCAATGTGATGAGTGGCTAAATCTCTAGTTAAAGGTAGGGGTGAAGCCTAGTATATTTTTATTATGTATTCTTGAGACTATTTTTATGTTTCTAAATGTTTAATGATTGAATGTTAATGATGGTTTTAAATTTGAAAAATATTTCATGTTAACTAGTTTTTTATTCACTAACATTTTTGTTTATATCAAATGCTTACTTTTTGTTTGATTTGTTATGATTCGAATTTATAACAACTCAATTTACTTTTTGTTTATCTCCGTTGCTCCCATTTTTAGTGGAAAAATAATTCAATTTATTTTTCTGTACGATAATATAAATTTTACTTAATATCTACTATTTCTTGTCAATTGATCTCGTACTTACCAATAATTTATTACTTGCTAAAGCTTGCACTTAAATTTGCACTCTTTGTGAGTTAGCGATGGAAAGAAAGTATGCAAAAGAGAACATTAAGGAAACGTAATCAAGGTAAATCAATAAAAGAATTATGATTTATGGATATCAAAACATAAACAAATGCTAAAGAAATCAGAGAATATTTTTATTTGATCGTTAGTTCATTGTATTTTTTTTTTTTAACAAAGTTTCTCCAAACTTGATTGGATTGGGAAAAAAAAAATTCAATTAAGTTTAATGTATTAAATTGACATGAGTTCAAAATATATGTGAAAATTGTTGGTATACATAAAATAAAAATATATTAGAATATGCAGCGAAAATAAAAATTACCTTATGTCAGTGAGGGAACTAAGAAATTAACTTTAGGTTTGTGATGGTGACCCTCAATTAAAAATTTACCTTAATTAATTCATACTATTGAGGAATAAAAAACCTATTCCAATTATGATTACACAAATAATTTTTTGTTTGGAATAAATTACACTTTAATTTCTGTCTAATTAAACTGTACGTGACATGTTGGCCACACATTAATTATTATGATATTTCTAACAAAAATTAGGTGTATTTTTAATAAAGTACGTGGCATAACTAAATTAAAGGAAACTCCTAATCAATTTAAATAAAAACTTTGACCCATTTTTTGTTTCACGCCCATCCTTCTACCAACCAAAATAACAATAGACTCCTAATGAAACAATTAAACATAAGCTTAATACTCACGGAAATACACTCTACATAGATAACTTCAACTAAATTAAATAACCAACTAAGTCTCAAACACTGAAACTATCAATCAAAAGGAAATATTGAAACATAAAATAACTAAAAGACTTTAAACCATTCAACAATAAGATAAGAAAAATTTATGATAAGGACTCAACCAAGTAAGCAATGTAGAAGACTCCAATACATCCTATAAAATATAATAGATCGAGATAGTTCGTCCATTCTCTAACATATACTCATTAATAGTGTTGTTCAGTATACACTTTTGTTGGTGATTTGTACCTGTTTTTTAAAGATTAATGAAAGTTTCACTATTGTATTTAAAAAAAAAAAAGGTGCTGGAGAGGACATGCGTGGGACCAAGAAAAAAGAAAGAAGAAAAGAAAAAATAAAGAAGAAGAGAAAAAAAAAAAACAAAGAAGCCAATTATCCTTGTTTATGCGGCAAAGCAGCCAATAAGCTGAAACAAAGAAAAATCTTTGCGTGGGACGTACGTTCGTAGAAGGAAAGGAAGAGAAGATGTCGCCGAACTGCAGAACAGCAGAAGGAAAAAAAAAGCACACTGGAAGGTGGAAAGGAGACTTTTTATTTTTATTTTTATTTTTTATGTTTTTAATCTTTTCATTGTGTTCTGTAATCTCGCTCGGACTGGACGCACAGCAAAAGGAAGAACAGAGGCTTTATTGTAGGGAATTTGTCCTTAATATTCAAAAAAAAAAATTTCTTCATGTGTTTTTGTTTGTACTGTGTAATGTATTTTAATACGATAAGTGGCTAAGTCTCTAGCTAAAAGTAGGGGTGAAGCCTAATATATTTTTATTATGTGTTATTGAAGCTATTTTAATGTTTTTATGGTGCGTTTAACAAAAGTATTTTCAAAAACCAATATGATTCTTATTTTGCTTTTTTAAAAAATAAATCATATTTTATTCAATTTTATTTTTAAAAAAAGTTAAACTTCAAAATTCGTGCACATGGTCCATTTTGGTGTTCGATTTTTGAAAACATAATTCAATTCTTATTTGATGCGCGAATTTCAAAGTTTAACTTTTTAATAATTAAATGTTGATGATGATTTTAAATTTGGTTCATTTTCATTTTTGTTTATATCAAATGCTTACTTTTTGTTTGATTTGTTATAATTCGAATTTATAGTAAATGCTTAATCTCTTTTAACATGTTATTAAAATCAAATTTTTATCAACTCATGTTCATTCTTTATTTTACTTTTCCTTGCGCACTGGGAATATATATATATATATGTGTGTGCGTGTCAAGAATATGTAATAGATTGCTACATGGATCCATGAAGCCTTAATATTTTCTATTAATTTCCTCATATTTCACTTTTATTAATTTAATTTACCATCTCTCAATTACTCAACTTTTTAGTGAAAAAACAATTCAATTTACTTTTCTGTACGATAATAAAAATTTTACTTTCTCAGTTACTCAACCTTGTACTTACCGAAAAATTATTATTTGCTAAAGTCTGAACTCGAGTTTGCACTCTTTTAGTTCATTGTATGTTTTTATTTTATTATTTTTTGAAGGCGTTTTAGTTAGTTGTTCTGTGTGTAATGCTTTCATCTATTTCTTTTCATTTATGCCCAAAGGAGCTTATATAGAAAATACAGTGAAAATAAAAAAGAAATGAAAAAAAGAAATCATTAGATCATAAATAAATCAAACCAAAAGTCTTGAATATCCTTCTTAATTATTTCTTTAAATTTCATTCTTTATGCTTCACATCTTGCAAAGGGCTCCTCATTCTCCCAGTATTCTAATTTTTGTAATGTCCTCCGCAGCCAGTCATTGGAGTTTGAGTTTCAATGTTTATCTTCAACAACCGAAAATAACAAAGTTACCCCAAATATATCATTTCTTGAAATTTGTCTTTTCTCATCCTTTTTTCTTTTTTTTTTTTCAAATATTTCATTTTTTTGTGATTTTTTATGATATATATATATATATATATATATATATATATATATATATATTTTTTTTTTTAACTTTTAGCAGTTTAAGCATTTTGGTTATTTTGAGCACGGAAAGAGAACATTTCAATCACAATAGTAAATTGGGAGATATTGTAATAATATTAAAATATGTTGAGGAAGATAAATGTAATATTTTCCTTTTGTTATATATATATATATATATATATGAATTTTTATTTTTATTTTTCTAATTGAAAATGAGAAAGGGTTACATCTTCATTATGTTTCAACAGCTCTATCATTGGGTGTTCTTTTCAATTTAAAAGCGGATCGCATTATGAGTGAATAAGAACATGATGTGATGAACTTGTCAGTTGTCACCCTCTATGGTCGCTAGATTAGTGCACATTAATAACTTTTTCTAGTGGAGTTAAATTGTTATCTTATTATTATTATTATTAGCAATATTAGGAGAAGGGAGGAGGGGACCAATATCAGCCCACAATGCAGAATTTGTAGGTAAATATAAAATAAAATGGAATGTGCCAAATAAATGGCATCGTCCTATATTTTCTTGATACAGACTTTAAAGAAAGTGGCCATCAATTATGGCGGTGCAAAAAAATTCTACCATTATTTTACAATATTGATATAACAGTATCAATCAATTATTCGATTAGTTTTTATTAAAAAAATATAAAAAAATAATTGGCATTGCCAGATCAACCAGATAAGATAATAAGGTCTGTATATTATATTACACTTTTAACTTAATCTAAGCCTGATGCCTCAGGTGGATATAAAATTGAACAAAACTTTGTGGATATGACCGTGAATTTGTGAGTAGTATGCACTAACTAGTGCACCTGAAGTAGCAATGATTTTCTTCCATTCTCAACCAATCAAACCAAATTCAGGTTTTTATGGTGATGCTATAAATTATAAAACAATTGGGTCCTCTAGAAGTGGGATGATGTGGCAATTCTTTCAATAGCGATTAGCGACCATTGACCTTCATGTGTCAGCAAGTGAATGTGATCCACTCAAGAAGATTCACAAAGATTCAGTAGATAACATATCTTTAAAAAAAAAACATATTAACAATCCGCAAAGGGGTGATATAATTGGATTGAGGTCCAATCATTTTTATCTTGGCTATTAATTTAAAACGAAAATGATTAGTCCAATAGACTGTCATATATTTTTTATCCGTTTCCTCGCCCTTTTAATCACTGTCTTGATCCCTGCCCTACGTTACTTTTTCACTATTGTCAAGCTCCCATTTCGCCATTGTTTTTTTTTTTTTTTTAGGGGTTAAACCATTTCTAGTGACCATAAAAGATGGTTCAGCCGCCTTTAATAACTAATTGGCAGAGGCCAGTACCCGAATAAGCCTTTTATCCAATAGCAAAGTTAGGAGTTTAATTTATAGGAAGCAAAATTATATGTCGAATTTAATTTAGCATTGACATGTTCTTCTGCACATTTCACACCTAATAAAAGCTCAATGTAAGTCAAATGAACTTCAAATGCTAAACAAATCCTAGCCGCCCAAACAACCAATTCACAAGCTAGAAATAAATCGAACCAGCAAATAAGCAATAAACAAGGCCATCATTTATGATCTTTTGTCTCAAGAAACTCGATACTTCCTTAAAATAAGAGGATCAACGCCGCTATTCAATGAGCAAATGTCTCCGGATAAGAGAGAAATAAACGCCTTTGACTTTACACTAAAACTGCACTATATTAATTGAGATATGATATGTTGTCACCCCATGACCTAATTATTGACACAACTCTAAACCTTTTTATTTTTATTAAACACAAAATTACAAAACCATATAAATGGGTTGGGGTTTGGTTTTGTGTTTTTTTTTTTAAAAAAAAAAAACAAAAATTACAAATTACAAAAAATTAAAACAAAATAAAAAGAAAAAAAAAAGTCAATATTTTGTGTCCATAGTTGTGTATTTGGGTGGTAAAATATCATTTCTCATATTAATTAGAGTTCCATGTTCAATGGCTTGGAAGTTGCAGATCATTAGCATAGAATTAGAATCCTTTATAATTATTTACCTAAATTTAAAAGAATTCATGCGGTTAAGAATGCGGTTAAGAATGATAAACATGTTAGAATTATTGCACCCCCTGCAACGATAATGTAAAGACATCGCAGTCAGCCCAAAGTTAAGTTGACTTGATCCAATTAGTCCGCCCACTGTTTACGAATGATAGACCCTTTAGTGTCTGAATCTGGGCCAGCTAGGTAGAGGAGGGGCCCAATGGACTTGAATGCATTAGTTGGTACGGGATAATTGTCCACTCATTGATGATGCCAAGAGTCCAAGACCATCAAGATGTCCAATTAAGGATTCTAATATATTTTTACTGAAAAACTCGGGAATCGATTTTTGTGCCTCTTCCTTTTTCTTTTTCTTTTTTAACTTTTTTCTTTTTTATTTTTTTTTACATGTCCTTACAAAATGGGTTAAGAGGATTCGAACTAGTGACCTTCATTTTATAAGGCATGGCTCCAACCGATTGAGCCCCTTTTGAGAACAAAACATTTTTCAATTCACACAATCCATATTAAGGAGTATTAAATTAGGAATCCAGATTTTCAGTAATTTTTTTATATTTCTTGTCCAAATTAAACTTGTAATGTCTTAATTGTTCCTTGGAAGGCTATTACTAGACATAAGATGCTTGCTATAATCAAGGTAAGCCTCACAAATCAAAAGGGTCAAATTCTTCATAATTATTAAGGTATTTTATCGTTTAGAATTTTTAATCCTAAACATTATTTTAAAATTAAATAGTTGAAAATTTGCCATACCAATATTTACTGTATTTATTAATACAACATTTTTTACCTAAGTATTTATAATATATATATATATATATATATTTTTATATATATATCTTAATATCTTATCACACCACATTAAACTACTTGAGCGCATTAAAAGGAACTAAAATGCAGAGAAACATTCATAATACAAACCTGCACAACAAGGACTATTATCCGTACAATAAAACTATTAAACGACCACAATTCCCTCCCCATCAAGCAAATTGAAACACTATTAATTTGCTCCTCCTCCTCCTCTATCTACCTTACGGCATACTGCAACAATATAAGCACAGATTGGGATCCTGTATAATATTTGTCTAAAGTGTAAGGAAAATGAGAAATTGTAAAGAGATGTGAAAAGGGTTGCTTGTCTGAATAATTTGCTCGGGCGGATGAGCTCCTGTTTGAGCAGAAGGGCTCCATTGGAACTGTCTAATTCCAAGGAGCAAGATGTAGATCCCCAACTGTAGGTAGGAGATTCCAATGCCTTGCCCTTGTTTTTTTTTTTTGGTGGGTGGGGGGTGTTATTCTTCCATACCGGAGTTTCAAGTTCTAGATAGACACATTAATATGGAATAACTTATGGCCAGAAATTCTTTTAAAAAATAATGCCAAAAGAAGGTTTGATTTGTTTCTTGAAAAACTAAATTTACACAACAAAAGCTTGCTATAATAAAGGTAGTCCTCTCAATTTAACCAAAAAAAAAAAAGGGTTAAAAACAGTTAATTAGTTTTTAGTCAAACATTTTTGTTCTAGAAAAAATAAAAATAAAAATAAAAACATCCTAAAAAAGAATGTCTAACGGTGTACCGCCAAGACTTAATTACATCAAATGGCAACCATGCATAACAAAAGGCTTTCTTATGACGACCGCGGATGCTGATTAGAGACCCTGAGAAAGACATCTACATTAAAGAAAACTATAATCTTGTAGTTAGAACCAATAAACACCATGGCTATCAAGCACTACACCTCTTTTTCACTAGTCTTTCTGGCAACGACCACCGTCCTCCTCGTCAGCCACACTCATGGTCATGGCCTCCGCACCGGCAAACATGACATTTGCCAAAAAGCTGACTTCAAGCCTCTTTGCCGTACAGTCGTGAAGGGACTGACCGACCCTCGTGTTGCCTTGCGGTCAGCCATTCACCAATTGATCATCCAGAGCCGTCGGGCAATAAGGTTGGCTGATATGCACGGGAAGTCCGACCAGTACATGGATGTTTGTAAAGAGAGCTTCGATGATGCCCTTACAAGCCTGCGCACGAGCTTAAAAAACCTCAAGAACCATGATCGGGCCAGCCTTAACATCAACCTTTCGGCGGCCTTATCTGACTACGTGACATGTGACGATGCATTCTCTGAATCTGGCATGGGCAATCCCCTTGGCAAAATTGATGCGCTCATGAGTCGCATGGCTAGCAATTGTTTGTATTTATCATCTCTGGTTCACTGAGGAACAACCCCAAAATTAATTAAGTGGCACGAAGAAATTGTAATGACCAACTGACCAAGTTTGTGGTGGGTGTGTCTTGTGCCATAGATTGTGATGTATGGGAAAAAATTTTCTTCTCTGACTTTCTTAATTTTCTATACTTGCCTTTATAGAAAAACTATATCTGCGACCATTTCGAGGTACATGCATGTTGTTGGGGTCCGACGAAAATTCATCCGCTATGTGTTTCAAATGAGTATTATGTATCAAAATTTGTTATATATATATATATATATATATATATATATGCTTCTCAGTTTTCATATCATTTCGTGGTCTTCTACAATTTTATGCTTTCATGCAAAAGTTGTTCTGCGTATATGTACTTCATGTCTATGTCCATGTCCATGTCCATTATAGCCTCTCTCTCTCTAAACATGTTTTTTATGGCATTTATTACAATATTCTAGAAGCTTAGCAAACAGCTTCTTTCTTTCTTTTTTTTTTTTTTTTTTTTTTTTTTTTTTTTTTTTTCATATTACCTACTGCCAAGTGATGAAGTGGAAAAGAAGATTCAAACTAATAATCTCTATTTTATAAGGTATAATTTTTAGTCGATGGAGCTAATTCTTGGCCGTCAAACCAGTCATTTGCTGTTCTCACTTCTCAAAATACAGCTAAATATATACACTCTTTTCTAAGACGTCGTATGACTTGTGTCTACCAAGTATAACTCACCAAGCTAGTACTGCCTTTGAAGATTAATAAAAGATTTGTAATTAGTAATAAAGACCGGTCTTGATTATTTGCCTTAATTAGATAATTACAATATTTGATTTGTAATTAATTGATTACAGTATTTTTAGATTACCATCAAATGAGATGTCGACAAATGACGAAAAAATCGGGATAGATATGAAAGAATGTTTATTATAGGTGAGTGGCTCACATATGTAACAAATCGAGCGATTTTTTTTTTTTTTTTTTTTTTTTAAATTTTTTAAAAAAAAAACAAAAAAGAAAGAAAGAGAAAGAGAAAGAAAATTAACAACGTCCTCTTAAAGTGATGTGTGGGGGGGACAAACTTTACCAAAGCAGCCGGAGAAAATTAGATGTTCTCCTGATTTTTTGTGTGAACAACTTTAGTTGTTCAAATCTGGCACAATTCTTTTCCCATGCGGGGCCTTAACCACACACGTCACAACCTGATTTGTATCATAAAGAGCTTTGATGATCCAAGGGCTCAGAGACAATCCATTTATCATCCAATGGAAATTAATTAGATCTAAATTAATGAGATTCTAATTCCATATGTTATCGATCGTTTGAAGAAATTAAAAAAGCTAGTAGTACTGGATGAATAATTAAGCCGCCCCAACAGATTGGCCAAAGCGATAAAAGAAGGATTGCTTGCGTGTTCGGGCAAGTGTCTCTGAATTAATTTGGAATCTTTGATCAACCTTCCTTCCATCGTGCGAAGCTTATTTTTTTTTTTTAAAAAAAATAAATAAAACTTTTCTTTCTTTTGAAAGGTTGTAGATTTTCAACGATCCCTTTCGTTATCCTCACACTTACGTGGAGCGCATGCATGCCCTGTATAAAATCCAAGCTTATGATCATAACCTATTTCTTAAATTCAACAGCGTCAGTGCTTGTCGTTTTTTTGGTTTTGTTTTGTTTTGTTTTTTTGTCTTCTTTTAAAACAGTAAAGGTTGGCTGAAAAAAAAAATCGAGGGAAGGAAGATATTTAAGACCGACGTCCTCCCGAATAAAAATATAATAAAATTTAGATACTAAAATATCTACCACCAAAAGTAGCACAGAGTTGAGAGTACAGTATGGTAAATTGGTAATAATCAAATATATTAAGTTAAGAGGATTTTGGAAGAATCCAGAGCACCTTGGATCCATCCATCAATGACTACATTTATGACGTGCATCTGAATGATCTGCTACAGCAACTTCGTGCAAACAGGTGATCAAACCAATATATATTTACAAAAATGCCATGTTCGATGCTCGTTGAAGGGACAAACTTTTCTTCTGGCAGATCGCCCGCTTCCTCCGGCTGATTATGGCATGGTTTTTTATTTTTATACAGATAATGAGCTTTTGGGTGCTATGTGGCGCACTTTGCCCTCTCCTTTCTAGCTGATTATGGAGCAGTATTCCAACTATCACCGAGGCCATGTAATCTGACACATCAGTCATTTTTTGTTTGCTATTTACAGATTTGATGAATTTTTTTTAGGTTGTTGTCCAGAGCTCGTTCCTGTTGAACTTTTTGTTGCTTATAATCGTTTCCTCATTTATTGAGTGATGTAGTTTAAAAAAAAGAAAAAGAAAAAGAAAAAGAAAAAGAAAAAGAAAAGGAAAAGGGGAAGAGCGACGAAAAAAGATACGGTACCAAAACAAAATAGAAAACCAAAAAATCCGACTAGGCCTAAGGCCACAAATATCAAAAGAAACAGGGCTACAACTGAAAATTCTGTCCGAAAACAAGGGCAATTATGGACAACAATTTTAAAATATCAAAGTCGTGGCTGTTCACGGACCCCACGCCTTCTCTTTCTCAGTCTTCCCACCATATCGCACGTGACCAGCTCCATTTCCCGAACTTTTTCGTTTCGTAGTCCAATCGAAAGTCGCCACGTTTGCAATTCCGGTGATAAAACACATGTCACTTGCGCCTCTTCCTCATTTCAAAGATCTTCCACCACTGAACCAGTGAGAAAGCTCAGCAATAGCTAATAGCAGACTGAGTTCGGAGCTTGGAGCTCTCGAAGCCACGCAACCTTCTCAGCTCTCTGCTTCTTTTCCAAGAATCTGATAGTATATTCTCTCTAGTTCGGAGCTCGGATCAAAGGTACTTTCACTAATTGAATCCGTGTTCTTTTCAAAGAATTTGATCAATTCTAAATAGTGATTGATCATAGTCTAGCTCAGATTTGCAGGTTTTACTTGCATTTATTTTTTTGGAATTCTCGGGTTTCTCCGAGAACTATTGAAGGGTTATTTAATAGAAATGCTGAAGTGTTACTGATTTTGTTGGTTAGTTTTTCATTCATGCTCCGTTTGGTTGCCGAGAAAATGTACAAAGAAATCGAGGAAAAAGAAGAAAAGAAGAAGAAACTTAGATTGCATGGGGATTAGAGATTACGTGTACTTCCATTCATGATAGTTTAATTTTCTTTTCTTTTCTTTTCCCAGTTTTTCTTACTAACCAAAGAGAGAATTATAGGCTTATAGCTCAGAATAGGGTGAACTTGTATTCTTGTTACTAGAAAGTATTGAGTTTGTCTGATACTCTGATCCATTCGTATCTTGTATAGAATCTGTCACCATACTTCAGCTTCAGCTTTACATATTTTGTAACTTAGAAAAAAAAAAGAAATAAAAAAAGAAAAGAAAAGGAAAACTAAATTTACCCTAACAGAAATTCCCTTGGGGTTGTGGGAACTCCTCCAAAGTGGGATGTAGGATCTCCTACAATCCAGCCTCTGGGAAAGGTAACGTGTTATTTAGCATGCGAGAAGCAAGTGCTTTTTTTACTAGTGCTTTTTAATAGAATTAATAAGAAAGTATATGCATCTCACATCCTTAAAGGAAACATCTCATTTTTTAGAGGCCGGGTAGTTCCTACAACGCTATTGGTAGGAAATGTGTCCAATTTACCCCTCTAACTGCCATTATATTTGCAATGTTTTAATTTTTGCAATGATCCCACAATTTTCATTGGAATTGCAGTCTCCTTCCTTGCCCAACATGACAAGAATATCCAAAGATAAAAAAAATTTAGAAGAAAAAAAATCTGAAAAAAAAAAATATCTGATTTTTTTTACCCTTTTTCTGGATTTTTTTAGGGTATTTTTGTCATTTTGAGTGCCGATGGTGGCAACCCAACGGTAGATTGGGGACATTGAAAAAATTGAAACATTAAGGAGACATTGCAAATATAGTAGTTAGAGGGGTAAATATAATTTTCCTAAAAAAAGTTTTTTGCACTCTTTTTCCATACTGTTCTCTGATTCTTGGATTTCTTCAGAACTAAGGCGTGTATCAACGAATATGAATAATACCTTAGGCCATAATATACTCCACCAGAGTTTGCTTCGTCCTCCAGTTGTAGAACCTCAAAGCAAACTCAATTCTTCTGGCATTCTTGCAAACACTTTGTTTCAAGCTGCATGCTGGAACCAATCAGCAGTGCAGACACGGAAGTCTCCACTATTCACCAAATTTTGTGGGAACAATCTGAATGTGCGGAAGCAGAAGTTAGGCATGGGATCACGTCGAACTGTCAAATTTATTCCACGTGCTGTACTAGCCATGGATCCAGCTTCTGAGGTAATCTTTCACTTGCTGAAAATGGCTGCTTATTCCTTTCTGTTTTAATTCTTGAATGTGCAGGACCACCCTGTATGTAAATTTGCTTGCCTCCAAATGGATTTTGATAAAAGTACGGTGTTCATGTCGTTTGAACTTGTAGAAAATGAATAAACTGGAAAGATAATCTATTTCTGGACAGTGTTCGAAGAAACTTTTGATTTGGTGGGGTTGGACAAATGTGCTAGGAACAGGAAACCATTGACAGCTGGAATATCAGTGTTGGGTTCAGGATAATTGGCCCCCCTCTCTGGGTACTTGGATTCTATAAACAGACAGGTCTATGTTTGGAACCAGTGGGGTTTAAGGGGTGTGTTCAGAGACCATGGCTCATCAGGAACAGTCTCATTTGCTCTTTCTTGGGCTGGGGCTACTTATTCAGTGGTATTCCATGAACTTTTGGCTCCTAGGAATTGATGACAGATTGCTACAAGCAAGAACTTGGAGAGAAATTGTGGCTATGGCTAATGATTCTAATGCTGCTGAGCATATTTTGAAGAAATTGGTTTACTCATATTGGAGAGGAAGACAGATGGTTGACGACATTATCCAGCTATCTCACGAGTTTCTAATGTCTAAATTTGGGCATATATATGGACAAACTAGTAGTGTTTCTTTTTCTTTCTGTTATATTATTGCAATACTTTAGGATACTGTCTGTAAGGGCAGAATGTATTGTTTATTTAAGTCCTCACTAGCTTCTTCTTGAAATATTAAGATTCAGATATGCTTTGAGTCTATTTTTTTTTTTTTGATAAGTAGATATGCTTTGAGTCTATGGTTACATGGATTATTGTGAGTGCTCAATTTTACGAGTGCACGTCTGAGTGTTGGTCCCACATTGAGGAAAAAAAACACAAAGTGAATAATTAATATACTTAAGTGGACCCAAACCTATTGGCTTAAGCTTTGGGTTGGAGTGGTGTCCAGAAATGTATATTAATGTGCTTTTGGTAGACTCTGCAGGCGATTATCTCCCTAACAAACTGGTATTAGAGATATGGTTCAGCTTCCGCTTAAAGTAGTGTCTTGGTTTTTGACGCGTTTGATTTGGTTCTGATAAAAAGTGTGGATGGCGCTTAGAGCAAAGTTGCGTTTGGTGTCCTGCAATTGGTGCAACTCTTGTATGTGTGACACTTTTGATTTGTAGAGGACATACATGCGAGAAGGGGTTAGGTCAATGTGGAAGAGGTTCACATGTGAGGGAGAGATTTGTTGTGAGTGCACATGTGAGTGAGAAAAAAATAAACAAAGTGAGTAGTTAATATGCATAAGTAAACCCAAACCCATTAGCTTAAACTTTTGGGTTGGTGTGGTGTCCAAACATGTATGTTAATGTGCTTACTTATCAAAAAAAAAATGTATGTTAATGTGCTCTTGGTGGACTTTGTAAACGATTCACCCCCCCCCACCCCCCCCCCCCCCCCCCCCAAAGAAAGGATTTTTAGCCCAGGATAGGTGAGGTGCAACATGATAATCTCATCTAATACAAAGTTTTTGATGAACCGGACTTATCAATTCTCCTAACTTATAAGTATTCTCTAGTTTCAGTTTTCTTAGTTTAGCTGTTCATTGCGTCCTAAAAGGTATTCTTGTAGTGTCTTTGATAAGGCTTGTTTATTGCTTATTTGAAAACATGCAAACAAGGCATGCTCCAATTTCAACCAAGCATTACTTAAATAATGCTTGATATCAAGCTCGTGAAATTGATACATGAATAATTTGCCACATGTTTGTTGACTTTTTTTTTTTTTTTTTTGGTTTGGACTTGTATTTATGTTAAACCAACTTTTGGTTTTTTGCCTTTATAGCAGCTTGCAGGAAAATTCAACCTTGATGGAAATATAGAATTGCAGGTATGAAGCTGATCCCCCAGATACTTGGGACAAGGTTCTGCTGAGTTGATTTGAGTTGAGGTAGTTATATGTTGCAGGGGGATATTATATTGACGGAAGCTTGACTTTCTTAACTGAGCAGGTTGGTTTTAGCGCTCCTACTCCAGGGGCTGTCACACAAGTGGATATTCAGATCACACATAGTAGTGACTCTTTGCTTCTTCACTGGGGTCTTATATGTGATAAAAATGAGTAAGTTCAACTGTAATTTGGGGGGCGATTAATTTCAAATTTCATATAAAATAATAGACGTCTTCCTTCCTTAATACTCTTTTTTTTTCTTCTACTTTTAGAAAGTGGGTACTTCCTTCTCGTCATCCAGAGGGAACAAAATTATATAAGAACAGAGCTCTTAGAACTCCATTTCGGAAAGTAAGTTCCCAAGAGCAGCAGCTAACACTTCCATAAGAGAATGTCTATTCTATGACTATAATATTGGTACTATGATTAAATTCTAATTTGTTAATTTATTGTTTTTCTCTAGTCTGGCGCCAATTCCTACCTTAAAATACAGATTGATGATCCTAAAACACAAGCTATTGAGTTTCTTATACTCGATGAGACCCAGAACAAATGGTGAGCTTTTTACTACTAAAATTTTTCTTCATTTAACAACTCTAAAACGAAACAGTTAAAATTGATGTTCTTTTTTCAGGTTTAAAAATAATGGTGAGAACTTTCATGTTAAGTTAAATATGAAAGAGAAATTGATTCCAAATGTTTCAGTTCCTGAAGATCTTGTCCAGATTCAAGCATATCTGAGATGGGAAAGAAAGGGTAAACAGATGTATACTCCAGAGCGAGAGAAGGCAAGTGAAAGTGCTGAACTCTCTGAATTCAGCCTAAATAATCAATAGCAGAACTGTTCAACTAACTTTTTCTTCTTTCATATTTTTTTCTCTCTCTCTCTTCCTCCATTCTATCCCTACCTAGCCACCGTATTGAATATAAGGCAATCAGTTGTCTAGTTCAATTTTTGATTCCACATTCAAAACTGTTCATCATCTTTATTGTTAATTTACGAATAGGTTTCAATGATTTGTTATATTGTTCTTATTTTACTTTTTCTTCCTATTCTGGTAGAAGATGTATTAACTGTATTACCAAATGTTTTGGATTAGAGCCCTGATCAATGCCTTCTGATAAAATCTTCTCTACCAAGTGGGGCAAATTTGTTGTTGGACGCCTGATATGCCCATTGAACATTCCTTTCTTTCCATGGCTTCATGGAGATAGCGTCTCTAGAAGTTCCAGTGACCTTTTCCAGAAATAGGAATGTGATAAACATCTCTACAAATACATCTTCCAATCATCCTTACTCTTATTACATAGGCAATACTTTAGTATAAATGCCATCTGAAGGTCCAGCTAAGCTCTTCTTGTAGGACACTATGAAAGAAACTTGGTGCCTTGATATGTTTAGATGTACAAACTTGGTTTCTTTCTTTTTATCTGTTTATCACAAAAATTTTTGTCTTTTGACAGGAGGAATTTGAAGCAGCTCGAACTGAGTTACTGGAGGAAATAGCCAGGGGTGCCTCCATACAAGACCTCCGAGCAAAGTTGACGAAGAACAATAGTGGTGATGAGAGGAAGCCATCCATTTCTGAAACAAAGAAAATTCCTGATGATCTTGTACAAATACAAGCTTATATTCGATGGGAGAAAGCAGGGAAACCTACCTATTCCCCAGATCAAGAACTTGTAAATTTTGAATATCCTTCTGGCTGATTGGCTCCTTCTAGTTTTTGTTCATGTTTTAGTGCTTTCTTTTGGAGCAAACAGATGCTAAAAGATTTCTTTCTATCTTTAATGAGGTATGTCCCTTTTTGTTGCTTTTACCCGATATTGATTGGTGTAATGTTCTGACAAACAGAGAGAATTCGAGGAAGCAAGAAAAGAGTTGCAAATTGAACTAGATAAAGGTGCCTCTCTTGATGAGATACACAAGAAAATTACCAAAGGAGAGATACAAACTAATGTTGCAAAGCAATTGCGTCACAAGAAGTATTTTAGTGGTGAAAGGACTCAGCGCAAAAAGAGGGATTTAATGCAGCTTATCACCAAATATGCTGCTAAATCTGTTGTGGAGGAACAAGATTCTGTCAAACCAAAAGCCTTGACTGTAGTAGAACTTTTTGCAAAGACGAAGGAAGAACAGGAGGGTGGTCATGTTCTGAAGAAGCAAATCTACAAGCTTGCTGATAAGGAACTTCTGGTAAGACAATGATCTGCTATTGACGTTATTCTCTTTCTCTTATCTCTTTCTGCTGGAATTGTAGGGATTATTCTAATTTTCAGATTCTTTACATATCATCAAGGTACTTGTGACCAAGTCTCTAGGAAAAACGAAGGTTCATCTGGCTACAGATTTCAAGGAGCCAGTTATGCTTCACTGGGCTTTCTCTAAGCAAAAAGCTGGAGAGTGGTTGGTAATATTCTCAAATCTGTTAATCATAAACTTGGTCTACAGGAAGATGTTGGATATTCAAGTTATAATACAGGTTTCTAGCATGTCTATAATGGCTAGATTTTGTGCCATACTAAGATAATATATTGACATCTTTCAGGAACCACCTCCAACGGCATTGCCCCCAGGTTCAGTTTCTGTAAACAAGGCCATTGAAACACAACTTACATATAGTTCTTCTGCAAATCCTCCTTATGAGGTATGCTAAGAGATGTTTGATTTGATTCTGTAAACCTTAAATTTTGAATCTTTTAAGTCTTTAAATTTCTGGAGACAAGATCTTCATACTCCCAATATATTTTCAGGTCCAATCCCTAGAAATAGAGATTGATGACGACAGTTTCAAGGGGATGCCATTTGTCCTTGTCTCTGGTGGAAACTGGATAAAGAACAAAGGCTCAGACTTTTATATTGAATTCAGCGTTGGACCCAAGCCAGTCCAAAAGGTTGCTTTCTTTTCTTGTTGCATGGGGATTTTTCATGATTGACTTATCTGTTTTTATTTTGTTTTGTTTCTTTCTTGTCCTTTTCATTCTGGTCCATATTTGATTATCTTTCGAGATTTAATGACTATACCTTTCCCCATAAAAGGATGCTGGTGATGGCAAAGGCACTGCCAAGGCTTTGTTGAATAAAATAGCAGAGATGGAAAGTGAGGCCCAGAAGTCCTTTATGCACCGGTTAGTAATCCGAGGACTTTCATTTTGATTTTCATCTTATTCTATTGCATTTATTTGCTGGATGCAAGGTATTCTTTGTAGGATCTTAAGTAAATTCATTTTGCTATTATTCTTGTTCAAGCATGTTTTGGTTCTCTACTAGATAGATTTTTCGAGTACTATATCATGCTGATTGAAACCCCCCCCCCCCAAAAAAAAAAAAAAAAAAAGACAAAAGGAAACAGAAACTTTTATGCAAATCTTCTTTGTTTTTATAGTGTGCATTTGTATTTTATAAAATCAAATTGACTCAGCTTCAGCATAATTTTTGGAATTTCTTTCCTTATTTTTCATTGCTCAACAGTTAACACTTCGCTTTTTTAGTTTTGTTAGTTAGTACTGGATACCATATCAGATCTGATGGAAAATTAAAAAAGAAAAAATAAAAATAAAAATAATAATAATAATAATAATAATTTCTTACTATATCTTATTACTGAGTTTTTGCTAACTCATATCTTTGTCACTGAGAATATTTAGATTCAGTTGTTTTTAGATTGATTACTCGTGTCTTTTTCTCAGATTTAATATTGCAGCAGACTTAATAGATCAAGCCAAAAATGCTGGGGAATTAGGTCTTGCAGGGATGTTGGTGTGGATGAGATTTATGGCTACGCGTCAGCTCATATGGAATAAAAATTACAATGTGAAGCCACGGTACTAGACTATTACTCAAGAATTTAATTTGTCAATGTTTTCCATGGGCTTCTGTACCTTAGAGACTTCTGATATGTCTTCATAAATGGCTCACCAAAATCTGAACCATTATCTTCATAAATTCGTGCTTATACCGCTAGTATCTGCTTGCACATCTGATCTCATTTTTCGTTTGTAATTTTGCTAATTTCATTCTCTGTTTCACGAACCAGTTGTCAATCTTTAAATATTCCATGACCACCATAGGTGATCGTCTTCTAAGATTGTCATTCTTGCTCTATTGGCACAGTGAGATCAGTAAAGCACAGGATAGGCTTACAGACTCACTCCAGAATGTATTTATAAGTCATCCGCAGTATCGTGAACTTCTGCGGATGATTATGTCTACTGTTGGTCGCGGAGGTGAAGGTGATGTCGGACAGCGAATTCGGGATGAAATCCTGGTTATCCAGGTTGATGTGATTTGCTATTTGCTTTTTCTTTTTCATTTGTGCTCTCTTTATTCCCTTTCTCTTGCATGCGAATGGATGGAACTATATGAATAATTACTGATTTATTCGCAGAGAAACAATGAATGCAAGGGCGGAATGATGGAAGAATGGCATCAAAAGTTACACAATAACACTAGTCCTGATGATGTTGTAATCTGTCAGGTATTGGAGTTGTTTTTTTGTTCAAACTTTTTCATTGGTTTGCATAATTTGATTTTAAAAAAAATACTACGTCCCTCCAGGCATTGATTGATCATATCAAAAGTGACTTTGATGTTGGTGTTTACTGGAAAACTTTGAAAGAAAATGGAATAACAAAAGAACGGCTTTTGAGCTATGATCGTGCGATTCATTCTGAACCAAATTTCAGGAGAGATCAGAAGGATGGCCTCTTGCGTGATTTGGGAAACTACATGAGAACTTTGAAGGTTGGCTTCATAAACCTTTCTGGTCTAAAGCTCTATGCGCCTATTTTTCATATACAAATATTTTTGAAATACATAAAAACTGCACCTGGTATATATTCAATATTCACACAGAATTTGTTGTGTTGTGCATGGTATGCCCAGTGTGCTTCCATCTGTGCTTATTACTCATTTCAGATAAAGGATTGCCCTAAGATTCATGAATTGTAGCAGAATGAAGGTGTAATCCTTTAATTTATTCTGAGAGGTGTATGAAAAAAGATTCGTTCAGATATTTTTTTCTGATGTTATGTGGCATACCTTCGAGTCTATTGCCTGCACCATATGTTATATAGCCATATTTGACAATTTTGGTCCAATGATGATATATATGCAGGCAGTTCATTCAGGTGCAGATCTGGAGTCTGCTATTTCAAATTCTATGGGTTACCAATCTCAGGTATTGTCAGTAACTGGCTGGACATACCCAACCTGGTGTTCTTTTCTTAGCATTTGATAAAACTTTGGATTTATTCAGGGTCAAGGCTTCATGGTTGGTGTGCAGATAAATCCTATATCTGGCCTGCCATCTGGATTTCCAGTAAAGTTTCAACTTCCTTTGAACTGTCATTAATGATGTCATCTGTATGTGACAAATTATGAGGACTAGTTGCATGTTTGTTGTATCTCTTTAAACAGGATCTGCTTCGATTTGTGCTAGAGCATGTTGAAGATAAGAACACAGAAGCCCTTCTTGAGGTTTGTGAAACTTTGATGCTGACAATTACTTTTTTGTGTTTGACTTTTTACTCTAACCTTGCTTTTTCTATCTTAATGTTCTTTTAACTTTGTAATTCAGGGTTTGCTAGAGGCTCGTCAGGAGCTTCGGCCACTGCTCTTTAAGACTAAGGATCGGCTGAAGGACCTTTTGTTTTTGGACATAGCTCTTGATTCTACTGTTAGGACAGCTATTGAAAGGGGATATGAGGAGTTGAATAATGCTACACCAGAGGTACCTCTTTGCGATATCTGTGGTTCTCTGCATTTTTGGTGACCCCTTAGTGTCTCGATTTGTCTACGGTTATTATAATATATACCATAAATTATAATTTTGACAAGCCAATTTTTGTATCAAACAGAAATTTATATACTTCATTGCTCTGGTTCTTGAAAATCTTGCACTTTCATCAGACGATAATGAGGATCTCATCTACTGCTTGAAGGTAATAATCATAAAATGAATTTGAATGTATGCCAAATTTTTGTTCATTTTGTTCATTACTGACAGATCATAAGTCTGCACATTCCAGAACAAGTTTTCAAAGTCTTGCTTTGGAACCAAATCGTTCTGATAAATTTGTGATTGAGAAGCATAGAGTAAAAATTGAAGGACTTATCCAACACTTCAGCATCATTTTTTTTCCCAGTATGATCTAATATTTCTATCATTGCTTATGAAGGGATGGAATCATGCTCTAAGCTTGTACAAGAGTAAGAATGATCACTGGGCGTTGTATGCAAAATCAGTCCTTGACAGAACCCGCCTTTCACTTACAAACAAGGCAGAGTGGTACCAGCGAGTTTTGCAACCATCAGCAGAGTACCTTGGGTCACTGCTCGGAGTGGACCAATGGGCTGTATGTCATTATCTTGAAAATCCAAATAGGATGCACCATATGGCTACCTTGTTTGTCCTCATATTTACATCTTGCAGGTGAACATATTTACTGAAGAAATCATCCGTGCTGGATCTGCTGCCTCTTTATCTTTACTTCTTAATCGACTTGATCCGGTTCTTCGAAAGACTGCTAATCTCGGAAGGTTGATTTTACTCTCATCATTTACCCACATAGATCCTGTTAAAACCTCATCTTGTTATGGTTGTTTACTTGAATACGTATAATTTATCACATGGATTATATGCGATTTTTTAGTATAGGAAATTGAAAATAATGAAGCTTGAAATGACCATATAGCATCATCCACTAATCACATACTTTAAGACAACCTTCTAATGGAGTTTGGTTGGTCTGGAATAGTTGGCAAGTTATCAGCCCAGTTGAAGCTGTTGGATATGTTGTTGCTGTGGATGAGTTGCTTGCTGTTCAGAATAAAACTTTTGAGCAGCCTACAATTTTAGTGGCAAAAAGTGTGAAAGGAGAGGAAGAAATTCCAGATGGTACAGTTGCTGTGCTGACTCCTGACATGCCCGATGTCCTGTCTCATGTATCTGTGCGAGCGAGAAATGGCAAGGTAATATTCTTTTGCATCATATTTTTCCTCCCTGCGAGATTGATAGTTAAGTGGTTATTAAGTGGTTATTAAAATGGCTGACATTTTATTTACAGGTATGCTTTGCCACGTGCTTTGATCCCAGTATCCTGGCTGATCTCCAAGCTAGGGAAGGAAAATTATTGCGCCTAAAACCTACATCTGCTGATATTGTGTATAGGTGATCCCATCTGTTTAGCTTTAAGATATGTTTCTTGTATTCCCCCTATGTGCATGATGTAATGGCAACTATTAGTCAACTTGGCAAATTGCATTATTTCTATTTGTTATTCTAGACATGATGTATCTCTTATCTAAAGTTGCATCAACTAGAAGCACTGAAATATAATTTTATTTTCTCTTTTTTGTCTCATTTTAGTGAGCTGAAGGAGGGAGAGCTAGTAGATGCGAGCTCAACTAACTTTAAAGAAGACGGTTCTTCACCACCTCTAACTTTGGTCAGAAAGCAATTTAGTGGTAGATATGCCATATCATCTGAGGAGTTCACCAGTGACATGGTTAGCCTTTCAAATTTAACTTGAGTTTGTGTTCTAGGACTTTTTTCTTTTTCTATTTTTTAATTTAAGGGTTGGGCAAAATGAAATTGTTAATATCAACCGTGAATCATTGTAATTTTCTTACTTTTTGTGGTGTCAAGTTTGTGTAACTTGCATGAAATTGTGATTTTCCTAGGTTGGAGCTAAATCGCGTAATATCTCTTATTTAAAAGGAAAATTGCCATCTTGGATCGGCATTCCTACGTCTGTTGCCCTACCCTTTGGAGTATTTGAGAAGGTTCTTTCAGATAATGCAAATCAGGTTTTCCTCACATCAAAAACTCCCTCGTGTCTTTTTTGTGTTCACAGTGAACTGCACAGCTACAATTATCTAATCTCTCTTCACTGAGAAATGCCTAATTTTCACAGTCAATTAGGTTTTGTTTTGTTATTTGTAAACATAGGAAAATTGACTTGTAAAATTTGCATCGTCATCAAGTTATAGTGGCAGCCGAATTTTTTTGGGGTTGGACTTTAAGAAACTGTAAACTAAACAAGAATTTAATTACTCTGACACTAAATTTTAAACGTAGGAATCTGGGAAAATTATGATCTTTTCTCGGGGTGAATTTGAACAGGAAAATTAAGAAATGGGCACCTGTATGGGATGCTCCTATATTTCTTGATGAATGTTGCTACGTCTAAATTCAAAACTGTATGTTCTTAATATCTTGTATGATATCATATGGTCAGTATGAAAAAGGACCCCGTAATGTGTTTTAGTATATTCAATAAATTATGAAGTAATGTCACTCATCAAGAAGTAAATTTAAGCTGGCTTAGGCCACTTGCAAGTAGCACATTTAGAACACGTAAAGGTTACAACTAGTTTGTGTTCATAGTTATCTCAAGAAATTTCATTCTGGAGCAATCTTACCTGGTGATGATTATCTTATGTTGAGCTTCCTGTTTTTCTTGATAACTATACTGTAAAAGACATTCCTTTAGTCTGATAGAATCTGTCTCTCTCTCTCCTCACACTACAGGCAGTTGCTGAGAAGTTAAAGATTCTCAAGAGAAAATTAGGAGAAGGAGAATTCAGTGCACTAGGGGAGATTCGCGGGACGGTTTTACATCTGGCGGCACCAACCCAGTTGGTATGTTCTTTTTGCTGGTTGGGCTTTAGGTTTCATGTTTGTTATAAACATATTTCACAATCTTCCCCCATTTTTCTGATGGAGTAAATTCATTATAAGATGCCGGGTGGGCTTAAATTCTAGGTATTATGATGGAATGATGCACATATTTCTCTTCTCATTTCATTTACAACTATAGGTGAAACAGTTATGGAACAGAACTACGTGTTCAAATCTTTGAAGTACTCTGCTCTATGTTCATTAATAGCTTCCTCAAACCCGCCCCACCACCTTCTCCCCAGTGCAAAAAAAAAAAAAGGGGCATAATATTGGTCACGTTTCACCGTTGGACCAAAATCAGAATTTACATGTGTGCAAGTACTTGGATTTTTGGTAAATTGGTTCCATGTTTCTTTTCTTAGCCTTTTAGTTTCCAGAGAAGAGGTTATCCGTCAGTTGGCATACACATGAAGCAGATTATTGGTTCTACACTCTGTAACTTACATTTTTCAGTTTTTTTGTTATGTGCTTTTGTTAGTAAAGATGAACTCGATATGACATGTTTACCATCAAAAAGCCAATTCTGCTGAGCCTTCAGGCAGAATAATGTAGTTTAAGTTGAAATTAATAGCTTACATGCAAGACTTGATTTCAGGTGCAAGAGCTGAAAACTAAGATGCAAAGTTCAGGAATGCCTTGGCCTGGCGATGAAGGTGAACGGCAATGGGAGCAGGCATGGATGGCTATAAAAAGGGTAAGACTGCTTCTTCCTTTATAACCTGATATTGACGCCTAATTGATTGTAATCAATTCTCGCTTTTCTTCATAATAATAGTGAATTTTGATGACTTAATCCCCCCTCCCTCTCTCACACCCAAAATAAAAAAACTTGTATTTGATAACAGTTGGGATGTAGTTGCTCCTTATACCATCTTCTCTCTCTATTGCATGGTCAGAGTTTGCAGAAGTACCTCAAATATCCATGTTTTTAGTTCTTCCTAGCTGAGTAATGTGTTTATTTAAGCATGCATAGGTAGTTTGTTTGTGGTATTCGATACATGTAACTTGCTTTTCTATGTTAAAGTTATTGTGCTATGAGGCTTGCTTGTAAGTTGTAACTGCAGCCTAAAATCACCACACTGCTCTCTCCTACGTTTAAATTTCAGTTCTTGTCAATTATTTTCATTAAAGATTTCTGATACCTTGGGATGTGCCTTGATCCGTTATAATCCAGGTCTGGGCTTCAAAGTGGAATGAGAGAGCATATTTCAGCACGAGAAAAGTGAAATTAGATCACGATTATCTCTGCATGGCTGTTCTGGTTCAGGAAATCATAAATGCTGATTATGCATTTGTAATACACACAACTAATCCATCGTCTGGAGACTCATCAGAGATATATGCTGAGGTCTTGTCCTGGTACTTCTGATATTGCTCTGCTGGATTAATTAGACACATCTATTTACATCTAATCCCTTGGACAGGTTGTAAAAGGACTCGGAGAAACTCTAGTTGGAGCTTATCCTGGTCGTGCTCTAAGTTTTATCTGCAAGAAAAATGATCTGAACTCTCCTCGGGTAACCCATCCTCACTTGATTTCTCACTGTAGGATGTTATTGAAATGCATATGAAGGGCAAGGACTAATTTCTGGGTTTTGTTGGTACATCGATTGTTTAAATAATTAAATTAATTTTTTGAACTATATAGCTTATACTGCTGTAAAGAACATGCATCTCTTCATGAACTTACCACTGTTCATACATAAATTTTTGGACTTTTTCAGGTGTTGGGTTACCCCAGCAAACCCATCGGCCTTTTCATTCGAAGGTCCATTATTTTCCGATCCGATTCCAATGGTGAAGATCTCGAAGGTTATGCTGGTGCCGGTCTTTATGACAGGTAAACTCTTACAACTCTCCAACACTAATACGATAGACTTCCATGGCCAGATGAGATGTTATTATTGGCTGATCATTTTGCACAGTGCCTCATGTATATAATAGATTGGTAGGGAACAACATTGATTAAATTATGCATACGAAGATTAGTAATTCGAATTCAAAATAAGTTGTTACTTTGGACACTATGCAGCCAACTTCTGAGACAGACGCAGTCTTTAGTATTTCAAAGTAATATCATTAAATGATCAGGCAGTGTGTAGCCCTCGCTCGGAGGCCAATCAGTCTGACAGACAGCAATTTGATGTACTTTTGTTCATAGATATTTATCAATGCATGCATTTCATATTAGTCACATGAGAAATATTAGCCAATTCTGTTTTGCATTTCCATCTTATATGCTTTGATGTCAACTAAACCGGTCTTCTTTTTCTTAAGCGTGCCGATGGATGAGGAAGATAAAGTTGTGCTTGACTACTCATCTGACCCGCTGATGGTTGATGGAAACTTCCGCCACTCGACCCTCTCTAGCATTGCTCGTGCAGGTAATGCAATTGAGGAGCTGTATGGGTCTCCACAAGACATTGAAGGCGTGATTAGAGATGGTAAAGTATACGTTGTCCAGACAAGACCTCAAATGTGATCCTCCTTTTTTTCTTGTCTTCAAAAATGTATACACATCCTCATGATGAACTTGACTGAATGAGAACAACAATGCAAAGCACGGCTGAGGAAAAGGAGAAAGGAGAAAGAAAGAAACTAAGAACGAATAAATGAAGGGTAGAAGTTGATACAAAATAAGTTTATAAAGAGTCAGTTATTCGGGGCGGGCCTGGTCTGTAGCTAGTAACCCGACCCATATATATTGCTTATTGTTAATATTATTGGAATATATATAAAATAATACATTGCTTTAGGTGGCACATCCTCTTAAACATGTTTTAAGTTATTCCGCAAGGAGGGGAAAATGATTTGTGGGGGACGAAAAACCGTCCCCTGACATCAGAGGACACTATTTTTTTATTTAAAAATTAAAAAGGAGGAGATGGGGACGAAAAAGGGTCTCCCATGTATCAGCTCTTGCAATAAAGACTTGGGTGGCAAACCAAATGAGTGGAATTCATTGGCTTTCTGCCATCTCCGCTGAATGAGTGATCTTGAGTCTTCCGATATGTCCTATAAAAAAAATTTATTTTATTCTGTTTGGGTTCTTTAGTACCTTTAAGTACAAGTTATCTACTCATGGAAAATGGAAAGAAATGCTGAAGTAGTGAAAATTCTCTCAGTGCCCGTATATGTGCCTCCTTTCAAGAGAAGGAAGTAAGGCACATGCACTAATGGCCCGAAAGATTCAAGGGTCAACCAAAAGAAGGAAAATTGAGCAAGTTTCGATGATGGTCGTAGTACATTGATAAGTTTAATCGTTCGCTATAAGTGAGTTGTAAATCAATTAGTAAGATTAATGTTTACTTGTCCATCTGGCAGGTTTAATTAAAAAAAAAGAAGCTGAAAGGGTGATAAAAGAGTGATTTGGACATTTCGAGCCAAAATTTTGCATGTGCAGGTCATATAATCCGCAATTTTCAATCCATTTTAATGTCAAAATCTAAAAGAAGGTTCTAATTGAAAACAAAATGGTAGCATATATATGGGGGTTAAGTGCCACAAATGGTAGTTTGGGGAGTCTTTGAAATAGAGACAAATATAATTTCATAGTTTAAATCTAAAGGTTTGATGGATTCAGTTTTGATATTGTAACAACTAATTAACTGTCATGATTATTAGCTAATCTGGGTCCTAACAACTCATATATATATATATACACACACACACATGCACCAACATCTTCAATATGGATGACAAGGGATTAAATGCTACAAGAATCTCATTTTCTTGACTTTATTATTAACGAACGGGCATATTATTGAAACACAGGATCACAAATATTTCTTACTAGATTCTGCAGACATCATAGAAAATGGGCAAAATGTTCCTCCAAATTAGATCGGAAGTCAATCGTCAAAATGACCTATGTCCATTGAACATATGAAATTTTATTAAAAAAAAACAAAATAAGTGTTTTTCATATGCTAAAAGGACATAACATTTTTATAGACTGAATTGAAGAAATTGGTGGAAAACTCAGTCCAAAAGGCAAATCAATATTTCCCTTGATAGCGTGGACACCCCTCTGCAGTAAAACCAGACACATTGATCCACACTTCATTTAACCGTCCAGAGAGGTGATGTGAAGAGTTGTATTGGGCAATAGAGTAGTAACTTCCATCTTCCACCATTGCTGCCTTTCCAGTCAAGTGCTTATTTAGGCTGTTTACCAGTGCTTCAATTTCTTTACCAACATCATCATCCTTGACAAACCCAGTAAACTTCCTGACCGCTATGCAATGGCTTCTCCACTTGTCAAGCTGCAAATTCAGTTCAGGATTGGGCTGCGGAGGGTTTCCGCCATAACTAGGAGGGAGAGACATCCTTACAAAATAGTCAGACTCGGGGGATGATGAGTTGGTGCTTGTTAAGACAGGGGCAGTCATCGCGATCTTAGAATGGTTGAGGTTACCCCCATGCATGTATTGATACAACCTGATGCAAGAAATACGAGAGTTAATTATTTGAATTTTATAGAGAGAGGATTTAGCACTTAGCAGTGTGTATAAAGTTAACCTGTGAAAGCCGTCTTTGGTGGACTCGTTGAATGAGGATGTTCCACGGGTGAGGGCAGACATCCAAGAGGATTGAACGTAGAGTCTTATTTCGAAATCTGATTCAGAATGGACTACTGTGTATTGTGGCGATTCGATGGCGACGCCTGAGAGTACAAGGTTACCACTATTGGTAAGGAAATAGTACATTAGTATTACCGAGTAATAGAGGGAAAAGTAGAGCGATATTGGGGTTCCCATCTTGTTTTATTTTTGGTGATTTTCTTTTGGTTTGTGCATAATGGGAGAGCTTTTGCTCCGCCTTTTATAGCCAAACACAGGTCTTAGCCAAAGACGGGTTTGGCCTTCTTTTTTTACGGTCAGAGTCTGTCACTTTCCTTAAACAAAAACCTAACTACTGTTTCTGTCTTTTATTTTAATCTAATTAAGAACAATTTAAAAAGACATCATTAACAAACAATTAAAAATACAAAAACTGTTTTCTGTCATATCAAAATACTTTTTGTGTCATATCAAAGACTGGGCAACTGAACTTTTATGACTGCATACAATGCTCTCCACAGGGGACAGTGAACAGGGAATTAGGCAGGCAAATGGCCGGAGCAATTTTCTGATTGAAAGCACGAACTGCAAAGACAGTTTTATGTGGTTTTACTTTTTTTCTCCAAATCCACATGAGAACCTGAACTTGGAATAGGACCACAGACAAACTAACTGCCATGCAGTTTTCGTCTGACTTCTATGATCCTTTCCCATAATTTTGTGTTATTCTTTAGGGAGCAAGGCCAAACCATGGTCATACTGGATGTAGAAAATGTCTACGCCTATGAGAATTTCTTCTTTTCTTAATAATTAAGAACATTAAGCTCGTAAGCTCTAATCAATTCTCAACGTATATTTGCTATTTATACAGTACATATTCGGCATTTTAATACGGTACGTACTAGTGTGACGAGATTTAGATCGATCATGCAAGACAACGTTACATGAGAAACTTTTTGAATCTCACTTGTTCGAACAGGTGTTTAGACAAATCAAACTCCACATGTTCTATTACTCAGACAATTACGCCTACAGTACAGTTGGATAACCTCGTTGCATTCAACTTTGCTGGTTTTTGGTTTTTTTTTCTCCGCCAATTCAGAGTTCACTTCCATGGTGATGCGGATTAGGGTGGCTCACGTAATGGAACACTTTCTGTCATGTAAAGCACACGGGAAAGACGTACAACATATATAATATAAACTCCAAATCGATCACAAAGATTAGAAGGCAGACAGAAAGAATCGTATTTTGGATTAGTATGTATTAATCAAAGTGTGAGTGGGTTGATCAGTGCTATCACTATCATTAATTAATTTTCTGAGTTGCCCAACACAAATGCTTTGCTAATTATCTCATCAGTCATCATATATCAAGCTAAGCTGGGGAAACTGGGGAAGGGTCTCTTACCAACCCCAAAGGATCGATGAGGACGGATCGAGTCAAAAGCGAGCCCATCGAATTTCGGAGACACGTAGGATTGGTCGCCAACAACAAGAATATTATGCATTTAGTCCTGAATTAATCATTACCCACTTTCCCAAACAACGACCAAGGAATTTTAATAAAACTAAACAAGTGCTCTCAGATTCACTAATGTAACTTATCTTGGATATAGTGGATCGATGATAATGGCCAGATAAGAGGGAAAACTGCTTTTTCATTTAAGGAGGCAACACCTCGCAGCTTCATTGCTTTCTTGAATATAGTCAAGGACAAAAGCTCAATTGACTATGTTTCTTAATGCTTTTTAGAGGGTTTTTTATTATTATTATTTGAAAAAAATATTCTGATGTAACATAAAAATAAAAGTAGTTTGGAGTGTTTTGTTATAATTTGCATTTATTTGGATAAGATATTTAAATGATTAAATTTATTAATTTTCTTGCACATCGAAGGTTTTTTTTTTGAAAATTTGGTAACTTCATTAATCAACCAATAGTCTCTTGTTACATCTCAAATGATTGAAGGACAATCCTCCTTCCAAACCTCATCTAGAAGTTGTGAAAGGGCAAATTTAGCCATACCATGGGCAATAGTGTTTGCTTCCCTTTTAACATAGTGAACAGAGAAAGACTACATCCGAAGTAGGCAAGTTATAGTATCCGCAATCAAATGTCCAAAGCTATTCCAACATGATCCTTCATTCTTCAAGGCTTCTACTACAGACAGTGAATCACCCTCAACTTGCACGAGTTAGACCCATATCACAACCTAACTTCACTGCATACCATGCTCCCAAAGCTTTCGCCATAGAAGGATCCACCAAAGAAGGGAAGACCTTGGCCTGTGCTGCAAAGAACCCACCTATTTCATCCCTTATCACAACTCCGATTCCTGTCTGCTTCCTCATTGGGTCTAAGGCAGCGTCCCAATTAATTTTCTTGTAAGCACCTTTTTTTTTTTTTGGAGGGGGGGGGGGGGGGGAGACCATCTATGCACCAGACCCGAGAGACCTCTAGTTTGCTTGATGGGAGTCTGCGTCACACGGTTGAAATCACCAACCATTCTTCTTGCCACGTGTACTAGTTTGCTAGGGGCTGTGAACTCACGTCCAAACACCAAGTCATTGCGCCTCAACCAGATAAGCCTTGCCATTGTGAGTGCCATTAGTAATTCATCACCTTCAAGTGCCTTCCACCAGAATTGCAGCAGTCCCTTCCCATCGGTTGCCCCGATTGCTAGCTTCTGAATTTTTCGCCCACACTCTTGCCACCCCCATAGAAGACCGACATCACCTTAGGATATGGACAATGTCTTCAGTGCCCTGTAGACAAATAGGACAAACCGGGTCCGGAATTTTTTTTCTTATACAGATTCCCTTTAGTAGAGAGCAAATCATGAGTCACCTTCCAAGCAAAGTTCTTCACCACGGCTGGTGCCTTCAAACTCCAAATATCATTATCATTCTTCACAGTACACACCGTACTGGCCTCCCTAGCATTAGAGCTTTGGGAATAACTTCAGTTCGGACTTGGTAGAAACCAAGCCCTTTATGCCCTCTAATAGAAAACAGACACATCAGCATATTACTCCAAATAAAAATATGCAAAACACACACAAGCAAAACCTCCCTTTCTCAAATCAATCGACAAGCAAAGCTCCAAAGCCTCCAATTATTGTTCAGTCTGCAAAGCCCCTGCCGGACCGTCCCTGCCTCGCCAGAAGTCAGTTCTCCGGCAACCAGTCGACGACCCATAACTGAACATCGCCTCCTGCTCCTCTGGCGATCGGATCCTCTCTCTGTTCGTCTCTCTCTCTCTCTCTCTCTCTCTCTCTCTCTCTCTCTCTCTCTCTCTCTCTCTCTCTCTCTCTCTCTCTCTCGGCATCTCTCTCTCTCTGTTTCACTCTCTCCCCCAATCTCCCCCTTTCAAACCCATTCAGCGCATCTCCGGCGTTCTCAGCTCCGATCGGCGCCAACCCCGCTCCACAGGAACTGCCGGACCGTCCCTGCCTCGCCGGAAGTCGGTTCTAGCCACCGAAAATCGCACCTCCAGCCACCGGTCGACGACCCATAACCGGACCTGCTCCTCCGGCGCTGGCCCACCGTCGATCGAATCCTCTCTCTCTCTGTTTCACTCTCTCCCCTGATCTCACTCTCCCGATCTCCCCCTCTCGAACCCACTCTCTCCATCTGCCTCACCGTGTCCCAATGAAAGGAAAGAAAAAGAACAGAAGAAGAAAGAACGAAGAGAAGCGATTCAGTACATCAGCAGCATTTCAGTTTTTTTGTTTTAATTTTTTTAGCTGACGTGTCGACTGGTTATTGGTGGGCAAAAAAGCCATGTTTTCTGTCATGACCGGACAGAAGGGGCTCTCTAGAGCTTTCTCCCAAACCTTAGACTTGTTTCTAAAACTCCATGTGGTAAGCACTTCTTACCGTGAACACTTCATGAGAGTACCTTGCCAAATCATAAAGTTGGGACAAAAATAAAACGGAAGAAAAAGTGAAAGAGACGAGGAACTCTAGAAACTTTACTTTTATCTCATCACTATTTCACTTTGGTGACATAGAATTCTCAATCGGCCTTTGATTTTTTGTTTTTTTTTTTGTTTATTTTAACAATTTAACAATGGTTGAGTGGCACTGCAACATTATCAGGGTATGATAAAAGTATAGTTTCTATCATTACTTAAAAGAGAATATTGGGGTGCAAACCAACATGGGGATCATTTGGCTACTCTACACGGTATAGCAAATATAAAAATTAGGAAAAATTGTGCATTTGATCCATGTGGTTAGTCTACATTACAAATTACTTTCTGTCGTATCAAAATTAATTGAGAGATCCATGTGGTTAACATAATTTACAAATCGCTCCTTAAAGTCAAATTCCATTAAAATTTTGGACAGGTTTCATTAGGTGCCATGTTTACACCAATAATATAGCGACACGTGTCACTCTTAATAAAATAAATAAATATATTAAAAATATAAATAAATAAAACTTAAAATTTTTTTTTTTTTCAAAAAAAAAAAAGGAAAAGGGAAAGGGGTGGCTGCCCAACCGGTAATTAACTGGAAAAATGACCAATGGTATAATTTTCCCTAAAAATTATATTGAATGTTGAGTTACTAAAATGCATTATAATTTATAATTAGCATTAACTAAACATGTATCATATAATCACAAACAGGTTAGAAATAACACTTTTATTTCATCATGTTGATGGGGTAGTGTCTATCATTTTCTTTTTTCTTTTTTTAATAATGACTGGTCCAAAAATAAATTAACATATAATGAGATAAAAGTGTGATTCTTATTGCAAAATGGAAGGAATTGGACTTGGGTTGGGTGGTTACTTCTCCCCAAAAATTTAGGAACTTGTGAAAATTAAACCAGATTAGTAAATGGGCCTTTGTAATCACCACAACAATACTGCAACCGTTTGTTAACTCTGGGCCAGTTTAAGTAGTAACTCTGCTCAATTTAGAAGCATCTGTGAACTGGACAAATAGTGGGCTTTATTAGGGCCTTAATTAACACGTGCGGAATGCTCTCTGGTTTCCAAGAGGGAAGAGTAAGACCAGGAATCCAGACCTTTGAATGCCAAACCGAGATGTAGGACCCCTGCATATTATTGTTTTTTTTAATTAATTCCCTGCATATTATTGTTTATACAAGTGCTAGCTGGTCTAATTAGTAGGATTGTTAAACAATATTAGTATATAACTCATAAATTTAATGGGTCTCTAAGTAAAAATAAACAAACATATAATCTTGAAAGATTTCATGTTCAAATTCCTAACTTAAACATCATAATTAAATGTTTGGTATCATATTCTATATGTTTTGTCGTATCATGAAAATTCAAAACCCAAATCCAACTTGATAAGAAAATTCCTTAAGAAGTAGCTCAATCGCCTGGAGACCACACTTCATGAGGCAGATGTTACTAGTTCGAATATCTCCCACTCCTCTTTTGTGGACATGTCACCCAAAAAAAAAAAAAAAAACTTGATAAGAAAAAAAAAATATATATATATATATATATATATATATATATTATGACTAACTTTAGAAATTACATTTTTTTTTTCTTACCATCCCCCACAATATTGATCTGTTAATCTCAACCAACCATTGAATCAGTACATATTAAATAAATAAATAAAAATCTAAAAATTGATTGGGATTGACATGTCGGTATTGTGAGATAATTTTGAGATAAAAATATGATTTCTAATATTATATAATATGGTCTCTTTTGGGATATTAAGGTCCAGCAGGGTAACAAACCCACTAAGCCTGTCCCATTGCCATCCCTACCCAAAAACAAATACCAATTGCAGGTAGTAATACCAAATATCATCATTCATATTCAACTCATTATGAATGATAAAGTTTTCCTTCAAATTAAGTTAAAGAAATTAACTTTTTCAAATTCAGTATTTTAAATTGACATGTGTTCAAAATGTATGTAACTCTCACATGAAATTTTAATTGAAAATACATGTATTCTAAACACATGTCAGTTTAATATACTAAATTAAAGAAGGGATGACTGGAGGTCCTCTTTATATATATATATATATATATATATATATATATATATATATATATATATATATATATATATATATATATATATATATGAGATAGCCAGAGAATGTACATGTGAAGATAATGAATGAAATATATTATTAAGCATGATATGTGTTCCCCGTGGCAAGCAATGGGAAGAGAGTCCCGTCGATGAGAATGTGTATTTGTTTGGAGAAACATCATTATGATGCACATGATGATGTATTAGCGACGTGGCCCATGAGATTATGCCTTAAGGATGCCGTGCGAACAGAAATTTGGTTTCCAACAATCGATCCCACCCTCCAGAATCATGGCTTATGCACAAACGCAGTTGGCCGGACCTAATTCAGGGGCAGTCAGCGACATCTTTAACTGGCTATGTCCCCTTTACAAACCCTTTTACAATATTTTCTTTTATTTTATTTTTTTGGCCTTTTAGGATTTACTTTTTTCCTCATTCAATTAGGAAAGCTGGGCATGCCTCTTAGACAAAATCATTGACCAACATCAGTGTTCCATGCTTGCAAGCCTTTCGTATGCTCTCTCGCTTTTGTTTTGCCCCTTTCAAAACCCCTTTTTGCATTAAAATATGACAATCACAGAAGAAAGTTATCAAATGACCCTTTTATGTAGACCCATGTACACATTGGATGAATGGATTGGGGGGTCGTACTATTTCATGAACAATTAATTACCTAGAAAAAAAAAAAAAAAAACAATTAAGTTCGTGGTTTTGAATTGATCGACCATTTAAGCCCGGCCTACATGAACTACTACCACTCATTCTCATGATTCTATTCTCTCTTCTTTTCATGTGTGGCCTAAGTGGAATACACTTTACTACAATTCCACCTTTTTAAGAAATAAAAAACTAAAATTCTAAAGTTATATGCCTAGATGCTCTTTGTACAAGAAATGCAATCTACTTGAAAGACATTAATTTTTTTTTCTTCTTCTTCTTAGTGGCGGAGCTGATGTGGCTCCGATCATATACTAATACGTGTCAAAAAATTGTGTAAGAGTTATAAGTATATCATTACCCATCGTAATATTCTATCGTCATATTTTTTGTTGAATTGTCTTAAAATATATGCTTGTACTTCTTAATTTTTTTGACATAATTTTCACTTAAAATACATTTTAAGATGAGAACATCATCTAATTAATTTACTTTAAGACACAGGAATATAATCTAATTAAGAAGTACAGCTTCCATAACATCTATTTTCCTAATTATCTTAAACTTCCACAAACATTCTCTTCCAAGTGGGATCGGATAACAGTGCAAAAGTTTGCGAAAGGCAAGTCCTTTTAGACTTTGAATTGAAGCCCACTGACCCTATTAACGGCTGAAATAAATCAAGTCAAGGAATTACAACAATGTAATCATCACAAACTTCTTAGTTCCTCTGCGAGCACTTTTTTTTCCTTTTTTTTTTTGGACGATTACTCTGCAAGCACTTACCCCACTTAAATCAGGTAATGATCCTTATATGCTCTTTCACATTCTCTGTGGTTCATCTTTTTCAAGGTTTCTAGGAATTGGGTCCTAAAAGTCTCACCTCCTGTGGGTGGTTCTTCCTTGTGGGGTTCTCAACCATCACAAGAAATGGGTCTAGCTAGTCATGTTATCGATCTCTAAGCCAATTGATTGAAAAGGTTTTGGTCAACCAGATTTTAAGGAGAGATATATATGGGTCTTGGTCAATTGGATTTTGGATATGATCAACTTTTCTTTTGGGTGGATTAGACCCATATTAGTATGGTTTCTTCTGGCATATATATATAAATCAACATGCAGCATGCCGAACGACCCTTTTTCTTCTTCTTCTTCTTCTATTCTCTTCTTTTGTCCGTGGGTGTCTGTAATTCTCATTAAGTTAATTAAGTAAATAAGCTGAGTGAGACAGAAAGCTAGATCCTCTCATGAGGTGAACATGCATGTCATTCAGCTCATATTCTAGAGTCAATGCAACCATGCCAAACAGCATCAAGATGTCAGTAAAGGGGAACTTTGGCTTCCACTGTTTGTTTCTCAATTTACGTACATATATAAATTTTGACCCTTAATGTGTGAATACATAGCCTTCCTTTTTCTTTATCCAGATGCCAAAACCCCATCTCTCAGCGTCAACTTGGAGACAATATGATTATATTATCGACCATCTGATTTGACCTTTGCGCTTCAGAATTCAGACTAAAGAAAGCAACTTGAAAGAATGCTAAAGAGTAAATTAATATTGCCTAATATTTGGTTTCTGAAAACTCCCCCATGTGGGATTTGAGACGTAGCAATTGAGAATAAAAATGATCGGTGTGTGCTAAAGGATTCATAGTAGCAGGCTTAGATTCTGACTAGCTACTCTAAGACTTCAAGTTGGATTTGTTTTTGACCATCTTTTAGGCATTCCCGCTGCATGCTGTCTGCTTTTCTTCTCTCAAGATCGATGATGAAAAGGGAAATTAATGCTGAATCCATGAGAAAGATCTCATGGTTGCTTCAAACGAGATTGCACATATATAACCCTTTTCGCCCTTACAAGAGGCATTCATATGGACTGATATAAGCTCAAATACTCGGCCATTTCTCTGCCCAAAAAATTTATATTAATATAAAAAAGAGAGGACAAAGAAGGACAACCTGCTATGTCAAGGATATGAGCCACGAACTCACCATTATTAACTTCTCGCAGAAAATCTATGGTCAATCCGTCTGTGGATCAGTTTTTGTTAAAAAAAAATAAATAAAAATTTAAAGACTAATTAACACTTTATGTTATGTGGGATAATAATAAGATAAAAGTGTAGTTCGAGTAATACTCTTACATGTATATATTATGGTTTTTCTTTTCCTGCAATTTCTTGTAATTAAAATATGGGATAATTGCACCGTTGGTACCTGTGGTATGCCATAATTATTTTCACTCTCTATGGTTTAAAAAGTTCATGGGAGGTCCTCATGGTATGCAATAATTACAAATCGATCCCTGGCGTTAAATTCTGTTAAAAATTTTAACAAATTTCGTCAAATGCCACGTCAGCGACACATGTCATCATCTTATTGACAACACGTGTCCATCTTAATAAAAAAAATATATAAATTTATTAAAAAATAAATTAAAATACTTATTTTTTTAAAAAAGAAATAAAAAAAATTCAAAAAAAAAAAAGCTGAAAGGGTGGCTGGGCCACCCCCAGTGGCCGCAGGGGGTGGCGTGCGGCCACCCCAGGCCACTGGGGTGGCTGGGGGCGGCCAGGCCACCCCTTTCAGCTTTTTTTGAATTTTTTTTTTTTTTTAAAAGAAAGAGTATTTTTATTTATTTTTTAATAAATTTATATTTTTTTATTACGATGGACACGTGTCGCCATTTTATTGGCAACACGTGTCGCTGACGTGGAATTTGACGGAATCTGTTAAAAATTTTAACAGAATTTGACGTCAGGGATCGATTTGTAATTATTGCATACCACAAGGACCTCTTATGAACTTTTTAAACCATAGAGAGTAAAAAATAATTATGGCATACCACAAGGATCAACGGTGCAATTATCTCTTAAAATATTATATTCATGGAAATTTTTTTTTTTTTTTATATGTTAAATCATCACTTGTTTGAATAACTTTAAGTTGATAGAAAATAGTAAATTTAATTAACATTTTAACACAATCAAACAACACGTAAAGTATTTTAATTTAAAATAAAGATAAATAATAGAGTTAAGGTTCAAATTCAAGACCTCGACTCTGATTTCAATGTTAAATAATCATTCATCTCAAAAGCTAACTTAATTTGATACCAATGTTAATAACATAACCACTTATTCCAAAAGTTTTAATCATTTAATTGATACTTTAATAGTCTCTCTCACGTGTAATGAAGGTAAACGATAAATTCGAGGTTCGAACTCTAGACCTCAGCACTGATACCATATTAAATAACCAAAAGCGTACAAAAATTTGCCTTTGTTCCCCTCCAAATTAAAGCAATTGAATACTTGCAGAAGCAGCCTTTCAACTGGAGCTTTCAGACGAATTTCCTACCAGCCTTGTTCGCCGCTGTCCTCTGGTCCAGCTGCTGCTTGCTACGGCTGGAAAGCTCGTCGGTGATCGGCGTGTGGTCATCACGAGCTAGGGTATTTTCACACCGTAAGTCGCGCGTGATGGCTACGCCCCGTCTCTTTTGCTGTGTTTGGTGGCGCCCAAGGATTTCTGGTGATCGGCTGCTACAGGGGATCTTCCGGTAGCAACGCGTGTGTCTCACGCGCTGTCTCCAATGGTGGCACGTATGCTACACGAGCTGTCTCCAGTGGTGTTTTCTTCCGATGGCAGCTTCTGTTTTAGGTGTTTTAATCTCTGTAATGGTCTGAGTCTAGTTTTAACTCAGTTTGGTTGTAACTATGTTACTCTTTGGGTATGTTAATGAAATGATTACATATTCCCTTCAAAAAAATAAAAATATGGTTGAATTATCCTTACTCGTATGATAGTAAAGGTTAATTAACGAAATATTATTGTAGCTGGTTTTAACACAAGCTTTTATTTTTGAGTTGTCAAACTTTTCGAGACCATCCTTAGAGTGTAGCTGATTCTAGTTTTAGGGTTAATTAATTTAAGCCCTATTATTGTGAAAACTTCCATTAATTAATGGGGGGTGTTGTTGTAAGGTCTCATTAGCTGCTACCCTAGTTATTAAAGTTTTGTAATCAATCAATGCTTTTGCCAAATTGGTTTTAAAGCACACCAAATCCCAACCATTAAAGACATTGTCGATTAGCAATGGCGAGCCATAATTTTGGTTCATAATTAAAGGACAAGATTAAAAACAAAACCGACTGCCAAAATTAGGTTCTAATTAACCAAAATCAAACCAGAAGGGCAGGAGTTCTCCACTTCGATGCATTGCTCTAGCTGCCATCAAGTTCTAGCTTGTTTTGGAGAAATTTTTTCATGGCTATGTGGTTTGGTTCCACTGAGATATCTAAATTGTGTCTGCCAATTGGTTTGAAATGAGAGTGACACGTTGTAGGCCAAGCAAGCCCGAGAAAGAGAGAGAGAGAGAGGTTGTGGGCCAATATTCGTGAATGCTTTACATTTTATGTACGAAGGAGATGCAATTAAGTGTTGAAAGTTAAAACTCTAAGAAGTAGAAGTAGAAGTAGGAGCAGAAATAGAATAGGATATTAAATTAGGAATAAAGGGGATGCTGGAGAAGTGGCAGGCATCATTGCCAGAGTCCTAAAAAGAGAACCAGGGAAAGCCAAACCAGGCTAAAGTAGACTAATTAGAGTAATCAGTCACAAAATTAAATTACATTAATAACAATATTAATAGATAATCATGAGGTTAAGCCTGATTTGCATATGGTATTAGGCTACTAGCTCTATTTCTGATGCCATTTTTACATTTGAAACTCCAAAATGTAATTTACTTTAAAAAAAAAAAACAAACTGTAAATAGAACCCTACAATAGTACTTGAGATGTTACCAATGCAAGCCTTGAGTGATCAGTGATGTCATGTGCCTCTAACCCTGACGTCATGCACCCTAAGGCTTCTGCAGTTCTGCTCGCCTGAGTAAATGTTATTTTGTCGTTTTGGCTGATGGATGGAGGAAGGATTCCGTATTGTCTATATAAAAGGTTTTTGCAAATTAGATTCTAAATATAGAGGTTGAAAAAAAATTTATTATTTATAATTTTAATTAAATATTGTACGTATTGAGTTTTATATCTTAAGAAGAAGAATAAGTTCACACTTGGGAGAGAGTATTAAATCATTAAATAAACAATTTCCTATTGTCCTAATTTTTAAAATAAATAATAATTTAACATATTAGTGTTCTTAATGTCGTCTAATTGAAAATTATAACACCAATTACATTAATGGAAAGCTGGAACCTTGATCCATATCCAACTAATCAAAACCGTGTTATTGGAAAAAAAATAGCTCTGGCCAAATATACTTGATTGGGTTTTATGTAGGGGTGAGAACGGGCCAGATTGGGCCGGATTTGCATGTTTCCCATAACCCGCCCCGCAGTGAACGGATTTGAAAATCGAGATCAGCAACCCACATAGTGAATGATCAACCCGCTAGGCCTCGGGTAGCACGGATCGGGACGGGTTTATGAGGGTTCGGGTATTCCTTTTTTCTTTTCTTTTTCCTAGGCTTAAAACCAGAAAAATAATTCACAATCTTGCTAACCTAGTTCAAAACCCCATTGTAAAGAACTTTTTTATTCTTTTTTGTGATTGTAGATTGAATAAGTATGTGTATATGAGAATGTAGAGATGTAAGTGTATATGATAATGGAATAAGAATAGAGATGAAATGGATAGTGCAAAACTATCCATTTCAGAATTGTATTGAATAAAATCAAAGGTACACAATCTGCGCAATTAATCGTGACTCTAGTCATGATTCTTATAATTTTTTTGGTAAAATTTGATAAAATCAAAGGCACACCTCTAATCGTGACTCTTATAATTTTTTTTAGGGAAAATGTGATGGTATGAGTATAAAGGGATGCGGGGCGGAGCAGGTGTGCGGGTGGAAAAAAATTTAATACCGCAACCCGCCCCATAAATCATGAGTTGGCATATTTAGGGTCCGTTATTGGTGGGGTGGGGCGGGTTCGCGGGTACGGGTAGAATCTGCACACCCCTAGTTTTATGGGTTGGCACATAATCGAAATACCAAGCCCATTTAATTCAAACGTGGACCCATTAACCCGGGTTTACCGAATACAAAACATGGAATCCACTTTCATACTACTGTTGCACCGCATGGCCATTTAACTGTAACCTGAGCCGTAACTTATAATCAAACTGTGTGCTCCAAATCTTAAAGATAATACGTGCTCCAAATCACCCTATAGAAAGAAGAATTGTGGGAAACAGTTGAAGACAAATCACTATAAAAGGTAACCCACAGTCAAGTAAAATGAATTTATGGTTCTTCTCAAACTCTGCTTTATTTGAAATTAATCACTTTCTCATTCAAACACATCGCTGAATTAAGTATTGAAGTTATCTTTCGCCGGCATCCCAACAAGCTCCATTGCTTGTTTCTTCTCTTTCTTGCATATGCAAATTAATAGGTATTCGACACGAAGAAAACTGTTGTAACATATTCAAATCTTTTAGACTATATATGCAGCTAAACCGAAAATGTGGATTACTAAATAAATAAATAAAAATGAGAGTGGAAATTAAGGTGAAATGAAAGATAGATCGAGCAGCTCATGCATGGGTGTGTGCATAAGCATGCACAGAGTGCACATAACCAGATGCGCGTGCCAACACAGCAGGCCCAACACATAAACAAATTGGCTCACGCCTAGAAAACGACTACTCAAAAAGGTATGGCACTTAGGAGAAGCTAAGATTGAGTCAAAAATTACAAGCCTAGGAAAGTATTGACTTCTTATTGATACGTGACTAGCACGGTGGTCACCCACCAAATGGACAACTCTCCACCCATCTCCATCTTAACTACTGTAGCATCGGCAACAGGCTATCATTTCCTTGTCTAATTAATTATCCAATAACGCCAAAAAAAATTAACAAATTCTTGGAAAACAAAAGTGGGTTACCCATAGTTTGTTAAATTGTTATGGTAAGCGAGGGAGGATAAAATAGACTAGCTGACACAAAGAACATCTAGGGAAGTGAGAAAGAGAACCCCCAAAGCAAAGAACTTTGGAAACCCAGAATCAAGTGTAATTCCTATCTGTCCTCAGAGCCAAAGTAAAGAATAACAGTCATAAGTACCCATTTTGCCCTATAAAATTAACACAAAAAAGATAAAGTTTCAGTCTTTGTATTGGAGACTGGAAACACAACCTCTCAAACACCCCCCTGATCTCCCTCTGTCCACAATTTCTTTTTCAAATTTTAAATATAGACCATGATTTCATCACTACCCTGTATTTATAACTCCATGCCCACATGGGTAAAACTTTAAGAAAACCCAACCCATTTGTGTTTTTTAATATTAGCTCATGCCTGGAAGTTCTAGTTGTCAGAGCTTAAAACCGAGGTATTAGAAGCTGTGAGAGGTAGAGAGAGGGAGAATAGAAGGAAGTTTTCCTTGTCCTGGGGTTCCAAAGCTTTGGAAATGGTGAGAGAGTGAAGTGCGCTTCTTAGATTAGTCATTAGGTGTTGGATGGATTTGCTGGGAGGTGTGTCTTCGTCGAGAATACCTAGGAATAAAGTTTTGGAGCACAGAAGAAGACAAAACCAATGTACACAAACACAAACGGATATTGCAGAAGAAACAACTCGAAGAGATTTCTCAAATATGGCATCTAGCTGGTCTAAGATCTCCCCAATCATTCCCATTTTTGTGTGTTTTCTTCTTGTTTCTACTTTGGTTTGTCCAGCCCATTCGTCGGAACCCAGTGAAGACCGTGCAGCCAACCAAACTTTCAGGCCGGAGGAAGAGTTACAAAAGCTGAAAATAATAAGATCTCGTCTCAGGAAGATCAACAAGCCTGCTGTCAAGACAATTCAGGCATTTGACTTTGTCTCTTATAACACTGTTCTATATATATATATAATACACAGACTTGACTTTCATTTCCCCTGTTTTTGCTCTGTTTTGGACCTAATAACATGTTGGGTTTGTTTTTGCTGCAGAGTCCTGACGGTGATCTCATAGATTGCGTTCTGTCTCATCTGCAACCAGCTTTTGATCACCCTCTACTTAAAGGACAAAAACTACTGGTAATTGAACTTCAAAAATGACTACAAATCAAGTTTTGTATCTCTTGGGGTTCTCAGAATTCATATCTTACAGCCAAGATAATGCAGTTAATTAAAGATTTTTTTTTTTTTTTTTTTTGGTTAAAATTGCAGGATCCGCCGGAGAGACCAAATGGCCATAACCCGACAGGCATGGTAGAAGAAAATTTTCAGTTATGGAGTATGTCTGATGAATCATGTCCAGAAGGAACAATTCCAATCAGAAGAACTACTGAACAAGACATGTTAAGAGCTACTTCTGTCCAAAGATTTGGAAGGAAACCTAGAAGACGTGTTAGAAGAGACTCCAGCAGCAATGGCCATGAGGTAAGTGCTTAAAAGCAAATACAAAAATACTGGAAACCCCAGAAATTTTCTCCAAGAGTCACAAATTATTAACTAAGAGAAATTCTCTCCTTATTGCGCCTTTATTTATTTATTAATTTATTTATTTCTGTTCTTGTCCTCCTCCTTAAAGATAAGAACTTTTATGAAAGTTGTTAAACAAGGAACAATGAGTGACAAAAAACTGCTTTTTTATATTTTTTTATGTATGAAACTGAAGTCATCGCTGCTAAACTTATTCGTCTTTACTCTCTTGCTACAAATTCCTCCGCAAAATTTTCATGGCTCAGAGCATGACAAGAAAGTCTCTGTTGCTTTCCTAAACCCAAAGATAATCAAATTATGGTAGTTTCACTCATCAGAGATAGTCTGGTTTCTATTTATAGTAAGAACAGAATTTCATGGTTGCTCCAAAATTCAGGCCGAACAAATGAATTCCATTAAGGGTTCCTGTCTTCCTGAAATTAGTTTCAGATATTATTCATTTTATTATTGTCTTCTCCTCAATGAGACTCTTCTGGGTTGCAGCATGCAGTTGGGTATGTGAGTGGAGATCAGTACTACGGAGCAAAAGCCAGCATAAATGTGTGGGCACCCCGCGTGGTTAATCAATATGAATTCAGCTTGTCGCAAATGTGGGTCATCTCCGGCTCATTTGGCGATGATCTTAACACCATTGAAGCTGGCTGGCAGGCATGTTTGTTTTTCCTTATAAATTTTTTACACTTATTATAAGAACCACCATACCAAATCCTATTAAGATTTTAATAGAGTGGATTGTTTTGGTTTGACTAATAAAAATATATATATATTTTTTTTTTTCTGAGTAATCTTGCACAAATTTAAATTTCACAACCTTTTTAAAGCAGACAAAGTTTTAGAACTTCTAAATTGAATTTACAATTATCTTAAAAATAGGTGATTATCACGTCTATTTTTTAATAGAGCTGTGTGATGCTTTCTCATAATAGGATCTTGAGAAAATTTATTTTTACGGTTAATATTTTGTCCTGTTACATTTAACAATATACATGGTGTGATATTACTTAGAATGGATCATCTCTCGAATGCTTTAAAAACATATTTGAAAGAAAGAAAAGACTGTCCTTTCAAAAAAACGTTGTCAATTAATTAATTATGAAAGCTACACTCCAACGCTCAATATATCATGGTTGTGCCAAGTATTTCAAAACATTAAATACCAATATTTCCTCTCACATTTAAAGTAGCTATCGCAGCTCAACCACCTCTCGATCACTTTCTTTAATGTATTGTAGGCAAGGAAGCTAATTCATTAATTTTTTTATTTTATTTCTGCAGGTTAGCCCTGAGCTATATGGGGACAACTATCCTAGATTCTTTACTTACTGGACTGTAAGTTACCCTTCCTTTAAGCTTAATTATATATATTGTAATTAATTTCACAAGTAAAGTAATTATTCCATTTATTTATTTACAGACGGACGCGTATCAAGCAACCGGGTGTTACAATTTGTTGTGCTCAGGCTTCGTTCAGACTAATAATAGAATAGCAATTGGGGCTGCAATCTCTCCAACCTCCTCCTACAACGGTGGACAATTCGATATTAGCTTATTGGTTTGGAAGGTAAATTCAACTAATTCACTTTCAATATTTTTTAACTCCTTAATTTTGTTGCCCAACCCACCATCTATTTTTTAAACAATAAAAATGTACGTGAAAATTATAGATTGAATTAAAAAAAAATATTTACTACAAAAAAAAAAAAAAATATATATATATATATATATATATATATTTTTTGAATTTTGATAAAGAAGTCAAGATTTGGAATAGTGTTTTCTGTTTACTGTTTACGTATGTTATGGCTATATTATACACTCTCATTAAACACTGGCTAATCTTGGTCCCACCAAAGTTAAAGAAAAGAAAAATTGATGGTAAACTGCTCTCGGCCGTCGGATCTAAATACTTTCCCCAAAAAGTCTTAAGACTCCCCAACTTTGGAAGTCCCACTTGTCCATTGAAGACCGTGAAGTGTCAGCTATGGACTGTGGAGTGCTCTGAAACCGAGGATACCATCATCATCCATACGGATTCAGATTTAGGGTATGAGTATCCCGTAAGAATCATAAGATGCATTACTTTTTCTTTTTCTTTTTCCTTTTTTTTTTTTGGACAATGGTCCAGGTCTTGATAAAAAAGTACAAAAAAAAAATACAATTTTTTTTTTTGGAGGTATTTAATTGGGCTGAAATGGTTCCACCACAATTTTGACCGCCGGGATGGTTGCCGTTGCACCCCAATTCTTGTCAAAACAAAAGAAAAGAAAAGAAAAGAAAAAAAAAATAATTATCCAAGTAAACATGCGAGAATTCCCACTACAGAACATCCCACGCGAGCATTGATAATTGCAAATAATGAACTGAAATTCCTTTGTGCTTTTGTGCTTTGCAAGATTCTATTCTTTTCCCATGCCAGCAAAAGAGCTTCCTACCTACGCACCCTTTTCATTTGCTACTATCATTGATTCTATAGAGAACAATCCATATAGTTTTCCCTTTCTTTTCTTTTTTAAATTTTGATAACTTTTATTTTTTGACCCATGTTACCTGTCTCTAAGCTTGTTAACATGCTGCACATGGGTTATAATTAATGAGTAATGAGTGCAAAACAAGGTTTTAAAGGTTCAAAAAATTAAACAATTTCTTTCTTTTTTTTTTTGTGTGTGTGTAGGATCCAAAGCATGGAAATTGGTGGCTAGAATTCGGATCCGGAGTTCTAGTTGGATACTGGCCATCTTTCTTGTTTACTCACCTACGTGATCATGCAAGCATGGTGCAATTTGGAGGAGAAGTTGTTAATTCTAGGCCATCTGGTTTTCACACTTCCACCCAAATGGGCAGTGGACATTTTGCAGAAGAAGGTTTTGGAAGAGCTTCCTATTTTCGAAATTTGCAGGTTGTCGATTGGGATAATAGCTTGATCCCATTATCAAACCTAAGAGTCCTAGCCGATCATCCCAATTGCTATGATATACAAGGAGGGATTAACAATGTTTGGGGGAATTATTTTTACTATGGTGGAGCTGGAAGAAATGTGAGGTGTCCCTAAAGGGAAAAGGTATAGATCGAGGTGGAAATTAAGTTACCTTAGTTTCTGTTTTTCTTGGGTTTTTTTTTTTGGGTTTCTTCTCGAGATCATTGGGTCAGCTTGGAGTACATGTTTACAACTCCTCTTCTTCTTTTTTTCCTTCTCATTCCTTTTTTTTTTTTTTTTTTTTTACTAACATGTGATTCATTAATTATACCACCTTTAGGGACTTGTGTAAATTTGGAAAAGAAATAGTGAATATACTGTGGTTTGTGATTTTGATTACCTTTCTCGGTGGTAATTCGTATTTGCATATCAGGTTCGAATCGCGTTAAGGTGTGTAAATAAGTCTATATAAGTTAATCCAACCCATGCGACCTATTTAATTAAACGGGTCATACCCTTCGATCCCAACCCATTAATTTCTTGTCAAATATTGTTTTTTTTTTTTTTCTGAATATGAAAGATTAAATGGTAATTCAATTTTACAATAGGATCGAGGACCATCCAGCTGATCCCGTTGCAGTAATCCTCCACAAACTAAATGTCTGCCCTTTTGACGAAAGGCATATATAAGTTTCACACACAATGTCATCGCTCTTAATTTCTTTCTAATTAGGAATATATGGAGAGATAAAAAAAAAAAAAAAAAAACGTTTTGAAAGACTGAAACTATACAGAAGTGTTGTCTAATACAATTTTTGAAAATTTTTCAGTTTGACTTACTTTCGGCGCACAAATTAACAGTGAAAGATTGCAAGATTTTTGAAGAAAATTCTAATTATTTTTTTTAACTGAAAGCAATATTTTTCATTGTTAATTTTTACACAGAAAGATCTCAAGTTATGTTTTTTACTATAAGTAAGCAAAGTCGTTTTCTAAGAATCTAATGACGAGATGGGAGGTCGTGGCACGTGAATCCAGCTGGACGAGATAGGAAACATGGCTAATTAACAATAGTTTTGGCCACAAACTTTAATATAGTAATATTACAAAAGTAAACACCCTTTCCTTTGACTATAAAATATATATATATATATATATATATATATAATTGGAGATATATAGGTAATGTCATTAACAAACCATCATTAAAAAAGAAGGTTCTAGATGATTAATTTATTTGATCACTTGAGCCCCAATTAAAGAAATAATGCAATATAAAATACCCCATCTAATATCATTACGCATTTCTTTATATCCTTGCAATGCGCTCCCACGTGAATTTGTATAAAATGTATTTGTAATTGTTTATGTTCACAATTGCCAATTAATTATCTTTTTCTTCTAGTTCAAGTCTGCTCTTAATTAAAACAACTTCAAGTGAAAGCAAAAGATGTTGACATTATCCAACCGAGATATCTATTATCGTACGACGCAAACTCTTATATGTTAAGATACTCTCAAGCACTTAACGCTTAATTAGATAACTTGTCTGCCTAATATATATATTATATACATATACCAGAATCTGCTTGGCTATATTTGTTTCATTAATTTATTTCTTCCACCCCTTCCACGATTGGCCACTTGTCCGAATTTTCTTAAATTCGGGCAGGAGATATAATTTTCCACCACTTAAATATACAACTTTTCAACACTTTGTCTATGTGACAAGGTAGCTCCCACTAGCTTTAGAATTTTTTTATTATTATTTTTAAAAAATAAAATAAGGTAGAAAACCATCTTACCATATAGATAAGGTGGTGAAAAATTATATTTTTAAATGGTAAAGAATTATATCTATTCGGATAGATAATTTGAGAAGATAATCATCCGATCCCTTTATATAAAACCTAGCTTGTTCAGTTCTTGTAAAGAATTATAATATCTAAGTTCACCTAATTAATTAAACCGAATCTCTTTACTTGCCAAAAAAATAATAATAATATTTTCAGCTTTTTCACCTCATTGGGTGTGAATAGGATCCTGCCGAATTCTCTTTTCAGCAGGTTTACAATTGAAATGATCATATTCTTCAAAGAAAAATAGAAAGATATTTAGGCGCGTTCAAAACGTAAACCAGCACTATGGCTAGTGGCTACCTCTCTTCACGTCCAAAAAGGGTGACGGAAAGCAGCGGGGTCTGTAGAGATTATTCTTTCTCTCTGTGATTTGAAGCTGAAGCTAGTTGGATGGCATCTTATCGCAGAAAGGAATCATCAAAGCATCAAGAGAGAGAGAGAGAGGGAGAGAGTTGACTTGGAGGCCAAGTCGGTGCAGCAGATGTTACAAGAAGTCAAATATACGACAACTATACTTGAAGCATAAGCGAACGAGTAGGAAGTGGATCAAAAAGTACAGGAACCGACAATAAAATGAATGAGTGGGCTTTTCTTTAAATTTGTGTGTATCGCCGCTTTCAGTAGTTGTAGCGTCGTATATATGATGGCGTTCCACGTAGCTGTTCTTCTGCTACCATTTAAATCAGCCCACCAACCAATCCATCTCGTTTGTGCTGAGAACAGGATCATCGTATTCGAATTATTTTCATGAATATGTGTGGACCCTATGGACTATGCTCATAGTCTTAAGTCGGTGTCCTGTTAGTAACTATCTTTTAATTTGGTGTATATTTTGGGTGAACCTGTAAGAGAAGTCACAATTTGGCATGACTTTGAGGGAACCCTTGTGTTGTGTACGTGTTCCCTTCGATTACTAGCTCAGTGCATGCGTTGTCCTTTTTCAGGTACGCTAGCAACTGCTGGTTGGGTTAGCTGACTCCGATACATTAGGAAATCCAAGGACAAAGACAAAGACAAAAGAAAAGAGCGTAATTATAATAATGGGAACTAATTTTTCTACGTCACATTACCTTACATCAGTCCTATATCAAGACGGAAAATGATGGGTAGGGGACGTTTTGCAGTCCCCCAACCATCACTTTTTAATAAAAAAGTGGTTTTAAATAAAAATTAAAAAAAAAAAAAAAAAAAAAAAAAAAAAAATTAATCTCTGATGTGACATCAAAGATTACTTTTTATTAAAAATTATTTTTTTATTAAAAAACGACGGTTGGGGGACGGCAAAACATCCCCCTTGAATCACTGCTCATACCAAGACGTATAAGATGTATGACCTATGCATGTAGATCTCATATATATGGATCCCATATACATGGATCTCACACCCAATATATCTTAATGTAAAATTAATGTAGAGTAATGTGATGTAAGAATAAAGCATCTCTATGATAATATTTTCTTTTCCTGACAAGCCAATTAACCTTATGGCTTCCTTCATTTAAGCCTTCAATATGATTACTCAACCCTGTGGCTTTATCCGAAACTCATTAGTATTAACGGAGACAGTGAAACATAAAAGGAAAACGTACGGATTAAGGTTTGTTCAAGGCTTTAAGCCTTTAACCCAACTACTCAAGTCATTAGTCAGTTGGCAGAAACAGTGAGATAGAAGATGACAGGCCAACACTAGGACTTGATTATGATGACTTTAGCCCTGACCATTAATTAGTGGATAGTGAAATGTAACAGCAGATTAAAATAGTTCTTCTTAATCATTGACTTTTTTTACTTCTAACTTCAATGACAAGATTATGCTCTTGTTTTTACTGCATAGTAATGAAAATAACAAAGACTTGGCCAACTATGTTCGTATATGTTGAATAGAAAGAACAACATTTTAGTGCTAATGTTTATATAATAAGAAATGCTACATGCACACTTAAGTCTACAATCACTACAGTGGTAATGAAAATCACCATTAGATTTTGGATGAATTTACCATTGAATTTTAGATCCAAGAGTAATTTTTAATGCCACATCAAAGAATGTGAACTTGAAAATACGTATAGCATTTCTCTTATATCATCGCACTCTTCAACATATTCCATACAACTGCTAAACATACAGCATTTCTTTAATCTTGGGCACAAATTTGGGAAACTTACGATGGCTTTTTGAACTCGTAACAAGGGAGTGATTTCAAAAACTGGAGATACTTTTTGAACAGAGAAATTATTCATATATATGTCAGAACTCAACAAAAAATTGCCAGAAGCCAACTCCTGGTTTTGCATAGAGGGAAGTCCATCTTGACTCTTAGAGCAGTATTGAATGGCCAAATCTCCATGAATATTCAAGGAAATTTTCAGGCACGACCTAAGAAATCCATTCTTCCCAGAAACAGAAGCATGTCTAATCACCACTAAATAATTGAACTGGCACAGACAAACATCTGAGCATCGGGCAATATAAAGGGCTGGAAGGAGTATTTTGTGTAGGATTGAACCTATCAACAAAACCAATATCCCTCTGATTTGCATGCTACGGGCTTTGGATACATGGCCAGTGTCAGGCAAGCAGCCAGAACGGAACAAAAAATTCTTAAACATAGCTGCATATACAAAAGGCAAGAACTCATATAGCCCATACTCACAATAGAATCGATCTACAGCTTTCACATATGTAAATGGAGCATCCTTAGATATTTCATAATTTCAAAAAGTGAGGCACTCCTCTTCAATGGGATATGCCATGTGTCACCTCACATTGATAAACACAAGAAGGACACAAGAAGGGAGCAAATTATTGTCGAAACTGAATAGCATGTAGAAACCATTCAAAATTGCTTTTACAGAAACTGAAATGCCAAGATAAGGAAGTGAGAAAAAATAAAACTCACTGGACACATATTGTTTCAAGCAACTTCAAGCAGGTCTCATTGACCTCAACATTCTCCATTTTCAGACGGCGACGAATTACAGGGCTTGTCCTTCCAGCAGCTGCATATGTTCTTATTAGTGATTCAAAAACCTCAGCCCCTGCATTCTCCACAGCCTTGTTCAAAATCTCCAGAAAACCTTCTGCACCATCGACATCCTTCACTTGCTCAAAGTGCCCCATCAAACTGCTTACAATCACAGATGATGGGACCCACTTCCGACCATCCCCTCTACCAACAGATATTGCATTGGCAACACAATCTACTGCCAATTTAAAATTCCCATTTTTCAAATAATAATCCAAAAATATCTCCCATGTTTTAGCATTAGGCTTGGCTCCACTCCTGCGAGCCCGCTCCTTGAGCTTTTCTGCCTTCTCTAGCAAACCCTCTTTTGCATAAGCTCCTATCAGAGCATTAGCAATACGGATATCATAAGTTGAGCGCCCAGATTCCCACTCCCTGAAACACTTCTCTGCTCCAGGTAAATCATTTAAGTTAACCAATGCCTGAATCATATTCAGATAGCTTATGTTTGCGGTTTTAGGAAAAGCCAGCCTCAAAGAACGCCATACCCGATAAACTTCAAGCAGTTTCCCTGTTCGACCATACAACGTAATTAGGAACTGGTAAGCAGAAAGGTCTCGGCAGGCATTTCTCTTCTCTAATTCCTTAAGTGCATTTTCTGCCTTCTCAAACAATCCCGCATCAACATATATTGACGCTAAGTTGCTATATGTTGTCCAATCTCCAGCAACTCGGCCGTCCCTCTTCATCTCATCAATAACCCTTTCAACCCCGGCAATATCATTGACAGCAGCAAGAGCCCTCATCCAGACATTGTATGTATAAGAATCCAGCATGATATGGGAGGCTTTCATTTCCTGTATGATGGCTGGGATCTTTTCTGGCAGCCCAGTTTTCGTGTAAAGGGTCATAAGGCTGTTGTAAGGCATGGAGCTTAAAGGAAGGTTGAGTTCCTTCATCTTTTCCATGAGAGCTTCTGCTTTTTCAGTCATCAGTTCCTTGCAGTAACAATTGAGAAGGGCACCATAACAGAGATGATTTTTTGACGATTCAGGAAGATCAATGAAATAATTTTCTCCAGCAGCAATACCTCGTGATTTGGCAACTAGATCTAGATGTATAGCTTGATCACTGACCGTCTGATTCATGCCCCTTTTAGCCATAGTTTCTGAAAGCTGTAGTACTAAAAATAAGACTCCAATAATCTATAACTTGTAGTACAGATTAAAATCACAAAACTGAAATAAGTGCGTCAGAATGGAGAATGCTATAAAACCAAGCAGGTGCCCCCACCTTCAGAGTGAGCAAGCTCAGCAAAGAGGCAACACAGGGTACTAAATCAAGGGGCAGATTTTGCTACTACAATAACAAAATGCAATACCTAGGTGAACCAAAGAGAGCAATAATTTGATGTGGAGTTGAGATATTCTATTGATTGATGCCCAAATTACACAACAAGTCACACATACAAACCGGGAATAGATCTATATTGTATACAGCATTCACATTTCGACATGCTTGAATTCTATATACAACAAAAAACGCAGCAATGCTGAAAACCATATTAAAGCTATAACGCAAAGAAGCAAGCCCATTTCATCAAATTTGGCACCAAATCACAGAGCTCCCAAAGTTATGAACTAGAATTATTAGCATATGACGAACCGGGATAGAGCCACAACCAAATAGTTATATATAGAATATATAGAAACAAGATTGGATGGCTTTAGGAGGAGAACCTTGAGAGCAGGGTAGTAGAGCTTGCGTTCGCGAAGCTTCTTGAGGGTGTCGCCCACCTCCCATTTGTAGACTCGCTTGGGGTAGTAGACCTTGCGCTCGAAAACCCTCTTGAAATTGTTGCCGACTTCCCATTTGTAGACTCGCTCGTTGCTCTTGAGGAACTGGTTGAGCTGGTGCCGCACGCTCACCTCCGAGCTACCTTCCCTGAAGAGCCTCACGTACAGCGCTTCCTCCAAGTACTTCTTCGATCGCTTCACCACGCTCTTCGTGCGCCCGAAATGCAACTGCTGCACCGCCATCTTGCAGTTGCAATGGCTTCCAGTCTCCCAGGTTTTGGGTTTTGCTTGGATTTCATTGAAAGTTGCACTAAACCCTAGCGTTGCGAAGGAGGAAGGAGCTTGAAAAAATGGTTCGGCCCGTTTGGGCAAAGTTTGGGCTGTGGGCTTAACTTAAATGGGCCTTTACGCCTTACTATAACCCACCTCACTGATCCCACTCTATCTTAAAAGAAATATGCTACCTCTATAAGGCGATGGCCCAAGTGGCTCCAGGCTCCAGCTGATACAGAATTTCGGGTTGTTTTACAATGAAAGGATTTTTTTTTTTTTTTAATACCAAAAATATTAAATAAATAAATAAATGTATAATTTTTCGAATACCCAAATCCAATAAAATAAATTTATTATTTATTGGTAAATAAATATATTCTTATTTGGTTAAGACCGAGGATTTTTGTTTCGGAATCACCAAAATGAAAGGCAATCTATGTTGAGGGCATGAGGCGTTATGCAGAAAAGCTAGCACAAAAGATCTTCTCACATGATTTTGTGATTATCTTAAACCCCGATGCGATGAATCATTTGAAATGCTAAAAATTTAGGTCTTGTTTGGCAAAGATACGAACAGAACAGAGTAATGGGTTGTTAATTTTGAAATTAGTAAAAAGTGATGATGTGATATAAAATAAAAAGAATTTGTATAGAAAAATGAAAAAAAAAAAAAATTATATTGTAGTTAATTTTTTTTATTTAAATAGTAATAAAAAATTGTTGATGTGATATAAAAAGTGAAAAAAATAATAATAATAATAAGAATATTTTAATGTAGATTGTTATTGAAAAATATGAAAAAGTAAATAAATAGTAAAAAGCATTACCTTATTTTGTAACGTTGATTATCAAACAACACCCTAATATCATATTCCTATCCGGAAGAGCCATTGGGGAGTTTGCACTTCATTTAAGTCAAATGAAAGTTAGATAATAACTTTGATAGGGACCTGCATAAATTATGCCGATGTGTTTATTGTTTTATTAGAGGGCACAAAGCCAAAATAAATTTTCCATTTAATTTTTCGGGACAAAAATACTAGACATTTTTAGAAATTTGGTTAAAATATCTCTTCCAACCCAATGTTCCAAAAATAAATGTCTTTTGATATTTTTGTTATTTTCACCAAATTAGTCCCCTTTTCACATCTCATAGTTTTTAACTTTTTATCATGCTGTTCTTGTTTCTTCTTCTTTATTTAACAAGAAAATAAAAAAAAATAAAAATAAAAAATAAAAAATTATGTTATTCAACCTATAGAGCTAGAGCAATTTGTTATAACAAAACAATATCCAATATACAAAAATGAATTTATTCAATCCAAACCAGATTTGTGACTTATTTTAAATGTCGCTTTGACTAAATTATGAGCGGCAAAATTTACCTCCCTATTGAAATGATGTATCTGCCCTCCACTATCCAGGTAACATATATATTAAGTACTTTGCCAGTATTCTCTACAGTTTTTACCATGTTGTTGTTATAGTATCATTTTAAGATTGGGATGTGTTATTTTTATGGCACATTATCCTACGTTAAGACACATTGGGTGTGAGACCCATGTATATGAGACTCACATATATGAGATCCCACATGCATGGGTTCCACAGCCTATGTGTCTTAGTGTAGGATTAATGTAGGGTAATGTGATGTAGAAAAGTCATTTCCTTTTAAGATTTGTTTTAACGTCTCAAAATATATGTTTATTTCTTAATTGTTATAAATTCTTACTTTATCAATTTTTATGTTACACTTACATTTAAAAAAAAAAAAAAAAAAAAAAAAAAAAAAAACTGATTTTTATCTAAAAATAAAGATATTTTAAAATATCGCTATATCTTTCATTTGTTACCAATAATTATGTCATTTATAGACCGGAACATATAAACTTAGATAAAGATAGTACTTACTTTTAAAACAATCAAATCACATGCAAAATGCCTTCAAAATATAGCATCATATATGGTAACTTTAATAATTTCTTCTTATGAAATATGAACATAACTAGTTTTAAAAAATATTTTGGTCTTACAACCTATTAATAACGTACTCTTAAGTCTTACTATTTCATGTGTCAGCATATGATTAGGGATAATAATTTTTTTAAATGGCTGTTGTTGCATCAATGAAATGATGATACTTGTTAACAAATTATAAACGAGTTGTAAATGAATTGTATATCTAGCATTGCTCCTAATTTAAATACATCAATAATATAATATTTTTTTTTTCTTTTTAAAAAGAGGACAAGATGCCCAATTAGCTATATAATAAACATGTTACATTTACATTTCTTGTACATTTTTCATACATTTTTTTTTCTAAATCAATCATTGCATCTATAAAATCCACATGAAAATATACAAGAAATGTAAAAAAATTATTTCTCTAATATGAGGTACTTGATAAGTTTTTGTCCCAATTATATATAAAATAGAATTGTCTTTATTTTATTTGAAATAAAAAGTAGCTAGTTAGTTATTATTAGAGGGACAGAATTGTTAACCACTTTTAAAATAACTAACGGGCTCCTTGATCCTTCTCCATTATGTAAGAGGTACTAATTTATATGAGATGGTCAACCATGATTAGATTTGGTGATATAAGAGCATTCTTAGTAGTATAACCAAATTTTATTCATCAAAGTAATTAAAACTCATTTTTCTCCATTTTGGTGAGCTACTTTTTTAAAATTCTCTCACCAGTCTCACCATTTTAATTATTCACTATCATTATTTCATTTAAATAATATTTTTTCAGATTTATTTATTCTTTTTTTATTTAATCTTTTTATATAACAAGCTATCATACACATTCATCTTGAGATTAGATTATTGCTAAGAAATTCACAAAAGTTTTCATTTGATTCTCAACAAAATTCAAGAAAGAAAAAAAAAATGAAAAAAGGAATAAAGATAAATGAAAAAAGATAAATAAAGGTTTTTTTTTTTTTTAATGAAAATAACTACAAAGTTTATGTAGGGACAAAGAAACCTTCATGTCCATGAAATAATGATATCGTGTGAGAAATATGGGAGATAGGAAAAGAAAATGAGAGAAAAAAGGAAAAAAGTGTGCTGATCATGTGAGAGAGAAATTAGAAATAAAATTGGTGAGTGAATATTACTCATCAGAATTGGTGAGTAATTTCACTTATCAAAACTTTTTGGTTAAAGTGGTGAGGCTGATGGGAGTGATTTTTTTTCGTGTTTTTATCAAATTGGCTCACCAAAATAACTAAAAAGCTATTTTGGTGAGGCTACTAGAAATGCTCTAAGAGGCTTATGTGAAGTTTTTTTTTTTTTTTTTTTTTTTTTTTTTTTTTTTTTTTTTTGTCACATAACAAAGCATAATTGAAAGATTTTGTTGTAGTTGTTGGAATCTAACAAAATATTCTTATTTATGTAAGACTTCCTCGTGTATTTAATGAAAGAATAAAAAATTATTAAAATACTAAAAAGAAAATGGACATACATTTTCTTTAAGAATGTAAGAGAATAACATGTTTTTCTTGATAATGCTATTAAAAAAAATGCGAGAATGGGTTATTAAAAAAATATATTTTATATGTTAAGAGATACATGTCACTTTTAAATAATATACATATATATTTTTAGAGGCTAAATTGTAACTACAAGCCTAAAATCCAATTTATAAAAAATTTATGTCCCGTGAAAAGTTATCCCCTTTTTAACTTTCTACAAACTTTTCCTTTTTTTTTTTTTGGTTACTTTTCTTTTGTAAAATGTTGTTAAATGTAAATTCAAGGTACACCAATGGATATTCAAATAGTTAATGTGTGCAAGCATGTGTCTACATATATCATTTCGAAAATAAACAACTTGAAATAATCATTTTTAAAAATATCCTTCCAATTCACTAATTACTTTAAAAAATAAAAAATAATAATTGTACAAATTGTGTGTACCTCGAGAATATTGCAATACAAATAACACAAGCTATGAATGCGGGGGAGTGATAGTTGTACACCAAGTGTACAACAAATGCACAACACCCCTTTATAAGGGATGGGCCCCACAGTGTGTGAGGGCCACCTCTTATGAAAAGGTGTTATAAATTTGTTGTACACTTGGTGTACAACTATCATTATTCATGCGTTTCACTGAAATTTACAAGTTTGATGGTACATGTTCGTACAGTGACTGGCACTGACTGCACGCTACTAGTCAAGAGGATGACACACAAGGACTGAAGGACATAAGGAGGTTAAAGGTTCTCCGATGGTGGATCTGACAAGTTCATTTCTACGCTTAAGTCAATTTTTGTGAGGCATGAGAGAGTTTTGGTAAAATGATAGTAGGATCAAATTTCAATTAAGCATACTTTAACAAATATCTTCCTACTCCATTTATAGGCATTCGTCCCTCCTCCCTTCTTTATAGGGTTTTAAGAATTTATGCTATTCGTCAATTTCTGACGTGAAGATTTATTTTTCAAGTTTGTTAGTGGAGTTCATAGCGTGAGCTAGTAATGTATGTTTCGTTTGTTTCGGTGTAAAATGATTTATGAAAAATGATTTTGGCATTTTTTGGTGTTTGGTAGGAGCGGAAATAATAGTAAATTTCAGAAAATGTTTTATGTTTTTTAAAAGCGTATATCATTTTCCAAAGACGCTAGACGCATTCGATCCCTTTTAAACAACACAGTTAACTTTCACGTTAAAGCAATCGACCATCACCGAAATCTTCCCGATACCGAAATCCGACAACCTAAGGTCAATTTCGCCAAAATCCGGTTGGCCTAGATTCCGACGACGAAACTGATCGTATTCCGGCCGGCTGGTTGGAATATGTCCAGAAAGGTTGGATCCTGGCCGACTGGCCGGATCTGGCCATAATAGCCCGGCCAGCCGGCCGGATATGGCCAAAACGGCCGGATTCCAGCGGTTCTAGCAGTTTTCGGCCAGTATGCCGAAGTCCGGCCAACCTAGATTCTGACGAGACTATCCAAATTCCGGCCTTTATCTTAGATTTTGGATATAGTAGCCAGAATTCGATAAAAGTGGCCGGAATCCTGTCGATCAGTGATGGAATCTCATCTCCAGTGATTTTTATATTATTTTACATTAATATTTATATGTTTTGAATAAAAATTGATTTTTATAGGTTAATATGATTGAATAAAAATATAAAAAATATTTGTGATTTTCCGTACGCACCAAACACTGAAAAATGTTTTCAGCAAAAAATATTTTTCAGAAAAATGGCTTCCTTGAAACTATTTTACGACGAAAATCATTTTACGTCGAAACAAATGAAGCAGTAGTCTTCAATCATTTGTCTAGGGTTCTTTATTTCTTTGGCGAGGATGCATCTAAATGGCCGAATTCTTATCAAGCTCTTTGAGCCGCATGCCACTTGGCCCTATAGGCTCTGGTTGTGGGTCATTGGCCTCTTAGGCTCTTTAGCCGTAAGCCATCGGGCCTTTAGGTAATTTTAATAGGTGGCTTTTTTAGTCGGCTTGTTGGTAGTTAGGCATTCTAGGAGTCCCCCAACTCCCGTTAATAACTTGGGCTCGTAGTCATTCATGAAAATTTGTATAGTGGGTTCGTTGATAGATAAATCCTCCAGTAGTTTTCTAATTCTCTTAAATGATTTATACTAATAGTAGTTCATGGAAATTTATATAGTAGGTCCATCGATAATCAGGCCGTCCAATAATCTCTCAAATTCTCTTGAATGACTTGGACATATAGTTATTCATGAAAATTTGATTGCAAACCCGTAGGTACTCAACCCCTCAGTACGTATGAATTGATCTTACAATATTTGGTCTTGAAAATATCGTGATGGTTTATGGCGTGCACCATATATCGTGACAATGACATGGCTAAAGTTAAGGGAATAGGGATGGGATCAGAAAAACCAGATAATTAAATTGTAATTATAAATTTCTATGTAAATAATAACAGAAATATGCATTTAAAATAATTATGAAACGGAATTGGTTTTAGCGCTGTAGTTTAAACTAAAACACGTCTGTTATAAAAAAAATAATAATAATAATAAAAAAAAAAAATTAAAGGGCTTAAATTGAACCAGCTATTTTTTAAACAAATTGAGCACAACAGACGTTTTCTTGCTACTCTTTGACTTAATGCCGTTTGAGGAAGGAAACGTTTCTTTTGCTTGATCACACAGAGAAGCCGGATCAGACTGAATCAATTGAAAAATGATAGATATGAGACGCTGAACCGTCTCTTGTCAGTCACTTTTAAATAATAAAAAAATGCATTTTAATTAAAAAGTATATTATTTTATTATTCTTTTCATTTTTTTTAATTAAAATATATTTTTTTAATAAAAAATAACAGACATAAAACGATCCATATCTATCATTTCTCGAATCAATTCGAGTATCGAAGTGAATTTATGAAGATAACTCTATCACGATCCGGTCACATACTAGCTGTCATTAGTGTCCCCCATACTCCACTACCCCGGCCCATACTCTATGGTCCCAACTCTCTACTTTAATTTATAGAAAAAACTTCTTTCTTTTTTTTATTATTTTTTTATATCTAAAAATTGACACATGTTTAACATTTTACATTTTTATATATTGTTGGGAATAAAATCCATCATAGGTCCCACATAGATCTCCAAATCACCTAACAATATACATTTTTAAAAACATATATGAAAATCACACACTTTATTAAATATATATTTAAAAACTAAAAATACATGTAAAAATCACATGTATTTTAAACATATTTCAATTTAATGAATCAAATTAGAAAAAATTCAATTTAAAAGTCCTTTCAAAATACCCAATTCTATATCTTTTAACTTTAATTTTAATAACTCAAAAGATATGTCCATAACGTGATTTGGATGTAGTTGGGATTAAATCTAGCCGTTGAAGGCCGTCTTGCTCTAGCACTTGACCTCAATTCTCAATGCCTAAATCTTTAGAATGTGTTATACATGTAAGGGGCATTTTTTTCATTAATCAAATACTTGACGCTTTCAAAACTTTAATCAAATGGTACAACACTTGAATTTAGGGATTATAATTCCTGTTCAGGTCATATCCAAATATAATTACAAAAATTATATAAATTAACCATACTTTGATATATTTATTAAATGAGTTAAATTTTTTATTTTAATTTATTAATTTCGTGTTAATTTATGTCATATTAACAAATTATCTAAAAAATTGTCAATCATATTCGAACCCATCTCAAAGCTTTATAGAAAAAGTTAAGAAAAATTACAGTTTAGCCCTTTAAACTGCCAGTCGTGTTGCAAGTAGCCTCACGAACTACTAACGCTTGGACTTTGATCCCTCAAACTACCAAAACGTTTAAAAAATACACATTTTGTCAAAATATGCCTATAATACCCCTGTCACGTGTCATTTTTTAATTAAAAAAATAATAAAAATAAAAAATAAAAATAAAAATAAAAAGAAAAAGAAAACGGGTGTTTGGGGTGGCTGCTACCTTGGCGAGCCACCCCCCTCCCCACCCCATGCACCCATTTTTAAAAAAAAAAAAATAAAAAAAAAATAAAAAATAAATAAATAAATAAATTAGTTTTTTATTATTTTTAATTGAAAATTGATGGTTGACAGTGGTATTATAGGCATATTTCAACAAAATGTGTCTTTTTGAAATGTTTTGATAGTTTGGGAGGCTATAATTCAAACATTAATAATTTATGGGGCTACTTACAAAATGACTGACAGTTTAGAGCATCTCCACCAGGAGTGCTATTTTAACCAAAAAGTTAAATTTGACTATTTTTTTCTCTTTTTCTTCCTCCAGCAGAGTAGTTACTCTAATTTTTATTTTTTTTTTTATTTTTTTTTTTATTTTTTATTAACTTCATGAACAGTGAATAGGCACTACTGACTATTCACTGATCATCAGTTATTTAATTTTTTATTATATTTTCTCTCACCCTCTCCCCCACTTCTCTCTCTCTCTCTCTCTCTCTCTCTCTCTCTCTCTCTCACTCACTTCTCATCTCCATCCCTCTCTTTCAATCCCGCATTTCCCCCACTTCCCCACTTAGGGTTAGACGAAGAAGGAAGGAGAAGAATCAGATAGAAAGAGATCCGAGAAAGGTAGGCCAACCAATGAGAGGTGCCGATTTCCGTTGAGTAGAGGCGCCGATTTTCCTACGGGTCGCGCGCCCAACAGTTGAAGAATGATTTTCGGCAACTTCCAAAGGCGATTTCCAGCGGTTGAAAGATTTTTTTTGTGAATTTTTCCTTAGTTGGCCGATTAGGTATGTTCCCTGTGGTTGCGTTAATAATTTCAGTTGTTTGTGCGTTGGCTGTGTTGTGAACATCTGGCCATGTGTGTGTGCGTGAATCTCTTGTTGGATTTTAGACAAACCCAAGAGATTTGTTGGGGACGATTTTGTAATCCCTATTTACCCATGTCTCCTGATTCGTGGATGTGGGTTTAATCAATTCTGAAGATAATTGGCGTTTGTTGTTGTTTTGGCCGGAAGTTGATTGGGTGTTGAATTCTGGTGAACCCATCGGCGAGGAGGAGTGACCGGAGAGAGAGAGAGAGAAAGAGAGAAGGAGGAGAGAAAGAAAGTAAAACAATAAGAAAATATTAAAAAATATTATTTAAAAAAAAAAAAAGAGTGGAATAGAGATTATTGTTAGAGTACTTTTAAGAAAATTGATACGTAAAGTAGAAATTTATATTTTTTGAGTAACTATTTTAACTCCAACGGCCAGAAATGCTAGTAAGAAGTTAAACTATAAATTTTTGTCTGAAAGTTATTAACACGTGGAAAATCATTATTATCAATTAATTATTCACAAATCAGCCCGTTGTTAAGCAGTTGAACGGCTTGGTTTGCGTGGCAAGAGTAGTCAAATGCGAACTACAGCGCAAAATTTGCGCTGACCAAACTACTCATCAATTCTCTACGGTTGAAGTACAGTGCACTCCAATCAATCAAATGTTTTTTTTTTTTTTTTTTAAGTAATAAGTTTATGTCAGAGGACTAGTAGTAGTTGCCCTATATTAGTTTCCTTTCTTATATTTATAAAAAATTTCATGAAAAATATCAAAAAATCTCTCACAGCAGATACCTTATATTTAAATGAGGGAGTTGAGAATGAATAGTAATTCCCTATGTATACATGTCTACTATTCCTTTCCTATGCATTATTTTAATATAAAAAAAAAGTATATTTGATTGATATAGGAAAAAGAGAAAAAGTAAGAAAGAGAGAGAAAAAAAATAAGAGTAAAAAAATAATATTTAATTGATATAAAAAAATGTAAGAGAATCTATTGTGGAATGTTTTTTTATAAAGAAGTAAAAAGTAGTTTTTATCTCTTAATATAAGAAAAATGATTAGAAATCTACTTTTTTTTAATGGAAATCTGCTTCCAGTGCTTTTAAGGCGCACCAAGCATAGCTGAAGTTTCTAGTGAGAGAGAGAACCGTCAGTTTGTATTGTTTTGGGGGAGGGAGGTTTCCACGCCTCCCTCCTCCCTGGTTTTTTTTGGGTTAGATGGTTTTTTGTGTAAGTTTTGAGTCGTCCATGGCGTGTCGACGGCGGAGATCGTGGTTCGTGTTTGTTCACTGTCAGATTTTGGATGCTAGATCTACCCGTTTCCGTCATCTTCTGTTGGACACGCGTCCTTCAGCCTTGATCGCCGTCAGTTTCTGGTGCTCCAGCAGCTCCCCACAGTTGTGCGGTCTCTCGGTGGTCGGCGCGTGGCCTTCACGCACCTCTGTGGTTTTTGGATTGGGGCTGCGCGTGATGGCCACAACCCGGGCTTTTCGTCGTGGTTGGTGGTTCTGGTGGTGCTCGGAAGCTTTTAGCGTTTGAGTGTTGATGGGTTTGTCTTTGGCGGTGGCGCGTGCAGTGCACACGCCGTCACAGTCGGCGGCTGTTCCGGCAGACAGCTTCTCTGTTGAGCTTTTCCTATGTTGTTTGTTATTTATGTTTCCTTAGACAGTTTGCTTTGTGCAAATATAAACTTAGTCTTTGGCAGTCGCCCAGAATGTGTGACCGACTCCCTGTTCAAGTAAAGGTATATGTCAACGTAGAGGCATCATTCTGTTGGCTGAATTTTTTTAGTAGCAACTGTCAGTCTTGTTTAAAGATGTATGTACACCTTTAGAGTGTTTGATTATGTTAACCTTCGTGGTGCATGCTGCTGTAATGTTGATTGTTATTTAATGAAAGTTGACCTTTCTTAAAAAAAAAAAAAAAAAAAAAAAAAAAAAAAAAAAGAAAGAAAAAAGAAAGAGAAAAAAAAAAAGGCGCACCAAACTCGTGAATTTATTAGGTTAAGCCGACGCGGAACGTGCATGTGCGACACATTGACCGCACGCGGAAAGAGAAGCCCACAAATCTAAAGATGCGCGTAAGGCTACTCTCCAATTCTTTTTGGAGATGGACGATCAAATAATGAAGTTCTTTCCGACCTAAAAATAAAATTATAAAAATTCTAATTTTTAAATTTTAATCTCAAAAGTGGTTTGTAAATAACGTGTTATATTTTTCAAAATAATAAATTTTATTTATGATTAACAAATCATTTAAAAATTAATTTTTTAAAAAAGAAATTGATTAGCGTAGCACTTAATCCAATTCCGAGTGAATGAATCAAGGCAAAAATAATAATGGAAGGGACTGCTTCTTTTACTTTTGGCACTACATTATTTCACGACTCATCACTTGAAAATTTTAAGTTGATCCAAACAATAAAAATGGGATTAAAGATATTATTGTGATTAGATAATAATTTGTTGAGGCAAACAACAAATATTATTACAGTGTTTGTTGCTATTAAAATAAAAAATAAATAAATAAAATTTGATCATCAGATATAATCCTTAATTAAATAAATTTTATTCTATAATTATGCTTTTTATTGAGACATAAGTTATAAGAACTCAAAAAAACAAGGGTTATAAAGATGCCTTATGTAAATTAAATTTATTGTTGTTAATATAAAAGTATAAGAGACGTGTTACATTCAGACTCTTTCTCTATAAATATAGTATTATATACAATCATATTATTATGAAAAAAATATAGCAAAAAGACTTTAACATGTAGCTATAAGGCATAGACCGAACCACTTTAATTTTTTATATTCATTTTTCTTGTTCTAGTCTCTTTCGTAAATAATGAGCTTCTACATCCATCTGAGACAGGAAAATTAGAGGAGTTCAATCATAGAATGAGTTTCCAAATATATTTTTTTGGATGGATAAAAAACATTCAGAAAGATTTCTTAAAATAAATGAAGTAGTGAAAGATAGTAAGCGGTTACATTGTATACTAATTAGGGTGAACAATAAGGCATAATGTTTTATGACCGAGATCTTTTTTATTTTAAGTGAAATATAGAGTATCTATCATCTCATGAGTCAAATTAAATTTCACAAATATAATAGTATATATATTATAATATTGTTAATCACATTATTTAAAATTTTTAAAATGGCATGACAATATATTTTATCGTTAGCTTCAACAAAATAAAATAAATCGCCTTGAGGTCGTATTTTTTATTAGAGAAACGTCCACCTTCGCAATCAGGAGCGTGAGCCACAACACAAAATCTGAAGTTTAGAAAGACGTGCCAAGATGAACAAACGGATAAGGAGAGGACAGTTGGGGGTTGGTTCTAGTTGGGGAACCTTCCAGCTGTTCTCCAGCACACCGTTCCTGGAAAGAAACGCCTAGAGGCAAAAATTATTTTTCATTTTTATTTCCCGTTTTTCTCATTTCAGTTTTGGTGCTCCATTTTTTTAGTGGGTCCGTCGGACACGTGGCATCAATCCAAACCAAACTTTTGCTAATTCTGGTTCTTCACGTATCGCCCAACGGACAAGAAATGAATGTACAGTATTGAGTATTTGATTGGTTGCTGACTTTCTTCATTTCCTGCGTGAGAACAATATTTTGTGAGAGGCCAATTTCAAAAGCAGAGAAACACTTTTACATTATAAAAAAGCTCGTTCCAGAAGCCCCTTTGGGTTCTGGACGAGTTTGATGTAGAAGTTTTTTCTTCTTCGAAACGTTTCGGAGGGGAGCCCTGTAGAACGAACAAGGCTCGCTTTGAAATCTTTGCGGCTCAAGAACGCTGTTTACCTTTGGGGTGTTGGTGGAAAAGAGAGATGATGATCAGATGGTGGGTAGCTGCACTGCAATTGGCAGAGCTTTTTGTGAGCTCGCTGGTGCATTTGCTATATGGGTTTTACATATTCAGCACAGCCGTGGCGGGTGATCTCTCCCTCGCTCTGAATGAGTGCTTGTTTAAACCTAATATGAATGCGGAGGTCAAAGAGGACGTGCCCAGAGGGCTGACCGCCAATGCTGAAAATCTGCCTCCTATTGTATTGGTCCATGGAATATTTGGATTTGGCAAAGGGGTATTTCCTATTTTTTATTTTTATTTTTCTCATATTTCTCAAAAGTGTTGCCTTCAAATTAATCTCATTCATTCCTGCTTATTCAATTGGGATTTTTCATTTTGTTTCTTTTGGGGTCTTAGAGATTGGGAGGTTTGTCGTACTTCGCGGGGGCAGAGAAGAAAGATGAAAGGGTTCTGGTGCCTGATTTGGGCTCTCTAACCAGCGTTTACGATCGGTATGTATGTGCCTTAGAGCAAGTCCTAAATGTTTTGGGTTCAGCGTCATTCATAAGCTTCTTTTTTCCCTCGTTGGCTTTTTTTTTTTAACTAGTCTTGAAAATGGGGTTTTTGGTTTCAGGGCTCGCGAATTGTTTTACTATTTGAAAGGCGGGCAGGTGGATTACGGCGAAGAACACAGCAAGGCTTGTGGGCACTCGCAGTTCGGACGGGTTTACGAACAAGGTAATAGATCCCCTGCTTTGCAATTAGCTCTCTCTGTTCGTGTTTTCCTATTCTAATGGATGAAATCGTCCGCAGGGCACTACCCAGAATGGGATGAGGATCACCCTATTCACTTTGTGGGGCACTCGGCCGGAGCACAGGTTGTTCGGGTATTGCAGCAAATGCTCGCCGATAAGGTTGGTTGAAATTGTATGATGTGAACTAAGGAGAAGCCACCATATATCTGTAAATTGAAAAGATTAGTATTTTTCATCCAAAAAAAAAAAGAGATTAGTATTTCTGTTTTTTATTGTTCGCAGGCATTCAAGGAGTATGAGAACACTTCAGAGAACTGGGTATTGAGCATCACATCCCTGTCAGGAGCGTTCAATGGGACTACAAGATCCTACTTAGATGGGATGCAGTGAGTTCCGTTTATAACTTGTGTTTTTGCTTGGATCTTTTGTCCCTTTATTTCCTATTACAGCAATGAAAGTCTACAGCTTCGTGTTTATTATTGCTAATTTGAGTCCGATCACCCTAATGCTGAAATAATATTGGCCAAATGAAAAAAATATAGTAGATAGCAGTTTTATTATGACTTCACTACTTTATGTAACGAAAGGGACGTTTGAGCAAACTGAGAGCAAAACAGAAACAAAATAGCATGAATAAGAGTTTAAAGCTTGCCAACACCTCGTTGGGCTCAAGTGATCTGTTTTAAGGAATTAAGGATTCATTATCCAATAAAGAGGCAGCTAGCCTATTGGGCCATATAAGCTGATCACTCTGATGATATGTATAATGAGTGCCTCATTCTTATTATACATTTATTTTAGTTTCATTTGTTTCGGTGAAATTGGGTCATAGTTGAATTTTTTGGCAATTATGTCATTGTATATTTTGGCTACTAACCCAATTTTCTCTTCTCCATTAAACAATTTCTGGATGCTGAACTTGTTCCAGGCCAGAAGACGGGAGAACCTTGAAACCTATATGTCTATTGCAGTTGTGCCGCCTAGGGGTAACAATATATGATTGGTTTGACATTCCCTGGCTGAAAAAATATTACAATTTTGGGTTTGATCACTTCAACATGTCATGGAAGAAAATTGGTGTTTGGGGTCTTGTTGATTGCCTCTTGGGGAATTCAGGCCCATTTGCTTCAAGAGACTGGATCCTTCCTGATCTTACAATTCAAGGGTCCATGCGACTCAACTGCCGTCTGCAGACCTTTCCAAATACATATTACTTCAGCTATGCTACCAGGCGTACTAGGAAGATATTGGGTGTCACAGTTCCTTCTAGCATACTTGGCATCCACCCATTGCTTTTTATAAGAGTATTGCAGATGAGTCAATGGCGTCATCCTCCAGATGTCTCTCCCCCTTATAAGGGATACAGGTATATTTTCATTTAAATGAATATGTTGTATCAACTCATTATCTAGTTCCTGTTCTCAAATTACTTCAGGTTTTTATTTTGAGAAAGCTTATTGTTATTTCGAATGTGTTTTGAGTTTGAATCATTACTAGAATTTCTCTGTCAATATTTTGTCCAAGTGTGACACTTTCGGCTATTAATTAGTTTTTCCTTTTTTATAATGATAATGAATACACTACCGTATTTAAATTCTAGAATTTAGACAATATAGATGTTATCATTTATGAGATGTAATATCTTGCTCAAATCGATAGATTATGATTTTGATTTTGGAGCTAGTGCCGAAGTTGATATCCAAAAAAAGAAAAAAAATTGTGTTGTTGGTGTCATGACCCTCGTGTGAATTCATGTTCAGGGATGAGGATTGGCAAGACAATGATGGAGCACTCAACACCATATCCATGACTCACCCTCGTCTTCCAATTGAACATCCAAGTCGTTTTGTTGAAAATTATTCAGAGTGCCAAACGTTAGAACCGGGCATCTGGTAAGTCGTGCTTCTTAGTAGTGATTTGTTTACCTCACATGGCTACTAACAAGATCATATCTACTGTGTGGATCATAGGGCTTGCTTTTGGGAAATTTGATTTTAATTGTGATTGTTTCTAATTGACACTAATGACAATGCTAGCAACTACATGGTCATTTACTCATTTTCATTGATAGATCTGTCATGCTTGTTTGAAATTACAAAATACCTGGCATCCTGCTTAGGTTTTAAGCCAACTCATATTATACTGAATTTACTACTCACCAGGTAAGTTTTCTAAGAAGCTCTCAATTAGATGGAGGATGATTTTTATATTAAAAAATAAAATTATGGAGATTCACTCCACTGCTATTATGCTCACGTTTAGATAAGGATGGCTTAATTGGGCCACAGTCTAGTTAGCAACGTGGTGAGTGATCATGAGAATGCTAAAGATTAAATATTGCAAAAAAGGGGGAAAAAAAAATCAATGACTAAAACAAGGCTTAGAGTTTTTTCCATCAAGTCATCAACCATCCGAACGAGTGTCTGATCGAATATGGAACCAGCTGTTGTCATTGTAGGTTCAGGTATTGAAGATCTTGATACAGGAACTTTAGTAAGTACCATTCAGTTTTTTTGTGTCGCATCCAAAAGCATCCTTAATGGCTGAAGATAATTCAGCCATACAGTTTTGCAACTATACTCTCACATAATTGTAATGCTAAAAAAATTTCACAAAACATCAAGAGAACAAGTTAATTCCAATTACACAATGGCTTTGAGTAATATTGAAAATTTAAAATTATTATTGAAGTTACCAAGATTATGGTGTTAAGGATTCTTCTTTGAACTTGCTCAGAGTTTGCATTTGACTTAATGCAGGTACTACAAGATTGTGGAAGCTGATCATATATTGTTCATTGTGAACCGGGAGAGAGCAGGAGTTCAATTTGATCTGATTTATGATAGCATATTTGAACGCTGCAGAAAGCATGTATTTAGGAAGACCTCACCAACATTACCAAACGAAGTACACCAATAATTTTTTTGTATCTGTTTCTCTCACTTCAGACGCTGCAACCAGAAAGAAATAATTTATCTCCCTGGTACACCTTTTTCTTCATTTCCCAATGTAAATGTAAATTTTCTTTTTAGTTTAGACTCAACTTGTTTCACCTTTTCTTGATTATTCCATTTTTTTCTTTATCTTTAAAAGAGATATCAGCAGCGTATGCAAGAGATCTCTCTGGTTTTGTTGAAGTTGGATAATATGTATCTTGGAACAGAGTCTATCACATTAGCAACATTAACCTCTCTGTTTATGAACATGAAATGTTTTACCTCTACGTCTAGAACTTCATTTCTTAATATTTTTGGTCACTTTTGTTAGCAACTGTTTTATGTCAAAACAGGTGGAATTGAGGTTAATGAAATTCAATCAAAGCAAGCCATCTTCCTGGAATTGAGATGTAGGGATGAAGATTTCCCTAGAATCTCTAGCAGTGGGTGTGTACAGATATATTAATGACAACGTGTAATGCACCATGAGCGACTGATGTTGAGCTTGAATGTTGGTTAAACTCAAATATGTGTTGTTTGCTAGTGTTTTCTAACCACTAAATGGTCCCGGCCCTTGCCAAATAGAGGGTCTTAACTGCTAAGCCGGAATCATTAGCCTTAGCTCAAGGCAAGGCTTTAAATTGCATCATTGAGAATTGCCTAAGGGTAGCCAAATTGGTTGAGAACCGATAAAGCAAATGTCAATAGTTTGAATCTTTCTTTCCTTGTCTCCTTGGGGCAAATTATTTAATTTTACCATCTATATTTATTCTTCGTTTGTTTTAGTGTAAAATGGTTTCCAAAAAATGATTTCGGCATTTTTCGGTGTTTGGTTGGGGCGAAAATAATAGTCAACCAGAAAATGATTTTCGTTTGACAAAAAATGCTTAGTAAATTTCAAAAAATGATTTACGCATTTTAAAAGCATAATTCATTTTCTCCATACGGCAGACGCATTCGACCATCTTTTAAACGACGCAGTTGATCTTCACGTTCAAGCAATTGACCACCACCAAAAACTGGCTGTTACTGGAATCCGACAATGTCCGATCATTGCCGTCGGATTTTGGGCACCTTCGTTGAAATCTGATTAGCCCAGATTTTGACAACCAGAATAGTTGGATTCTGGCCATCTAGCTGGGATCTTGCCAGAACTATCGGATTCCAGCCAAAACGGTCGACTTCTGACCTACTGGCTGGATACCAACCAACTCAAATTTCGATGAAATTGTCCGGATTCCAGTAACAGTAGTTGAAATTTGGTGGAAGTGGCCAGAATCCTGTTAGTCAGTGACAGAATCTCGTCACTGATAATTTTTATATTATTTTACAATAATATTTCTATGATGTAAATAAAAATTGATTTTTACGCGTGAAACACTGGAAAATTTTTTCGATGAAAAATATTTTTCTGAAACTATTTTACTTCAAAATAAACATAACTTTAGGGTAAGAATATTATTGTACAAATCTTGGATACAATTCATTGTAGTCTTTGTAGATAAATATTTCATTTATTGGGAAAAAGAAAAAGGTGTAATATATATCCATTTGCATGAGTAAAAGTGAATCAAGGGCGTCTAGTTCCACTTGAATCTGCTAATATACCCATGAGCTAGTTGAAGCCCATTAAAAGGGCCCAAAACTTTCCGCAAACGCTTACAATTCATGAGAAGCCCAGTTACCAACTGCGTAGGAAGTCTGTAATTAGCCGGCACTGGCAAAGCTCAAAACCTAGAGCATCTATGCACGACCCATCAATTTTTTTATTTTTTTATTTTTTTTATTTTGTTTGTAAAGGACCCATCAATGTTAAATGCGGCACATGACTTTTTAATTAGAACGTGAAAAGTTTATATTTTTTAATAAGACTATTAAAAAATTATATATGTACTTTTTACGCACTCAAAAAAATATATGATAATTTTATAGACATGATTAGATTAGATTAGATTAGATTAAATTAGAAGAAATTTCTTTAACTTAATTTAGAGGACATTTTAGTCCTTTAGAGAATGGTATAGCCCGCCAAAAAAAGTAAAAGAGTTTCTACATTTTTAAGGATGGGTGGGAGTAAACTCCTTTAATTTGATCAGTACAATAAAATGCATTTGTTCTTAGAGTATATGATATTTACATGAATTTTTAACAAAGAATATTTCCGATGAGAGAGTCGACGAACCATCTAGCCACAATGGTCTAGACTCTAGAGACGCCTAGGAAAAAAAAAAAACTTGTACAAACTATGAAAAAATGAGTAATGTTAAAAGTTTTTCTTGTATTTTTCTAACAACGATGTCTTTTAAAATTACCATTGAAATTGTGATTGATTTTTAATTAAATAGTGATTTAAAAAGCCACATTAGTTTTTGAGGCCGGAGACACAAGAGAGACTTTTAAAATTATTCATTAAAAAACACCTTCTAATTTTGTTGATTAAATTTATTTTGTTAGGATATTATTTTATTTTCTATTATTTTGATTTACCCGTACGTATATATGCCAGAAGGTCACATGTGTTATCATGGATTGCACATGCATCATCATTGGCGGCACATGAGATTGGAGCAGAGACACTGCATGCGTCAAAACTCAAAAAGTTATATGTGTGTTTAATTTCTTGGCGCAAAACAAGACAGACATGTGTTGGCCGGCGACCAAATCTGCATCCAAAAATACAACAATTTCAAGCCAATTAAGATTTGCAAAACAAAATATTATCCATGCATTTGAGACTTATATATCTTCAAAACACACAAAGGTACAACAGATTTATTTATTTTTCGATGAATAATTGAACTATATTGATATCAAATCAACTGTACGTACAAACTCCAGAATCCACAAAACAGAAACACAAGAGCAAACAAGCCTCTAAAACTCCTCAAACAAACCCAGCAAAACAAGCGGGAAAACCAGACTACAAACAAAACAATCTGTCAACGTATATGACAGGAAAACAAGAGAAATTACAAGCCAAAAGCCATAAGAAACAAGCAGCTGGTAAGACAAAAAAGACATCAATATTCCAGCTATTACAGGGACTAATAAGGCTAGGGCACAACAGATTTAGTTACGCTTTAATATTAATTTCTCTTTGAGCCTAAACTGGATCTTCAATACTAAACCGAGTCGTAAAAACATGTAATAATTAACATTCATGTTCCTAGCCTGAAAAAGGAAAACCAGCCGACAAAATAGCTAGTTGCATATATTGTATTATTATCACCATGCTACTTCAACAAACAACGTCGTATGATCAGATGGTGTTTTAATTTTTTAATTTTTAATTTTTGGAAGTCAAAGATGATCCTATATACATTACTACGTACATATATAACATGCCAACGCCACCAAACCAGCGGAAAGAAAAAGGAAAAGCGAAGCCACACACATGCTGCAATGCGGCAATCACCGCCCCTTTTTTTTTCTCAACATTTTTGTAAGGGTATTTTTATTATTTTTGATATAGAGGGGTGCATTGCAATTTCATGATAATTTTAGAGGATATTACTTATTTTGAAATTTTTTAAAATATTGTAAATTGCATGAGAGTTTGAAAAGATATGTGTACTTTTTCTAATACGTATGTACATTTCTTATACATTTTCGTGCATATAATCAAGTTTTAAATTCACCATTAAATTCGTGACACCTAATAAAATCTATTTAATTATATCATTTCTCTTTCTAAAAACTATATATAATACTGCAACCATTTCCCGAAGTCATTGATTGGACAGCTCGAACCTGGAGTTTCCAATTCAATTTTGTATATGCATATTCATTGGCCACTATTGTTCGCGGGTTGGAGTTTTTTCTAGTGCTAGTTGTTTCTGACATTTCCCTGTGTTTGCTTTCTTCTTTAATTAGCTCGAAGGCTAAGAAAGTTTTTAGGAGTACTGCTAACTTTAGAGTACATTGTTTGGCTAAATAGGTTGCTTCCCGTACATCTAGTAATATTTGGATTCTATATATAAGTATTCCTATCGGATCTTCCTCTTTCTTTCTTTCTTTTTCTTCTTTTTTTTTTTTTTTTTTTTTTTTTTTTTTTTTTTTTTTTTTTTTTTGGCATCCGAATAAGAGTGTGAAAGATCCATATCCCCCTTTCAATGGACCAAAAAAAAAAGAAGACTTCCGTTGGGCCAATCAATTATCCAATAGTGGGCGGGAGGTGGAGATACACAAAAAGCCTCAAGTCTCATATTTTCTCAAGCTAGATATAGACTGCCTTTAATTATTTTCCTGATTGCATGCTTAATTACGAGGGATTAAGATCATCTACAATTATTTGTCAAAATTTGAGAGAATTTTGGTATGTGAATGTAAAAAATCACTTATAAGACTCATCTGACCAAATAAAAATTAGGCTGCATAACCACTTATTCGGTCAGGTGGATCCCATAAGTAGTCTCTCACAATCACCTCTCTGAATTCTCTCAAATTCGAACAAATAATTGTAAAAGATCCTTATTCAATTATGAGAGCACGTAGCCAAAAAAAAATCCACTAGAATCATATAGTTAATTAATGCAATTAAAGTTTATAAGATAAACTAAAATCTAATCATTAATATTCTAAAGTGATGTAGATTTTATTATATTTATTGATTCAATGAATTAGGAAAAGAGTTTAGGAAGCCAGGCATAGTGCACCTACCACATTCTCGTCTCGATCTCTATGTATATATACCGAAGTTAGAGAAACCCTGGCTAACAGAAAGACAAAATGGGCTGCACAATGAGCAGCGACCCCTCTGTTGACAAACGCTCCTTGTTCTCTGCTAACGGCGCAAGGGCTAGTGTCTCCCCAAACTCCGTTCTCGCTCTTACCACGTAAGTCTTATGGCCCTTTGCTTCAATCCCATTCCCCCACATTGTGATGATCAGTCAATGCATGCAGAGTACTTTTAGAGTGCGTGTTTTCTTTGTTATTTTATCAATGACGTCAATGACTCAAACTCATAGGCTGAAACGTCATTGTTTTCTCTTACATGCAGTGTTATAATTCAGTACTGATTAATTTCCATGATGGGATTTTTCTTTGTCCATTAATTAATTAACAGCGGTGATCCGAGAGTTTTCGAGCCATTCTGGCGAAAGATGGGTGATGCGTGTAAGGTGGTAATCGGCGGCGGTGACTTGATGAGCTATTTCAGTGATGTTGGAAATGTATGCTGGTTTTTGGAGCCGGAGCTTGGGGATGCGATCAGGAGGCTGCATCGTGTGGTCGGGAATGCGGTAACGGAAGATAGGCATATCGTGGTGGGGACGGGCTCAACGCAGCTCTTCCAAGCTGCGCTTTACGCTCTCACTACTCCCGCTGCGGCCGTTGAGCCCGTCAGTGTTGTGTCTTCCGCCCCCTATTACTCGGTCAGTCTCACCGCTAATCTTTGATCGATTCAATAATTAATTACATCCGTCGATTTGATAGAAACCAGTTCTGCTATGCATCTTTTTGTGTGGGACAAAGTAACAAGCATGTTTCTCGAAACAGACAATGTCGGGAACAAGCAACGAACATATACACGTAATTGTGTTTACAACTACGAGAAAACGTGTAAACACGTGCATGCTCGCTTTAGCTTAACTGGTTAACTAGTCAATTAACTATGATAATAGTATGAGTCAAATATAGTAAAAATATTGGATGACAATGCTGTTATTAATCAACGGCCAGAAATCAATTTCGAATTCTCTTATATATTAATAATGTACGTAGTCGCATTAATTAAATATGAGATCTTATCTTTTGAAATATCATAGTTAGTTATATTTGAACTCATTCTCGTATTTTATTGCTGAATTTAATTATTGCCTATTTTCCTAACAATTATCCATCCTTTTACTACGTACACTACAGTACTTCCAACTACTACATTATATATATATATATATGATGGAAAAGAATAATTAATTTCAAGAGAAAAGGCTTTCAATTATTTTTCTTTTTAGATCTAATTAATTAAATGACAAGATTAATTTATATATTGCTTGCAGTCATATCCTGAAGTGGTAGATTGCCTGCGCTCAAGCCTGTACAAATGGGAGGGTGATGCGTGTACCTTTAATAAGGATGGACCTTACATAGAGGTGGTCAACTCACCAAACAACCCAGATGGAACTCTTCGAGAAACCGTGGTGAAACGTGGTCAAGGAAAGGTTATCTATGACTTTGCTTACTATTGGCCACAATACACGGCCATTACCTCGGCAGCTGATCACGATATTATGTTATTTACATTTTCCAAATGCACGGGACATGCCGGTTCCCGCATTGGGTGAGCATCTTAATTATTAATTTCCATGGTTTCGATTTAATTTGTACTTATAATAATGTCTTATATATATTATGTATATATATTGTATTGTGGTATTAATTAATTACCGGCCTAATTATTTTATTTTGTATATATTCAAGATGGGCTCTTGTGAAGGATAAAGACATTGCCAAGAAGATGACACAATATATAACGATAACCTCAATTGGTGTATCAAAAGAATCACAATTCAGAGCTGCGAAAATCATGAAAGTGATTTGTGATGGCTGCCAAAATGTTGGGTCGACAGCTGCCAAATCTGGAAACTTCTTTGAATATGCTCGGGTGATTATGTCTAAAAGATGGCAGAAATTAAGAGAAGCTCTTCAGCATAGTGAATATCTCAGTTTGTTCAAGTATCCGCGAGAGCGCTGCCTCTTCACTGGAGAGCTCAATGAAAGGCTGCCAGGTTTATATATATATATATATATATATATATATATATATCTTTAATTAATTTCCTCGTTGTTCTAAGAAAACATGGGAAAAAGCATATATATATATATATGTTCTAACGTATACGTAATAATTAATTTTCTTGTTTCCCCAACAGCCTTTGCATGGTTGGAGTGCAAAGAAGGCATCAAGGACTGCGAGGAATTTTTACGAGGATTTGATGTCGTTGGAAGAGGCGGTAAGGCTTTTGGAGCCGATCCGAAATTTGTTAGGGTTAGCTTATTGTGCGGGGACGAGGATTTTAACGGAATCATTGAACGATTACTGGAGATCAAGGGGATTAGGAACGGAAATTAATTATGTCGATCTTGTAGTCGTACGTTGTGGTAATTAAAGCTTAAATATATGCTTATATAATTTTTAAATTCATTCAGTATTTAATTAGAGAGAAAATTGTTTTTGCTTAATTTTTTTTTTTTTTTTTTTTTTTTTTTTTTTTTTTTTTTTATAATTATCAATTGGCAATAACTAGTATATATATATGGAGGTTCCTATCACTTGGCCGAATCAATATAATACTTGTTTGCATCGATTGTCTTGCCAATTTCCTGATTGTAATGTTTATCTCATCCACATTAATCCACAATATTGCTTGATTTTTTTTCTTCTTTATTTTATTTTATTTTTTTCTGAGCGGCCATTTTGATTGAATTGTTATATAAGAATGCCATTTCAAATTTTCAATCCGCCAATGACATATGCACACTTAATTTATTAAGATTTTAGGTTCATCAAATATTGCATAAAATACAGGGTTAATTAGTTCTTATATCGATCCTAGCCTCCCCAAAGCAAGGGTACGTCTCAAATCCAATTAATTGATATATAATGCCGTTTATAGGCTATATAAATATAAATGGCACCAAGCACTTAATGTCGTTTAATTAATGCCGCTTCTCAAACAGCATTAATGTAGTGGTCTAATTAAATTAATTTCCTGCCTCTTAATTAGCCAATATATATATTAATGTTGCTTACTGTTCATGAGCGGTCTTAATGGCTCATGAGCGCCTATACGTTCGAGTGTTTATCAATTTCAATTTTCAAATGCTTAATCATATAAACTATTTTAAACTTAACGGATTTTATCTTATTTTAAAGTATTAGCTAGGTTGATGAAGAAACAACATTTTTCCGTGCTTGAAAAATAGAAAGATTTTTTTCCTTCTTATATTTCCATAATTGATAATTGGGAGGGATAAACATTGAAAAACTTATCATTCAAATTTAGCCAATTCAGATTTAATTTCCCACGTTGTTTTCGTCTTTCATCAAAAAATCTATCTCAGAACTTTTATGACATTAAACTTAGAAGGAAATTAATAATAGTAATTATAAATGAATTATAGTTCATGCACTTCCAATTATATATATATAGTCTGAGTTGTAAACTTGTCGGGTATTAATTACATCTAACGAGACCTATTCAAAAATGCTAATTAATTTATTATATTAAAAAGTAAGTCACATGTTGAATTGGCATAATTTTCGTCATCAAGATAAAAAGTTTCATTAAATTAGTGTACCAATAAATGGAACTCTTAAACAAACAATTCTCTAATTAAGTGCTAAAGGTGATTAATAGGATTTAGGATTCACAATCTCAGATGATCATGTGTAATAACTAATAAGGTTGCATGCCCATTGCATAATTCAATGGATCATACAATTACGAACAATTTTATGTGAGAGGACACTTAAACACCGCGTGTGTGGACAAGTGTTTGAAAAGCCCAAACATATAGGGTCCAAACAGCTCAAGCACCTACCCTACTAAAACAGCCTGATGGCACTCTATCCCAGTCCATATAATCATATTCTATTTAGGAAAAAATTATATTTAGTTCCTAAGTTTTTATTTGATTTGAATTTAATCATTGAGTTTCTAATTTTAAGAATAGAGTTATTAAGTTTTGTCCATATTTTAAATAGGTCTATTTATCACTTTTTTTCGTAAAAATGAACGGTTTGTCATATGCCACGTAACGTTCATATCAACACCTAATATCAATATTATATCATTAAACGTCAATCAATCATTCAATAAAAAAATTAAAAAAAAACACAAAAAATACCCTATCTCAATATACAAGAACCATCTTCTTTGTCGTCTTAATCTTTTAAATTGTAGCATTAGAGAAAAAATCATTAACTTTGACGCTAAGATAGACCATAGCGTGTCAAATGAGAAACATGTAACAAATAAAAAATCATTACCTTTGACGTTAAAGCGACGGAGGGACAAATTTAAAGCTTAAATAAAATTTAAAAACTTTATTTTTAAAATTGAAAATCCAAATACTAAATCGTGGATGGGCTCATCGTAGGTCTTCCAGGCTCTGCTGTATGCTAGTACTTCGCCTGGTGGGCCAGAGCCCATCAGAGACTTGGTCGGCGTCAATTTCATAACCTTTTGCTGCGAATCCGTTGATTCCAGTTGACCACCGGCGTCTGACCTTTAGTTTTACTTGATGAATAATGTAATGGTAGATCTCAGTGTGATTTCAGAGTCAAAGTCAACTAAACAAAAATATGATTTGGATTCTCTCTCTCTGAATCTGCTCAGACCTAGCTTTTACGTGATGCTACTGGCCGGTTGATTGTCGGAGTCGACTTCTGCTGAAAATTTGCGTTTGATACAGAGTGTGCAACTCGATGTGTAGGACAAACTGACAAACATGTTTTTCGAAACACATGCATGTTTCGGAACATGGAACATATTCACGCACAGAAATTAGCAGGGGAAACATGCTAACGTGAACATGTGTGCTTCGATGACGATGTTGGTCACAATCATTTCTTTTCTTTTCTTTTCTTTTTTGTGGGGGGCTTCGGTACTTGATTCAAACTGAACCAATGGTCGACCCTGCTGTTGTGCTGGAGATTTCTTTTCTTTTCTTTTTTCTTTTTTTTTTGGAGGGGGGGGGGGGGGGGGGGGGGGGGGGGGGGTGCTTCGGTACTTGATTCAAACTGAATCAATGGTCGACCCTGCTGTTGTGCTGGAGATTTCTTTTCTTTTCTTTTCTTTTTTTTGGAGGGGGGGGGGCTTCGGTACTTGATTCAAACTGAATCAATGGTCGACCCTGCTGTTGTGCTGGAGTTGTGTCTGTACTTGGCTAAGCCGCATTAGGATCAGCAGGAGCAAGTGTTTTGTTTTTATTTGGTAATGTATTTGTCTTCCAACAAAAAATAAAGGGTTAACTATTATTGAGCCTCTGAAATAATAATTGTTTGTGATGTAGCACTGTGAATGGACAATTCACATGATATGACCTTTTAAACTGTCAATTTGATATAATATAGACAATCCGTTAAGAGATTCCATATTCTTAAAAGGAAGATTGGTTACGTGCACTTAGACCATATAAAAAAAAAAAAGAAAAAAAGGGAAAAAGCTAGGGGATGGCTCGCATGCCAGCCCCACAACTGGGGTGACCCATGAACCAACCCAGATGGGGCCGAGGGTGGCACGCAGCCATCCCTATGGGCTTGGGGTGGAGGTAAGCCACTCAGAGGTGGTTGGCGCCACCTAGGGGGTGGCTTGCAGGCCAGCCCCCTCCCCCAAAGGAAGTGGCCCTACTTTTTTCATTTCTTTTTTTTTAAAAAAATAATTTTAAAGTTTTTAAAGTTTTAAATTTTTAGGTTTTTATATATTATATTTTTAATATGTTAATATATTTTTTTTTTTATTAAGAGTGACCCATGCCATTATTTTATTGGTGATGCCGTGGTATATTAACGGAATTCGTCAAAGTATTTCGATGGAATTTGACTATATAGACTAAATTGTTATTTTGGTTTACCCTGAGAACTTCTGAATTATTTTTTTATACTACAATAAGTGATTTGTAATTTAGGTCAATCATAAAAATTGATTTTGCATTTATCACAAAAATTTAAAAAATTAATTTGTTAAGTTTTTAATTTTTTAATTTTTAATTTATTCATTTTTTTTTTTTAAAAAAGAGTGACATGTGTCATCATTCTATTGGTGATGACACGTGGTACACTAATGAAATTCGTCAAGTATTTTGACGGAATTTTATTGCAAATACTAAATCGTTATTTTAGCATATCCCGAGGATTTTTAAATTTATTTATTTATTTTACTACGAGCGATTTGTAATTTTGGTTCACCACAAAGAAATTTTTTGCATTTATCCTTAGTGGGGTTCTTTTTTTTTTTTTTTTTTTTTTTTAAAAAAAGGTAAGTCTTTTTCTACTAATTAATAAATACAAAGGGTAAATTTGGTTTTTCAATGGTCAAAAGAAGGGTATTTTTGTAACATTTTGGCCAAATCTAATTTTTCATCCAAAATAACGGTCAAGACTGACGAATGTGGCTAAATCATAATCTATCGATAGTTTAAAGGACCACATCTTGTGAATTGTCGGTTTATAGTGTTACATCACAAACAACTGTTAATTCAGGGGCTATTTAATATTTAACCCTAAAATAAAAGATAAAAACAATAACAAACATAGCCTGAGGTAATAATTTTACTTTATTACTCTTATATGCAGATAAGTGAGACTTGATTTAAGAATAATGCTATATATATGCCATTTTTTTTTATCCCTTGACAGTTCCAATTACTCACTGATTTTTTATTTTTTATTTATTTTTAATAAGGGTTGATCTAAGGTTGAAACTATAACATCTTGTGTGACAAAAATATTAACATTATCTTGATTTTATGACAGACGGCTATAATGATCGTTACCCATCATTGCTTCACAAAGTAGTAGCCGTTGCTTGCCACTACATGTTCTATCCGTGTAATCCATCAGTGGAGTCCAGAGATGCCATCAATCGGTCACCTTTCAAATTTGTTTTTCAAAGGCAGGGTAATCAAATTTCCACCAATCTTTTCGGAAACCATTAACACAGGTAACATAAGAAATAACCGTCAAGCTAAGAATTGGAGAGAAAGTGGAATAAAGGGAACTGTGATTATAAGCGATAAAATTGATCGCAAATTTTCTCAACCAATACAGATTTGAATAAAAGATCCACAAGAAAACATTTAAGTTACAATATGTTCTACTTAATTCCAAACAAAATAAAAGGACAATAAAATGCACTTCCGGATGACCATCAACTAATAATCCTGTTAAAATGATTAATGATACACAAACCAAAAATAATGCCAGGGGGTAAAAAACAAGAGATTATACTCGATAGCCATCAATCCAGGGTACTGAACTTTGATAAGACTACATGGTTTATCCACCGAGTAATGTATCGTTGAACAAATTTATATGGTTGGGATAGGAACACCGACATGTGGAGCTTTTCAAATAAGCCGAAGTTCATATTCACCAGCCATTGTAATGTACCTCACCCATGGAAGAGCTTGATATCCACTTTTCTCAATAATCTTCAAGTAACGAACCTACAAAACCACAAGATTTACGTAAATGTAAATTATATTAATTTAATCATGCTTTGATTTTCCATGATTCCTGTTAATTTAACACTGTATTAATTACACCCCCCCCCCACCCCAAAAAAAAAAAAAGAAAAAAAAAAAAAAACCACCGCCTTAAGGTGCAGTGAACCTCAACAATATTCTTTGACACGTCTCTTTGATGGTCCCAATGGCATATTAAGCCTTCCTACAAAGCTTTCATATGGTACGTTTTTCTTTATATTATTGGTAAGATACACACACACCTGATGGGACTTGAACCCATGACCTCACCCTCCACCTTGCTACAAAGGGAGGAAGTACCATTTGAGCTAAAAGCTCATTGGCAAAGCTTCATATGGTATGGTACCTAAACATGCAATAGAGCAAGAAAACCACAATAAAGTTCGTTTTCCTGGAGAATGGAATCTCTTTTTTTTTTTTAAAAAAAAAAAAAAACATTTCATGTGTAGCCTTTTTCCACGAGCCTATTATTCCTTTTCCATTCATTTTCTTGATTATCACATCAGTGCTATGAATCTAGATTCTTTCACACTCGCTGAAAGTGAAGGACAAATTTAGTTGCAATTCAAACAATACTTGACAACCATCAAGTAGCACAAACTAAAAGAAAAGATACCAGTAATGTGATTGCTTTTAACCATTGCATTGATAAAACAAATTATGATGCTTATCAATCTGAGAAAAAGAGACAATTGGCCCTTGGGGGGGGCTATTACTGAGTGCGTAGATAACTGAAGATAAAGAAGAAACATTATCAAGTTTCATATCATATACCCTGCAATCGTGTCCTATATAAAAGCATACCTGTATTCCAGAAACAGTAAAATATGGTATCTCAAACTTCACACGTATAGGAGCTTTTCTCTCAGGAGCTGCTTCTTCTGCCGTTATACTTGGAAGACGAAACTCTGCCCTCAACATATACTCCTAAACAATTTAAATTCGAAAATAATATAAAAAATATGGTTAAATAGTAATTGAACATTGACACTAGAATAACTCCTTCAAGTCATGGCTATCAATGACAAAATGTTGACACTGGAAAGGCGTGAAAAGACATTCTAAAGTTAACTCATACCTTGCCACCTGGAAATGATCTAATTTTCCAGACCATCGCATCCTTTTCAGGTGCATATGATGCAGACCCCATTGATGTACGAACATTTGGGTTTGTAGCATCTGCTAGCACAGGCAACTCAATCTCAACATTTGTGGCAGTGCTGTACAGTTAAATTTTTATTAGTACCAAAGAAAACACATTACACTGTGCAAAACTAAGAGCAATCTACTGAAGTAGAGACATGATCAGGCAGCACTAAAAAATCCCAACCCTGGGGGGCGGGGGGGGGGGGGGGGGGGTGGAAGGCAAAAAGTCATCTCCAATACCTGCGCTCCTTGAACTGGCTCCTAGCTTTTACCATGATCTCAATACGACTTTTTGAATGCCGTTCAACTTGAGCTTCCACCCAAATCAAAGGCTTTACCTGATAGCAGAATTATTAGTTTAAGTCAATAAATGGCATGGAGTAAGCAACTAAAAAATGTACGAGGAAAAAGAGAATTTCTGAAGCACAAGGTGAACCTGAGTACTAAGTCTATATGTCATGAGATCGAAAGCTCCATCAGGTGGTATAAAGGATATTGTCCGATCATTTTCAAATCGGGCCAAACGCACACACCTAATGCAAAAGTTGACATTTACTTTAACAACTTTGCAGCAAAAATATCAATTTGAACATCAGCCCATAAAATGTTCAGCATTTGCACCGAATACTTACACAAACTCGTATAACCAACACCAAAATTTAAGCAGACCAAAGAGTTAAGCTACGTACTGATGAAATTTGATGTCTTCCAAATCAATGGCCTTTCCTTTGGTTGCTCGACCTTGTGCCTCCAATAATACTCGATCATTTAGGCCAAGCTTACACTCAGGCATGCCACTGCAACAGAAAAATCAATGAATATTTATAGTATCCAGCTAAAACTGACCAGAACATTAAGATGAATAGCAAGCTCAGATATAGAGAAAGCTTGATAAGAAATATATCTCTGCAAGCAATATTACAGTGAATTATAAAGTGCCAGTTCATGTATGTGTCTACTACCTATGTTATTAGATAGGGTGGACAAGAAAATGTAAAAAGACACATGACAACTAGCATTAAAACAAAGATGAAGTTATAAAAAACTACCAGCTATTTTATCTCTTGCTGAAACTAAAAACGCCATAGTATATTGGATGCACACCTCAAATAAGTTCTCATCTTCAATGCCCCAACAACATCAGACCTAATTATTTGTCCATTGCTGTTGACAAGTATATTAACACTCTCCACCACATCCAAGAAAACCTGACAAACAAGAAGAAAGGAATATCATCCAGAGGCTTACAACATCAATAAACAACACAAAAAATCCTTTTTCTTTATGCCCAAAACCTACTTCATTCTTCTTGTATTGTACCCCTTCACTGCGCCAAGACACTGCATTTGTTACAGCCATGGGAGGCCTCTGCGTAACTTCCATCCTGTAAGCGTCGGTCTTGATGAATTCACTAAGAATCTTTGCCTCCGTATACTGAGGGTAACCAAAGTCCATAATCTCATCAAGTAACTCGTACTGCCAAGAACACAAGGTATCAGCATAACACCACATCTAGTCTTTCACAAAACCAAATCTTCAAAACACCACACAAAACATTCGATTGAACAACACCGGATCTAGTTTAAGCATAAGGTGCAAACAAAGATTGAACATGTTCTCCTACCACTACGACAAAGTTGTCCCTGAGCGATTCCTCTTCTAACTCTTCAAAATAATGCTTAAACACCTGCCACAGAGAAATCAAGCAGAACGAACAATCTCAATCTTGCAAACTCATCAAAAAGCAGAAACACATGTCAATTTGTCTTATATATGCATCAGTTAGAGACAGCGAAGGCCCTACAATCAACAATAGGCGCTTACATCAACTACGCGGTGCAGAAAGAAAAGAAGGCTTGCAGCATTACAGTTCTGCCTCGATGCCGTCATCAGGTACACATTGTTGTGCTGTATAAACAAGTAGGTTACACCATTATCCAACACCACTGGATCTTGCGTCTCTGGATCACCCTGAAGCATACACAAGAAGTGATTAGAGAAAAACTAAAATTTCCGGGATCAGCTACACATATTTCTATACATAATAAACTTTATACAAAAGGTAGTTTCGGAAATTCAATTCAAGTTGATCGAAGTCATATTTCATAGAAAGAACTCAGGCACCGTTCACTTGCACAGAAACGAAAATCTCTCAGAACTCAGGATCTCCAATAAACTAATTAAGTCCAATTGTATCACTTTGCGCTAAGTTGAACCGAGCTTTGCACTACTCGGAAACAGAAACAACCAGAAAACGCAAAGAGCAAAAAATCTAGTTTTCTCAGCAACCAAACGAATCAATCCGAAGAGAAAGCTTGCAAATCGAAGAAAATCTCCACATATCAACACCAAGAAAGAATTTAGGAAGAAAACCACCTTCTCGATGAGCTTGGTGAAGAAGCGCTCGGCCTGTAAGGCGGAGACGTCGCCGCGGTAGTCGCGCCAAATCAGCACGCGGCCTTTGATGTCCAAGAGGAACAGTGCCGACACTGCCCCTGACATGCTTTCTCTTACTCTGTTTTCCTCTTCTGAATTCTTTTCTTAGGGTTTCGCAGATCGGATCAGATCAGACGAGCATTTGCGGAGAAAATGGATGAGAACTGGTGCTTGATTAATTTACTGGGAGAGGTGAGGGTGGATCTAAATGCTGAGGGAATTTTTGCGCTCGGCTTGCCATCTAGTTATTCCGCTTCACCGTTAAACGATCTGGTAGAATTAATTAAGATAATTGTTCCTTTCTCTTTCTCTCGTCTCTGTGTCTGAAACTCTTTGAAGCCTCGATGAAATGATATTGGAGCTCCATGTTGGAAGCGACCCGCGAGGTCCGTTTTGCGTACGACATCGTTTAGAGAATGTTTTTCCGTAACGGCTTCTGCCTATGGCATTAGTGAAGGTGCTCCTACGTCGAAAGCTTCCGCTCTAAGAATTCAATACCTCGCCTCAACAAGTTCCCTTAGAAAAATTTAAAAGGGCCTAATTGAACTGTTCTCAACAAATAATTTTCTGTTCTTAAAAGGAAAAAAAAAAAAGAATGATAAAGAGAGATATATATGGATAAAAATAATATTGGCATAGGTATTTTATGTTTTCAATTTTTTAAAAACACCTATTCAAAATCCCTATTTCTTTTTTAAACATAAACTATATTTTTAGTGTTTTAGAATCCTTTTTTTTTTAAAAAAAAAAAAAAAAAAAAAAAAACACAAAACTGAAATTCTAGTCATTGGAAATTTCGTAAACAAATTTTAGAAAATAATTTTTCGTCTCATGTTTTTTTCAGAACTATTTTTTGGAAAATAGATCAAATCAGGTCCTATATTTTTCTTATGCCTTTTGGAGGAAACATTTTTCTAAATTTTCCCTATGTCCACTAACAAAAATTTAGTTCAGCTCTGAGATTGAATCACGCATTCATACTCAATTTCTCGGTGAAAAAAAAAATTTTACTGTATTTATATTTTTGTTAGATTTGTATATTACACCATAATTGAGATAAGACCGTAGCTAAAGATATTACAGCTTTTATTACAAGTTCTTTACAACTTGACATGGTAGTTTATGTGACATTTGTCAAGTCGGTTATCAAAATGAGAATTATCACATGACAGTCCTCGTAACACTTATCATATTTATCTTGTTTTGTGAGGCATTAAAACAACTTCTTTTGTCAAATCGTCTCAAGTATTAATAATACCAAATACAACAATTTCAGTCTCCAAGTGGTAGATCAATTGGCTACGCCTCATGAAAATTAAAAAACAACAATTTCATAACTGGTTTATGGGGATCATTTGTCCCTCTTTGAGGGGCTTAGATGTGAAACGGAATAGTCAATTGCGTTAAGAAGATGTCCATAAATACAATTTGTAATGCTTTTACAAACGGAGGTGTTTATTTGATAATGAGACAAATCACATGTACTAAAAAGTATTTAGAGTAATGATTCATTGACCACCTTGCCACATAGATATGATGGTGAAAAATTGTGTAAAAAGGTGGTAATGAATTATTGCTCAATTATTTAAACCAGATTAATTACATATTCCCATCTATAGATCATTTTAAGATGAAATTGAGTGATCAACAAAACTATAATCAAATACGAAACACAGTAAATCGATTCTAAGTGACGTCAATCAAACCATACATGCATGTTAGTTTTCTCATCTTCCATTAAATAGCCCACTGAAAACTTGGCTGTTCCCTCCTAGTGATGCTTCCCACTCTACCGAGGACATCATTATTTGAGACAGTGTGACAACAGTGTCCCGTATTTCTGGTCTGTCAATTCCATTTTCACTCAAACACCACTCAGCAATTTCTGCCATCTGCAACAACACAAATTTAAGACGAGGAACAGCCACGCCGCCACACAACACATTTTTTGTGTGACATATCAAAATATGGGAGAAACTATATTAAATCCTTATCTAATTACTAATAAATTTGTAATATACTTTTTTAATGTTTCAATTTTTGTACTGTTTTCCTCATTTATAATTGAGATTCAATATCCCCGTTTCGTAATAAAAAAAATGATAAAAATATCCTTGATAAAGGATTTAGGAAGAAAAAAAAGAGACCAAAAATTCAAAAAAAAAAAAAATGATTTTTTTTTTTAAATTTTATTTTAATAAAGTAAAATCGTTTTAATATACTGACGCGGAAGAGAGTCTTAAATAATTAATAAAATATGGTTAAATGTATCTTCTTCTTTTCCTTTTTTTAATTTTCAATTTTTAATTTTATTAATGTAAACTTTGAGGATAATAAATAATTAATAGGATGTTATACTTTTATTTTTATCATGAGAAACTCCTTTCGATGCAAAGTTATTTCGTGTACCAATTTGGCGGTATAAATTTTGGATCCTTACAAAATGTTATCTACACACGAATCAAATAATACTCTGACATTATCAGCGGGCCTTTGGTGTGTTATCTTTAAATATATATAAGAAAAATGGAGGAGGTCTTGCAAACCTTGTACACGTCCTCCAAAGGGTAGCTGCGGTGAAGATTTCCATCAATGACAGCTTCCAAAGCAACAACTGGGGATTCATCTTCGAATACGTTTTTAATCTGCTCATGGGATGGAAAGGAAACTTAGCATGCTCATCATGATTATGATTGTATGTTTAAGTGCATGCATATATATAGAAATATCCACAAGAAGCTAATAGTTGAGAAATCTGTATTTTCTGTGGAAATGATTTTTTCCAACTTCGAATACAGCTTAGTTTCCCTTACTGTAAAGAATTTGTTGACTTACAACTGTAATTAGTGATTTCATCCTGCTGGGCTCTCGATTGTCGCAGATAAGTGCACGATGTCCCGTGATCAGTTCTGCTAGAACCACTCCAAATGCGAATACATCAGTTTTGGGGGTCACCTGGAGCTCCTTCACGGATCTTTCAATAAGTTTAGAAGGTCAGAAAATACAATTTATCTGCTCCTCAAAAAGATTTATATTGACGTTGAAGAGATGATTCTAAGTCACCAATGTTAATTTGTTTTAGAAAATAAAACATCCGACTCACTCTGGAGGAAGGTAGCCTGGCGTTCCAACCAGCCGTGTCGCCAGGAAATCTTCCTCATTGGTTCGCCCAACAAGTTTTGCCAGTCCAAAATCTGCTACCTATGGAGGCACATGCTTAATAAGATTAGGACTAATTATATTTCTTTTACAGCAATATTGCAGGTTCATTTTATATTTTAAAGAAATTTTGTTTCGAAAATTATTTTATTTTCAGTTCAAGAATGAGTTATGCTTTGGATTTTGTATTGAGAATATGCGGTATTAGAAGGGATTTTACTTGGGTCTAGTTTTCTGAAACTGGACCACCAATGCCAAACCAGTACTAGAAGGATTCGATCTTGGTCTAGTTTCAATTGGAATACGTGTCCACTGTGTCTTATTATGTAACACATGTTTCAATCTCAATGAGTCTAGTTCTACCGGAAAATGAACCCGAGCCAAACCTATAATGGAATGGATTTGGCTTGGGTCCAGTTCCAATTGAGACACATGTCCATTATGTCCTGTAACGGGACACGTGTTCCAATACCAACGAATCTAGTTCTAACTGAAAATGTTCCGATTAGAACTAGACCAAACCAATCAAGCTTGCAATCTTCCAAGGACTAAAAAGAAGTGATTATGGTAAAGAGTTGGCATATTATCTATGTAAAAGACTTTGGAAAAGAGATAAATTGATCAAATGATAATGACAAAGCACTACCCTGATGGTAAAAGGAGTCAGTTTTTGGTACCTTTGCTCTGAGCCCATCATCAAGTAGAATGTTACTTGTCTTTATGTCTCGGTGCACATATCGAGCTTTTGTGTGGTCATGAATGTATTCAATACCCTTTGCAGCATCCAGTGCAATCTGTGTTCTTGCAGTCCAAGAGAGAGGCCGATGACCTGATTCCAAAACCATTTTTTTTTTTAGGATCTTGCTCATCCTGTGTAACCCTAGGTTTCTAGCTTAAATGTAAAGCATTCAAGTTCAACATCTAATTCACTCAATAATTTTTTTATTTTTTAGAAAAGGAGTTAAATATCTAATTCATTGTTACCCAGTGATATTGTAGGAGTGAGAGGCCCTTGAAGTTTCTTAGATAACCTCACAAATCATTTACTTTAGATCCATTTGGTTATTTTCCTTATCTAAACTTCTTTAATCAATCCATGCGTTAATTGAAGTTCAACCTGAAAATCTTCCATACTGACCAGGTGCACTAGTTAAGCTTTCCATGTAAAAATGCTTCTATTTTTTTTTCTTGGTGCAGTTGAACTCTGACACCCAGAAAGTTTCAATTTGAGAAGATGTTTTGCCCACGTAGGTGGATCATAAAGGTACTCATGGGTGCTGACTCTTACATTAGTTCCTTATTAGGTGAGACTCTGATTTATAAACAATTTCAAGGAGTTTCATATGTAACTTAATTAGTTCTTTTAGAGTAATCGCGCATATATGACTAGTACTTTCCCAGTATGGACCATCCTGGACTTGCTTTTACTAGGTTTTGAACTCATATACATTCTTCAAGTAATTTGCTATTGTCACAAGTAATTGATCTTGTGAAGCCTACAAGGATGGATCATCTTTCACTGCCACTTAGTAATTCTTTCAAATCTAATATATTTCATCTAATTAAACCACTGCAAAGTCTTCTTAGCAGAGTAAGATCAGTACCTTTCAGCAGTGGATCGTGCAGATGAGAACTGAGTGATCCATTCCGAACATACTCATAGACCAAGTAGAGGTGGTCATCTCCGCTGGAGTATCCCAAGAGCTCTACCTAAACCAGAGAATTTTCTAGTGAATATATTCGAGTCTTTCTTTCACACCATGCTTGGAGTCAATTATTAGGGATATATAATTTCTTACCACATTTATGTGATGGATCTTGCATAAGATCTTTAGCTCTGCAAAGAACTCTTTGGATTTATTAGATCTCATCTGCTTTATTGCAACCTCCTGAAAGTTGAAGAGGCTGTTATCTAGCTTTTAGAAGTTTCATTAGCGTTGCAAATTCAGATGGATGAGCATGTTAAAGGAGAAAGGAAGATAACTGGCAAACCGCTGCCATACCTGCCCCCGCAGTATTCCAAAGTACACCCTCCCATATCCACCCTCTCCGATTTTCTGAGTTTCATCAAAGTAACCTGCCGCCTCTTCAATCTCCTCAAGACTAAATATTACTGGTCTCTCTGATTCAAAAGCTGTTGCATCTGCACAATGAAATTTTACCATGAGTGCCTCTCTTCTGGTTCAAAGAAAAAAAATTAGGGGAAATAATACTTTACCCCCTTTGTGATCTTGGTTGAGTTCAAATTATCAATAGATGGTGTAAAAAGCAGCTCCTTTATCCATCTGAGGTCTGATTCATTGACTTTTAATGTGTTCATTTTGTATTGAACTTGTTATAACTTTTTAGATCATAGGTTGGCAGTTGGACCCAAACCACGGTACGTAAGGTGTAATTAACTCAAAAAATAATTGTTTGTTAATGTTTTTGTTTTCTGTTTTCAAGAAAAATATATTAAGTTGATCAAAAAAAAAAAAAAACACTCCTCAAAACACGTTAACATTGAAGATTATCTGACCTTCTATATTATCCTTATTCGGGTATTGACTCTGGAATAGAGAGATTCTATTGGCACTCGAGCTTTTGGCTACAGCTCTTGGATCTTCCTCTTGCTGTCGGCTTTTTTGTCTCCTGAGAAGGACAATAATCAATGTGCTCATTGAAAGTAATGTCACAGCCGATAATGTGCCAATGATTACTGGCCATTTCCATATCCTTCCTGGCGACAGACGACAAAAACAAGGCAAATTAACTTACACAAAACTACATCAGCTTTTCCTTGATTGAATCTGAAATGCTTGCATATACAACGATACATGTATATTTTTCTTATCCATTTTTTTTTTCTAAGCAGATTTTTCTTATTCATTTATAAATCTATGAATATTTTTATATCAAACTTTAGCACTATAAGGGGTGGACATTTGTTGGACTAAATCAAAAAAGTGTTTGGCCCCATCTAAACTAGAATAACAAATTTAGGATTGACCATGAGAGAGATTACATACATGCTAAAGGTAACACAGTTTATCAGAACATGCAGATGTAACAAAACATAGAAAATATCGCCTAATTATGAAAGAGTGGGAAAAGAATGAAAAAAGAAAAGAAAAGAAAGAATGATGGTATCTGAAGGTTGGGAGCATAACATGTGTAATTAATTGAAATTCTTTTTGATAAATCATATATGAAAGAAGTATTTCAAATGCTCTTAAATTTTTAGAAAAATTGTTAAGATAAAAAGGCACTCGATGTCAACAAAATCGATCATTTATGTGGGTTCTTAGCATTAATTCATGATGCACCAGCCTCTGACATCCACATATCTAGCTGAAACACAAAGAACTTTATTCAAATAAATGGGAGTCATCACGTTGCAAAAGGAGCTCACCTTTCTTTGGGGCCGGAATACCATTCTTCTCCATGGGCACAAACAACACCCAGCCCGGGGCTATAAACGCCAGGTTTCCAGTAAGTTGTCTGTTCAATCTCTGAATGTCACTTTCTTGAGCAGATAGTAGTGCAGCAATTCCTGCTACTGTATCTTGATCCTGAACTGTGTATGTTACAACAGTTAGAGAGTCACTCTGATCTACACATCCACATGGAAGATGAATAGAAAAATTTGTTCCTGCGTCGAATCTTGAATCATTTCCTGATCCACCACTCCAAGCTTGGCCGCTATATATATCAGCAGAGACATTATCAAATGAATCATTTTGTTTTATAGGATAGGATGTATTGTAGAAATATCCCCTAGTGCCATTTATATCTGTGCAAGAACAAGGTACACGGATGAGGTAATCTTGTTTGTTGCCATGCATTATAGGTTCCATCTGGGATAAATTGACAGAGTAAAAAGAGGCAATTTGTTCTTCCGATAGCCAGTTGTTCATGTGGTACAGCGAGGCATTACATGTCTTGATTTGAGCATCGCAGTTAAAAGGGTAAATAAGGCTTGCTTTGACGGATGTGTTGGACGCAAGAATCCTAGCAAATAGAATTGCCAACAGAGGGAGGAGATGGGGAAGGAGAGAATGGGAAGCCATAGTTGTGGTCATGGGAGTTCTCCTTGTAAGGGAATGAAGGAGAAATATTGAAATGTAAGAGTTGCCTGCAGCATTGGTACCTTCTGTTCTCTTTGTCATTGCTTGTTTGTTCTTTAAGAAACACGAACGGCTTACTCATCGTCTACATTGACGGCTTTCATTTGGAAACTGCCAATCTTCTTATTGGTTTTAACAAAGGCACTTGATATTTAATATTAAACCAATAATTTTTATTGTTTTCTAATTAACAAAGTCTCTTTCATAACACAGTATTTCGGATTTTCAGATTTTGTCATGATTTTCTTTTAAGCTAACAATTTTTTACCCGACTCGCAAACTCAAAGTGAAATTAACATATTCATCTGTTTAATTAAATGTGTTAAGTTAGAATTAACTTATATAGTCTTATACACATGCTTAAACACAACCCGAACCTGTCAATTTTTTACACAACCCATAAACTTGAAATGAACCCAACACAAAATTAGCCGGTTATGATTGAAAGATTTGACCCGTTTAATTAAATAAATTGAGTAATATTAATTTATATAGTCTTATACCCGTCTTGTCACAACTAAATCTAAGACAAGAACACGAATTGACATCCCTAATTTTTCACCATGGAGAATTTTCTTCGATGCTTACAATTTACTGGTTTATCTGAGGTTCACAAAGAAGTGGGAACATCTTGTATATATATAGGATTAGACGAGATTTCTTACAATCCTTTATTCCGCGCGTTGTCAGGATTACAGAAGATCCCTTCAATTGTGAGAGGCCTCTTATTCCGGTAAGTAGATCTCATTTAAATTAATAGGTTGCCTAGAAATAAATTTATCGTTAGTGATTATGATTAGGAGTAATATCTTTTCTCTTTTTCTTTCTTTCTTTTCTTTTTTTTTTTTTTTTTTTTTTTTTTTTTGACTATGATCGATTAATGAGCAATACATAATGCAATGTAAGAATTAAGAAAGGTGACTCCTAATATAGAATGCATTATGATCACATCTGTGGAACTTATATAAGTTGTGTCTGATCAATTACCCCAAAAGGCTAGGTTTGAGTGACCCTTCAGTTTGGATCGGAGTGTCATTGAGTTCAAATCTTAGACCTAAAATATTTATCTGAAATCGCTTGGTATGCATGAAATGAGACAATTTCATCTACCCAAACGGATTAATCGAATATTTAAAGACAACACACAAAAAAAAAAAAAAAAAAAAAAAAAAAAAAACAAGAAAGAGAAGAATATCCAACAGCTCTTAAGGCTTAAGGTATATCTTAGTCAAATAAGAACTGTCCTTGTTTTATCTGTCTGATAGGCATGGTTGGCCTCTTGGTTGTTGTTGTTGTTGTGGACTGGTAGTCTGGTAGAGAGTTTTTTCCTTAATTTCTTCGGCAAAGGTGTCTCTTGGACTCCTGGTTGTTCAGTTCTGTATTTATTTAGGTTTTTTTTTTTTTTTTTCCTTGGGTCGGCAGTGAGAAGTCAGAACCCAAAACCCAACCCATTCCAAGGAGTAGGGTTTACTTTATTTATTCCAAGAGATTTTCTGGTTGAATTATAGAAATTCAGATAGTTTAAGAGAAAATGATTGCAAAATTCACCTATTAAATTTAGACAGTCAAAGAGAGGGGATTGTGAGACCCACCCACCTCAGACAACCTAGAATACAAGACTCACTAGTAGTCTATAATAGGTAACTCCTACAACTCCATTTTTTAGGCTGCCTGAATTTATAAATTCGAGCAATTTAATAACATGATTATTTTTTTTCAAGTGAAATGGAGATGATCTATTTTATTGTTTATATTTTGTTTTGTTACATCCAAGGTGTACATGATAGCACTTCATGTGGCAACATATTCACAATGGGACAATATATGTAATATTAAATCTATACATTTTACTTGATATGAAGAGGATCTTATTCTTTGTCCGAGAAGTAATGCACTCTTAGTGCGGTCTGTTTTAACTTGAAATTTTCTTTTATTTTTATTTATTTCTCTAGCTAAGCAATTCAATGGCTTATTGAAAAGTCTGAGCCTTGCCGCCTCTCTAGTTGTATATTTGACTCTGATCAGGATTATTATAAAGTTTTTTATACAATGTCACTCATATCACAAATTACAATTGATATAATCATGAGTAACTAGGAGTTTAAGTAAATAGTAGTAAAATTTATAATATCTCTAACATCATTCTTAATTCTAAATTATAATATATATTACGTTACACTTAATTTTTTAAAGAAAAATAAAGGTACAATATTATCCACTTTGCTCGCCAATAGAACCATATTTTGAGGCTTCGGACGAGCCTTTGAATGTCCGGAAAATTACTCTGTTCAAAGGGATCGAGACTTCATGACAAGGCCCATGAAGGTTCTCTCGTGTTAGCCGTTTTCTTTCCTCTTTAGGGCATTGTGAGAGCTCCACGTGGGATCGTCATATAATTTCTGATATATATAATATATACCGCCGGCAATGTATTGATTTAGCCATTAAAACCGGCAGTAGGCCTCTGGTTGCCGATATGATTTTGAAAGTTTAACAAACAGATAGGAGTAGCGGCCATCACAAAGCAATGGTTCCTTGAATTTGGTTCTGAACGTGCTCTATAAGTTATATTGTCGCATCGCATATGAGGGGGGTCAGCACATATGATTTTGGAAGCTAGATGGTTTGCTGGTGATAGGCTGATAGCTCTGATCCAGTTTACCAGCCTTAAAGCTCCAAACAAAAAGAAATTCTTCACTTGCATAATCAATGTCTGTTTCTAAAAATTCAAGCTGAAAATCAGGCCTACCAAGGTTGAGATTTGTTAGCCAAGCCTACTTCAGCGATGGTGGTGATGGTTAACCCCATGTGATTTATTTTTGAAAAATAAGCAAAATTAATTCATGTGATTTATCTGATTTACAATTTTTTATTTTTTTATTTTTATTTTAGTTTTTGAAGGGAAAATGTAGATATCTCGTTAAACACTCTCAAAGAGTAACGAAGTTACAATCAAACTGAGACAAGACCCAGACCATTACAGGGACTCAGACTACAAGTACCCCATTACAGTTATCCTAGAAACTCAGATCATACCAACAGTTGCTACAAATAAACCTAGCCAACAAAAATGTGCATCTGCGTTAACATAGAAACCACTACTTGTACTATGGAGTCGGTCACACAATCTGTGCTAAAAAGTAATGACCAGGATAATCTAACACAGAGCAAACTGTCAAATACAATCTGTGAAATACAAGAAAACACCCTAACATAAACTTCCGTCGGAAAAACTGTCATCGGCGACTGCACGTGTGGCACACGCGCCGCTGCAGAACATCATCCTCCAAACACCTGCAACACTACAAAGCACCAAAAGCCACCATACAAGGCAAAAGGGAAGGAGCATAGCTCTCACTCGTGGCCAAGGTGTGAAAACACCCTGGCACATGAGAACCATGCACCGAGCTCCGACGATCATTTCGGCTGTTAAGCGCAGCGGCTGGACTAGATGACGGCGGCAAGCAAGGCTGGGGGGCGCGTGTCTAACTGAAGACGGCGGAAGTTTGTAGATCTGGTCTCAAAGAATGGATACAAACTGAAGCTCACCAAATCCATGCTGCCGGCGACACGAGCAGCAGTTGCTTCCCCTATTGAGCTTCTCTGAAGTGTTTTCCTGTCAACAAACAAAGAAGAAACTAAAAAAACAAACACAAACCTCCATAGTCCACAAAAACTATAAGGACCAAAACCACCACCGGATCTAGTCTAGGGGGACGAAAATCACCACTGAAACTAGTTTGGGGGACAAAACTCTACAGTCCTAATGACTAGGAGACTCTAACCTCCATTGAAAAAACGGAAGGAGGACCAAAAAACCCCCACGAAAATCACCACTGAAACTAGTTTGGGGGACAAAACTCTACAGTCCTAATAACTTGGAGACTCTAACCTCCATTGGGAAAACGGAAGGAGGACCAAAAAACCCCTTAGTCCTCTTGGACTAAGGGTTCAAAACAATGCCGAGGGGAGAGAGGCTTGGGTTCTCTCTCCCGACAACACTAACTTCGTATGAGGAAGGCTTTCTGTGGGAAGGTTCGAGAGACAGAGAACCATATATTTTACTTGATTTACAATTAATTCTTTATGGTATGAAAACGAACTTAGAGATTCATGTTCCTTGCAGTTAAATTCCGTCAAAACACTTTATAGATTTTGTTAATGTGTCACGTCAGAGCTAATAAAATGACAATATGTGTCATTGTTAATAAAAAAAATGTATAAAATATATAAAACTGAAAAAAAAAAAAAAAAAAAAAAAAAAGAAATAAATAAAAAAAAAAAAAGAAAAAAAAAAAAAAAAACATAGCGGCCATCAAAATTGAAGGATGAAAACAAAGTCTGGCAAAGCAAATATAGAGGCCATGATATAGTCATTTACCAGGAAACGCAGGAACCACATTTATTGGACTCAACCGAAAATTTGCCTTGTACGAGAGACAAAAAAAATAATAAAATATTACAAGCCACATCAGCTTGTTGTGGGGCTGTTATGAAAAATGAATGTATGGATCATTTCTCTTTCTCTATTTTAACTCTTATCAAAATTTTATCCCAAATTTGACTCACAAATTTCATAAGCTATTTAATATTTTATTATTTTTGTCTTTATTTCCCGCCTCTCTCTCCTTCAATTTTCCTCTCTCCTTTCTTCACTCCACACCTTCGTTTCTCTCTCTTATTACTGTCTTCATTTGTTGCCCCCTTGAATTTTCAGTTTCTTTGTTGATTTGAACGCTTACAGTGCCGCCTTGCTCGGTGGTTGTTTCGTTTTTAACTTGTCCGCAAATGGCTGGAGAGAAAGTTGAGGGATTTTCGGGAACATCGTGCACCACTTCAGAGCAGCTTGCTGTCCTTCATCGCGAGGGAAGTACTGTAGGTGACAAGTGTGGTCATGATTCCTGCCACAGCGAAAACCATTTTCCATAACTCGCCTTCTTTCCAAGTACCGCCTGCTCCTGACGTTGGTTCCTCCATAGCCCATCCACACACCCTCAACACGATCCACCGCAAAGTATGATCATTAACGAGTCAGAGATTACTAGGCTATAATCTCACCCAAAACCTATATCAATACGACGTCGTCTAGAGGAGTCCCAGTAGAAAACGACCGGTTAATGCAAGGGCCCGAAGATTAGGGATAAAGAGAATGAAAATGCACAAAAATCACTCCCACAGTTCCACCGATTTAACCAAAAATAAAATAAAATTAGTGAGTAAGCACACTCGCTGATTTTGATGAGTACTATTCACTCCGCAAATCAGTAAAAAACTATAAAAACTATCATTTCTTTATTTTTCTTTTTTCTCCTTTCTTTCTCACATAAATCGACACATCACCACTTTTTTCTTTTCTTTCTCCCATTTTCTTCACCCAATTCCTACTTCTGAAATAGCAGTTCTTCCATCTGAAGTTGTGAAATTTTAACAAATTTTCAAAAATATGACCTAAGACAAATATTCATAAATATGACCATTAGAAAAAGGCAAATATTCAAAAATATGATTGCTAAAAAAAGACAAATATTAAAAAAAAAAAATAGGGAAAGAATAAAGAAATCTGAAAATGTATTATTTAAATGGCATAGTGACAGTGAATAATTAAAATGGTAAAGCTGCTGGGATGCTTTAAAAAAATGACTTATTAAAATAGAGAAAATTAATTTTTAACTATTTTAGTAAGTAAAATTTAGTGAGTCTATTAGGAATGTAAACCATACACTTACTTGGATTGGATTGAAGGCAAATTTTCAGGAGAATTAAAAGAGTCTTGGCCATGAAACGTTCAAACGCCTTAACAGTTGATTGTTGAATCAACATCCAAAACCTTTGCAACTCCATCAATCAAACTAGGACGGTCGATTGAGCCGAACTACCCCCAAAACTCGCAAGATTTCGCCAGTAACTCTCTCGTGACGAGGAACACCGCACAAAAACAAAAGCGCAATTTTGCCTCTCTTGCTGACCAACGAAATACGAGAAGGCAGTGATTGCTTATAACATATATATAAATGCCACAACCGATTAACCGTCCTCCTGTGAAAACTCCTAGTCTCAAAACTACAACACGGTTTTGGCTGTAAACATTCAAAAGAGCTAAAAACGAAAGCCATCAAACAATCTGTCATAAACATGGAAGTGGGCCGCGTAATTGTCGTGACAATATTGGCGTACTGCTCCATCTTCCTCCTCTCCGAGGCAATCAGGCATGTGGGGAACGACTTAAATGTTGGATTCTACGATAAAACTTGCCCCCAAGCCGAGCAAATTGTGGCTGATGTTGTTTCCAGGGGCATGGCGATGAATCGAGGCAACGCTGCTGGCCTCATCCGCCTCTTTTTCCACGATTGCTTTGTCAATGTAAGCTTTTTCCAAACATGTTTTATTGGTTTGGGTCGTCAACTGATTTTGGTTATGTAACTTATGTATATATATGTATGGATACCCAGGGCTGTGATGCCTCAATTCTGTTGGACTCAACGCCATCTGGTGAAAGTGTAGAGAAAGAATCAGGAGCCAACAGTGGCACCCTCCGGGGCCTTGAAATAATTGACAAGATCAAGGCACAGCTTGAGCAGGAATGCCCTGACATTGTGTCTTGTGCTGATATATTATCATTTGCAAGCCGGGAAGCTGTTGCACGATCTGGTCTATCATACTATCATGTACCTGCCGGCCGCCGTGATGGTCTCTCTTCCCGTGCAGATGATACACGTGGTAACATTCCCGGTCCATCATTACATGTCGATGCTATAGCTGAAATCTTCACGAGGAAAGGCTTGACCGTAGAAGAAATGGTTGTCCTAACCGGTGCACACTCAGTTGGCGCTTCCCACTGCAAGTTCTTTGATTACAGACTATATAATTTCAGCTCAACTAATAGGAGAGACCCTGACCTTAACATAGTCTATGCTAATTTTATATCATCCTTGTGCCCACCCCAACAGTCTTTGCTTGCACAAGTCAGAGGTAATCAACCCGTGGACTTCGATCACATATCGCCCAACAGGCTGGAGAATACATTCTATCTCAAGCTGTTGAAAGGGATTGCACTGCTTGAATCTGATCAGGGATTGGCTAATGATCCCAGGACAAGGGAGATTGTGCATAGAATGGCTTTCAATCGAGAAGCATGGTCAAACAAGTTCACTCAGGCCATGATTAGGCTGGGGAGGGTGGATGTGCTCACTGGAAGAGAAGGGGAAATAAGGAAAGACTGTCGGGCTGTTAACTGATCTTATATATATGTATGTATGTGTATATAATATATGTATGTATATGTATATATATTTTGTTGCTCGTCTTTTGCTGGTGGGTCTGGCCTGGATAGGCCGCTCTATAGTTGATTGTATAATTTTGTTCTCTTTTTCTTTCTGCTTGGACATTATTATTCGTTTTAATGGATGATTTGTTGATTGTTTTTTATTTGAATTTCTCAGTATTGAACACGTACAGAAATGACACGGAAGTGATATGCAATCAAAGAAACAGTAATCATACATTCAAAAAACGCAAAACTATACCCATATGCGGATTGGCTGTGAAACCCAACTTTCAAGCAACTTTGGTCATCTACAAATATCTTCAAAAATCATCAAAAGAAAAAAAAAAAAAAAAATTAAAAGAAAAAGGAACCTTTTCAGATGAAGAGTTTAGCGGCCTTAGCCTGTACGAGGCAAACGCCAGCTCTTGGCTGGGGAGCTGTGCATTCTGCACCAAACGTCATATGCAAAGCCATATTCAACTACAGTGACAAATCACCTCCCATTTCGCTGATAACTTTCTCCACTTTCATCAGCATATCTGATAAGAGCAGAAACATGCCTTACCGAATGGTGTATGAATAAATAATCTTTGCCATACCTGGCCTAAAAAGTTCAAAAAAAACTCACCTTGGAAGGAAGAATCTTCCATGTATCTCTGCAACAAAACAAATAATGTGTATGAATAACGCAGTAGTTCTGTAGAGCATCAATTTCACTTAGTAGGAGTGCAAAAAGTGTTTTCAATTTCTATACCGATCCATATAAAATTTGGCACCGTGTTACCCCTTATTCTTCGGGTTGAAAGGATAAACAATATCAAACCAAAATTTTGAAAGGATACCATGATTTGGGATTTGAGATCAACTTCCTCGCAAACAGATGATTTGGTTGCACCTAAATATTTCAATCAAGGAAATCGGGCATCAGTGGAATCATAAGAGTTTCTCCTGTTTATAAATGGAGCAACCTATGTACCTTGGGTGACCTCAGAGTAACAGTTGGTAAGCAACGATGTGAAGCTGGGGGGTAATGCTGCAACCATTTCTTCAAATTCATGACTAACTACAGTTTCCTTTTCCTGCTCAGACGAGTGTTGCTCAACTTCAGTGTTAAAGCTTGGTGACATTTGAGGTGTATAAGCTTGGACAGTATTCATAAAACTCAAGTTCTCCTCACAAGCTCTGCATACAAAGCAAACCTTGGTCAGTATTCCCTTTCACATTTATATCTGCTTACTCATATATATCCTGCAAAGGGAAGAATGAACTAATTAATCAATAGCAGATCTTCTCACCTATCAGGGTGTCCATTAGAAGACATGAACTCAGATTGTGATAAAATTTCAGATCCAACGTTGCTATTTATAGGTGCAAAATCCCCCGGATCCTTCAAGATATCCTGAAAAAGGAATAAAACAAAACCATCATGGAATGGGAAGAGGAGAAAGTATTGAAAACCTGAAGTGTGTGGCCTTTGGCTTCACGAAGTTTTGATGATATCTGTATTTTAAAGACCCATTCTAAACAATTCAAGCGGTATTTATTTCACCTTCAAAGCATTTATGAATATCTCTGTTTCATAATTTGTTGAAAATCGCAAAGCAAACTTCTGGATCTGCAAAGATAAGAAATAATTTAATGGGATTGAAGAAAAATTGTAAAACGTAATGTTCTGTATTATGCTAAATATATCCAAAAGACCTACTCAAATGTAAATGGTAATGCCAGACGAAAGAGAAGTAGAGACATATTAACAGTAACATGCCAGTTGATTTCTTAGTGAAAGATATTGTTGTCTTCATAAAGAAACCCTTCTACAGTCACACCCTTGCAATTTAGCACCCGCAAAAACAGATTAAAGTACAGGCAACTCTAATGAAGAAGGAAGTAAGATTGAAATCTTTCATCTTAAGCTCTAAAATTAGAAGAGAGCGGCACTGAAGGCAAATCATAACACAGAGCACACAGTTTCTAATAAACGTTCTAGGATCAAAGCCCCTACTTAAGTTGATGACCTCGGTCCATTTGGATTTGCAATTTCAAAATAACGATTTTAAATCGTGCAATTTGGAAACGCAGTTAAACGTTAGGTAAAATTGCAGTTTGACCTTTAAAATCGCAGTACATCATTGCCTAGGATTTGAAAACGCAGATTTTTATACGTTTTTAAATCGCAATTTTTAAAAAAACGCACTCTCAAACAATATATTTCTACAATTTTAATTTGTTTAAAATCGCATTTTTTTTTCTGCAAAATCATATTGCCAAACATATTCTTGACTAAAGGAAACCATAATAGAGACATTTTTGCATGTTTTCACTTCTCTTAAAGGTCTTTTTTCTTTTTCAGGAATGCGATGCCAAAGACAACACTCTCTCACACCCAGTAGCCTAAAATAACTTTTTAATTAAAAAATTTGACAGCCTATTGTACACAAAGCTGAAATATAGAGACTAATAAGCAACTTGCCTCGCCTACATGATCTTTGTAGCTCACAAAGACTGCTCTGATGCCCCTGGCAGGATATCCGGATAGGCATGACACATGAGGCCAGGAGAAGTGCAGCTTGGACACGTAGTGCTGTTCCTGCAACATGTTTAATTGTGTAACTCAGAGTTCTGTCCAGATATATCCCTCTCCGTAAAAATAGATAAATTGGAATCCAAAAGAAGTTGTGTAGTGCTGTTTGGCAGTTTGGAAATAGTTCTCGCCAAAACATAGCGGTTTTTAAGTTACAGACGAATCAGTGTATGCGCTAAAACACTGGACGGTGTCAGAAGATTATCTTTCGAAGTTACAATCTAAAGAAAGAGCGCATGAATGAAATCCAGAATGCTCTTCTTAGAGATCTGAAGAGAAAAATATTATATGAGAATTGCAGACAAAGCACCTCGAATTCTCACCAATAAAATTGGAAAGGAATTTTCATCAATAGTACCACACTCGACCATTTCATCTTCAATAATTGAATTTTCGATGAATGTAAGAACAATTAGAAAGATAGATAAGGAAACATATATTACTAATTCATAGAAGTTTCAGAAGCTTGAATCAGTACACCTATAGCCACCTTTAAGTCTTAGATCCAATCCAGCTAAAAGAACAAACATAAGAGCATAAATCATAAGAAGTGCCTCCAAAAACTCAAGGGGAGTGAGAGAGAGCGAGACTAGACAAATTGATCCGAAATTTTAAGAACACAAGAAGCGTAATCGTATAAACCTAAAGAAATAGGAACACCAAAAGCTCACGAAATGATATCCGGATTTTAATTAAATTCGGATGAGCTTAAGTAAATCGGTTTGCTTAAAATTTGAATTTCCTCGACTTTCTGAGCAACCAAACAGAATAAAAAATATGAGCCATAAGAAGCAGAAGAACGAGATGAAGCTTCTAGAACACCAGAGAATGGAGGACTCACGAGATTCATCCCTCTGAAACAGACGGTGAGGATGGCTTTGGAGCTGGAGAGGTCGTTCGCGAGCTGCAGAACGGCGGAGGAGGAGGAAGAGACCCAGGTACCTTGTCGACGTCGGTTTCGGACTTTCCGAGTAAGAGGCACGAGATCGGGACACGTGGAGGAGAGAGTAGGGTAGCTGAAGAAGCGAGCGAACTGGATCTCCCACTGCTCTCTAATGGCGGTCACCGCCTCATTCACGCGTTCGTTCGGTACTATTGCCAGAGTTCCCGCCATTTTTGGGAATAGACGCCAGGGGATGATATATATATATATAAAATACAAATTTCTACAAGCTGGTTTTTCTTTTTCTTTTTTGAAACAATTTCTACAAGCTGCAACTACTTTTGGCTACTCTCATTCTTTTTATTTATTTTTTAAACGAAAAAGAAATGCGACGTAGAAAAAAGACGGAAGAGAGACGGAAAAAAGGCTTATGTTTAGCATTTCTCCTCTATGAGTGATATGTGTATTTTGAGCTATGATAGGCAGGGGACACTCATCCGTCCCCTGTCATACTTTTAATAATATAATAATATATTATATTACTTTTTCATTTATTTTCTTTGATTTTATCACTTTTTGCTTATATAATATATTATTATATTATTAAAAGTAGGACAGGGGACGGATGAGTGTCCCCTGCCTACCATTTCCCGTGTATTTTAGCACGTGTGTCTTATATGCTTCTTTTTAATAACTTGACAAATGTCACTTTTAAGGTTGATTTGTAGAAATTTTGATCAAACCAATTTGTAAGAATTTTATGTCTATGATATAGCATGATCGACTAATTTTATAAGTTCAGTTTGTGTCTTTCGTGTATCTCTTTAAAAATTTTGTGATTTTTAAAATTATCATTTAATCAAAATTTAATAGTGATCAATCACATGCCCAATGATAATTTTAAAATTTACATCATTATTAGAGGAGCGCAAGAACACAAAATGGATTATAGCATTACTCAGTACAATCCCAAGCTGAGTATAAAAGGTTGAACCACTCATTTGCAAAGCATGTTCGAACGACGAAGCTTGTAAACGAGCAAATAAATAGAAGGCAAAACCACTCGTTTGCAAACTCCGTTCGAACAATGTTGCAAATGAACAATTTTTGTCTAGACTGATTTTGCAAGCAAGGCCACTCGTTTGCAAAGCCCGTTCGAACGAACTTTGCAAATCAGCAAACAAAACCACTCTTTTGCAAACCCCGTTCAACAAGGTTGCAAACGAGATTCCCTAAAGTCTCAAATGCAATCTTCACCGATAAGGAAAGTGTAATATGTGGCATTATGATATGTCACCGCCAAAATATATATCTAAAAACAAATATTTTTTATTGATATTCTCCATATTTTGATTATTCTTATCTATGGAAGTAATTTTCTCATTTCAATTGATTCTAGTTTTCTTTGCGGGTGTCGTTAATGTATTATTTATTCAACAAACTCTATAATAGTTGGTACGTTTTGAATCAATTAGGGAATATGTACTTGAGAGTACAGGTAGCATTTCTCTAATAATTAAGATTTTGTCTTTATCAATATTTATCAACTTTATTAACTCAGTATTTATCCTACAAAAATTATTTTATGATATTTTAAGATATTTATATGCATCCTAATCATCGAATTTGAAAACAGAGATTAAAGTTTGAAAAAAAAAAATCTTAATAAAATTGCTTAAGAATTCTAAAAATGTTGATATAGATACCTGATTCGTATGCATTGCTAATTTAGAAGAATAATGTTAGAGATCATCTTTTTATCCTCCAAAATTGATGCGATTTTTAAAATTACCATTGGATTTGGAATTAATCACTATTAAATTTTGATCAAATGGTAATTTTAAAAAGTCACATTAACTTTGAAATGATATAAAAATAATCCCTATCATTAATCTAATTTAGAGTTTGGCTTGCCTCAAGTAAAATTTACTACCAGAGATCTCATTTACAAAAATAAACAGTAAAAAGTGAAAAATTAAGGGACAACTCCAATTATTTTTTTTGACTATAGCCAAACTCGCTCATTTATCCTTCCTCCCTAGTATGAGCTATTAGTGGATACTAAAAGTATTTTTTTTTTTAATTTTTTTTTGTAATTAACGGATACTAACAGTAATTGAATCCAATTCAAGTTTATATATGAATTTAAACGGGTGTGTAAGATCTAAACAAACTAGTTTTTTTTTTTTTTTTTTGGGTTCTACTTGTGCTTTATTTGTACGTACTATTCTTATTAATGGCGAAGCTTCAGCAGATTTTTAAAGCCAACGAACTTTGTTAATCGGCAGAAATGAACATCTTTTATATTTACTAATGGAAGCTAAAGGTGCTCATAGTCAGACATTATAACTTACACGAGAAATTTTATTTATGTTCTAAAGTTTTTTCATTTTCTAGTTTTCTCTTTTAAAAGGTAACGCCATGATAGTTTGGATATACAATTGGATTCACCTTAATTATTCATATGTATATTTACTTTGAACTTACACTTGCACTAAAGCAAATTATCTTCTTTTTTTTAAAAAAAAAAAAAGAAGAACTACCTTTTCAAAAGTTAATTGCATTTAAAAATTAAGAATTAAAAATTGCATTTTACATTTTTAGGTTGAATTCAAGTTGACATGCGGCTTTTCCTCAAGTAGGGAGATCCTAAATTATATTTTTGGCTTCTTTTTTTCTTTTTCTTTTTCTTTTTCTTTTTTTTTTTTTTAAAGTTAGAAAAATACACATACCCGCCCCTCTCAAACTACCAGAAAATATCTAAAAGGGAAACTTAAAAAAATGAAGAAACGAAAAAGAAAAAGAAAAACCAGAGCAGTCTTTTTTTTTCTTTTTCTTTTTTTTAAATTCTAATCTTTTTTTTAAAAAAAAAAAAAAAAATTAAACTATTCATTTCTGTTCTTTTCTTAAAAAATTTATAAAAATATTTTCGTCTTATTAAAAATTATAAGAGGAATATTGACATTGTTTTAATAGTTTATGAAAAACATTAATACAATTGATTCTTTGAGAAGATCATTAACAATAAAGCGAGAGTTTAAAGAAAAGCACGTGCAATTTTTTATTTTTAGACAATTTATGGTTTAACAAGTTGTTACGCTTTTCGGACTTCACCAACTCCAATACGCTAACAACTGTTCGTAAGCAACAATCAACAAGGTAGATACGATGTTATCTTTAATGAGATTAAACCACAGTAGAAATCTCGATAAGAAAGAGAGAAACTTAATAAAAAAAATTACCCTTATTGACAGTGAAGATTTTTCAATGTTGGGGTAAAATAAATGCCACAATAACCAAGAACATGTGGCAACTGATGGGAAAAAGATGAAACAATGAGGTATCTCTGCTAAGCGAATTTTACAAATATGCAGGAAAAAAGAACCCGTTTGGCAGCCTCTTGTGGTCCGGCCTGTTTCTCTCTTGAAGGGGATGACTTGTACTTACTTTAGCTATCACTAACCCTCTTCTTTTCTCTTCTTGGAATTTTGCTAGTATCTTTCCTCTTTTCAAAGTCAGAATGCTTTGAAAATTTCTCAATATGCCAATTATCATACACATACTTTAGTTAAATGGGCCGCTTCTTACCTTGTATTTTGAAAGCATTTCCATCAGATCATCCAATTTCTCTTCCATTCGGATCAAGAGTGGAAAACTACCCATTTATTCATTTTTCCCCTTCATATTTTTTTTTTTTTAACACATGTATTGTCCCCTGACGTGTAAAAGACAATTACAATGCTAACCTACCAAAACAGATCCCAAAGAAAGCAAGCGCCACTTGTGCGTAATTTACCTCACTTGGTGAGAAATCTTTATGTAATTTAAGAGCTTTTTTAAAGCCTTGCCACTGTCAATGGCCTCTCTGGCTCTATCCAGCGCCATGGATATGTCCTCTGCACCATCACATCCCAGCAAGTGATCCACTATTCCAGCATTTAAGACTATCCGATCATATGCAGGTCCCTTTTCACCATGAAGAGCTGCTAAACCCAACTCAATATTCTTTGACACCTGAACTTGCAGAAATTAAATTACTTGTTAAAAAGAAAAATGGCAAAGAACGAAAAGAAAGGCTTTAACCATAAAAAAGAACAAAAAGAGGGTCATGAAACCAGTTCCACTAGAACTACAGAGAATGATCCAATCCTACAAAAATACTAACTAGATTACATGACTAGCCTCATCTAGTTGAAGAATTTTACGCCTACATTCATAAAAACAGTCCCTTCATTGACAGCCCCAAATGACTAGTTGACATAATAACAGGTTGGGAGGTAGAAGACAACAGAATTTATTATTGGGAATGCAGCTGCGAACGTATATTCATCAAAAGTAAGGTCAGATGATAAGCCATGTAGGAAGGGAAAAGAGAATTTATTATTTACTGATCTATCAGTTCTTGGAGTATTAGTAGGCTCAAAACCATAGTCCTTGGCGTTAACTTCTAGATTGAAATTCTGACGTGACACACCTGCAACACCAAACTTTCAGGTTTCAGTATAAATAATAGAAGAATGAATGCTGAAATCTCAATCAACTCAAGTGAACAAAATACTCTCAACAACACGTACATATATACAGAAATGAATACAACAGGAACATAACAAAGATAAGATAACAAAAAGATACAAACCATCAACTTCACAAGCGGACACCATGCTCAGCAAACGAAAACCCGAACAGTAGTTCACAGGAAATCCCTTTGAAATGTGTGCTGACCGCAATCTCGTTGTCATTGAGAGTGCCCCTTCCTCACCCTACACCAACAGCATAATCAGAGATTATATCACGTGGTTAATATGTATTCCTGGTTGATACCTAAACTACTGATTACATTATAACAGACCATCCTGACATTAAGTGAGATCAAATGTGCCCACTTTTCTTCATTATAAGATTCTCTTTAAATGCAAAGTTGTTAAAAGTTTAATATTTTATAAAACCTGATGGTGCAATAGCATTTAAAAGGCGAAGTTCTGACCTTCACCACCAAGCCAGCATCAACACCTCTTCTCTTCATAAGCATCAACAGTGGCTCCTCATAACCATCATGATAAAATCCAGCAACCATTGCTTCCCTCCCATGAGCCTGTCAAGAAAACAACAATTTTTAAATTCTGGACAAGCAACCTCTTTAGAGTTTAGACTTATATTGGGTGACTGACAATTTCATCCTAAAACAAAGTTTGATTTACACATGCATAGACATGCACGTGACATTAATACCTACTAATTTTCTTCAGATATTAAGTAGCCAAATAAATTGCAGATTGATTAATTGAATAACAAAATACTTCAAAAACATTTTAATTTGCTGTACATTCTGATGTATAGCAGAATCTAGATTTACCTGTAAAATGTCATTTAAGTTTGTTCACTCAGCAAAGTATGCATCAAGCAGAAATGACCAAAAATAAAAGCTAATAACACCGGAATTAAATAAGACCGTGGCTCACCTTGACAAATTGCTGAACCTTTTCACTTGTTGCCACAGGGGGGCGCTTTTTAATATGTTCCCTCAAACTAGTCAATGAATATCTGCGATAACAGTCATTTTAGTAAGTATTAACATCTACAGAAATCATAAAATGCTGTTATTTACCTTCATTCTGTTTAGAGAGAGTAAATATGACTCGTCAAAACTAGATTAAGCTCAAAGTACACCAAAAGATAAAAGGACGAATAATTTTCTAGGGGCTTCCCCCCTGCCCCTAATTTTTCTTTTGAGCATAATAAACGGAAATCCTTCCCGACACCAATCTAAATTAGAAGACAAAAAAAAAAAAAAAAAACCCATAAATTAACTAACAAACCACCAAGTGAGTGAGTGCAGGAATAATAACACTTGAAAATTAAAGTAGAGAAAGAAAAATGCAGGAATTATAGCCTATGAAAACCAGACCTGAAAAAAGGGATTAACATCATAGGTGGTTGCACATTCTCGTCTTCGACCTAGTGTAATTGCAAGGACATAATTTTCTGGCCAAAAGAAAGACACCAATTCATTGAAAGAAGGTGCTCCATTAAGACCAGGAGAAAACATCTTTTGTTGATTCGTCATAAGAGAGAATAGAAGCAAGTACTGTCTATGACAAGATTGACTTGATCTTTGATGCAATTTGGTTCAGTCAAAGTCTAAAAAGAGGTCAAGCACCTCTAACTCTCTATCCATGTCAGTAAAGGTTGAAGTAAAGATTGAAAAATGAACCATTGACAGAGACGGAAAACTAAATCTAGAAGAACTAGTCTCAGCTCCTTAAAGTAGCCAGTGTTACTTAAAAGTCAAGGGAAACACATTCAAACTGAGATGGCATTACAATGTTATCTTTAAAGTTTAGACATAAGGGGACCTGATCCACCTTGCCTTTTCAATTGATATTTCAGGGTAAATTTAGTTTTCTTTTTCTTTTTCTCATTTCAGTGCAATGAAAAAAAAAATCCTTCAAAGAAAGAACAGAAAAGAGAAAGATATGAACTAGGAACATTTGGTTAGATTTTCATACAGAGATGGGCGAGCTTCACGTTGACTTACGTAAGCAAAACCGACTTCCTCATCCTGAAATAGCAATTAAAGTTTCAAAACAAAAAGAAAAAGATGCACCAATGCTTGCAAAAATTGTATTAGAAACCACAGAGACCTCAAGAAGATCTTTTGCCTGCAACGGGGATAAGCTAGTATTTGCTCCCATAAATTTCAGCATTTGTTCTTCAGTTATGCCCCCCTGAACAAGGAAGACATTCAAATGCTCCACAGCCGAAGTATGACAAGTTAAAAGGAAAATCTGAAACTATATCATTATATATCATCCTGAATATATTTCAATCTCCAAAGAAAAGTTACTTAGAAGGCAACATTTTGATTGCCGGGGAAGAAAATATCAAAAGCAGTAAAATCAAGGGATGCTTCTACTTATATATTTTACTTTCAAACGGAATTTTTTCTTTCAAAAATGAAATGCATCACTGGCAACATCCACGCTATCTATTGAGTAAAAACTTAAAAACTAATTCATATAAGCTGAGGGTTAACCTTCGGTGGCATCCATTCGACTCCATGAAGCAAGCAAGATTCACCATAACAGGATCTAACTGCAGCAACAAACAATGTGCTCCTGAAGTAACGTGTGTTTCCGTCATAAGGTTCACCATAATGAGTCAATGATCTAACATCGGCAACAGGAGCAGGACCTGATGAGAATTGGATGAATAAATTAACCAGAGGAAAATACATATTTTCGCATTAGAATGCCCAATTACTCATAACCCCCACATAAACTGAGCAATGAAAGGTAAAACATATACCGAATTCATCATCAAACGCAAGGCAGTATGCCTTCAACTCGCGATCGGTTTCCCTGTTCATACGTTGACCTATTAAAAAGGCCGAAAGCAATGACTCACTTACTCCTGATTTATCTTCATTGTCTACTTTCAGCGGAAGAACATCTCTTAAAACACCTTGGACCTCCTCATATCCAAGATGGCCTCCGGCCAGAACTTCCCTTAGGGCACCAACCAATCTCATTTCGCTGGAGCTATTGCCGACGTATTGGGGCCCAATAGAACTCCCTACTCCCATTATAGAGCCTTCGGGGTCGGCAATGAAGATTACGTCCGGCGGAAGCACTCGAGCCAGGAGCGGCCAGAAAGAGTTCATTGCACGCCGTTCTCCTTCACTCCATTGGGTCGCTTCGGGAAAGGCATTCGCACGGATCGTCATCCCCGCGAAAAAGGCCCCAAGCTGGGCTTTGGAAACTTCTTCTTCATCTTTAAGTTCTCCCTTAGCTAACATTACACCATAAAACATAAAAATTAAAAAAAAAAAAAAAAAAAAAAAAAAAAAAAAAAAACCTACTTTTAGGTCTGATAGAAAGCTCGGTGACAACAGAATTTTAGAATTACGGCTTAGATATCGAATGTGTAATATCAGATTGTTCGTATCAAAACGTAAATACCAATGAAAAAGCTTTACCTGATCTTAAGATGGTATCCAAGACCTTAAAAGCCTGGTCCTCACCGAGCGGCTTGGTCTGGGTGGGCCCCGTGCAAACCCTAGCTTGGGCATCGAGCATCGTCTGATTCGGCTTCCGCGACTTGGAACTACGATACGAAGATGAAACCGCTGGGTTCCGAATATCGGACTCCCGAAGCCCTAATTGGTCGATCGTGGCTGAGTCCAAAGTGGCTTCAACGGCCAAACAATGCTTTCTTCCAATCCGACTGTCACTGCGATTTGAGGAAAATCGAAGAGAGCTTTGAATCGGCGAATACGTGGGATTCCAAGGCCTGTTGATTTGGATTGGAGAGATGGATGAGAGCGAAGATTGTGGACTGAGCAGAGCCTTCATGGTGGTCTACCGGTCTCTCTCTCTCCCTAGTTCACGCTTATTGCTTGGCCTACGTCGGAAAGCACGCCGAAGAAATTTGATAGAAATGGTTGAGTATGGCGGGTATATGGCGGCTTGTCTGAATTCTTAACAAGGTCAGTGTGAAAAAAAAAAATTTTAAAAAAAAAAAAAAAAAGTGCCATAAAAATTGTTATAGTTTTTTTAACATCCAAATTTAACTTCATTTTTTCTCTTTCTCATGAAATAAATAAAATAAAAAATAAAAAAAGGAATTAAATCGTTGAAAAATTTCAATAGATATGTGTAGTATTTTTTTACGGCACCTAATTTAAATTTAAAAAAAATGATGACGACCTTTTTTTAGCATTTTTTTTTTCTTGTGTTTTTTTTTTTGTTTTTATTTATTTATATATATGAAATTAGAGCACAAGTAATATTACAAAGTAGTGCATTTAGAGCATTTCTCGTGGTCTCATCAAAATAGCATTTTAGTGAGGCAGTTTGGTAAAAACATGCTAAAATCACTCCAACAAGTTAACAACCTTACTATTATAATTAAAAAAATTTGATGAGTAAACAGTATTTACCAACAATAATAAATACTGTTCATTCATCAAATTATTATAAAATTATAAAATTTTGAACATCTCTGTTTTTTTTTCTTTTTTTTTTTTTCCTTTTTCTCACGCACCAATCACGCACAGCTCTGTTTCGATGTAAATGCACTAATTGTAATTTTGTAAATGCCCAGACCATGACAGTAATACTTGCTTGTGGTTGAAGGATTCGGGGCCAGAGGCCCAGAACACCTCCATGGTGAGATTTGATTATTTTATTCAAATGACATTTACTTTGTGTTAAATATCGGTATCTGCTGTAATCATTTGAGGCGATTTTTATATCCTATCCGATTTAGGTTAAATAGAGAAAGAATAAAGAAATTAAAAAAAAAAAATTATATATATGAATGGAACGATAATAGTGAATAATTAAAATTATGAGGTTACTTAAGGTGCTTAAAAAAGTAGCTCACTAGAATAAGGAAAAATAAATTTTAATTATTTTAGCTACTAAAATTTAATGAAACTACTAAGAATGCTCAATGACAGATACTTGCTAGTTTCTATTATCCAAGAAAATATCTAATAAAGAAATATGCTAACGAGTAGATCATTGTGATAAATTATGAGCACGAACTTTGAAACTAACCATATATCGAAGGTAGTGTGTACTTTGAGGATATTTGAGATCAGCAGAGCAATCATTCAAATCTATGGTTATGTCATTTTGCTGAATGGCAAGGATATTTGCGAGAGAGTCTCCTTTCAAGATATCTCAAATTAAGCTGGTGATCACATACTAAAGATACTACTAGTAGTAGTAGGGTTGTTGACACTTCTCCCAACGGCAGGTCACAAGGGAAGTAGACCGTGATGCTAACAAAAATAATAGAACCCTCAGAATTTGAACCCACAATGCACCAACATAAAAGTTATTTTTTTTTAGGAGAAATTTCATTTAACCTTTATAAACTTCTATTAGTTTTGCAATTACCTATAGAAGTTTAAAAAACTCTCAATTTAATATATCAAACTTTTAATTTCTTATAATCTCACATCTTCTGTAGGGTTGGAGTTTAATCAGACGGTCAAATGATAAAATGACCCTTATACCCTGTCAACTTTAGAAAATTACAAAATTATCCTTCAATTACAATCATTTTTTTTGTTAAATAAGAGTATTTTAGAAATTTAAATAGCCTCCATTTTGATTTAATAAAAAATCATAATGGTGAGCTGAAATTGAAATTTGTTTAAAGTTCAAAACATTAAATTGAAAATTTTCAAACTTTAGAAGAATAATTACAAAAGTAAAAAAAATTACGAGTTAAATAAAGTTTCCTCGATGAGGAGTGGATGGATGGATGCTTGTGAAATTCCATACCCTAAGATGCTCAGTACTATAGTTTTAACTTTTTGGGCTATTTGAAAAGTATATATACTTAAAAAAATAATAATAAATAAATAACTCACAGAAAATTGGTTCCCAAATGGCCCGCATATCTTCAAAACTTATTCCGAGCATAACCGTACAGATCTCTCTCCACACGATAAGCAAACATCACATAATTTATTCCATCAAAGGCTCAAAGCAAAATCTGTTCAACCACTAAACCAGAGACCTTATAAACTGCCGCCCCGTAGTTATTATCATAATTGCTCTATAGATGGTGACGCCAAAATCACTTGAACATAGTTCAATGTGGGAGAAACGTAAGAGGAAGAAAAGAAAATAATAAAGAACGCTGTCTATAACGCACTAACTTCTCCCCAAAAGGCCGTTATTAGGCCGGTGACTTGATGCTCCCAAGTATCTCTTATATTTGGAGTGCAGCAGCTATGGAACCAGCAAGGCTAAGCACTTCAAATGGCGGCTTGGTCTTCACTGCAGTTACTGTCAATGGACATGAGTCCGTTATCCAGAAGTAGGTCAGCCCATTCTCAGGATTCCCTGTATAAAACATGGAAATAACAGAGAAAAAGAATTAAACTATCCTACCCCGGGGACATTACAATCGCTATCATATCTTATCTCAAAGGGAAGAGAAAAGCAAACGGTAGTAAAGATTAGGATGGAAACAAAAGAAACCCCATCGATTTCCTTTTGTAATAAACTCTATTTGAGAGACTGGAAATGTAACAGATGAGGGCATGCAATACCTCCATTGTCACGTTCAAAGCGTTCCCACGACCTATTAGGAAATATCCCATGTGTCACATACGCACTGATTTTTGTCGCTCCATGGGCAGCCAACACTCTCTAAAAGAAGAAAAAAGAATGCATTTAAGAAAGAATAGCCTATAAATATGAAAAGAAGGGAGTTATATTTTCAGTGTGAAGGATCTAAAAGGAGAAGCATAAAAGATGACCCAAACGAACTCAATTTTCACTTTCCAACCCTGTGAACAAGGTTTGCAAGTGTTGATCATGTTGACTGATTGCCCATTTATTCTATCTTCATAAACTGTACAGTCTGGTATAACCAAGATTATACGAACAACTTCAAAGTTGAAAGCAAGGTAGCCAAATCATGCACCCACTAGTTTATATGTCCATGTCAAAGAGTAAGGTATTAACGGTACAGAAGATGCTTCATGCAGCTATACCACGTTGGTCCAGGAGATGGCTATAACCTATAAGACTTTAGTTGATTTATGCATACAATAAATGAAGCAGCGGGTAAGAACTTCACTTAAGGCAATATTTACCATGGTTTTTATCGGTTATTATTTAAAAAATAAATAAAAATAAAGCAAGTTATCAGCAACAACCCAAAACCTTCTTCCAACAAGTTTTAGAGACATTTGAGTAAATCAGCAAATCACCTCTCTCTCTCTCTCTCTCTCTCTCTCTCTCTCTCTCTCAGCTTTACTGTTAGGAATTCAGCCAAACAAAATAACAGTAATATCAAAATTCCCGAGTTGTTGATGGTAAAAAACATGAATCATGTGCATGGACTTGCATACCTGGCATTCAATAAGAGTGCCACCTGATTGAACCAAATCATCAACAATCACAACATGCCGTCCAGCAGGATCTCCCTCCTTGATTCGAACTATTCGTTTGTCTCCTTCCCGAACTTTAGCACAAACAATCTGCAAACCAATTGTGTGATGCAGGCAACCCGGGAGACTATTAAAGTGGTGCAGTCAGAATGTAAAACAGATGCAAGCATCTCCATAAAAGAGATGAAATAGTTTAGTTGAACAACAAGTGTCTACATTTATTCCTGAAGCAGAATTTCAAAGTCACTGCAAGCATAGGACATAGGATACAAGCAGATAACAGATATTATCCTCTTCGATCAGCTGGGATGAAGGAAGAGGATAGAGAAATGCCATTGCCTCCTTCATACACATTATATTTCATCCAGTATCATACAAAAAAAAAACATGCAATTCCTACTTGGAAATTTCCCTTTCTTCCCTATACAAATGAGCAAACTGCATGATCATATCAATCCTTTTATATTTTACTGCACATTAGAACTTCAGAAAAACATTAGCTTTTGTGGACACTGGACATTGCCAACTTACCTTTGCAGGGTTGGACTCTTAAACTCTTAACCAGAGGTCACTAGGGGACCCTGCCAGATAAAAACTGAGCTATAGCCCATTGGTATATCCATTCTACCATATACGCATAGTTACAGGTGTCCTAGAAGCATATGTTTGCTGGCAACGCAAACCCCACACAGCCATGGCAGCCAGAAAAGAGCAATATCTTCCAATTAACAAAACAAGTGATCAAATGTATTTCCCTGGTCCTCTCTAGAAGAAGATCAAATATGGGGCGCCTAAACTCTTGTTTATGTTTCGGAAGCAAGAGAAGTTCCGGAAATAATGCATTCACATTGTCTCATCCTAGATAGATTTTCCTAAATCCTTGTATTCAGAACTCAAGGAAGTGGGGTGTGCAACAGCATGATCAGATCCCCAGAGTTGACATCAACAAACCTAAATGAAATTTGAAATTAACTTAATCTATTTTGTAGTTAAAAAATTATCTAATCTAATGCAATAAATCAAATTAACTGGAGTGAAATTACAATCAAATTTACACAAGAAAATGGCAAGCAGCTTACGCATGATCATAAGTGAAATACAGAATCCATGTTAAACAGATTATATATATATATAATACCGTTGGAAAATGTTGCAGCAACTTATGAAATCGTTTCCATGCACCATCATCCGGAAAAGCAATGGAAATCTGCAATGAGAGAAGTGTACTGCATCCAAATTAGTGCTTTTCAGCAAAAGAATGTCAAAGGGAAAATATATATATATATATATATATATATATATATATATATATATATATATATCTGTGTGTGTGTGTGTGTGTGTCACACATATGTCTATATTTATTGTAATAGGGTTGAAACCATCAGACCAAAGAACCATATTTTGGGATCTTTCAAGTACAGGAACAATCACAGTTGCTATGCGCCCAAAATCCTAATTAAGGAATCCAATATATTCGTTTGTGAGGCTTACTCAGAAACCCTAGTCTCTGAGGGTAAAGCTTTTAGTAGTCTTCGCACCATATTAATGACTTCATAAACAACCACAGAAACAGGGGAAAAGAATCATTGTACAAATATGAAGCTCAACACATTAATAAATATCTTACATGCCCAAAAAATGAAAGACAGGAAAAAAAAAAATAAAAATCTTACATTGTCAGAATCAGGAAGCTCTTGAAGCCTGCTTTTAAGCAAAGGTATTCCGCTCTCAAAGCATGGTAGAATATTATCACCAAAGTAGAACCTCTCCTAAAGACGCAGAAAAATAAATAGAGCAGATGGTCAGACGTTTCTAAAAAAGAATAAAGCAGGTAACAAAGCCAAAAAAAAAAAAAAAAAAAACCCAAGAATCATCACTCATTCACCAACAAAAATTACAAAATAATTTATACATACTAATATCTGTAACTATTATTTATTGCCAAGGATCTCTATTTCAGATGACACCTAAAAAACCAAAACTAACATAGAACCCATTGACTAACAAAATAATTTGTATGTATTAATATCTATAACTATTATTGACAATGACCTTGAGTTCAGGTGGCACCTCCTTCCTTTGTAAGAAGAAGTTAGAAGGTAAGTTTATTTTATGTGTTCAAGACCCACTAAATTTGTGTATAAGAACAAGATAGTGAGTAAGTTCCTGCATTCCACACCCACTGGATTCATGCATAAAAAAAAAAAAAATTGTAAAAAAATTAAGCAGAAACCTGCAAAGCATGGATATCGAAGGTAACTAGGCTAGTAGGGCCTCCCCTCGAAATGGGTATGTGCGACAAAATCCTAGCAAGAGTAAAAGCTGTGGCAACATCTCCTTCATCCTCCATGCGCTCCGAAGTTCCGGTGGGGAAAAAGGGCAGCACGAGGGTGAACGACGATACGAATAACTTCGGCAATGCGTAAACAACAGAGAGCTGCTCAAATATCACTCCAGGGGAACTAAACGACGCCAGAAACGCCACGTGCTGTCCTCGAATGCCTTGTGCATTGGGTATGAACAAGTTCGGGAATCCATCATCAAATGTTCTAAACCATAAATTACCAAAAAAAAAAAAAACATACACAAAATTTAGTAAAAGTTCAAACTCAATCCAATATTTAATATCATGTTAAAGCATTTTAATTGAATCATAAATAATATTTTTATGAATTTAACTCGATTCTAATTATTTAATTAATAATTGCAAAACACGAAAATAGAAAGAGTTGGAATTTATAGTCATACGACTGCTCTGATATCTTAACTCATTCTATTGATCCCAAAGAAACTAAATCTAATTATGCAATTAATATTTTTTAGATTTAAATTCAAATTGATCATCAAATCAATACCTTTTTACGAAATCATTTCCGATTTGTTGTAGGTCCCGCATCGGGACCCACGGAAGCTAAAATCGAGGAAGCCTTTTCAATTCTGATGGGAATTTGAAATCAGAACCTTACCTCCAGGTGATGCCGCGGAGCTCAATGGCATCGGACTCGGCAGCGACTCTCTCGGCGAGGGCCTTGGTCTCCGCGCAGTAGAACAGGCAAACCTTCTTCACATTCTTCGGAGGCGAATTGCGCGCGGCCATTGGCACTGAAGAGGGCGAGTGAGAAGAAGGAGAAGAGTTGTGCATCACGCGAATCGGATCGGCCCAGTTCTGGGGCTTGTCGAAGTCGAAGCTCGTGATATCGCACCTGATGCCGTGGCTCCTGCTCTTCTTCTTCTTCGAGAATTTGATTGCCGAGGGTCGAGGAAGAGATCCGAGGGCGTGAGAGTGAGTGAGGTCAAGGTTTTTGGTGGACGGTGAGCTAAGCTGTCGGGTGGCCGCCATATGGCGGTCACTGCTGCGATGTAATGTAAATGTTGTGGGTAGCAGGTAGCAACACTAGCACTCTAGATGATGACGGCTTTTCTGTCCTGAGTCCCAAAATTATGCCTGCCGTTGAAATCCCACGTTTTCCGCGTTTGGAGTGCGTCTTCAACGCAATAGTAAAAGAGATTTGATTCTTCCGATTACACCTCACAATAACTACACAACACCCCCTTCACATGAAAATAAACCCTATACACTGTACCACACTCCACGTAAAGGGTGCTGTTCTTGTTAGTTTGGTGTTCTAAATCTTACATTTTTTATAGTAAAATAACTTATAATGGTTAAAATTTAGCATTTTTGGTCTCCGCAGAGACATAAAGAGCATATTTACTATTCTTGTTATAAACAATATTTTATTGGTTTTTTTTTTTTTTTTTTGACACTCTTTTAGTCTTTCCCCCTTTCTCTCATAGTTTCTTTCTTTTATGGTTTCTTCCGTACAAAATAATATTTAAATAAAATAAATAGTAAAATAAAAAATTTGTTAGAAAGAGTATAAAAAAAAAAATAGCTAAAATATAGAAGAGATATATTATTTGCACAATTCTTATATAATAATTGCACAACAATATTAATGTGTCTAATATTTTTTTTAAATAAAAAAATAAAAATGCTTAACAAATCAGCATTGTTCTGCAAAATTATTGTGCAACTAAATTGTACTTTTTTAATAGTTATTTTGATTATTATTATCATAAATGCTTTTTTTTCAAGATTTACATTAGTCATTGGATCAGTCTGTTAAATAAATAAAAATATTAATAATTAAATCGTATCTCAATAGATATTGAAGGCTATGCGAAAATACACCAGTCTTTTATACCAAGAAACTTTCCTTGTATTCCTATTTCCTAATGATGACCGACACAAGTTACGTTTAATATTAAGGTCGGCTCAATATATTTTGAGGCCTAAGGCGATAATTTCGAACGAGACATTTTTTTCGTGAGCCTCACTCTCAGTAATGGTTGTTTTTGTAGAGTTATGACTTGGAAAAATGATCATTGCACAACAACATTGCACTACTCACTCATGGCCATGTGTCTTGTTTTGTGCACAAGTAGTGCAATGTTGTTGTGCATAAATATTTTTCCTATGACTTATATTTCAACAAGTATTTTTTCATGGGCTCCACTCTCTTCATTAGCTTCCTTGTAGTCCATATCATTTTAGTTGAATTTCCTAATAAGAGAGAAAATGTATTGTTTTTTGTTGGTGTTAATTGTTTTATTTTTAGGCCTCTAACTATTTATTTCTCTTTTGAAGTTAAAGAGTCTCCAATAAAGATATAATGCTTCTTTTAATTTTTTAACCCATTGCAGTTTATGATCAAGCTTGCTATTTTTTTTTTTTTAAAAAAAAAACCTATCTTTGAGGGTCTTATTTCATTGGGGAAAAAAAAAATCATTTCAGCTATTGATTAGACCTCTTTTTTAACAAATCTGAATTTGGGGGCCTTGGGCGACCGCCTAACTCGCCTTATGGTTGAGCCGGCCCTTGTCGTCCATATGACAAATTATTTGAATAAAATAAAAAATAAAACTTACCTTAATGTATGGTTTAAGGTTCGGCTAATCCTTATTTCCAGTTGCATGGTGATAGAGTTGTTTGGTTGTTTAAATAAATATTTATATAGCCTCGGTATTCCTTTAAGGACAATCTTAAAATATCTAAAATATAATATTATGTTTTTTTTAAAAAAAATATTTGTACTTTTTATAAGAGTTTTAAAGTTTATTTTTAAAAATGTATTTATAGTGTGAGCCATTTATTTGGTTAGCTCGTATTTAAAAGTGTAATGATTCTTGTACAACTTTTACACAACTCTAATTAATTTTTTTTTTATGATCAACCATTGAATTTGTTTTTCTACATATAAATAAAGAAAAAAAGGAAATAAATAAAGAAAAAAAAGTTAGGATGATTTGAAAACCACCCAGGCGTCTGGGGGTGGCCGAGCCGCCCCTAACTACTATTTGGGGGTGGCTCATCCAACCCAGACACTTAAGGGTGGTCCGGCCATCACTCCTAGGTATATATTTTTAACTTTTTATAATTTTTATTAAGAATATTTTTTAGTTGGGTTGAAGAATGGAAGTTGCAGCCAGATATAAATTCAAAAAAATAAAATAAAAGAATTGAGTTCAATAAGATCTCGCGTGAACCTTTTGTTAGTCACTCACATATGTAATTGGATTCATTGTTGATAGACAAATACCTTTTAAAATTCTATGGAGATAAATTAAATTTTATAATTTCGGGGGACAAAAATAGATCTACTAATTTTAATGACTAAAAATGGATCTACTGATTTCAATAAGTAATAATACATTTCAAACTAGGATTTTAAACATTATAGTCACAAATTTTCTTTTATGTATCAATATTTTGATCTAGGTTTTAACCATCTCAAATTGGAGAGGCATGGATGATTATTGGAAATCAGGATTGGCCCATTGCTGGGAAAAAGTTTTTATATAAAATTCCTTTTTTATTTTTTTATTAGTTTGGATCCTCGTATTTTAGATTTTCCCTATCTTGCCTTTTGAGGTATCCAAATTAATACAAAAGAAGGAATAATAATAATAATAATAATAATAATTTTTTAACTGTTGTTTATAATAAGAGTGGCTACAATTTAATAGAATTACAATATTACGTCTTGCAAAATATTAAAATACTTTTTAAAATTCATCATTCTATTATTGGTAGTTTTTGTTTTCGAATCTAATTAGTATAAAACAATTAAGTGATGATAATTCTTCTTAAATAGTCACTTGACTCACTTCCCCATACTCTGTTGATATTAATCGAATATTAGTTTCAAAATTTTAACAGATCAATTTATGAAAAATGCTAGAGGAATTGTTTTTTAAGTGCTCAATAATATTTTTATTGTTTAAATTCGGTGTAACCAAAAATAATTTTATAGGTATGGCCTCAAGCCCGAAATAGGCATAATAAAGCCTATCTCGCAAGTAATGCTACAAGCAAGTTACGTCTAATCACGATATCCCGTTATAGAGAGTTCAATGACTTGATACATAACGAATCTAAGAATGAATGTCATCCAGCTACGTAGCTGTCTCACTTCAAATGCTCATCATATTCTCGGCAAAATAACAAACAACGCCACACCTTGGTACACGTGCCACCAGGGGCGGACCCAGGTGTTCGTCCCCCCAAATTTTTTAAAAATAACCTTAAATATACCAAAAAAATAATTTTTTTCCTCCCAAAATTATACTTTTGTCCCCCCAAAATAATATTTGTGTCCCCTTTTAACTTATTTTTTTTAGTTTTGCCCCATCTTTTAACACAAAATCTAAAATAC